>NW_022145597.1:21247922-21942922 GCF_000002235.5 Strongylocentrotus purpuratus
TCTCTCTCTCTCTCTCTCTCTCCTCTCTTTGATTATGTATAATCTATATCCCAAAGTAACACAATACCCAATTATTACATGTAGATAAGCGTCAAATAGTTAAAACAAATTTAACATATATTTTCAACATCCGACAAAATGCCTCAACATATACCAACTTTTGAAATAAAAATGCACCTTATTCAATACTGGCTAACATTGAAATATGAATGTAATAATAATTTCTATGTAAATACTCATTGTAAAGCGTACAAAATTAAAATTAAAAAAATAATAAATATGAAAAAAATATTGATAAATGATTAAATATTTGGCAACATATTGATAGTTTTTAGTAGGCAAGATGTGGAATGGCAAACCAGGGGCTCATGTAATTGATTACAGGAGATGTAAACATTTGGAATCTGGGAAATTTTACAAAATATCCGTAATCATTATTAACTATATACATGTATCAGGTTTTATCCTTCCAGATTCTGTTTCCCATTCTAACTCGATTACATCATGATATGTGCTCCTGCCATGCCCATGCCACACTCCTCTAACCAATACTGTGTTATGTGTGACATGCTGACTATAACAAGATCATCAAAAGTCTCTTTTTTAACAACGCAATTTAAAACATATTAATTTGTATTACAAATTAATAAAGGGTTCAGTGTTTACACCTTGTAGTAACCATTAAATGCAATAAGTTTACAGGTAAGCTCACAAGAAGAGGTAGATACAACCGGAATCAGAGAACTTTACAACATTTTACTAACATTTAGGGTTAGGGCCTAATTGTTGATTCCATACTTTAATTTCAATTGTATCTCCCTGTGTATATTCCAGGGGAAGATACAAAGTAATCATTTTACTTTCATCTCCTACAGGTAGGTAAACTCTAGAATGAAAAGGTGTACGAGTACAACAATGTACAACAATGATGATTACAAGAAAACAATCAAAATAGGGCTGAACAATGCCAAGGAACAGACACATAGAGGCAGAGCCAGGTGGGGGAGGAAGAGGCATAAATGGATAACTGTTGCACATTTACACCCCTTTCTTCTTTAATAATCCTGGATCTGCCACTGATAAACATATCCTACATTAATGAATTCCTTTTTTGTTTTTTTTCACTTTTGTCACAGTAATTTTAATAACTTTCAACAATAATATTTAATTATATTAAATCTCAATTGAAAATTGATAATACTCCTTTATGTTTTGATTTCAATCGATAAAGTGAATTCAAATTTAATGGGATCGGGCCCCTTCCCCTTACCCAAAATAAAAATGGTAACGTTAACTGTACCTTTTTTAAACATGAAATGAAAATGCCCCCCCCCCCCCAACCCATTAATTAAAAATGTAGTGCTTGTTACCCCCCCCCCCCCCCTTATTTATTTACTGGATGGCTGATTAGCCGCTTAATATTTAGTCACGATTTGGAAAAAGAAAAAAAATATCAGGAATTAGGCAAAAAATAAATTTTAAAAATGGGTGCTCCCCGCTTATTTGCCGCTAAATATTTTCTCAAGATTTCGACCACCCCCTTCATACTTGGACAGTAAGTACCACAGATATTAAACATAAATAAATTATGTACAAACTGGTGTATTTTGTAAACTATTATGGTATTGGTAAAGAAGTGAGATTCTGAATACCATTAAGCATTGTCACATACCCGTACTTCTAATGAATGTAGCAGGGGTGATAGTGAGCACTAAAAAAAAAAAAAAGGTTTTTTGTTTTCCCTTCAACCACGCCCCCCTTGAGTAAAAAAAGAGAAGAGGATTCGCGGGGAAAAAATGGCATCTAACAACATTCCCCCCTTTCGAGATAAAAAAAAGGGAAAAAAATAGAGCAAAATAGGGAAGATTAGAGAAAATAACGAGGAAATCAGTAAAATCAGGATAAAAGAGGGAAGAAGAAAAAAATCAGGAAAAAATCGGGAAAAATAAAAAAAATCGGGTTTTTATCAGGCCTGATGTAGGAGCTTCGGCTTGCTGGCTTGAAACATGGGAATAGCGACTTGCAGTGATGTTGCATGTACGTACTGTAGGAAAATCTGTGGGTTATTTGTGATCTCATTTACTATTTCATTTAGTTCTCAGAGTTCCTGGCTTTCACTACGCTCACTAACAGTGCCACCAGTGGATGTCCATGACAAGGTACTGATTTCGAATCAACATCTGCCGCGATAGCACAACTTGTGTTCTCTTTTGTTTCACTGCTGGTCAATGCATAGTGCCCGAGACTGCTTTCTGAGCGATGTCCATACACACTCATGATCTCCCTATCTCAGAACCTTGCATTTTGTAGGGTACTGATGCTGGTTGCCCTTAGGTACAGGTTAGTGTAAGCCTTGGTACCTGCACGGGATGAAATTGTTTTCATCTTGTCTCCGATGGTGTTTTTCCCTAGGGGTGCATTACAGTACCATTGTTGATCAGAAGATGGATTTAATTTGAACTCACGCTTGGTCTGTGCATTTGCCGGTTTCTGCCAAAACCACTTACATTGGGGGTTCAATTTATCTTTGTAGCGTAAGAAGGAGGCAACAGGACATCGTGGACCATTTGTTGGAGTCATGACACCAACTTGGCTTTTCTCTAGTTTATCAAGACCTAGATCTAGGCCTACACGGTTGTTTTTAGTGAGTGTATCTTTCAGAGTTACGGAGCATTTTCCCCCTTCATCACAAATGTCAAAGCTGTCGAGTGTCATTTCACGCAAATTCACCCTCCCAGGGTTGCAAAAGTACAACATAACATCAAGAAAGACCTTGTCCTGAAGACCTTGAGGATCATCCAAATCAAGCGAACCTTGGATTTTGTCCATGTCTTCTTGTGAGATAGTTGGTTTGTGATTCCCAACTCTGTGTCCTTTAAACAAAAAAAATTGCTTGAAAAGTGTCTTCGAATTTGTAAAGTCTTCATGCTTAACAATGTCCACATTTTTAGAAATGAGGAAAAAACGCTGAAGTCCGTATCTAATAGATAACATTGACTTTTTGGTGTATAGTGAACCGTTCTTCCGTCTAGCACCAGCGTAGAACCTTTGGAGTACCTTGTCCAGCTCCGAATTTGGCAGTTGGTTTACACTATCGAGGTCTGTGTTGATAATTTTCTTGTAGTCTTTGAAAATTCTAACAAGAGAATTTCACAGAATTTTTAGTGTTCTTGCTGCACTCAGAATCAATCAAGTCTTGTGATTGATCATCATCAAGAAGTTCAACTCTAGGGATAGTCGCTTCAGCCATTTCTGCCTCCTTTGGAAATAAAAAAAAAGATAAGAAATTAAAAAATCAGAGATTACGCAGGTGGTGTGGTGCAAGGCAATTAACTTGCTGATAACACTGAAATTGTTTTGGATATTCAATGGTCATCATAGCACCCACGTCGCCAAACTCACTTTTTCACCAAATTTCCCCCTCATATCTCCTTTGTTTGTCAGCAGATTTTGTTCAAACAATGAGGTTTAAGTAAAATGGTCATATCGAAGTACAATTGTATTAAATGATGATCTATTTCTCATTTTATCAAACATTTCATGTTCAGTTGACTCCGAAAACTACCCTCAGATTATTTCCAGACATATCTGGACGCATGGCTACATATTCATGACATTTAATATGCATAATCATAAGACCTTTACGGAGCTGGTGCCTAAATTTTGCTGTGCTCATGACTTACTTTCGGAGCTACAATGGAAAATGAATGGGGTGTTTTACAGAAATTGAAAGCAGCTATCCTACGAGAAACGCGACTTACACGGCCATCTCACAGACTCGCGCATGCGTATTGATACAAAATTACGTAAACAAGCCAGGCCTGGCATGAACACGCACACAGAGGCATGAGCTCGAGGCGGCACTGTATGATACTGCTTGCAGACTATTCACGATTATTATCTATATAAGGCTTCCAAGTGGTACAATAGATCAGTATATTCAATATCTTTAGGGCAGTACCCGGATGACCGACCAATATTATTTTCCTATTGCCCAGTCATCCGGGAACTTCAACTATTGATATTGATATCATATCGATATCACACGAAAACAAAGCCATATTTACCGAGGTAAGTCAAATTTGGTTAATTCGCTAGTCAGACTAATAAAGATAATAATAATATTGTATGACTTTGTTTTTGTGTGATACAAACATATGGTGCTCTCGCTAACCGGCTGATCTTTGGAAATGCCAGGCCTTCAACACCTCTACAGCTGGAAAAACTTTCCAGTCAACCCGACAGAAGCAGATTGTCAAATTCAACAAACTTCTAGCTAAAAGCTAGAAATCAACCAACTAGACTACAACAACAGGGATAAATTGTCATGAAAAAAATATATACACACCGTGTACATTTATAAGAAAAGAAACTACAACTAACATCATTATTGCTGTGATGAGTTCATGACTCAACTGTGGTGGTTCCATTTAGTATCATTCACATCCAGTATAACATGGTAAACTGCCGCATAAAACTGCTTTGGTAAAATAAAAAACATAGTTGCATTTCAGATTAATGTATCATATACCACACAGCTATTAAACAAGTACCGATAGGTACCGTAATTAACGGTGTATAAACCGCACTTTTTGTCGCCGAAAATTTTTTTTTAGTTTCGATTTATGCCCCTCCACCTGGCGCTATGCCTGACAATGTCTCCCAGCTCAGTAATCGGTGTGTGACTCACCACTCAGAAACTAGAACAACACTCAAATTTGTCTGTCATCTTGGTTTGAAAGCAAATCTTTCTGATAGATCTCAATATGTAGTTTATAATAATAATTCCTCCAATTTTTCTTCTATTACACAGCGTTCCACAAGGTTCTATCCTAGGTCCTCTACTGTTTTTAAATTTACATTAATGATCTTACACATTCAGCTGCACCTCGCAGTTAAATGAAAGGCCTTCCCGCTTGGGTTTTTAACATGGACCTGGCTTTTTTAATTACGGTACACTTTTTAGGGGCCTCTGAAGAGAGCAGCTATTCTGATACAATCCACCTGCTATTGATTTACAACTTAATTGGCTTTACTTTGCCATGGCATCTTTCTTAAGGCAGTTTACAACGTCAGTAATTCAACATTTGCTCCAGGCATTAATCCATCGCAGCCTCACAGGTGTAGGGTCAGATTCATGATTTTAGCAAGTTTTTAGGTTAGGTTAGGTTCAGAGTTATTGTTCTGTATGGTGCTGGTTCTAGGGTCTAGCCAGACATTCAGTTTGTGTGAGAACGTTCTGCAGGAGCATGTATTGTACAACCATGTGTTTATGAGAGGCTTTACCTGGTGTCAAATGCACATGTGCATAATCATCATCTTGACATTCATCTTCCAAGTATTCTTCCTTCACATATAGGGTCTGGTAATCTCCTTCTTCAAACTCGTCAATCATCTCTTCCTTGATTCTTCTAAGGATGGGTGTGTTGTTTTGTTCTCCTTCCTAAATGGTACAAAGTTAACAGATAGGTCTAATTTTAAAACTAGATGGAACTTCGACTGCGCGCAGTCGAAAATGATGCCTCCGCCATAGAGCAATTGTACAAACCAAAACAGAAACAATTTTAAAAATTCAAGTTTGATTGTAATCCATCTGTCGGTTTTAATGATAATACATGCACAAGCTAGTTATGGGCATCCTTAATGAGCCCCATGACCTTTGACCTGATGACCCTAAAACCTAATTATGTCTTGAGTTTGATAGTAATCTGTATATTGGTTCTCATGATAATGCGATCGCAAGCTATTTGTGGATACATGAGCCCTGTGATCTTTGACCTTGTGACCCCAAAATCTAATCAGTTCATTGGCTCTGCAAGATACATACATGACCCAAGTTTGGTAGGAATCCATCAATCGGTTCCTGAGATAATGCGATCACAAGCTATTTTTGCATATAAAATCAGCCATGTGACCTTTGACCTTCGAACTCGTGACCCCAAAATCTAATCAGCTCATGGGCTCTGCAAGATACATACATGACCTGAGTTTGGCTGTAATCCTTTTATTGGTTCTTAAGATAACGCGATCACAAGCCATTTTTTGCATACATAATAAGCCCCGAGTCCCTTGACCTTTGACCTTGTGACCCCAAAATCTAATCAGTTCATTGGCAGTTTAAGATACCTACATGATTTAAGTTTGGCGGGAAACAATCAATCGGTTCTTGAGATAATGCGATCACGAGAACGGGACGTACGGAAGGAGGGACGGACGGAAAACCCGAAAACATAATGCCTCCGGCTACTTTGTAGCGACATAAAAAGGCTCCCACTGCTGTGCATTGCTGTGATATTTCTTTCTTTTTTAATTCTTTTCATACTATGTTAGTAGAAATTCTTAGAAATTATATCCTATGAAAAAGGCGACCCTTGAAATGATCCCCAATTTCAAATATGATTAGAAATAGTTGACAACTTGGACCACATTCTGATGCCACATATAGTATTTTCGTAGTTCCCTGTACCCATATCTGTCCATGTTTTTATTCATGTAAATTGTTTGTGATATTCATCAAGATCAAGTAAATTTTGATTCGAAAATGATTTCAATTCATGCTTGTTCCCGATACAACCAACCATTCAGGTTTTTATTTAGACAGCTTATTTTGCAATAAAGTAAAGTAGTGAGTGCTCAATATGATATTTAATTGAATTAATATAAATTTTCATACATTTCATCGGTTTACCCGCATATTGTGCATTACAATGTATCTTTCAGCAGTACAAACTAATACCTGAGATTCAGCCACAGTGGTTTCCTCCACAAAGCCTCTATACCCTGCTACAATGGTTGACAAATCAATATGTCTGCAAAGAAAATAAAGAAGTAGAAGCTTGTAAGATACCTCAAAGATTACATGCAATTCTAGCACATTTCTTATATGTACCCATCAAATCTTGTGTCAAACGTGTACAATCTTTTAATGTTTATGTTTCAAGTCTTGGTAAAAAGAATGAAACTAATACTGTTCAAGATTATGTACCGTAAATCTCAGTGTATAATATCAATTGAACTAAGATATCAAACCTGAATGGTTGCAAAGTTATCCACAGACTCACTACAGTACCGTAAATCTCTTTGTATAACACGCACCTATGTATGAGACGCACCCCTATTTTGGGGGCCAAGGAGAAAAAAAACAACCAATGTGTGGAAGGACTTTCATTTAACTGTGAGGTGCAGTTGAAGGCGCCAATTTGTGCTTGTGAACTTGTCACAACTAATGGTAACAATGTCATTTTTAGAAGAATGTGTAAGATCATTAATGTAAATTAAAAACAGTAGAGGACCTAGGATAGAACCTTGTGGTACGCTGTTGTAATAGAAGAAAAATTGGAGGAATTATTATTACTAGCAGAACTTACCCGTAACAAACTAACCTTTCATCAAATAAATGCTCTGGGAATGATCACAGGGATGAATGAACAATTAAAATTAAGCTTTTTATCAAAGAGATTGCTGAGGGGGGGCGGGGCATTTGGCAGATTTGCCGTTCTGACTCGGCTGTGCCGTTCGGAAGCCACCAAACCTGTACCCAATTTTAAGGGTCATTTTTGCGGAAAAGGGTACCTATTATCAGGCGGGGGGGGGGGGGGGGGGGGGCTATCCACAAAACAAATGTGTACCTTGGCGACACAATATTGGCATCCAGTCTAAACAGTAAAATTACAAAACCATATCCCATGTTAAAGATACTATGTCCCTTTTGCAGCCAACATCAAATTCTGTAGAATTTTGGAGGGATTATGAATATGTCATGTATGTCCTATCTGTGAATAAGTGTGAAATGTAAACATTAGCAGTGTCCTAGTATCCAAATTATGCAAGGAGACCCATTTTACCTTCTGGACCTTCTAGACACCATTGAGTGCCAGGTGGAGGGGCATAAATCAAAACTTATTTTTTTGTTTTGTAATGTGTATAAGACGCAACCCCGACTTTCAATTTTTTTGTTGCGGCAAAAAAGTGCGTCTTATACACAGAGATTTACAATAGTGAGTCTGTGGTTAACTTTGCAACCATTCACGTTTGATATCTTAGTTCAATTGATATTAAACCGACTCCTAAAATACGTACAAATCAGAAGGTTCACTGGAATCCATGAACTCATCCTCTTGCACTGCAGGGGTGTCCTGCGAAGACCAACCAAGACCATCCTGTTCTAATTCACCGTCATCACCACATGATGGTTTATCAAGATCTTGTGTAGAAGAGGTAGAAGCAGCCTGAGTGGAGTGAGTAGGTGGCTGCTGCTCCCACTGAGTGGAGGCATCCTTGGATTGTACTAGCTTTCTCAGTAATTCAATCCAAGTCAGGTCCGTCATCGTACCTACCATTGAAATGTTTACAAAATGAAAGAATTTGTTTACTTTTCATTATTTGAACTTTGAAATTTTTGAACCAGGCACATGCATCAGCTACAGTACTGTAACGAACCAGGTCGCCACAATTAGTTATCTTGCAGAAAACGTAGAGGGCGTAGTAAGCTTTTGTGGCATAAGAGCTCAGAGCGCGATTACGGACGCACCATGCGTAAAGCAGCTCTCGGAGACTATAAATAGCGATGTTTTACGGTGATTTTGTCACTTCGACGCTGGCTCTCGTCGTGGTCAGATAGGGAACTGTCCGCTCCGCTCGATCCAACCGAGCAAAAATAAGGAAAAGGATTGGAAATGAGAAAGAGAGTTCCTACAAAAGGAAATCCCTGAGTTTTACTACTCCAGTGATTATTTCAGGTAATCGGTGTCGGTGTTAATTATGATAAAGTGTTTGAGAAGTTGACTTATGTTTCTTTGTTATTAAAGTATGGAAATCACATACAGTTAAACAATCCATGGTTTCATAACGTGTAATTTGTTGAGTCCCCATAGACTGACTTAATATAACCATCTCATAGAGAATACATGTCCAACTATCCAAAACACCTCTCATCTCCACACTTATATACTTTGGGAAAATGGAGCCACGTCCGGGCCTCTAAACTACAAGCCTAATAGAAACCACTCGCATCAGTCAGGATGGCAAACTCTTCGTCAAGATGACGCTGATAGAGGCAAGGGACAGGCCAGCCCTCCAGCATCCAGGACCCGTTCTAAGATGGAGGGCCGTTACAGTACTTACATTATTTGTATCACTTCTCACACCCACCCAGGTGCACACATGTCTAACAGGGTACCCATTAACACATGAATGTTATTGTAATTGGGTAAGCATAGGCATGCCTGTAAAATGGTAATTGCCTGAAATTGCAAATAGTTAGAAATTGAGGGCAGCCCTTGAATCCCAATTCATACTAATTCCAACAAACTATACAGTCTTCTAGCAATTTCTAATGTTTAATATGCTACAGAATGGTTTAAAATATGCTTAACAATGCCATCAGCAGAGAAAATGGTTGTTGATTGTGTCTTCGAATCTAAGCCCACCAAGATGCACAAGAAAAACACAATTTCATCCCAATCAATGACCAATTGACAATAAATGTATAGATTTCAAGATAAAAAAGAAAGGAGATTCATACCTTCGTTGACACCTGTATATGATTTTGAAGTGACACTGGTGTTCTGCTGCATTGTTTGTAGATGGGTTGCCTTGTCACTTGAAGAAGCAGTCACATTTGGAGACTTCTTGGAAGGAAAAGATAATATAGTATTAATGACTGCTTTGAGAGACATATTGTTTTTATACGCTCAAGGGGAGGTTAAAATCGAGCTATTGCCCAAGGCTTGCTGAAGGCAATAGCTCGATTGTAACCTTCCCGTGGGGCGAGTTAGCCCAGATTCAAATTTCTGGCTAGCTGACTCTAGCGATATCGATATCTAGGGCCCGACACCGTTTCTTTCGTCTCATTTTCTTTCTTTTCCTTCCTTTCCTTTCCTTTCCTTTTGCTTTATTCAGTACTCATTTATTTGTTTACCGTTGTCAAAGAAAATGAATCTATGGCCATAACCTTCTTGTGCTATTAAAAATTGGTAAATTAAGCGACCAATTCTTCGCACACGTATGTATGGTATCCGCGATCGCTCAAACCAGTTTTTAACACTGAACCAATGGGTATTTCAGCAAGAAAGAACTCTTTTCCCCGGTAACTGGAATTTTACCCTCGAACTATCACATGGGTTTGGCATTTTTTGTTTATTTACGGGAATGGCTAAAACCATGACTGCAAGACTCGGGCAATAGCTCGATCTTAAATAAAAACGACTCTCTCATAAAGCAGTCATTAATACTACTAACTGTTAGATCTAGGTCTATAGCCTAGAGGTATTACCCTCGTAGTCGTTTAATATTTGCTGAAACTATAGGCGGTGTCACACAGAGGCCACTCAACAATATTTAAAAACAAATGTTCTTCCTTGGGGCCCAGATTATTAAATGAAGAACGAGGCGAATATATCGAAGAAAAAAATAATTAATGAGATTCTATACTCTTAAGCATAAATTATTATCATTAATGATAATGAAGCTGCGGTTGATCGTGATGATGGCAAAGATTATTGGATCGTGATGATGAGCCTGCGATAAATGCTAAAAGAAATGTGGCTTGCAGTGGTGATAAAGCTGATAAGTAATGTTGGTAACGACGATGATGATGATGATGATGATGATAAAATGTACATGTGGATGATCATGATGATGACTGCATATAAGAATGACAAAGATGTAGATAATCGTGAAATAAAGATCATGATAATTATGTTCACCCAGGGCAATGGTTCTTTCTCTCTTTGCGATATCTCTCTCATGCTCTCGATCTCTTTTCTCTTCCTAAATTTCTCCTATAAACACTCTCGCTCTCTCTTGTTTTCTTTTTTTTGCAATTCTCTCCCATTATCTGATTCTCTCGTCCTTAATTTCAACCACCCCTGTCTCTCTCTCTCTCTCTCCTCTCTTTTATTTATGTATAATCTATATCCCAAAGTAACACAATACCCCAATTATTACATGTAGATAAGCGTCAAATAGTTATAACAAATTTAACATAATATTTTCAACATCCGACAAAATGCCTCAACATATACCAACTTTCAAAATAAAAAAGAACCTTATTCAATACTGGCTAACATTGAAATATGAATGTAATAATAATTTCTATGTAAATACTCATTGTAAAGCATACAAAATTAAAATTAAAAAAATAATAAATATGAAAAAAATATTGATAAATAATTAAATATTTGGCAACATATTGATAGTTTTTAGTAGGCAAGATGTGGAATGGCAAACCAGGGGCTCATGTAATTGATTACAGGAGATGTAAACATTTGGAATCTGGGAAATTTTACAAAATATCTGTAATCATTATTAACTATATACATGTATCAGGTTTTATCCTTCCAGATTCTGTTTCCCATTCTAACTCGATTTCATCACTGATATGTGCTCCTGCCATGCCCATGCCACACTCCTCTAACCAATACTGTGTTATGTGTGACATGCTGACTATAACAAGATCATCAAAAGTCTCTTTTTTTAATAACGCAATTTAACAACATATTAATTTGTATTACAAATGAATAAAGGGTTCAGTGTTTACACCTTGTAGTAACCATTTAAATGCCAATATGTTTACAGGTAAGCTCACAAGAAGAGGTAGATACAACCGGAATCAGAGAACTTTACAACATTTTACTAACATTTAGGGTTAGGGCCTAATTGCTGATTCCATACTTTAATTTCAATTGTATCTCCCTGTGTATATTCCAGGGGAAGATACAAAGTAATCCTTTTACTTTCATCTCCTACAGGTAGGTAAACTCTAGAATGAAAAGGTGTACGAGTACAACAATGTACAACAATGATGATTACAAGAAAACAATCAAAATAGTGGCTGAACAATGCCAAGGAACAGACACATAGAGGCAGAGCCAGGTGGGGGAGGAAGAGGCATAAATGGATAACTGTTGCACATTTACACCCCTTTCTTCTTTTAATAATCCTGGATCTGCCACTGATAAACATATCCTACATTAATGAATTTCTTTTTTGATTTTTCACTTTTGTCACAGTAATTTAGATAACTTTTCAACAATAATATTTGAATTGTATTAAATCTCAATTGAAAATTGATACTCCTTTATGTTTTGATTTCAATCGATAAAGTGAAATCAAATTAAATGGGATCGTGTAACAGGGTTTTTTTAATGCCTAAAACTCGTGAACAAAAACACTTGGTATCTATCACATTCCCAAATACCAATTTATTTAATTTAAAATTACTTAATTATTTAATGGAGGCACCATGGCAAATTTTCATATCCCCTTTTAAAAAGAATACTTTCACCTCTTTACTAAGCGTAGCAAAAAGTAGAAGTGCGCAGTGACGCATCTTAAACACCAAATGCATACTTACTGAAAATCAAAAAATATATTGTAGAACCATATCATTAGGATATGGCTGGCAGGTGCAGATCCACGGGGGGCCCCTTCTCCCTTCCCCCACCCCCCCCCCCCCAAAAAAAGATGGTAACGTTAATTTTACCCTTTTTAAACATGAAATTAAAATAGAGTGTTCTTTAACCCCCTACGATAGCACAACTTGTGTTCTCTTTTGTTTCACTGCTGGTTAATGCATAGTGGCCGAGACTGCTTTCTGAGAGATGTCCATACTCACTCATGATCTCCATCAGAACCTTGCATTTTGTAGGGTACTGATGCTGGTTGCCCTTAGGCAATGGTTGGTGTAAGCCTTGGTACCTGCACTGGATGAAATTGTTTTCATCTTTTCTCCGATGGAGTTTATCCCTAGGGGTACATTACGGTACCATGGACCAGAACAAGATGGATTGAACTCACGCTTGTGCTGTGCTGGTCTCTGCCAAAACCACTTACATTTGGGGTTCAATTTATCTTTGTAGCGTAAGAAGGAGGCAACAGGACATCGTGGACCATTTGTTGGAGTCATGACGCCACCTAGTTTATCAGCACGGCTGTTCCTTGTGAGTGTATCTTTGAGAGTTATGTAGCATTTCCCCCCTAAGGCTTCCTCACAAATTTCAAAGCTGTCAAGTGTCATATCACGTATATTCTCCCTCCCAAGAATGCAAAAATACAACATAACATCAATAAAGACCTTGTCCTGAAGACCTTGAGGATCATCTAGATCAAGCGAACCTTGGATTTTGTCCATGTCTTCTTGTGAGATAGCGGGTTTGTGATTGACAACTCCCTGTCCTTTAAGCAAAAAAAATTGCTTGAAAACTGACTTCGAATTTGTAAAGTCTTCATGCTTACCAATGTCCACATTTTTAGAAATGAGGAAAAAACGCTGAAGTCCGTATCTAATAGATTGCATTGACTTTTTGGTGTATAGAGAACCGTTCTTCTGTCTAGCACCAGCGTAAAACCTTTGGAGTACCTTGTCCAGCTCCAAGTTTGGCAGTTTGTTTACACTATTGAGGTCTGTGTTGATAATCTGCAGGTAGTCTTCGAATATTTTTACAGAAAATTTCACGGATTTTTTGGTGTTCTTGCTGCTCTCAGAACCAATCAAGTCTTGTAATTGATCATCATGACGAAGTTCAAATCTAGGAAGAGTCGCTTCTGCCATTATTGCCTCCTTTGGAAATAAAAAAAAGATAAGAAACTAAAAAATCAGAGATTGCACACTTGTCCGTCTTTTGTCGCGGAAGGGGGAATCTAGACTGTGCAATTTCAGGTAGTGCTGGTAACTCCTTGGTTGTGCATGTACTCTATTCCACAAGAAGCTACTAGTATGTAGCTGCTTATTTATGCATTGGAGTATGTTGATAATAAACTAGATGGACCTTCGACTGCGCGCAGTCAAAAATGATGCCTCCGCCATTGAGCCATTTTACAAACCAAAACGGAAGCAATTTTTGAAATTCAAGATTGATCGTAATCCATTAATGGGTTCTCAGAATATCGTGATTACAAGCAATTTTTCATATACATGTGTATGACCCCTTGATCTTTGACGTCATGACCCTCAAACCTAATCAATTTATTGACTCTGCAAGATACATACATGTCCTGAGTTTACTAGTAATCCATCCGTCAGTTCTATTGACAATGCGTTCACAAGCTATTTTTTGCATACATGTACATGAGCCCCATGACCTTTGACCTCATTAACCCCCAAAATCTAATCAGTTCATTGGCTCTGCAAGATACATACATGACTTAAGTTTGGCGGGAATCCACCAATCGGTTCTTGAGATAATGCAATCGAGTATGGGACGTACAGACAGACAGCCCGAAAACATATTGCCTCCTGCTACTTTGTAGGGGAGGCTTAAAAATGAGTGTATGCATTGATTTATTGAAAAATTTATTGAAACTCGTCATGCTCCTCTCCAACATCGTTTTGAGCGTAAGCTTGCACGTATAAAGCATTGATTGGCTTTTTCAGAGTGAATGAATTGCCTACAGAGAGGATTATATCGGGTTCTTGACGATAGAGGGAGCCAAAACAGCAAAACAGGAGGTTTAAACATTTTTTTGAAGACGACCCGACTATTGAAGAAATCAATGTTTATTTTTTCTCTGCAATTACACAATTTCTTTCAAATTTGTTGTGAATTTGAACAGAAACTGTTTCCATGTTTTTTGCACCATACCAGAACTCAACCTTATGTTTAGCTTTTACGGACATTCTGTAGTAGTGTTCATGTGCACTTTAGCTGCAAAAGGGCACCATTACCAGAACTCAACCTTATGTTTAGCTTTGACAGACATTCTGTAGTAGTGTTCATGTGCACTTACATGTAAGCTGTCAAATGGCAGCTGATTATGTATTCACCATACACAATGCCTGGAGTTCCTGTAAATACATGCGCAGCGAAGGTGCCCACAAACGTTACTGCGGAACATCCTTAGGGAAAACTTAAAACATAATTTCCAACATTTGAATATTTACTTTTGATCCGATACATGGTCCACCATTTTGCCTTGGAGCTCTGTCGCTGTTGGTTTGCTGGGTTGATCTTGGACTTTCAGCGTCCAATCTTGGATGTCCACCTAAAAGGATAGAGAAATAAAATATAACTTATTTACCTCTAAAAGAAATGGAAATAAAGTGGAGATTGTGCATTGCAAGTGCTTAATAATAACTGAACCCAACAACAAGGATAAATTGTCAGTACAAAAATATATATACACCATGTACATTTACAAGAAAAGAAACATACAATTAACGTCATTATTACTCTGGTGAGTTCATGACTCAACTGTGGTGGTTCCATTTAGTATCATTCACAGCAAGTATAACATGGTAAACTGATGCATAAAACTGCTTTGGTAAAATAAAATAACAAGCATACATGTATCTTATGCCACACAGCTAAACAAGTAGGTACACTTTTTAGGGGCCTTTGAAGAGAGCAGCTATTCTTGAAACAACCCACCTGCTATTGAATTACAACTTTATTGGTTAACTTTGCCATGGCATCTTTTTTGAGGCAGATGCCCACATCGGTAATTCAACATTTGCTCCAGGCGTTAATCCATCCCAGCCTTACAGGTGTAGGGTCAGGTTTACGATTTTATCAGGATTTTAGGTTAGGTTAGGTTCAGAGTTATTGTTCTGTATGGTGCTGGGTCTAGCTACTAGGCATTCAGTTTGTGTACAGGAAATGACCGCAGAGCATGTATTGTACAACCACCTTGTGTTTATGAGAGGCTTTACCTGGTGTCAAATGCACATGTGCATAATCATCATCTTGACATTCATCTTCAAAGTATTCTTCCTTCACATATACGGTCTGGTAATCTACTTCTTCGTCAATCAGCTCGTCAATCATTCTTCTCAGGATGGGTGTTTTGCTTTGTTTTCCTTCCTGCATGGTACAAAGTTTAAAGGTTATCCGGGGTCATGAATTTGGTTCACATGAACATATTGGAAGCATATGCAATCCTTCAATATTCAGTGATCGTTGTCGCGTTTGAAATCAAGTCTAAAGTTTGAAATTGTAAATAATACACTCTTTACATTGTATAGCTCCCTCTCAAGGTCAAGTTTTAACTAAGCTATCAAACAATGTTTCTTGACTAAAATCGACTGATTAGCCATTTCCATTTGGAAACTATATTTCACAACTACATATTCTGATATTTTCATGGTCGCAGCTACCATTGTACGGCCATTTTAGACAAAAGCATTAGTGTTTCAGGGGCTAAATTTCTAGGGCTTATAAAACATCCACAGGGGCATCCAAATATATCAAAAATAAAAAGAATCACTATCCCTCTCATTTTCAGAAATTGCCCAAACTTTGTATTATCTATATTATTAATACGCAAAATCGCCGCGGGGGGTCCAACACGGGCCAAAACGGTTCCTCAAAAACGTCTTTCCCCGACCGCGCCCGCCTCCGCCGGGGCGCGGGGACGGCGGCACAATTACACGAGGCCTGTCTCCCGTAACCCGCGTGCCACGTCGACCCCGCGATCGACGTCCATGCCGTTAAACGCGTTTTCGGGGTTCCGGGGAGGACGGGCGGACCAGAGCACGGCGGGCGTCGTGGATTGCAAGGAGGCGTCGAACCTGTGAGAGCGAGTCGGGAAGGCGTGCATCCGCCCTTTGTGCAATCAACAAAGAGACACACAGCGGACGAGAATCCACTTCTGCCAATGGGTGTAGCACATCACGTAGTAACGGGTGTGGCTTACCCGAGTTTAGGCCTCTTGCTATAGGATACGCTTTGTAGCATGTAAGAGAAATACACATTAACAGATGACTCACCCGGGTGAGGGGATGTAAAAAAATGCACGCTCTCACGGGTTGGGCTTACCCGTGTTATGCGTCTTTTTATATGATATGCTTTGTAGGCCAGCCGGACCTGCTGCGTGTACGAACGTACGTGTAGAATGTATGCGATGATTCTACGCTCACCGTCACACGCACAGCTCAGTCTCTTCGTCTTTGATTCTATGATGATTGCCGTGATTTATATATAGTTTACGTGAATAGAGGTATGCAAGCAGGGTTACTTTGGTATTATCCTGTTCATGTTTACTGAATTTTGAAAATCATTCTTCAAAGTAAAGTTTTCACAAGAAATTCATCGTAACTGACAGTTCAGTTGCAAGCTAGCTGCCGTGAGGCACGGGCAGTGCAGTGCGCCACTGCTGCCGAGCACTGTCGGAACTGTGACTGTGTGTGAGGTGAGGTGAGCTGAGCTGAGCTATTATAGAGTAGACTCGACACCATTTTGAAATTGCTCTTATTGCCCCTATTTCAATATAGTTTCGTGACTATAGAGGTATGAAACCTGAGCTTAGATTGTGATTATTCTGTCCATGTATAGTTGTATGCTAAATTTCGATAATCATTTTTCAAAGTAAAGTATTCACAAGAAAATCAGACAGTCGTTTAAAAACATAGCCATTGGCATTGACTATAGCTGGATAGAATACTTATACTATGAAACAGTTCCTTCATCAAATCAATGCATTAAAACGGGTATTACGGTGCGCCATTCATGGTCAAACAGCGTTATAAAAATCGTCTAGATTCTACATGTAGGCCTAGACCTTATATAAAAATAATCAAATTTTATTTTCGATAGCACATAGGGTCTAGGCCTCTTTCTATTTACCCCCCCCCCCCCCTCCCCTGCCCTCCCCCTAGAATCCCGTGGATTTTCCACGGGTCCTGCTAGTCTTTATTAACAGGTTGTTCTACTTTTTTTTTAAAGGCTCCCACTGCTGTGCATCGCTGTGATATTTCTTCTTTTTTTTTTCATTCCTTTCAAACTATTGTAGTAGAAATTCTTAGAAATAGTATCCTATAAAAAAGATGACCCTTGAAATGATCCTCCATTTCAAATATGACTAGAAATAGTTGACAACTTGGATCACATTCTCGAATCCACATACAGTATTTTTGTAGTTCCCTGTACCCATATCTGTCCAATGTTTTAAATTGTTAAATAGTCAGCAAGATAAGTAAATTTTGATTCAAAAATGATTTTATTTCATGCTTGTTCCTGATACAATCAACCATTCAGGTTTTTATTTCTTGACAGTTTATTTTGCAATAAAAAAGAATAATGAGTGCTAAATATTATCTTCAATTGGATCTATATACATTTTCATACATTTCACTAGTCTACCAGTACATTGTGCATTACGATGTACTTTTCAGCAGTACAAACTTACCTGAGATTCAACCACAGTGGTTTCCTCCACATGGCCTCTAGACCCAGCTACAATGATTGACCCATCAATATGTCTGCAAAGAAAATAAAGAAGTAGAACTGTAGAAGCTTGTAAGATACCTCAAAGATTACATGCAATTCTAGCTCATTTCTTATATGCAACCATCAAATCTTGTGTCAAACGTGTACAACTTTGTAATGTTTAAGTTTGGTGTCTTGGTAAAACAAATGAAACTAAAACTGTTCAAGATTATATAATGAGTCTGGAGATAACTTTGCAACCATTCACGTTAGGCGAGTTGGCTCAGTCGGTAAAGAGTCCGTCTGTTGAACCAAAGATCCCGGGTTCGATTCCCACCCAGGCGGATGACTGAAGCCTGCGTTGTGTGTTAACGTACCCCTTCCCTTGTTTATAGACGCAGGTTTTGTCAAGTGGAAAACACTCCATCCATGGGTGTCGATCCTTACGTAATACCTATTCATCAGGGGGGGGGGATGAATGAATAGATCATCCCCCCCTGATGAATAGGTATCAGTTACGGATCGACACCCATGACTCCATCCCTCGAAAAGGACGCTAAATGGAGGCCCCTGTAGAGAAGAGTCACTACCTTTGCACGTTAAGAACCCACTGCATTATTTGTATAAGAGTAGGGGAAAACCCCGGTGTAGTGGTCCACAGGAAAAAAAATACTTTAAATATTTTGGGGGCTACTTTTCAAGCTTGCTTGCATGAAAATAACACTCTTTAATTTGTTTTGCGTTGAACTCTATGCGAATTTGGGGGGGGCTCTTTTATGACTTTCGGGGGCTAATTCGCCCCGAGCCCCATGTATTTTTTTCCCTTTCTGGTGATCCACCTGCACACACCGCTAGTATAGTACGATAATACTCTGTAAAAGAGGTCTGTACTCAAAAGGAAGAGGAAGATATCTAATTTCAATTGATATTAAACCGACTCCTATAATACGTACACATCAGAAGGTTCACTGGAATCCATGAACTCATCCTCTTGCACTGCAGGGGTGTCCTCTGAGCACCAACCAAGACCATCCTGTTCTAATTCACCGTCATCACCACATGATGGTTTATCAAGATCTTGTGTAGAAGAGGTAGAAGCAGCCTGAGTGGAGTGAGTAGGTGGCTGCTTCTCCCACTGAGTGGAGGCATCCTTGGATTGTACTAGCTTTCTCGGTAATTCAATCCAAGTCAGCTCTGTCATCGTACCTACCATTGAAATGTTTACAAAACGAAACAATTTTTTTTACTTTTCATTATTTCTGTAGTATGCATGTACCAGGCACATGCATCAGCTTATACAGTACTTACAATATTTGTATCACTTCTCTCACCCAGGCAAGGCTCAAAATACACGGGGGCGACGGGCGGTTTGCCCCCGTGAGCTACATAATCGCCCGTCAGATTGCTCACGGGGGCAATTGAAAAATTAAAAATCACCCCCGTGGAATTATAAAATAAAGATTATTTTTTCTGTTATAACTTTGACACAATATTGAGTTTCATCTTTCAAACCTTAAACCAATAAAATGGAACTATAGACGTTAGATTAGCGAGCAGGATTTCTCGCTCAAGTTTTGTTGGTGTCTGGAGGCCGCCATATTGTTGAAAAATGTACGCTACTACGCTTATATATTCTCCACAAGATGGCGCTATATCTCCCATCTTCACATTTCTATGACTGTATTACCGATACAAACAACGGAAGTTCACAGTGCAGTGCGACCGTCAGCAGCAGCTATACTGCGCCGGTAGTATCAGTGTGCACACTGCCACCCCGTATCTGCTGGACCTAGAAGCGATCGCGCAAGGACTGAAACGGAGAAGTTTTTCTTTGTAAAAAGCATGCATCCTCTGGAATCTGGTGATCCCAAAAGACAAGCAAATAATGAACCTCGACCAGTAAATCAATATTGAGAAGAAGAGGAAGACCAAAGATGTTGTGGAAGGATATACATGTACATGTAGTAAAGACTAAAAAAAAGAGTATAATAAGGTTGCTCTGAATGATGAGGAGGAATGTTCAGAACGGGAAGAAATGGAGAGAATGTCATCACTAGATGAAATCCCTACAACATGTATGTAACTTAATGCAGAGCCAGGATAGTAATGCACCTACATGTATGTGTGGTAAAATGGTTATTGCCTGAAACTGCAAATAGTTAGAAAATTGAGGTCAGCCCTTAAATCCCAATTCATACTAATTCCAACAAAATATACAATTTTCAAGCGATTTTAGCATTTAATATACTACAGAATGGTTTAAAGACCATCAATACTACTGGGCCAGAAGGGATTAGACCACACAGCGAGGTCGCTGACAGGTGGCTATCTCATTAACTCAGCTCTCAAGTATCAACTAACATAAGAAAAAGAGGATCATGGGGGACCAACAGGCACCGATTGGGGAAGTTTTCTATATAGAGGGAGCAAGTAGATACAAGTAGGACAGTGGTGCTTTAAACTTTAAAATATGCTTAACAATGCCATCAGCAGAGAAAATTGTGTCTTCGACCTAGATACACAAGAAAAACACAGTTAATAATAATAATATACCTTATTTATATAGCGCATATATGTCACAATATGTCTCTCTGCGCTGTAGTTCATCCAAATCAATGACCAATTGACAATAAATGTATAGATTTCAAGATAAAAAAGAAAGGAGTTTCATACCTTCGTTGACACCTGTATTTGATTTTGAAGTGACACTGGTGTTCTGCTGCATTGTTTGTAGATGGGTTGCCTTGTCACTTGAAGAAGCAGTCACACTTGGAGACTTCTTGGAAGGAAAGGATAATAGAAGTTTGTACACACAATGTAAAATAAAAGAAAATCAATCAAAATCTACCAACCCAAAAAAGGAAGCTGAGATAACTTGGAATGAAAATGATCTGTTTACCTTCTTTTAAAATGATGGCTCATACTAAAAGGTTACAAATATTTAAGCTTGGTGTAACACATGTATTTCTTATACAGAAATTATTTGCCATAACTGGTTGTTTTTCATGTCTTTTTCAAGACTTATTATTTTTAATCATCATTTGTTCACAATAACTGCCTTTTGTCACCCTATGATGTTAGGTTCCTTAAAATCGAATACATGTAAATTATGGTGTCTTGTCAGGTCGCCCCCAAGCTGGTCGCCTCCTTTACACAGTCGCCTCCTTACGTGGTCGCCCCCAAATTGTGTGGTCGGGTCGCCTCCTATACACAGTGGCCCCTACATACAAAGGCAGCACACGCGCTAGCGCAGCACTGCGCCCAATGTGATTTGTATTGTATATTTTACAGTGTTAAATTGAAAAATTCAAACTGATTGTAAACTTGTCCAATACTCCAATGAGAATAATTGTCATTATCATTGTCATTGGGACCCGGTGTCCTACAGGGAAACGCGGGGCCCGGTGTCCTAGGGTAACGCAGGACCCGGTGTCCTAGGGTTAGGGTTAGGGTTAGAGTTAGGGTAAGGGCGAGCTGACCAAGAATCCCAAAATCGCCAAAAAAATTGGGGGCGACATGACCAATTGAGGGTGACCTTTGAAAGGGGGCGGGCTGACATCGGGCGACCTGACATGGAACCTAAATTATTAACAAGTTCTTTTTACTGAACATGTTGATTGCTCACTTCTCACCTTAATGATGTTCATGGAGGAGTCTGTAATAGGGGCAGCAACAGGTACTCTGGGACCGGCAGTAATCGTTTTGTTGATCTGAGCAAAAACGCTGTTAGATGTTGAACGCGGGAGTGTGATCACTGTGATGGCATAATCTCTGTTTTGACTGGTGCTGTCGTTACTTGACAACGCCTCCAACATTTTCTCTGTCCTCATTGTCCTCAGCGAGTGGTGGTTATGTCCTTTGTTGCAACCAGCCAAATCACTGATTGTCCTCGTCATTAAGGACAATGTACGTTTTCCAAGGGGTGAATTCTCGTACCAAATGCAGTGATCCTCTAAGAAACGCTGCGTTGGCCTCTGCCACATCCATCCACAATTGGAATTGAGCTTTGAGATGTATCTTTTCAGGTTTGCGACAGGGCATCGAGGATTGCCAGGCATGGCATGCATTTGTGCTTTCTGATTCTCTAGAAATGTGTAGAAAAGTTGATTTTTCTCCTGATGTAAAACAAAGTCTCCTGGTCTTGTAGTACGTAGGGTTGGGATCTTTATGCCAAAGTACAGGACAATATCCAGAAATACTTTATGCTGTAAGCCTTGGGGAGTGCTCAAATCCAAACTCGCCTGCATTCGTGCCATGTCGTCTACTGTGATTTGGGGATGACGCCTCACTTCATCTTTACCAGGCCTTCTAAGCTTACGAATCACTGCCCCAAAGGTTTTGTAAGACAAAGAAAATTCATTTGTCTTGGTAATGTTAATGCCACGTGATTCCAAAAAGTAACGTTGCAGGCCAAATCGAATGGATTGCATAGACTTTAATGAATACAAGTCTCCCTTCTTGTTCCGAGCAGCTTTGTAGAAATTTGAAAGAAGAACATCCAAAGCTTTGTTGTCAATATCTTCAAAGTTTACATTCTCCCGTTTGCTAAATTCCTCAAATAAAGACAGTGAATATTTTATCTGCCTTTTGGTATTATAGTTGTTGCTAGATCTAGATTCACAACTGATCCAGCCCTGCAACTTGTCATCCTCTTCTTCACATTCTTCATTATCTCCTTCGGCGGCAGAGTTCCTTGATGTTAATTCCTCATCAGACATCAATAGGCCTACATCTGTTACTGTTATTTCCTCTTTAACTTTAAGTGAATCAAACTTAAGTGAGTCAATGGATGCCGCCATTTTGTTTACTCTACTCTAGTCTAGCTCAGTCAGCTGCTCTATTTGATGTCAACAACATTTTTGTCATCATTGTCATGATTGACTAAATCTAGATCTAGAGTAGATCTAGATGATTAGATCTAGTCTAGATCTAGATATCACTCAGCTCAGACTATCATCAGTATTTTATCACCATCGCCATCACTTCAGTAGACCCTATCAACATTCAACATGAATGTTTTATTTCTCTATTTTGTGTATTTATGCAGATCTACCTAGAGTAGAGGCTAGCCTACAGGCCACCGTCGCGTCGGGTGTATTCTCGTGCTGATGCTGTAGGCTCTAGTGCTCTGACCCGTTTCCGATAGGCCTAGGCCTACAGTCTACACCACTGTCGTTTCCCCCGGCACCACCGGACCAAAGAAACACGACCGTTTGCAGAAGCCTCCTGGAGTCCTGCAGCTCGTAGTCACAGAGTCACAAGTGAAGAATGAAAATATGGAAATGATAATGATTTGCAGCAAACTGATTCCCCGGCTTGCGAAGCGAAGTCCACGGGCGCATGTGCATATGGTACCGTCGTCAAGTTCTAAAATCTCAGTCAAGTTTATCGAGTCACCATGAAAATATCTATGATCTGTGATGCGATGCGATGACGCTCGACGAGCGCACATACTGTGATCTATTACGTCTATCAGCTGCCCGCGCTGTAATATAGGATGGACGGTCGCGACGTGCGCGCGACGTGCGCGCAGCGCTAGCGCTATAGCCAACGAATGGCTATAGCTAGCTCAGCATGCTAATCGAGACAGTTGATCAGCGATAAATAAAATCTAAATCTTAATCTAAATCTAAATATCGATATCAAAAATTCGGATCGGCGGTCGGGGGTAAATAAATATAATAAAACAGTTATGCCTATTATGAAGGCATTGATCCATTCTGATGGAAAACTCTTTTGAATATAGGGTCTATATGAACATCCTAATTGTGAGGATATCCTACAAATTACAATTAAATTATGCTTAGACACTGTCACTACAATATAGACCCTAATATGTTTCCTTCCTCAAAATTTGGTTATGTATGATTTTTCTTAAATGACTTGATTTTTCTGGATTTTTTGTTTACTTGCTGAGTTTAAATTTATATTTGAGATTTAATCTGTATTCTTTCTGGTATGTTTACTAATCACTGCATGTAATGATGCGTTCATGTATGTCTTTATATGTATTTTATGCAGTATGCAGGGCCCCCAAGTATCGGATGGGGCTACCCTGTTGAGATAAAACGAAATAAATTAATTAATTAATTAATTAATTAATTTAAGAATTTATTAATAACGGAAACCCCCACTCTTTGTCTTTGCAAGGCATAATTCCATAAAACATCAAAATATATATCTATAAAGTACATTTTTAAAGATGAGAACAGAAAAATCTTATGCTACATGTAACTTAAAACCTACATAAATACGGTCGAAAATGGACACGAGAACATGTCTTATTTGGGCCTTGCCCCCCCCCCCCCCCCCCCCCCCCCCCCCCGCAAAAAAGAGAGAGAGAGAGAGAGAGAGAGAAGGAAAAGAAGGGAAAGAGGGAAAGAGGAGAGAAAAGGAAAGAAAGAAGAGGAAGAAGAAAAGTAAAGGGAAAGAAGGATATCGGGGGGGGGGGGGGGGGCGGCCGAAAGGCCTCCCAGGAAGGAAAGGGAAAGAAAAGAAAAGGAAAAGAGGAGATAAAGGGAAGGAAAAATGAGGAAGAAGAAAAAAAGAAGGAAGTCCCAAACAGCAAGCAAAAGAAAGTGCTGAGCTAATTCAGAATTTTGTCTGAGTTTCGATCGCGCTAAGCATTTTTTAAAACACTGTTATTCAAGAAAACGAAACATGTTTTATTTGAACTGTTCAGATGCTATACAAGGTTATTTCAATCGATTGTGTATGATTGTTTGATTTGTTCATATGCATATATTTATCAATAAATTCATTTTACAAAAAAAAGAGCCTTATTAACTCAATGATCTGCTATAACTTACAAAATCAGCCGATATTATTAGTATAAACAGCTCATAAATGAAAAATACTTCAGAGAAATCATGTAAAGTATACCATTAAATAATTCATTACCAGGTTTAAAAAGTTTTTTATATTTTCGATTATAATTTCCTCGTTTTATTTACTCTCTTTGTCCCATTCTATCCATTTCCTGTGTGTAAACAACTTTACAACATGAAAACATTGATGGACAGTGTTTTACTTATTGAAAGCATCAGGGGCGTACGCAGGGGGGGGGGGTTTGGGGTTCAAATCCCCCCTTTGGTATTTTTATGTGTGTAAACCCCCCTAAAAAAAACTAAACCCCCCCCCCCCCTTTTTTTTTTTTTTTTTTTTTAAATTAAAAAAAAAAAAAAAAAAAATTATACCCCCCCCCCCAACGAAAAAAAAAGTGTCCGCTTATCTTCCTTTTACTCACTTTGCCCCCTTCTCTCTCTCAGTCTCTCTCTCCCCCTCTATCTCTCTCCCTCCCCTCTCTCCAACTCCCTCCCCTCTCTCCAACTTCCTCCTCTCTCTCTCTCTCTCTCTCTCCCGACCCGTCCCCCTTTCTCTCACAATTCGCGGCCACATCGTTCGGTCGTGGTATACGCCCGCCCCCCCCCCCCCACTCAGTGTTATTTAGGGTACGCATATGCGTGTTCCAACCGACCCCCCCCCCCCCCCCGCAAAAGTCCGGTGTGTAAAGTCAATACGGGTCGACCTTTTTCTTTTGTTACGAAAAGGACATTTTGGCAACACGCATGGGGTCCGTCCGTTCTCGGAGTGGGGGGCCGGGGGTATACGATAAGGATAAAAAGCGCGCCATTACTGCGTAACTTTATATGCCTTTGTCATCGTCTGAGTGGAAAAATAAATCTAATCTGAATTTAAATGTAATGTCAATCAATCAGGATGTGCAGGTTTATTGCCTCTATGGTCATTTGACTGAAAGTTCTCATGTTTTCCTAAAATCCTAAAAATAAAATCTCCCCTTTATGGCGCACACCCTTCCAAGGTCAAATGATCCATTTTATAAAAAAAAAACATCGACCGAGTGACTGAAAAAAGAATAAATGTATTTGATATAGATCTAATCGCAATTGTTAGGCTCATGCAGGCAGGCGCGGATCCAGGGGGGGGGGGCCTTGCCTCCCCCCGCAAACCAAGAGAGACAAAGAGAGACAAAGAGAGAGACAAAGAGAGAGAGAGAGAGGGAGAAGAGGGGAAAGGGAAAGAAAGAAGAGGAAGAAGAAAAGAAATAGCGGAAAAAGAAGGAGATGGGGGCAGGGGCGTCGCTAGACCTTTTTCAGTGGGGGGGGGGGGGGTGTATAGGCCACGGATAACCGACAAAACTAGCGACCAATTACCGACAAAATTAAATGTCCAATATCTACCAAATTTAATCCTATAAACCCGGGGCCGAAGGCTAAATTGTTTTTCCTATATGGATTATCTATAGTACTTGCATATGCGCAAATGGTCATTTTCCTCGACGACATAAATATACGAATTATTTCGTCAACTTAGTCAGCATCATAGCTGATTTTAATGCAGGCGCGGAGCTAGGATCTTATTTTAGGGAAGGCGGTAGTGAGCAAGCGAATCACTTGAGAGCGCTCATTAGGGGTGTGGGTGATAGGCCTCTAAATTATTAGGAAAAGAAGACGATTTATTGTACCTTTCTCGACTGTTAATCCTTGTCTGAATTCAGTTTCTCCCCCACCCGCGTTTCCGCGAAACGCGGAAGTTTTGGCGTTTCATTAAATTATTACACCCACAACAAAAAGTGAGTCACCCTTACTCAAATTGATGAGTCACTGGTTTGTCCGTACAGCGAAACACTTGAAGGATCATGTGAGTCACTATGACTCGATACAAATGAGTCTTATTTATCTAAGACTCACTTCAAGTGAGTCTTCATGACTTGCTAGAATTTTCCTGATGAGTCACATGACTCAATTTATGTCACTTGAATGAGTCATTAATTGTGTCCGTATAGTGAAACATTTCAAACATGAAGTGAGTCAAGAGACTCAGAATGGATATGAAATGAGTCGATTACATATGATGTGATGAGTCATAAGATGTAGATTATTATACGCCTGTACAATCTATGTTAAATTCTTTAAAGTTGCAATCCGTCAGAGATTGGAATACAATTATCAAGTACTTATGTATAAAATCCTGAATAATCTTGCTCCTGTTTATCTAAAACATGCTCTACCTCAAAGTGCTAACCCGTATCCCACGAGATCAGTTTCAATGCATCAATTGTACCTTGCCAAACCCAGAACCGATTTAAAAAAACAGACCTTTTCGTACACAGCAGCAAAGCTATTCAACTCACTACCCATAATTACCAAATGTTCCGCCTCACTACCGGTACCCATTTTTTAACGAAATCTCCGTGAAATTCAAGTGAGTTAATTTTGCGATCATGAAATATTCCTACCACCCTCTCTCTCTTTCTCTCTTTCGTTTACTCTCTCTCCTCTTCCATTTTCATCTAATTTCCTATATATTTGTATGAAATGTTTAATAGTTTGTTTATATTATGTTTTGTTTTTTATTGTATATTTTGTGTATTTTTTATGTGTATTCATTTGTAAGATATTTGAAATGTAATTATTGTTTGTTACAGCAGGGCTCCCTTGTAAAGCAGGCCTTGCGGCTTGAATGGGACTACCCTGCTTTTATAAAGAAAACATGAATAAATAAATAAATAAATAGGAGGGTGTGAAACGAGACAAAATAAATGATCACAATCAGTTAAAGCAAAATAACTAGAATGGATAAATACATGCCATCTTATTTATTTTCTCTCAAAAAGAAACATTCAGGAGTCGACACTTATTACTAAAACATCAAAGTGGCCTTCCTGCAACAAAAACATAACCATAATACACTAATAAATGTCAAATTTAATGGAAGACTCCTGGTCTACAGTATATGCTATATAGCGAACATAAAATGGCAGTTTCAATTGTGAAGATTAAGTTTCCTGCTGAATAAAAAGGTCATACTGGTTATAACTTCAACAATACTTGCCAAGAATGTAACTAGCTAGATTTCGGTTCTCAGTGGTCTTCAGAAATTGCCTTTTATAATAAGGTTCAACTGAGCTGGCCAATTACCCAATAAGCTTGTAGAAATTATCCAGGAACAACCAAAATATAACTTTAAGGCAAACATAACTTATAATATGGCCATGTCACAGTGTGTTTTGAACTATTAAAAGTCTCTTTGCATTTAAATTTCAGGTATCACGCATCCTTTTTAACTTAAACTCAGTAACTTGCAAACTAAACATGCTAGAATATGAAAAGTAAACATTTTCTGAAAGTAAATTGTCCAGTCTTTCCAAACATGCAAACAAAATTACAGTAGGGGCAGTTATTGAGCAAAAGATTCACAAAAAAGTAAACAATAATTGGTATCTATTCAAAGTAGCTTCACTTCAAACCTAAAGCATCTTTCCCCAAAACAATCATGTATTCTACTGGTATTTACCCATCTAACAAGACTAGTTAGACAGGGATACCCCTGTAGAACTATATGTTTATGATTTTGAGATAAGAACTTATAGTTTTCCTCTTGAACAAAGTGTTGAGCAATTTATTATTTTGTCGACACCAAAAAACACCTATTCCTCTACAATATCAAACTGCTAGACCCTAGACCAGGCACCAATTCAAAACGCGTGGCCAACTGGCCATATTATTTCAAATGAGTGTTTGGGTAAAATGGTTGATTTACTTTATGCAACAAAAAATCAGTCTGAAAATGTCATAAAGATTTCAACTCCAAATGTTCAACATTGCATTGCAGCAGTACCTTTCTTGACACGGCTAGCGGCAGCCAAAAAACAAAACTGAGACTTAATTGCTTTTTTTGTTGTTCCCTCACTTCTGTCTGAAATGCCAGTCTTTAACAAATAAAAAGGCACTGTGGAGTCAAAATTGCAGTACTTCAACTATTATACCGTACATAACTTCAAATTATTTGAGATGAATACAAACACATTTGGAAAAGAAAGTCAAGGATTTAAATACATCACAGCAGCAAGATATTTGGTGTGAATTTCATTTGGAAAAAAATTGTATTATCTTGTTTTATCTGAAATGAGAATCATCTATTTGATTCCTCCAAAACTTTTTCCCTCATCAGATATACTTGTTTATATTTACACTTCTTGACTTTCACTTCCCTTTCAATAATTAATTATCCATTTATAGAAATCTTCCAAAATTCAGCAATTCTTCAAAACTCTGCTTACAAACACAATGTACATCAAATACCAATTGTACAGTTGTTTGGTACTTCAAAATCAATGAAAGTTGTATAGAAACCTTCTTAAATTCAGTAGTTCTTTAAATCTGTGCTTACAAACACAATTTACATTGGTCAGCTTTAGAAATGTGGACACAGTTTGAAATGATGATTTTGGGGGTTTCCCAAATTAATATATCTTATAAAT
Source organism: Strongylocentrotus purpuratus (assembly GCF_000002235.5). Taxonomy (NCBI): domain Eukaryota; kingdom Metazoa; phylum Echinodermata; class Echinoidea; order Camarodonta; family Strongylocentrotidae; genus Strongylocentrotus; species Strongylocentrotus purpuratus. The sequence goes on from NW_022145597.1 coordinate 21,277,350, forward strand.
CTGGTTTCAAAACTAATCAGTTACATGTAACATCCCAATAGATGCAAATTCATCTACAGAGAAAGGTTTCTTTTCCAACATGCATTAATTCATTATGAAAGCCATATCTTGAAAACTTGTCAGCGCCCCCTTTATTTCTGGAATAGCCCATTAATACCAATTGAATTACACAGTTGCTCGTTACTTAAAAACTTACAAAAGTTTCATAGAAACCACCTAAAATTCAGTAATACTTCAACGAGGGTATCATTGTAAAAAGTAAAGATGTGATTTTCGAATGTGCAGAGCTATCAGGGTTCTCTTGATGTTGCTTAATCGGTTTAGCATGGCCGTCAATACCTGGGCTGTACTGTATGGCGTGTACCTTGTTTGTTTTGACTTCGTGATCCAAAAGACTTTTGATATGGAAACTAAGTGAATTCTTTAGATTAAGGCCACATTTAAGGAAATTAAATTCCTTGAAATATATCACGGTGTCACTTTAATAAAAATGATTGACACTAATTGACACTAATTTCATGCATGCCCAATAAAGTGGTTCCCAATATTGTTTTGCTTTAACAATTCTTTATAAAACAATTCGGCGCTAGTGTAGTTGCGTATCCATTTTTTAGCAGTTTAATATCCATTCTAAATAAGAGAATTTTAACCCAGTTGTTTACTCATTTAAATCATAATCATATAGATTTTCCACCTGAATTTGGATCACATCCAACATCGGGAAGCCTAGATCTACGTTTAGGGCTTCGATGTCAACGTCGTTGCTCAGTACCGTCTCTACACTGTAGTCCTGCACCTCAAACTGAAGCTATCAGTCCAAAATTATGCAAACTTCTCGTATGGTTTATGGTATCGTGGATGCTCGTAATACATAAACCATTCGAGAAGTCTGCATATTTTTGGACTGATAGCTTCAGTTTGAAGTGCGGAGCTATAGCGTAGAGACGGTACTGAGCGACGACGTCGACATCCAAGCCCTAAACGGAGGCTTCCTGATGTCGGATGTGATCCAAATTCAGGTGGAAATTGCGATAGACCCTAGTCTATATGATTATGATTAAAATGAGTAAAAAATTGGGCTAAAACTCCTTTGCTAATGATGGATATTAAGCTGCTAACAAAATGGATACGGAACTACACTAGCGCCAACAATTATAGTTTTTGTCTCTTAAAATTCAGTCTAAAGCATGACAATTGTTAACAAAAATCAGTTCAGTTCTTGTCTCTTAAACTTTAGCACTATTAGACTCGGCATTAATGACTGCATTCAAGTTGTACAAACACCTCACCACCTTGGATGGGGCTGGCGATACTGTGTCAATGTTCATTAGCACCTTCTGAATGAACGTGAGCGTGTTTACCATTTTATTGTTGTATGCAAGGTTGAAATTATAATGGACCAGCATAAGCAAAGAGACCGCTGATATCAAGTCGTTGGTGGTGCAGATTACTTCGTTCTCTGCTGAGATGGTGAACGATGCATTCAGAATTTCCTGGAATTTGTCAGTGGTTCCACCGTTGGCTTCACTCTCATAGACTATTCTTGCCATTGTTCCATTGGTTGCCTAAAAAGGAAAACATTATTGTGAAATAATGATCACAGTTTAGGGTATTTCTGGTAATGTAGTAATGTACACAGGGCACATTTAAGGTGAGATGGAGTGCTCATGGTCGCCCCTAAAATTCAATTTTCACAGTTTACATTAGGGGATTAATGAAAATTACAACTTGAAGATTTAAATAGGTGTTGATATTGCTAACTGTATTGCGGTTCTTGAGATGTATGCCATTTAATGAAATATTTGTTTCAACTTTCTTTACAAATTGTAATCCAAGAACCACAAGACCTACACAAATGTACCCTTCATAATGCTTTCGGAGTCAGGTCTGAGTAAATTTTGTTTATAAACTTAATGCAAAAAGTTTAACCTAAGCTCCATCAAATTACGTATGTGGAAATCAAGTAGAAATAAGTTGGACTAAGTGTGGAGCAATTTAGTATAATTATTTTGGAGACACCAAAAATCACCTATAGATGGTGAAAACTTCACTGGGTCAAAATTACTTATACTAAAGAAATTGTTATAAGAGTTAACAACTACTATGTGAATGTACCTCCCATTTTGTGTGTTATTAAACCACATTGTGTTCCTAATTGGCTAGTGAAACTGCTAACACAGAGCATGACTTGCATTAGTCTTGCAAATCCCAAACATCCAGCATAGCTACATGTATCTATCTAAATCTGCAGCCATGCCTGCAACTGCTTCAATTCAATCACACAAAATTATGCATATAAGTTTACAGCAGCTTGAACCTAATGTTCTGTATCTAACTTACCTTGCTCTGCTGACAAAGCAATGCCTTCTCTCTCAGAATTGTAGGAATTAACAGAAGTGCCCCACATGACATGATCACTGCAAATCAAAAAGAAATTAGAGTCCAGATGAACATTAAGTACAACCACAGGCCATGAAGCATGTGCCACAGGGGGCATTCCTTACTTTGTACACCATATTAAAGGCACCCATTACAAACATTTAGGTAGGTGACCACCTCAAGGAAAACACATGGCTTGCCGGCCACTTTAGAGGTTCCTGAAAGGTGGACATGGATAGAAAAATGGTTGAGTACACATTTGATGGGTAGGTCACACCGTTTACTCCCCATCATGGCCAGCAGTTTTCAAATTATCAACTTTCCTGGCAAGTGAAAAAAGTCAAGGTCCTTTCCCTGCAAACCCATTGCTAACCAAGCATCTCAATGATCACTTACCTTTCCTGGTGGCCTCATCTTCTTCTGCTGCTGCTGCAGCCAAGATCAGGTTCTTGAGCTCCAAACCTTGCTTGGCAGTCTTACAGATCTTTATTAATGAATCTGCATACTTAGCAAGCCCTGCTTCCAACTTCTCTTTGATTTGTTCCTCTGCCAGCCTCTCAAACTCTTTGAACATCTATTGAAAAGAAGAAACAGATAATTTTAACAAGGCAAACTTAGGTTTTTGAAAAAGTCTGGGTGTGTGAAAAATGGCACAATCAATAATTATTTCCAAGGCCAATTATGAATTTTTACTCTTTTGAATCAATGACTCTAGTGACTCCTAGCTTATTACCTTTGCCCCCACACAAGTTGGAATCATATGTCTCTCTAGATATCCAATGATCAGTGTATCCATTTCCCACAAAGTCCCATCAATGTAAATGGATGAACAATTATGTACTTCAAATGAGCCGATCATGTTACCCATCCACAGGGTTAAGTTTTTGCACATGAGCCATCTATACATACATGTACCCTCAGTGTAATAGTCCCTTACTTCCAAAGCGAGAACTAAAACCCCTATAAAAACTAAAAGTGAGGTATTTTGCTGCTGTAATTTTAGCACTTTTGCAAATGTTGATTTTTTTATTTTTTTATTCATAATTTTAAGCCTGTACATACTAATAAATGATATTTTGCACTTGTGGCATGGAATGCAGAATGGTAGAACCAATTTGAATTCTTTTCGATCAAATTATTTTACGATTCAGATCGGATCTAGATTATAATTTTAACCCTTCTACCTAAATAAGATTACCTGTTTTGATACAATTGTTGATCATTTGAAAGATGGATACTAATTAACTTGGTTCAAATTCAGAATGATTTTGTAAACATTCCAGAAATGTGTTGCGTAATCCAGTCATATAATAAGCTTAAATTCTACTGTGCTACTTAATAATTTTTTTTAATTTAAGTATAGATTCTTGTTCATAATGAAGTTTCTTGAGCAGACGTGTCAACTTGAACTTACCTCATCTTCATCAAAGAGGCAAGGGAATACAGTTTTCAGGTATGGTACTGTCCATTGCTTGTTGATTATTCCATGGCGCCTATGACTCAAAGTAACTGACATGAGATGGTTGATCAGTGTGCTGTCTTGTCTTCTTTTCTTGGATTCACTTTGAAGCATTTTGATGTGTTCACCTATTGTTCCTTCATCTTCACCCTCTTGGGGCGCAGGAAGGTAATTTTTTATACCATACATAGCTGCAGTCAAAACTCTTCTGAATCCAAGATATAAGATGGCGACGTCGCGTCGTCGATCGGGAATTCAAATATGGCTCGAGAATGCGCATTTTGGATGACGTCACGAAAGCATGCGCGCGCATGCATACAGCCTCACTTTCAAGTTGACTCACTTTTTTCTTCTAAAATGCTCTTATGTCGATCTTGACTCATTTTTTACGACCATGTGAGTCAGTCGAAGCATTTTGCAAATGCGTCAGCTCATGATTGACACACTGGTGAAATATAAATGAGTCAATAGAGACTCATTGGTTGTTACTAATGAGTCAATTTACACCTGACTCACGAAAATTATGCTTAAATGTGTCAAATGACTCACTTTTTGTTGTGGGTGCATGTACATCTGCTTGCTTGGTTGGTCTGGTTTGGTAGTCACTCTTGTTTTTTTCCCCATTTGCGCTAATGGATTATCACGTTCATGGCGCTTCCTGGAATTCCGGAATCTATTGCTCAGCGACTTCTTCCAATAGCCCTGTAAAAAAGAATGAATAAATGAATAAATTGTAAGATGAATTATAATAATTAAAAAGATCAAGAGTCTGTGAATCACAAGTCAACATAAATCAGTCTCAGCTGGGCAGTATGTAACATACACTATCAGGTCATATTCATCATGCTCTGATGTCCTTGGTGGCGATATCTGTTATTTTGTCATATCCAATATCCAACAGTATTATTTACTGCCCCTTACAATTCATTGTCACATGACCATGTGATTGTTGTTCCTGAGGGCTGACCCCTCCCACAAACAAATCGCAATGAACATTACGACACCATTTGGAAGAAATATATACCGTTTATAAGCTGCCCTGTGTATCGGAAAATTTAGATAATAAAATGGAAGGTCTTCATGCATGACTGAATGGTCGGTGACTTTGTTCTTTTGTTGCTGTTAAATGTTAAGCCACCTTGCCATGCTTTAACTTAGGGTACGTTTATGCTCAATTTTGAAGGCAGAATGAGCGATTTCAAACGCTCATCGTAATCGCAGTTCCATGGCCGGTGTACTGTTTATGCTCACTTCTCTGGCTCCTCCAGGCCTGCATGATTCTGGCTCTGCAGCTGGATTCGCAAACCTGTACTGCGCATGCTTGACCCTATTTAAACGCGTTTACAAATGATTGTGCGTTTATGCTTCCCAAGAATCGCTGATTTTGCAGAATCGCTGATCCAAAACGCACCTTTTTGTGAGTTTACGATCGGTGATTATGATCGCTGTTTTTCGGTGATTCTACAAAAATGAAAAAGGATGCAAACGTGTTTTGAACTTAACGCGTAACAAATGCCTCATTCTGGCCAGAAAAAGTTTAGCATAAACGTTTCCTTATATTAGTCTACAGGGCTCAAAATAGAAATGTTGAGGGGCACCCAATTCCAAGGCCATGCACAAGGGCACCCAAGGCCATTGCGTAATGAAGAATGCTTAAATAGTAAGGCACCAAGGTCAGTTTATAGGGCACCAGGGGCCAATGGACTCGCATAAAGCTGCTTTGAGTGCCAGAAGAAACCATTGATGTATCGGCAACATACTACATATTGCAGAGAGGTATCAACACAGCTCAAGGCATTGGACTAAGACCCCCCACTGTGGCAACCCAGGTTAATCAACTCTGAGCTGATTTTTACTCCGTTATCCCTACATTTCTGTTAGTAAGAGATGTATTTTCCCTGCATCAGCAGTGTTAGGATTAACTAACTACATACCATGGCATCTTGTCCAACCAGGCCATTCTTGAGTGCTGGGTATGAGGTTAACAGGCATGAGATGACTTCTGTGTATTGTACCGGTTTCGGTCTACTGTAGAAAAGCAAACAATGTATGAACTATTTTAGAAAAGTAGGTACACTGGTACATGATGAAGTTACTTAACCTGCACATTTAAAATGTAAAGTTTCCTGGACAAATAGACAAGTCTCACTCTTAAGCAAGCTCAAGGTGGTGTACATTCAAATGACTTCATATCTGTAGTCTTGATGTATCCTAAAACTTGGGTTCTGAAAACCATGTACGGTAATTGTTAATGTGATTCAATTACCCTTGTACAATTATGAACTGAACTGAACTGAACAATTGCAGCTCACATATTGACCCGTCGATATCAGCAACAACTTGTCTCGAGAATTCATAAAAGTGCAAAAAGAAACAAACCAAAACAGTTAACTTCTCTATTAAATACTCAAACTGATAACAACTCTGTGGGTGAGAATTCTTTGCTCGCAGTTGCAGAATTTATGCTTGACCTCAGTGTATAACCTTCAGTTGGCCGGCATGATTTTCATATTACAGCACACTAAATTTCAAATTGATTTCAAATTTGGGCCCCCACCCCTAACAAATCCTGGATCCGCGCCTGGTAACCTAGCTTGTACCCATTTACCAAAATATGGCCATAATTAATGGTTGCACTTGGATATGAACTGTACTTGTTCCTAGCACAAAAAGCGGGAAAAAAACACTTACTACGTGTATCTTGTTACCGCATCATACAGGCTATCCATCAGCTTTTCTTTCTCACTCGCAGTCAGTGGTCTGCATTCACCAAGTGCTCGAACCAAGCTTGCCCGAAATTTTTCCTTTGGTATCCGGAACTTCACAGGCCATGGTAGTAAGTGTACAGCAGTTGTATTGGTTACACTGAAATAGTCACGAATCAAGAGCACTAATGAGCAAAATAACATCAAGCAGAAAAGGGCTCCACTGACATAATTTTACAATCTGATCAATTCATATAGCTACAAATATATTTGGTCCTATTGGTTTGTCAGACTATACTTCACAGTCTTGCGGGAGCTTTGTGCTTGATATTCATCCCTGTTTGCGTGCTATTGACAAGGACCCAACCTCCAAATCTAAATTATGAAAAATGAATCTACATGTACATCATGTGACCAATCCACTGGGTCAGTTGCCCGACAATGTCCTATGGTATTATATAGGATGCAACAAAGCAAAGTTGCAGTAATAGATTTATTGGATCAACCAACTGGATGACTGAAAAAATTCACTCTCCACTCCAAATTTTACTCCAGGGCAAGGGTCAAAATATAAGGGGGCACTGGGTGATTAACTCTTGTTACTCACAAAATAACCCTTGTGGAATCAAAATTGTCAATAGAAAAATCTACACACATAGCTACTTTGGGCTTATTTTGATCAAAATAGCCCTCGACCCCTCGTTACTCAAAAAGTATTTTGACCCTTGCTCCATGGCTGATGACATTGACATTCCAATGAGTGGTATGGGACGTCTGGATTCTCTACTTATTTTCTTTCTATGCACTTACCTTTGTACGTGTACTACATCATCTGATGGAGGTGGTGATGACACACTTCCTTTCATGGTTGGTTCTGAAGTTACCAAGCAGTGGCTAGCACTAGTAGCAGAGGACTTTGAAGGAACTTCATGTACATCACCAGAACCAGATGCATCACAATCTAGTGCTTCAGAAGGGGACGAAGTGGTGCATTTCTTTGTTGCATCAGCTGGCTGGTCACGTTCCTTCCTGTGAGGTTGTGGATCAGAGGACTTTATTACAGCTGCTACATCACCAGAACCAGAAGCTTCAGAAGCGGATAAAGTGGGGCATTCCACTTTCTTTGTTGCATAAGCTGGCTGGTCATGTTCCTTCCCATGGAGTTGCAGGAGAGCTATTATTAGTTCGAGATGTAAGACATCATCTGGTGTGACGTATGAACAATTCTTGATGGGGCATCTCACACCTGGCATGATGTCGTTTCTTCCTGGAGAGTGTTATTGTTCTCGATTCTTTTAAGTCTTTAAGAGTGACAATAAAAGGTTGAAATTTAAGTACATACATGACATAAAATGTAATACAGGTACATCAATTTTTAAATATCGGCAATTAAAAAAGCAGTGACATCTGATCGATGCATCAAGGCTTACTTTATGTGCAAATTGGTGAGGTGAGTCAGGGCCTGTATGAACTATTGATCAGGTAGTGCAACTTTAAGTAGCTACAGCGTATTTCAAAATGATTACAAGCTCTCCATTGGGAAGAGAGTAAAGGCCCAACGGGTGGTAATCTTGCAACTCAGACACCCTGCACAGCTTGACCTCTCTAGTTTCGGAAACAATGTAACCGTGGACCTCTCTATTGAATTCCTGTGTAGTAAGAGTAACAAGAAGAAGATACTCCATGCCACCTATAACAAAGATACAACTAACTCTTCCAAACAGATACTCATCATCATCAAAGCCATGAACAACACAGCAGCTGTTAGTGTACTTGGTCCCATTCACTGTGACTGTAGTGACCTGGTACACGTTTTCATTACCACCTAAAAGAGGAAATAGGACATCTTATACAGCGTTCTTTAACAGACGCACAGGATACAAACAACCATTTGTCGTTTGCAAGGCTTCGTTTCCTTGAAGGAAGTTCTTTGAAGTATGGCATAGGCACATCTGGTATTGGTGACGTTCAGCAAGACTCTTACAGAGGTTCTTCCTGTTTTTTGTTCTATTTGCTATCTCTTTGAAGTAGTTGTTTTGCTTCAAATCTTAGTGTGAATCCAGAATGGATCAATGGACCAAATTGCATAATCTGACGGGCATAATGAGTCAAGAAGTGTGCCCTGGGTGTGACCATCGCTTCCTCAAATGTAGAGAAATACCCCTCCATGAAATGCGATATCAGATCATTCAGAAAGTGAACTTCACCTGGACTTATTACAGGAGCACAAATGAGATCAACAATGTCTAGCATGTCAACAAGAAGATATAAGCATGCATCATCATTTGGTACCCACTCATAGACAAAAAGGGGCAAGAGACGTAAGAAGCACCAGCACTGAGAAGCATTTTGCTTCATTTTGAAGTTGGCAAGTTCATCAGCAAAAGAACTAGGCTTATTCGGCCTGTCACAAGGTGCATAACTGAATGTCCGAATTTTGAGGTTCAGTTGCTGAAGAGTGAAGAAGTGCTTATTCACAAAGTACCGGATTATCACCTCCAGAACTGTGCCAGCAAATCCTTCAAACAGGTCATGAGCGAGGTCAGATGGGCAGCCCCAAATCGAATGAAAGCATGCCAGTGAGTTGAATGGGGAATCACCCTTCACGCCATAAGTTGTAGCCATTCGTGGATGCTGAGCAACAGCTGCAACATGTCTTGCATGAGTTTCTTTTGTCCGTAGTGTACAATCTGAATCCGAAAATGTGACCTGCCTTGCATCCCTTGTAATCAAGCAAAACCTACAACTGTGAAGCGCAGAAAAGCTCTCCATAAAACCAGATAGTGTGTGTGCAGCCAAATTATCACTAACAATACATGAGATTGTTCCACGGAAATTGTAATTGGTTCCATCAATTACAATATCTAACCCTTCTCTCTCCAAAGATTTGATATCATCAACTAATCTTTGCACTACTTTGCTCATTCCATACTTTTTGACAAGTTCTGAACGACACAAAATAAGCAGCTGTATCAACTCTAACCTAGATCTAAATTGAGGTGTTATGTTCCCCAAACTGAAATAAAATGCCCCTATTTTGTTCTTCTTGATTCTTGTTCCTAAGGGGTTGACAGTTTGGAAGTCATCATGATACAGAATGATCTGAAGAGCATTCCTGTCAGAAGAAAACAGATCATTCTGTTCAAAAGCTTGACCATCACAAAAATCAAGCATTTTCCCATCTTGTGATTTGTGACCATTTGTCACTTCTGCTAATATATCTTCATGTTTCAAAAGTGCATGCAGAAGCTTTTTGATTGGAATATACAGGAAACATTCTTCTTTTCCATTATATCGTCATATCCCAATGGAATCTTTTCTGGCTCAACAAAGTCAAACTTTTCTTTGAAATACCTATTTTGCTTGTTTTGACTGCCTAACATAGTGCAGGCGTCTGACACATTGTGGTACGAGGACAAGATATCATCAAGTACATCGATAGTTTGGGGATCAATACCATCGTTTCTTTGCAACACCTTGTGAATTTTTTTCTTTAATTCAGTGGACTGAATTTTGAACAATTCATCAATTTCTTTGACAATAGCAGAGCATCAGCTGGGACTTTTTTCTGTTCTCTCAAATGCAAGATAAACAAGGATATTGCCTTTGTATAGTCGTATTCTTCATCAAATTCATCATCAGATTCATCTTCCTCCTGAAACACATGGACAGGAGCTACACCAGCAGGGTCACCATCGCCATCACCCATCAATCCCTCATTTTGATCTGCATGATTTAGGCCTAGACCGAGTGCTTTGCTTTGTTCACTATGATTTCTCTTTAAATGCCGCACAAGCGATTCAACAACTGTGTACTTTTTTTGGCACCCATCAACGCCACACGTTAGACTAAACCCCCTCTCAACTTGGTGAATATGACGCAAGTGTGTAAGATACTTGGTAAAAAAACGTGTTTGATAATCACAAAACAAGCACACATGAACTTCAACTTGACCTGCAACAGCTCCTTTTTCTCGACCACGACCGTGCAGTGCTTGCTCACCAATATTTTCTTCTGGCTCTACTGTCGATCGGCATATACTGCATAATCTGAGTGCACACACACAAATAATTTGGAAAAATCACTATCAGTCAATTGTCATATATATGCAGGAGGAGCTGTGGTTTCCTCTACAGCTAGACTCTACATGTACAGTGTATAATATAGTGTAGGCTAGGCCTACATCATGTAGGCCTAGATCTAGTCCTTGATGGATTTCTGCTCATGACCCAACGATAGCTGGTTTGTTGATTTGGTAATAGATCTATTTAAATGTTATGAAACGGACGTATATTTCTTCTCAGGACCATGTTTTGAGGGGGTAACAGGGTTGATTTTTCGCCCAATGAAGGTGATCGCAGCCATTATGTTACTACACGACTGCTAGCCACGGCTGTGGGCCCGCAGCCGCCCCGCCGGTCAGCTGATCGACCTGCTGGGGCCTAATCATGCAACATGATTGTGTCTGCATAGCTAGACTTGTTTGTAGCATCAGAATTAGAAGTTCAGCCGTACGTCTGAGCCTACATTAGTAAAAGTTGTACAGTGTTTCTGTACATGGTAATGTAGGCCTAGACCAACGTCTGAACTTCTAATTCTGATGCTACAAACAAGTCCTATGTAGACAAAGTCATGTTGTATGATTAGGCCCCAGCAGGTCGATCAGCTGACCGGCGGGGCGGCTGCGGCCCCACAGCCGTGGCTAGCAGTCGTGCAGTAACATAATGGCTGCAATCACCTTCATTGGGCGAAAAATAAACCCGTTACCCCCTCAAAACATGGTCCTGAGAAGAAATATACGTCCGTTTCATAACATTTAAATATTACCAAATCAACATGCATACCTCAGAAATTACAAAGCTGACTCATTATAACATTTTCTCGCTCAAAGTGTCATTTTCAGGAACTTTTTGAAAAGTTGATCGTATTTTTCGCAAGCCCAAAACAAAGGATATGAACTGTGCGTGCAATCGTAATAATTTGCATATCATGAATATTTACTAGCAAAAAAGCCAATCACAGATCATGGCTCTTGAAAATACCTCTGTGTAGAAAATGAATAGGAAAAAAGTGTGTCAGATTAAAGTGTGTCAGGTAGGTCAGAAAGAAGTGGTACGGGTGAAGCTTTTCTTCACACACCTAATCGGAGATGAAGGTAGCCCATCCAATGTGTAAAAATTGCCAATTTGATAAGTGTAAGGATCGCATTGTACACATACAACCGCTATACTACACACACGCAATATATTCTTTGTGTATTGTATCCGTGAGGCATGATCAGTGCAACGATGGCTGGCTACCAATTAAAATAGGCATGGTGGTCGGATATAATGAGAGTAGACGATGGAGGGGGGGGGGGGGGAGGGGGGTAAAGCGCAGTACTTAGGGGCAAATCAAAGAATTATACTAAGACCTCACCTCATGTATGTTAGAAATTAAAAAGTTATTATCTTCTTTTGAATTGCAATATATCCCCGCACCATAATTATAAGTCATGCATGAATGTTATTTGTCATATGTCATATACAGGGCGTATCATAATAAAGGATATTGAAGTTTAATGACGATTTATATGAAAACTACTGATTTCATAATCAAGCATTTTATGTCTGTTGTAAAGGACAGAATGTCCTCTTTTTAATGACACCCCGATCATACTACTTCTGTCACAGTTGACTGAATAACAAAGCATTGCTGTCCACCATGTGAAAGGTGCACTGTGACAAGTTAGCATTCACAGATAAATTATAAAGATTAGTGCTTGTGTCAGCCCAGACATATTGAAATGCTGAACAATGAGTGGATTATGTGTCTAAGAAGGAAATGTTATCAAACTTGGCACAGTGCACCTTTGTCGATGGATAAAGTGGAATATTTATTCTTCACCACCCTACGCTAACTTTTCACCAACCTAGCGTCATGTACAGTGTCTATGGATAAACTGGAATATTAATTCTTCACCACCCTACGCTAACTTTTCACCACTCTAGCGTCATGTACATTGTCTATGGATAAGCTGGAATATTAATTTTTCACCACCCTACCGTCATGTACATTGTCTATGGATAAGCTGGAATATTAACTCTTCACCACCCTACGCTAACTTTTCACCACCCTAGCGCCATGTACATTGTCTATGGATAAATGGTAATATTAACTCTTCACCACCCTACGCTAACTTTTCACCACCCTAGCGTCATGTACATTGTCTATGAATAAAGTGGAATATTAACTCTTCACCACCCTACGCTGTCTTTTCACCACCCTAGCGTCATGTACATTGTCTATGGATAAGCTGGAATATTAATTTTTCACCACCCTACGCTAACTTTTCACCACCCTACCGTCATGTGCATTATCTATGGATAAGCTGGAATATTAACTCTTCACCACCCTACGCTAACTTTTCACCACCCTAGCATCATGTACATTGTCTATGGATAAACTGGAATATTAACTTTTCACCACCCTAGCGTCATGTACATTGTCTATGGATAAAGTGGAATATTAACTTTTCACCACCCTAGCGTCATGTACATTGTCTATGGATAAAGTGGAATATTAATTTTTCACCACCCTAGCGTCATGTACATTGTCTATGAATAAAGTGGAATATTAACTCTTCACCACCCTACGCTGTCTTTTCACCACCCTAGCGTCATGTACATTGTCTATGGATAAGCTGGAATATTAATTTTTCACCACCCTACGCTAACTTTTCCCCACCCTACCGTCATGTGCATTATCTATGGATAAGCTGGAATATTAACTCTTCACCACCCTACGCTAAGTTTTCACCACCCTTCCGTTATGTACATTGTCTATATGGATAAGCTGGAATATTAACTCTTCACCACCCTACGCTAACTTTTCACCACCCTACCGTTATGTGCATTATCTATGGATAAGCTGGAATATTAACTCTTCACCACCCTACGCTAAGTTTTCACCACCCTTCCGTTATGTACATTGTCTATGGATAAGCTGGAATATTAACTCTTCACCACCCTACGCTAACTTTTCACCACCCTAGCATCATGTACATTGTCTATGGATAAACTGGAATATTAACTTTTCACCACCCTAGCGTCATGTACATTGTCTATGGATAAAGTGGAATATTAACTCTTCACCACCCTACGCTAACTTTTCACCACCCTAGCGTCATGTACATTGTCTATGGATAAAGTGGAATATTAATTTTTCACCACCCTACGCTAACTTTTCACCACCCTAGCGTCATGTACATTGTCTATGAATAAAGTGGAATATTAACTCTTCACCACCCTACGCTAACTTTTCACCACCCTAGCGTCATATGTACATTGTCAATGGATAAACTGGAATATTAACTCTTCACCACCCTACGCTAACTTTTCACCACCCTATAGCGCAATGTACATTGTCTATGGATAAACTGCACTCTTAATTTTCACCACCCTACGCTAACTTTTCACCACCCTATATAGCGCCATGTACATAGTCTATAAACTGGAATATTAACTCTTTACCGTGTTAGTTTGTGCTAGTAATGTCTATGCCTTCACGGTGACCATAACGGTAGGAATACTCCCCAGCAGAGGCCGCACTCCTGGGGGAGTAGGGGCACAGTGCCCCCTCCCCCCACTTTTTCAAGCACCCGAAAAGTGCCCTTTTTTACATAGGAATAGTGCTCCTTTTACTCTGATAAGTGCCCCTTTTATTTGACACGTGCCCCTTTCCTTCGACAAGTTCCCATTTTCCATTTTCGTAAGTGCCCTCTTTATATAATCTCTAGTACTAGGGTAGGTGTGGGGGAAGTGGAGACCCTTAAGCACATTTCCATAATTTACATAAACATGAAAAATGTTACACATACAGAAAGTTTTGTTTTCTCTTTAGTAACTTCTTCTCTTTATTGGGAAACAAAATTGTGGTCATGATGTAACTGATTAATAAGATAAAAATAATTTATGACGTCATCAAAGGTCTCTCATTACCAACATGCGTAGGTAATAAGGGACAGTTACAAATCAAGACATTTCAAATCAAGACATCAAGACAAAAATGGGATTGTTATAGTTAGTTCAAACACTTTTTGAAAGAGATACATGCAGCCAATGAACTTACTGTAATTTTGAAACGATTTTGAAAGAAGAAATTAATCCCATGCTATCCGCTTGTTATGCTTTATAATTCATTGATATTACAGTATATAACATATTGCAATTTAGTATTGGCCACCAGCGCCAAAATCAAAATCAACTCTATTAATTTATTGCAAAAGAAAGCCTTTCGTATTTTGTACTGGTTCACCATTATTTATCTCACACAAGTCCAATATTTTACAAACTGAAAACCCTTACAGTATTCGACATAAATTCGCTACAATGTTTACTGATCATGTTTAAGTATTTAAAAAATATGCTCCCTCTTTCATTTTAAAACTTTTACACTATGAATAAAGCTATTCACTCTTACCCTACTCGTAATTCCTCAAATTTTCATCTAGTATACCCGAAATAAATCCATAAGACACCATGGTTCTGACCTATGGAACTTTCTCCCAGAATCTATTAAATCATGTTGCTCCCTCTCAGGGCCGTAGCCAGAGTTTGATGTTTAGGGGGGGGGGGGGGACACATACATGTAATTGATCGACGTTCTGGGGAGGGGTCTAAACAATTTCAATTTATTTTTTGGGGCACGTGCCCCCCCCCCCCCCCGTGGCTACGGGCCTGCTCACTCTACTCATTTAAGGCCAAAGTTAAAACGATGTTATTATCAGAATACTCAAGGTAGAATTTCTGTGTCAACTTTGTTTATCATGTCATCTCTTCTTTCATTCGAATCATTATCATCATCATCCTCATCATCGTCTTCATCATCATCATCATCCTCATCTGCATTGCCAATCTCACCATCATCGAAATTTGTATTTTCAATTACCTATCCGTATCTGCTTAATATGTGTTAATATATTCATGAGTTTTTGTCTGGGGTTGTCGTTTTATCAAGCAATCTGCTTACAATGACAGTCCTTCTTCCGCAAATAATTGTATCATGTTTTATAATGTTTGAGGAAACTTAGTATTTATGACATTTTATATATATATATATATATATATATATATATATATATATGTATTTGCTAATTTATGATTCATTGTCAGAAAAATACTTATTGTACTTTATATTATTATTGTTATCGAAAAACTGTATGATTACACGAATGCAGAAGAAAATATAATCAAATCAAAATATACTTATGTTATTTTATCTAAGGTCTTTTCAGTCTTCCGTTATGAAAATGTACTTATAACCCTATCAGGATTGGGTTTTTCCTCTTTATAAGATGTAATTTTTCGCACTGCGACCTCACAAATCTTAACACTTTTCCTCGCTCGCAAATAAATGTTCAGACCATCACACCCAACTGCAAAGCATGATGCATTATGCAATATCTTGTATGGTGTATAGAGTGAAACAAATATTGAAATCATCCCTGATAATGTAAACACAATGTAGGGGTATATACCGAAGTCTAAACAATGTCTATTTTCTCTTTGAGATTTCCCTTTGTAGCCTAGGTGCCTTTTTTTCTCAGAAAGTGTCCTTTTTTCTTGGTGCCCCGCCCCCCCCCCCAACTTTTGAAGTCGCTCGGCCGCCCTTTTCCCCAGTGAGTGGAGACTACAAACTTGCGATTGATTGGAGGACTTACGATTGATTTGGATCAATCGTAACTCTATAAGACGGGGACAACTAAGCTCTCATGAAATTCTCACAATGATACACATCTGAAGTTTGAAAACAATATTAAGACTGCGGACACCAGAATATTTCGAAAACTAATAAACATTTATTGAGAAATTACAGGAAATGCCAATGCATATGTAAAGGCACTTCATACACCGTGCGGTTGTAATTGTCTATTTGGCATTCCATAATTTTATCGTCTGCGAAGATTGTAATTTTTGGCCCAAAACTGGGGCACGTTATGGCGATGGAAAAGGAATTGCATCGTTAATCGGCATATTATTTATGCCTGCCTGAGACTTTGGTAACAAGTGGCACAGTGGTAAGCATAAATAGAACTTTTAGGTTTAATTTCAAGAGAACTCGCTCAGTATGCATACAGCAATCAGTGTTATCCTACTGTAGAACTTCAATAGCTCGTGTATCAGATTGATGCATTGTACGCATAGTGTGCAGGTCTTTGTGTAGTACTATAATTATGAATATTTGTTTGTATGGAAATATACAGAAACTCTTAATCAGTATCGAATTTATTGTGTAATGATAACTCAACTAGATTAAACTCAAACCTCAGTCCTGAGGAAATAAGCACTCAAATACGCCAAAACTTGATATAAGATGGTTGACATTACATTTATTGCTCACATAACATAGACTAGACCTATTTGCAATTACATTGTCTATTTAAGCTGTTTTCGACACCCATTGTATACAGTTAAATACGTTTACAAATATTCCTTATTTGTAGGATATCAGTTTAGAGTTTATTTCTAATTTTCACAACACTTAGTGTATTAAATACTGGACAGTATTGCTATTATGATAATTTAAGTCCAATTACTTTAAATTGAAGTTAATTGTTATTCACCTTAGACTTGTCTAGTATAATGTTTAGACTCATAATACAGTGGAACCTTATTATTAAAGGCACTGATATGGCAGACTTTACCTATAACAATGTATCTTCTCTCGTCCCAAGTGCCTCGTTATAATGCAGTTGCACTGTAACATGCTTTTGATATGATGATATACTTATGTTGGATTTTGTTCATTTGTTTGTTTGTTTATAGTTTTTACGGGAATCTAAGGAACAAAGTGAATCAGCAAGCCAAAGAGTCAGCTTTGACCATGATGAAGAGACTAGATTCAATAAAGCTGTTTTGACTATTGTTTACCCAGTATGAGAACACGTGCGAGCTTTCGTTTGTTTGTCGTCGTAGTCCGGGCAGGCACAGTAAAAACACTTCCAACGTAGCGTCAAAATGGCCTCATCATCATCAACAAGCCTGATTATCAAGATGGAGCCAATAAATAGACGCTAGACATTTGAGTTGAGTTCAACATGACATTTCAGCTGGATGAACCTACGAACATAACTACGTTTGGCGACGAGCACAGGATATATGCTAGAGATCAGCTAGAATTGCACCATAACGCATGAATCTCAGAATCTGAGTGGATGTTGATGGATTTTGATTTGGATTGTGAAACGATGTTGTGATCCAGTCATTTCTCATATGTTTCAATAGTTCGAGGTATGTAGAGCTGTGTATGGACGCTATGCAGTTTGATCTACACTAATGTTACAGTTACAATGAATTATGGTTGCAATGCAGCAGTGTCATCGATTTATTATTGAGGTGTATTATGGACGCTAAGCTGGAATCGGCCACAATCGTTATTATACACTGTTATAAAATACGTGGCTTTACCATAATTTGCACCAGCAGTTGGCATGCAGCCATAATGTAACAGGATGTAGATGTTAGCGGATCAGCCAAGCCCAAGTTCAGGACTATTCTGTGTCAGCCTCTCGTAGCAGCCCTAGCATAATTTATGAACTAGCCTAATCCAGCTGAAGTCCAGCTTGAACAACAGCCCGGGAATCGGCCCGGTCAAGCCATACAGCCCGGGAGCCAGCGTGGTTTAGTCTTGTACAGTCCAGGTCCAGCCAGGTTTGAACTTGAAGCATAAATCAAGCCAACAACATTGAATTTATAAATGAAACATTGGATCTGAACTTGATGAAATAAAAGTAGTTAGAACCAGAGCTATAATAGGCTCTGTGAAACTTCAAGACTCTTGATAACAAATTAACAGAGGTCAAGTAAAAGTTGAATTTTAATAACTATTTCATGTATAGTAGTCTATTGAAAAGTGTTTCCAATATGATTCTGCAAATACTGCATGTTTTGTTTGCAGGTAGCCAGCATTAGTTTTGTGCTCAAGTGACAAGAAAGTTAAAGGTGTAATTTCATTACAAAGTGATATTGACATCGCAGTTCAGAGTCAAGCAAGGAAGGAATATGTGGCGATGTTGAACTTTATCGCATGATCGCGTGGTCTGCATTCAAGCCCTTTTGATAAGCGAATTTTGAGGCGTGCGTAAAGGCTTTATTGGGAGATGTAAAATCAAATTACTATGGAGTATTTGTAATTGCATTAGCAAGAAGCATTTTAAGCGGTTTTACATTGATGAGGTTGGTAGGCTTAGCGCTGTAGCTTTGCTTAAATTGATGTTTGATTTCACTCTAGTTGCATGACAATTTAATTTGGTCAATTTGCTGTACAAGGTGCAAGTGCATGGTTTAGCATAAGAGGCCAGCTCCTTATTACATTTCTGTTGTGTCAAAGCCAATTAAACATGGCAGATTCAAGAAAGTCATCAAGGGAGAGGCAGCCCACGGAAAAAATGGCCGCTCTTCAGGCCTCTGAAGAATCAAAGACAGAGCGGAAGTTTTTCAAGATGTACGGCTCCCTTAAGGCCACAGTAAAGGCAGCTAGAACAATCATTAAGACAGAGACAGAAGAAGGTCCCATCAAACAACAGATATCCATATTGGAAGCTGGAGAGAGGGAATTGATGGAAACCTACGAGATTTTGAGGAGACACAAGGTCCCCATAAGAGAGGCCACCACGAGGATGGACCGTGCCAACGCAATGGTCAGAGATAGCCTCAACGCCCTGGAAGAAGTTCTGGGATCCCTAGAAGGTCCTTTTGACGCCGAGGATCGGAAGCAGATAGCGAAAGAATTCTTGAAACAAGAATATGCTTCATCGGTCTTCAGCTCAATTTTAAGCGAAATGGAACAAGGGGTTGAAACCAGCCAACCGCGTGGAGCCACACCAGTAATTGACATTGATAGCAATCCTGGACAGCCTGTAGAATCTCGTAACACACCATCACTTCCTCCTCAAGACAAAATGTACCCAGGAGTTGGAGTAAACCAACCACCTGAAGGTATTCAAGGGCAGTCAGCAGAACTTCCTGCCAAGACGTCATCTCCTTCCCTTCAAGATGAGATGGGCCCAGAGTTTAGAGTAGGCCAGCTACATGATAGTCTACCTGATTCGCATGTGGAACCTCGTGACAAGACACCACTACAGCCGCCTCAGATAACGTCGGTTGACGTCCAGGGCTTATGTAAGGCTTTAGCAGACAACATGTACCACACAAGACTTCCGATGCCAGTGCCACGCACCTTTAGTGGGGATTCGCTTGAGTTTATAGAGTTCGAGAAAGGTTTCAAGACTTTGATCGAAAACCGTGGCATACCACCAACAGAGATGCTGTATTATCTGAAGCAGTACCTGACTGGTCCGGCAAGGGAGGCGGTGGAAGGTTTCTTTTTCGGGGACTCCAAAGAGGCATATGATGGGGCATGGAGGTGCCTTCGACAGAGGTATGGTCATCCTTTTAATGTCCAACAAGCGTTCCGGAAGAAGCTAAGTGCTTGGCCGAAGATATCCTCCAAAGATGCCATAGGTCTTCAGAAGTTTGCGGACTACTTAAAGTCTTGTGATGATGCTATGCCATATGTCACTGGCCTCCAGGTGCTAAACGACTGCTATGAGAATCAAAAGATGATAGCCAAACTTCCAGACTGGCTGATTAGTAGCTGGAATAGGGTGGTATCAGATGAGTTGGAAGGCGGCAGCTATCCTTCATTTTCTAAGTTTGTGAAATTTGTTGCTAAGGAGGCAAGGATAGCCAACAATCCCATTTCTTCTCTAGGTGCCCTGAAATCTGAGGACTCTCAAAGAGAATCAAGTCCCAAGACCTCCAAGATCGAGCGAGAAGCAAGAAATAAGGGATCTGCTTTGGCTGTCAACACCAAGGAAAGTGCCGAAGGCAAGAACATCCCAAACCAAGTCAAGAAGGCTCCAAAACCTTGCTGCCTGTGTAGTGAAACTGGACACAATTCCGAGGACTGTGACAAGTTTTTGGCCAAGCCACTTTCTGAACGCAGGAAGTTTGTTCAAGAAAATCATGTATGCTTTGGTTGCTTACAGAAGGGGCATTTTTCTAAGGCATGTAAACAAAGGCTGAAGTGTAGTACATGTGGTAAGCGCCATCCCACGGCTCTTCATGAGGAAAACCCTACGATAAGAGAGGACAATGCGCACAAGAGTGAAGGAGCTTCTGAGGACATGGCTACGTCTTGCCAAGTCCGTTCTGGAAAACAAGCTAGCACTTCGATGATTGTACCAGTGTGGGTCGCGGCAGAACAAGCACCATCGTCAGAGATTCTGACTTACGCCCTCCTGGATACCCAGAGTGATTCATCGTTCATTCTAGATGAAGTAGCGCAAGCCCTGAATGCTAAGCAGCAACCATACGCTTAAAGTTATCTACTATGACTTCGTCATCGAACATTGATTGCAGCGTGACTTCAAGTATCTTAGTTAGAGGTATGATGTCGCCCTCCCAGCTCAAGATAGGAAAGTGCTATACGCGTGACTTCATACCGACTGATAGAGAACACATCCCAAGCAGAAGTACTGCTGAGAAGTGGACTCATCTCCAAGATGTTGCAAGAGAGATGCCAGCACTTCAGAGATGCGAAATCGGCCTACTGATAGGCTATAATTGCCCAAGAGCTCTGACACCAAGACAAGTAGTTACTGGTAGCGATGTAGAACCATTTGCTATTCGAACTGACCTCGGCTGGAGTATTGTTGGCTTTGCCGAAGAAGAGAATGCCATGGACTTCAGTAGCCAGTGTGGGAGGGTTTCTACTCGCGAGATACCATTTCCGAAGCCAAAGGAGATCATAGGGTTGCTTGAGACAGATTTCGCAGAGGACAAATCGCCGGACAAAGCATGCTCTCAGAATGACCTACAATTCTTGAAAGACCTTGACAACAAAGGTCGTCCAAACAAGAAGCTTGCCGAATACTGGAGGCCGGTCAGAAGCTCGTACTGCTTCTGGAAAAGGTACCTCCATAGAGCAGGTATGTATGTACACTTGAGATTGTTTGGAGCGGGTACAAATGTTTGACCTTGCATTTGCACATGTACTTCGTTTTCTGGTACAGTTTAAAAATTTAGGACTCAAATTCTGATCTTGTTTGCTGCGAATTTTAGATACACAGCGCTTAAATATTGTCGCAACCTTTAAGCTTGCCTTACAACCTTTGCAGTGTGTGTTATAATCTTTTACAGCACATGTTATAAACGTGCATTGTTTGAGTTCCGCATCATCACTTATGCCATTCTGGTTTGATCAAGCTATTCAATTGCCATGTTATTCGTGTTGTAGATTGCAAGTGTACCAATTTACATGCAAGAGGTGTATGGAGTGCTTGCTTAAAAATTTCCATATTATGGTCACATTATTTCACATGCACCACTTATGTAATACTAGTAAATGCATTTTCATATATATGTAAGTGTACTCATGCATGTGATTATGTTACCAGTGAAGGCAATTTTGGTGGGAGTGTAAAGGCACTTCATACACCGTGCGGTTGTAATTGTCTATTTGGCATTCCATAATTTTATCGTCTGCGAAGATTGTAATTTTGGCCCAAAACTGGGGCACGTTATGGCGATGGAAAAGGAATTGCATCGTTAATCGGCATATTATTTATGCCTGCCTGAGACTTTGGTAACAAGTGGCACAGTGGTAAGCATAAATAGAACTTTTAGGTTTAATTTCAAGAGAACTCGCTCAGTATGCATACAGCAATCAGTGTTATCCTACTGTAGAACTTCAATAGCTCGTGTATCAGATTGATGCATTGTACGCATAGTGTGCAGGTCTTTGTGTAGTACTATAATTATGAATATTTGTTTGTATGGAAATATACAGAAACTCTTAATCAGTATCGAATTTATTGTGTAATGATAACTCAACTAGATTAAACTCAAACCTCAGTCCTGAGGAAATAAGCACTCAAATACGCCAAAACTTGATATAAGATGGTTGACATTACATTTATTGCTCACATAACATATTTGCAATTACATTGTCTATTTAAGCTGTTTTCGACACCCATTGTATACAGTTAAATACGTTTACAAATATTCCTTATTTGTAGGATATCAGTTTAGAGTTTATTTCTAATTTTCACAACACTTAGTGTATTAAATACTGGACAGTATTGCTATTATGATAATTTAAGTCCAATTACTTTAAATTGAAGTTAATTGTTATTCACCTTAGACTTGTCTAGTATAATGTTTAGACTCATAATACAGTGGAACCTTATTATTAAAGGCACTGATATGGCAGACTTTACCTATAACAATGTATCTTCTCTCGTCCCAAGTGCCTCGTTATAATGCAGTTGCACTGTAACATGCTTTGATATGATGATATACTTATGTTGGATTTTGTTCATTTGTTTGTTTGTTTTATAGTTTTACGGGAATCTAAGGAACAAAGTGAATCAGCAAGCCAAAGAGTCAGCTTTGACCATGATGAAGAGACTAGATTCAATAAAGCTGTTTTGACTATTGTTTACCCAGTATGAGAACACGTGCGAGCTTTCGTTTGTTTGTCGTCGTAGTCCGGGCAGGCACAGCATATATGACTTTTTATCCCTTTCAATTCTATTTTCTCTTCTTCGTTCTCGTAGACATAGCCTCTACGGTAATACATGGCAACATTAGAATAAAGAATCATTACTAGTACTCTATAGATCAGGCGCGCCGGAAACAGTTTGGGATGGGGGGGGGGTGGCAAACATTCCAGGGGGCTCACCTTCCAGGGGCAGTGACGTAATGAGAAAAAACGTTCGGAAGGGGGGGGGGCAGACGAAAAAATCTGCATCACCACAGTCTTACATGTTACATGCAGCTCCCGCGGAACGTTTTTCAAAGTGGAGTATTAACCATCAGGTAGAGCGTAAATGGGCGTAGGGTCCAGGGCATGAGTCTCGGTAGGGGGGGGGGGGGGGTCAAGGAGCTGAGCCCCGGAAGCTCAGGGGTTTAAGGTATTAAATTACGGTTAGATGAGCATCCAGGGCCCTCTTTAAGGCCATTGACGTGTTCCAGGTGGGGAGCCCCCAGAAGCCCAGAGGTTTTAATATTTAACTACAGTCAGATGAGCATCCAGGGGCCCGCTTTATAGTGGGTCCAGGGGGCAGAGCCCCCGGAAGCTCAGGGGTTTTAGGTATTTAATTACGATCAGATGAGCATCCACGGGCCCGCCTTAGGGCCATTGGTGGGGTCCAGGGGCAGAGCCCGCGGAAGCTCAGGGGCTTAGGTATTAATTACGGTCAGATGAGCATCCGGGCCCGCCTTAGGGCCGTTGACGTGTTCCAGGGGGGGGGGGAGCCCCCAGAAGCCCAGAGGTTTTAATATTTAACTACGGTCAGATGAGCATCCAGGGGCCCACCCTATAGTGGGTCCAGGGGGCAGAGCCCCCGGAAGCTCAGGGGTTTTAGGTATTTAATTACGATCAGATGAGCATCCACGGGCCCGCCTTAGGGCCCCTAGTGGGCTCCAGGGGGCAGAGCCCGCGGAAGCTCAGGGGCTTAGGTATTTAATTACGGTCAGATGAGCATCCAGGAGCCCGCCTTAGGGACATTGGTGGGGTCTAGGGGGCATAACCACCGAAAGCTCGGGTTTTTTAGGTATTTAATTAACGGTCAGATGAGCATCCAAAGGACAGAGCCCCCGGAAGCTCAGGGGTTTTAGGTATATTACGGTCAGATGAGCATCAAGGGGGCCGCCTAAAGGCCCTTGATGGGGTTCGGGGCGGAGCCCCCTTAAGCTCTGGGGTTTAAGGCATTTAATTACGGTCAGATGAGCATTTTTTTATACCTTATTTGTGACATTGGCAGGTCACTTATTTCTTCTCTCCGTCTTTCTTTCTTTTTCTCTTTAACATACTTTTTCAAAAAGTGAGGTGGGGGGGGGGGGAGGCTCGAGCCCAGCCACTTTGCAGACCATGACATAAAGGCTTCTAAATAAGCGTATTTTTCGCACGACTGTAATTTGGGAATTTCTTATCGTCCAACAAACGCATAAAAAGGTAAGACTTACAAAAAAAATGGAGAAAAAATACCGGAAAATCATGTCATAACAACAACATTTGTGAATTACTGGTACAAGCTTTCCCATTTTCGCACAATATGTCCATGATATGCGCTATTATAAAGACCTCCATTGATAAATACCGTATAGGTGGCATGCGCAATGTTTATGAAATTTAATTCCTGTGAACGTTTCTTTTCTTTGAATGGAATTGTATATGTGATTTAATTCAGGATTTTATTATTGTTATGTTCTTTTGGGTTAAAAATACAAACCATGTTTACTCCTTACTGTTTTTTTTTTTTTTTTTTTTTTTTTTTTTTGAGGGGGGGGGGGGGCGTTTTTTTGTGGGGGGGGGGCAAAATGCGTTTTGTTAACAATTCGTTGTTATTCACATTCTCTCTAGTATAATTATATGGGAGATAAATTCAATGTTGTACAATCAGTTTACATCTCAAATGCAGCTGTGCACATATTTAAAACATTAGACATTAAACATTTACGAGACCAGCTTTGCCTTCGTGCTTCATTATGTTGTCATCCCTTTGGAATCAATGTGGAATTGTGTGGAGGTCCTACATAAACAGCACAACAATTTCGCCATTCATTTCCGATTCTCTTGAATTCATAACGACTGAAATAAGATCCATTCAAGTTGCAAACTTCCGACGAATCAACAGTTTCCCAGTTGCATGTACCTGCATAAGGTCTTGCGGTACCGCAAAATATTTCGGGAACAAGGTGTAATTGCGCATTTGCCAGGTATATTGAGGTTCATTTGTAAAATATATTCCACATATTACAAAATGTTACAATATATGTTTTCTCTACAGTTGTATTAGAAAAAGATATACAGGCTAGTACAATAGAATTTTAAATTCTTGACGATAATATTTTGGAGAGTGCAAGTTTTATAATTTGTTTGATAGTCTGTTAAATGAAGAGGACTGTTTCATTGTTAAAGTACCTCACCCGTCTACATATCAAGCCCTATATATTTTTTAAAATTTATATAGGCGACAGAAGGGGATCGCATCTGTTTATTTCAGTTCATCCTCGTGAAGCAATTGCTTATACATAAACCCACCGATCGGAAATAATAAATCTCTTAACGGTTTTATTTGAACCCCATGATCTCTTTTTCAGCCAACATGAAAGTCTGAAGAACTTTGCAGGAATTGTGAATATGTCACGTATGTCCTATCTGTTAGCAGTGTCCTATAGAATTCAAATTATGCAAGGAAACCTGTTTACTTTTAAGACTTGACCGTCAGACGCTATTGAATGAATGATTGACTTGCTTTGGTAATAAATAGAGCTGTAAGGGATACATGAGCATTACATGCAGGCACGGATCCAGGATTTCTTAGGGGGGGGGGGCAAATTTGAAATCATGCGAGCCAAATATTGGTACGTTATGGTGACCAGCAGTGACGTAATTGGGAGGGGGTGGGTGCAAGTAGGGGCGAGTTTCCCCCTCCCTCCTCCGCGAAGCGCGGAAGCTTTGACATTTCAAAAATTATTAGAGAAAGAAGACGATTCGTTGTACCGTTATCGACTCTTAATCTTCGTCTAAATTCAGTTCCCCCCCCCCCCCCCCGCGCGAAGCTTTTACGTTTCATTAAATCATTAGAGAAAGAAGACGATTCGTTGTATCGTTCTTGACTCTTAATCCTTGTCTAACTTCAGTTCCCCCCCCCCCCCCCGTGCGAAGCGCGGAAGCTTTTACGTTTCATTAAATCATTAGAGAAAGAAGACGATTCGTTGTACCGTTCTCGACTCTTAATCCTTGTCTAAATTCAGTCTCCTCCCCCCCCTCCCGCGCGAATCGCGGAAGCTTCGACGTTTCATTAAATTATTAGAGAAAGAAGACGATTCGTTGTACCGCTCTCGAAGATAATCCTCGTCTGAATTTATTTTCTTCCTCCTGCGCAAAGCGCGGAAGCTTTTACGTTTTATTAAATCATTAGAGAAAGAAGACGATTCGTTGTACCGTTCTCGACTCTTAATCCTTGTCTAAATTCAGTTCCCCCCCCCTCCGTGCGAAGCGCGGAAGCTTCGACGTTTCATTTAATTTTTAGAGAAAGAAGATGATTCGTTGTACCGCTCTCGAAAATATTCTTCGTCTGAATTCAGTTTCCCCCCTCCCGCGCTCCCTCGCTACGCGTTTTTTGGGGACCCCCCCCCCCCACGGCCCCCTGGCTACGCGCCTGCAGTCAGATGAACTTATGTTGATACCTTGTCTGCCCCCGGAAGTTCAGGGGTTTCAGGCATTTAATTACGGTCAGATGAGCATTATTTTGATACCTAATTGTGACATTTGCAGGTCACTAATCGGCGTGGGGTTCAGGGGGCGGAGCCTCCGGAAACTACGGTCAGATGAGTATCAAGGGCCCGCCTTGAGGCTTTTCGTTGGGGTCAGGGGGCAGAGCCCCCGGAAGCTCAGGGGTTTTAGGCGTTTAATTACTGTCAGATGAGCATCTAAGGCCCGCCTTAGGGCCCTAGGTGGAATCCAGGGGGCTGAGCCCTCGTGGTTTTAGGCATTTAATTTAATCATGGTCAGATGAGCATATTTTGATACATCATTATAATGTGTCACTGGCAGTTAACTATTTTTTCTTTCTTGCTCTCTTTCTTTCTATTTCTCTTTAATATACTTTTTCAAAAAAGTGGGGGGGGGGGGGCTCGAGGATCCCGATCCCCGCCGTTCCGCGGGCCCTGACATGTAGGCATCTCAAGAAGCATTTTCTTGCCTGGCTGTAAATTTAGGAATTTGTCATTTTCCAACAAACGCATACAAAAGTACAATTTACTTAAAAGTGATGAAAAATCTCGGAAAATTATGTCATTTCAGCATTATTTGTAAACCACCGTTATGGAATTAGAAATAAACCACGTTTGTATTTTATTTCCCCAAAGCCCCCCCCCCCCCCTCCCCTATCAGTACGCCAGTGCCCCCCCCCCCCCCCCCCCCGATTTACACCTTGTTGACGAGAAAATTACAACTGATATCCCTTACCTTTCTTCATTCTCTTTTTGCTCTTTCCCTTTCTCTCCTCTTTCCCTTTCCCTTCCCTTCTCTCTCTTTTAAGTTTGCCTGGGGGGGGGGGGGGCAAGGTCATTTTGGCCCCACTCCGCTTCACACATTGTTGACTGATCTCCCCTTCTTTTCTCCTTTTTCTTTTCTTCTTCTTCTTTTTTGTTCCCTTTTAGCTCTCCTCTTTTCCTTTTCCTTCCTTCTCTTTTTTTTAACGCGGGGACGGGGGGGGGGGGGGGGGGGGGGGGGGGGGGGCAAGGGCCTTTTGCCTCCACCCCCCGATCGGGAAAATTGCAACTGATATCCCCCTTCTTTTCTTTTCTTCTTCCTCTTTTTTCCTTCCCTTTATCTCATTTTTCCTTTTTTTCTTTCCCTTTCCTTCCTTCTCTTTTATTTTTTGATTGGGGGAGGGGGCAGCAGCCTGGGAGGCATTTCTTTAGCCCCCCGATCTCCTTCTTCCCTCTTTTCTTTTCTTCTTCTTCTTTTTTTCCCTTTTCTCCTCTTTCCCTTTCCCTTCTTTTCCTTTTCTTTCTCTCCCTTTTTTCGGGGGGGGGGGGGGGCAAGGCCCGCTCGCCCCCCCCCCCTGGATCCGCGCCTCTCTACATGAACTAAATGTACATTTGTCTATTATGTAAAAATCAGACTAATTAACGAGCGTGCTCGCTAAGTTCAATTCGACAACTAATGATCATTATTTTCTCACGAAAAGACATTTTCAAACCTTTTGGTTTTGAGGGAAGTTCTAAATTATTATTATCATTCAAATAACGTTGGATTTATAACCTCGTCATTATTTTTGGCCTGCACATAGGACATAAAACCGTTTTAACTTCAATAAACTGTATTGTAATTGGATGGTGAAAAATTAATATTCCAGTTTATCCATAGACACTGTACATGACGGTAGGGTGGTGAAAAGTTAGCGTAGGGTGGTGAAGAGTTAATATTCCAGCTTATCCATAGACAATGTACATGGCGCTAGGGTGGTGAAAAGTTAGCGTAGGTGGTGAAGAGTTATTATTCCAGCTTATCCATAGATAATGTACATGACGCTAGGGTGGTGAAAAGTTAGCGTAGGGTGGTGAAGAGTTAATATTACCATTTATCCATAGACAATGTACATGACGCTAGGGTGGTGAAAAGTTAGCGTAGGGTGGTGAAGAGTTTATTATTCATAGATAATGTACACAACGGAAGGGTGGTGAAAAGTTAGCGTAGGGTGGTGAAGAGTTAATATTACCATTTATCCATAGACCATGACGGTAGGGTGGTGAAAAGTTAGCGTAGGGTGGTGACAAATTAAATATTCCAGTTTATCCATAGACACTGTACATGGCGCTAGGGTGGTGAAAAGTTAGCGTAGGGTGGTGAAAAATTAATATTCCAGTTTATCCATAGACAATGCACATGGCGCTAGGGTGGTGAAAAGTTAGCGTAGGGTGGGAAAAATTAATATTCCAGTTTATCCATAGACACTGTACATGGCGCTAGGGTGGTGAAAAGTTAGCGTAGGGTGGTGAAGAGTTAATATTCCAGCTTATCCATAGACAATGTACATGACGCTAGGGTGGTGAAGAGTTAATATTACCATTTATCCATAGACCATGACGGTAGGGTGGTGAAAAGTTAGCGTAGGGTGGTGACAAATTAAATATTCCAGTTTATCCATAGACACTGTACATGGCGCTAGGGTGGTGAAAAGTTAGCGTAGGGTGGTGAAAAATTAATATTCCAGTTTATCCATAGACAATGCACATGGCGCTAGGGTGGTGAAAAGTTAGCGTAGGGTGGGGAAAAATTAATATTCCAGTTATCCATAGACACTGTACATGGCGCTAGGGTGGTGAAAAGTTAGCGTAGGGTGGTGAAGAGTTAATATTCCAGCTTATCCATAGACAATGTACATGACGCTAGGGTGGTGAAAAGTTAGCGTAGGGTGGTGAAGAGTTAATGTTCCAGCTTATCCATAGACAATGTACATTATAAACGGAAGGGTGGTGAAAAGTTAGCGTAGGGTGGTGAAGAGTTAATAATCCATAGACAATGTACATGACGGTAGGGTGGTGAAAAGTTAGCGTAGGGTGGTGAAGAGTTAATATTCCAGCTTATCCATAGACAATGTACATGGCGCTAGGGTGGTGAAAAGTTAGCGTAGGGTGGTGAAGAGTTATAATATTCCAGCTTATCCATAGACAATGTACATGCGCTAGGGTGGTGAAAAGTTAGCGTAGGGTGGTGAAGAGCTAATATTCCAGCTTATCCATAGACAATGTACATGACGGCAGGGTGGTGAAAAGTTAGCGTAGGGTGGGGAAAAATTAATATTCCAGTTTATCCATAGACACTGTACATGGCGCTAGGGTGGTGAAAAGTTAGCGTAGGGTGGTGAAGAGTTAATATTCCAGCTTATCCATACATGACGCTAGGGTGGTGAAAAGTTAGCGTAGGGTGGTGAAGAGTTAATGTTCCAGCTTATCCATAGACAATGTACATAACGGAAGGGTGGTGAAAAGTTAGCGTAGGGTGGTGAAGAGTTAATAATCCATAGACAATGTACATAACGGAAGGGTGGTGAAAAGTTAGCGTAGGGTGGTGAAGAAATAATAATCCATAGACAATGTACATGACGGTAGGGTGGTGAAAAGTTAGCGTAGGGTGGTGAAGAGTTAATATTCCAGCTTATCCATAGACAATGTACATGGCGCTAGGGTGGTGAAAAGTTAGCGTAGGGTGGTGAAGAGTTAATATTCCAGCTTATGCGCTAGGGTGGTGAAAAGTTAGCGTAGGGTGGTGAAGAGCTAATATTCCAGCTTATCCATAGACATTGTACATGACGGAAGGGTGGTGAAGAATAAATATTCCAATTTATCCATCGACAATGTACATGACGCTGATGTGGTGAAAAGTTGAGATCGTGAAAAATTATATCCATAGAAAATAGTACATGACGGTGACATAATGGTGAATAGTTTATGTGATTTGGTATTCAAAGAGTCAATGCCCCCTTTCGCAGAGAAAAGGCATATATAATGCATGACATGCTTATAATTATGGTGCGGGGATATACTTCAATTCGAAAGAAGATAATAACGTTTTAATTCAGTCTAACATAAATGAGGTGAGGTCGTAGTATAATTCTTTGATTTGCCCTTAAGTACTGCGCTTTACTTCACCCCCCCCCCCCCCCCCCCCCCCCCCCCTCCATCATCTACTCTCATTATATCCGACCACCATGCCTATTTTAATTGGTAGCCAGCCATCGTTGCACTTGATCATGCCTGATGGATACAATACACAAAGAATATATTGCGTGTGTGTAGTATAGCGGTTGTATGTGTACAATGCGATCCTTACACTTATCAAATTGGCAATTTTACACATTGGATGGGCTACCTTCATCTCCGATTAGGTGTGTGAAGAAAAGGGTAGCATATATTGGCACGAGCTTTAGTGGAGTCATGAATATTCATTAGTCCCTACGTCACAGACGTGCGGCGTGCGTACTCTGTCATATACACATGTACTAGTACACGAGTACGTTCGTAAGCATTAGTACATGTACGTTGCTCCGGAATGAAGAGAATCACTATAAAGGACGAATTACTCCGTGAAGCCAAGTACGAACAGAGAATTGAAAGCAACTACACTCCCTAATCTAGCTAGTTTTGTAATAACATACAGTTAATTTTTTTCATAATAGTTTATTCTTTCGTGGCTTCATACTAAGGAACTTTAAAAAAGATGATTTGTAGAATTTTTTTTTAAAAAGCCACATGTGCACCCAGCAGTTCAATTATGCAGTTCTTATATTACCTATATACCTAGGCCTACCTATACCCACCTACCAAATATTACTTGCATGTTGCTTAAATAGTTCGATAGTTGACAGCCACAATATTTAGTAAAATAATAGGCGTTTCATGTATTTTAATGCTGGTATATTGCTTGATAGCATCACTCAGGATAATTTGATTCGATCTCATTAATGAAACTATGTAAAGGCTATCTCAAACATACCTTCACCATTAAACCGAGCTCCAGCACCATTAAACCATGCCCCCAAATTTAATGTTCTTCTTTTGGGTATCGAAATACCAAGGTTTTTCCGGGTTTATTTAGGAAAATTAAAATTAAGGGTAGGTTGTTTTGATAACATCACTCAGTATGATTTGATCCGATATTATAATGAAACCATGCCAAGGCATTCTCAAACAAACCTACACCATTAAACCGAGGGCCAACACCATTAAACCATGCGCCAAATTTAGTAATCTTCCTTTGTGTATCGGAAGACCGAGGTTTCCAGTGTTTATTTAGGAAAATGGGAATTTGATACTATAATATTCGAGTACATCACTTTATAAATGATTTGATACGAGATATATCGCATTAATGAAACTATGCAAAGGCATTCCCGTCTCAAACAAACCATCACCACTAAACCGAGTGCCAACACCATTAACCATGCCCCAAATTTAGTAATCTTCTTTTGTGTATCAAAAGACCGAGGTTTCCAGGGTTTATTTAGGAAAATGAAATTTAATACTGGTAAGATGCTCAGTAATATCACTTAGTCTCATTTGATTCGATGTATATTTCATTAATGAAACCATTTTAAGGCTATAAAGTCTCAAACAAACCAACACCATTAAACCATGCGCCAAATTTAGTAATCTTCTTTTGTGTATCAAAAGACTGAGGTTTCCCGGGTTTATTTAGGAAAATAGAAATTTGATACTATAATGTTCGAGTACATCACTCAGTATATGATTTGATCCGAGATATATCGCATTAATGAAACTATATGCAAAGGCATTCTAGTTTCAAACAAACCATCACCACTAAACCGAGTGCCAACACCATTAAACCATGCGCCAAATTTAGTAATCTTCTTTTGTGTATCGAAAGACCGAGGTTTCCCGGGTTTATTTAGGAAAATAGAAATTTGATCCTATAATGTTCGAGTACATCACTTTGTAAATGATTTGAACCGAGATATATCTCATTTATGAAACCATGCAAAGGCATTCTAGTCTCAAACAAACCATCACCACTAAACCGAGTGCCAACACCATTAAACCATGCATGTGCCAAATTTAGTAATCTTCTTTTGTGTATCGGAAGACCGAGGTTTCCCGGGTTTATTTAGGAAAATAGAATTTTGATACTATAATGTTCGAGTACATCACTTTGTATATGATTTGATCCGAGATATATCTCATTAATAAAACCAGGCAAAGGCATTCCCGTCTCAAACAAAACATCACCATTAAACCGAGTGCCAACACCATTAAACCATGTGCAAATTTAGTAATCTTCTTTCGTGTATCGGAAGACCGAGGTTTCCCGGGTTTATTTAGGAAAATAGAAATTTGATCCTATAATGTTCGAGTACATCACTTTGTAAATGATTTGATACGAGATATATCGCATTAATGAAACTATGCAAAGGCATTTTAGTCTCAAACAAACCATCACCACTAAACCGAGTGCCAACACCATTAAACCATGCGCCAAATTTAGTAATCTTCTTTTGTGTATCAAAAGACCGAGGTTTCCCGGGTTTATTTAGGAAAATAGAAATTTGATACTATAATGTTCGAGTACATCACTTTTATTATGATTTGATCTGAGATATATTTCATAAATGAAACCATGCAAAGGCATTCTAGTCTCAAACAAACCATCACCATTAAACCGAGTGCCAACACCATTAAACCATGTGCCAAATTTAGTAGTCTTCTTTTGTGTATTGAAAGACCGAGGTTTCCCGGGTTTATTTAGGAAAATGGGAATTTAATACTGGTAAGATGCTCGATTATATCATTTAGTCTCATTTGATTCGATATATATTTCATAAATGAAACCATGCAAAGGCATTCTAATCTCAAACAAACCATAACCGTTAAACCGAGTGCCAACACCAATAAACCATGCGCCAAATTTAGTAATCTTCTTTTGTGTATCGAAAGACGGAGGTTTCCCGGGTTTATTTAGGAAAATAGAAATTTGATACTATAATGTTCGAGTACATCACTCAGTATATGATTTGATCCGAGATATATCGCATTAATGAAACTATGCAAAGGCATTTTAGTCTCAAACAAACCATCACCACTAAACCGAGGGCCAACACCATTAAACCATGCGCCAAATTTAGTAATCTTCCTTTGTGCATCGGAAGACCGAGGTTTCCAGTGTTTATTTAGGAAAATGGGAATTTGATACTATAATATTCGAGTACATCACTTTATAAATGATTTGATACGAGATATATCGCATTAATGAAACTATGCAAAGGCATTCCCGTCTCAAACAAACCATCACCACTAAACCGAGTGCCAACACCATTAAACCATGCCCCAAATTTAGTAATCTTCTTTTGTGTATCAAAAGACCGAGGTTTCCAGGGTTTATTTAGGAAAATGGAAATTTAATACTGGTAAGATGCTCAGTAATATCACTTAGTCTCATTTGATTCGATGTATATTTCATTAAAGGTATTACAAAGTTTTGGTAAATTTGGAAAAATGGGTGGGTAATGATTCTTTACAATTTTGATATATTTGGATGCCCCTGTGGATGTATTAAAAGCACTAGAAATGTTAGCCCCTAAAACACTTCTGCTTTTGAGAAAAATCGAATATAAAGATTTACCGGTGCTCCCGGTAAATTTTGATAAATTTCAAATAGCTCCTACGGCCGTACAATGGTAGCTGCGACCATGAAAATCTCAGAATATGTAGTTTTGCTATATAATTTCCGAACGGGAATAGCTAATCGGTCGATTTTAGTCAAGATACATTGTTTTATAGCTTAATTAATATCTTGACCTTGAGAGGGAGCTATACAACATAAAGTGTTTATTATTTACAATTTCATAAATTTAGAGTCGATTTCGACCTCGACAACGATCACTGAATATTGTAGGATTGCATATGCTTCCAATATGTTCATTTGAACCAAATTCATCATCCCAGACCAAAACTTTGGATTACCTTTAATGAAACCATTTTAAGGCTATAAAGTCTCAAACAAACCAACACCATTAAACCGAGTGCCAACACCATTAAACCATGCGCCAAATTTAGTAATCTTCTTTTGTGTATCAAAAGACTGAGGTTTCCCGGGTTTATTTAGGAAAATAGAAATTTGATACTATAATGTTCGAGTACATCACTCAGTATATGATTTGATCCGAGATATATCGCATTAATGAAACTATGCAAAGGCATTCTAGTCTCAAACAAACCATCACCACTAAACCGAGTGCCAACACCATTAAACAATGCGCCAAATTTAGTAATACTCTTTTGTGTATCGAAAGACCGAGGTTTCCCGGATTTTTTTAGGAGAAGAGAACTTTAAAACTGGTAAGATGCTCGATAATATCACTTAGTCTCTTTCGATTCGATATATATTTCATTAATGAAACCATTTTAAGGCTATAAAGTCCCAAACAAACCAACACCATTAAACCATGCGCCAAATTTAGTAATCTTCTTTTGTGTATCAAAAGACGGAGGTTTCCCGGGTTTATTTAGGAAAATAGAAATTTGATACTATAATGTTCGAGTACATCACTCAGTATATGATTTGATCCGAGATATATCGCATTAATGAAACTATGCAAAGGCATTTTAGTCTCAAACAAACCATCACCACTAAACCGAGTGCCAACACCATTAAACCATGCGCCAAATTTAGTCATCTTCTTTTGTGTATCGAAAGACGGAGGTTTCCCGGGTTTATTTAGGAAAATAGAAATTTGATACTATAATGTTCGAGTACATCACTCAGTATATGATTTGATCCGAGATATATCGCATTAATGAAACTATGCAAAGGCATTCTAGTCTCAAACAAACCATCACCACTAAACCGAGTGCCAACACCATTAAACCATGTGCCAAATTTAGTAATCTTCTTTTGTGTATCGAAAGACCGAGGTTTCCCTGGTTTATTTAGGAAAAGAAATTAGATACTATAATGTTCGAGTACATCACTTTGTAAATGATTTGAACCGAGATATATCTCATTAATGAAACCATGCAAAGGCATTCTAGTCTCAAACAAACCATCACCATTAAACCGAGTGCCAACACCATTAAACCATGCGCCAAATTTAGTAATCTTCTTTTGTGTATCGGAAGACCGAGGTTTCCCGGGTTTATTTAGGAAAATGGAAATTTGATACTATAATATTCAAATACATCACTTTGTAAATGATTTGATACGAGATATATCGCATTAATGAAACTATGCAAAGGCATTCTAGTCTCAAACAAACCATCACCACTAAACCGAGTGCCAACACCATTAAACAATGCACCAAATTTAGTAATACTCTTTTGTGTATCGAAAGACCGAGGTTTCCCGGATTTTTTGGAGAATAGAACTTTAAAACTGGTAAGATGCTCGATAATATCACTTAGTCTCATTCGATTCGATATATATTTCATTAATGAAACTATTTTAAGGCTATAAAGTCCCAAACAAACCAACACCATTAAACCATGCGCCAAATTTAGTAATCTTCTTTTGTGTATCGAAAGACGGAGGTTTCCCGGGTTTATTTAGGAAAATAGAAATTTGATACTATAATGTTCGAGTACATCACTCAGTATATGATTTGATCCGAGATATATCGCATTAATGAAACTATGCAAAGGCATTTTAGTCTCAAACAAACCATCACCACTAAACCGAGTGCCAACACCATTAAACCATGCCATAATTGAACAGTGTAGAGTTTTTAATTACCTTGGAGTACTTTTCGATGGAAACCTATCTTGGACTTCTCATATTAATTATATTACAAAAAAGGTTTCTCAAAGCGTTGGTATTATTAGTCACTTAAGATTTGTTATTCCACTCCGTATCTTATTCATGTTATATAATGCATTTATTTTGCCATATATTATGTATTGCAATTCTGTTTGGGCGACGAAACATCCCTCTAAGTTACTCAAATTACTTAGACTTCAAAAAAGGGCATTACGACTCTGCTCTAATTCCCCTTTCTTAGCTCCCTCACAACCTTTATTTAGAAAATTCAATACTTTACATATTTATGATATTAATAAATTGCAAATTGCCTCATTGATGCAACGATTTTTCTCAAAATCACTACCTCCATTTAGTCGTAACAATGTGGTCCATACCCACTACACAAGAAATGCTGATAAATTCCATCATTGGAATGCTTCATCCAATATACTAACCGATTCTCTCCGTTATGTTAGTCCAAAAATGTGGAATTCCCTACCTCCATTTTTACAATCTGTTGGATTTAATAATTCTTTCAAAAGACTTTACAAGAAACATCTTCTCTCTCTTTATGACGCATAATTTATTTTAAGACCACACCTATATTACTCATACTCCTTTTTATTCCCCCCCCCTTTTTTTTTTCTCTTCAAGTATATGTTATTATTAATTCTGCGCCTGGTGCATTCAATTGTCAAGCCTTACTGGCTTTTACGGATGCACCATTTTCCATTTATATTTTGAATGCTGTTATGTCAATTTTATATGTAATTTTGATATTGTTACATGTTATGAAATTCCATATTTTATCTTTGTATATATTGTCATGATGATGGAAATAAATTTCAATTCAATTCAACATCTCATTTTATGTATGTTATTACCAAAGATGAAGAAAGCCAGTCAGTCACTCAATAGTGTCTAACAGTGAAGTCTAGCAAGTAAACAGAATGATTTACTTGCATAATTTGAATATTAGGACACTGCTAACGTTTAAATTTCACAGATAGGACATACATGGCATATTCATAATGCCTGCAAAGTTCTACAGAATTTGATGTTGGCTGCAAAAGGGACATAGTCAAGGGTGTCGATTTGTATCCGTGGTTGGGGGGGGGGGGATGATAGGTGCCAAAATATTTTCGGCAATGGATCAAAGCAATCAAGAGGTAGAAGCGTGTGGCAAGTTGCTCCCCTCCCAAGCGCGTAGCCACGATTTCATTTTAGGGGGCGGTAGTGAACACGCGAAGCGCGGTCTCTAGGGGTTGCGTGCAGGGAGGGGGACTCCCCCCCCCCCCCCGCGAAGCACGGAAGCTTTGACGTTTCACTAAATTATTAGAGAAAGAAGACGATTCGTTGGACCGTTCTCGACTCTTAATCTTTGTTTGAATCAAGTTACCCTTCCTCCGCGAGTAGCGCGGAAGCTCTGACGTTACATCAGATTATTAAAGAGAGAAGACGATTCGATGTACCATTCTCGACTCTTAATCCTTAATGTTTGAATCAAGTTCCCCTTCCCCTTCTGACGTTTCATTAGATTATTAAAGAAAGAAGACAATCCTATGTACCATTCTCGTCTCTTAATCCTTGTCTGAATTCATTTTCGCCCATTCCTGCGCGAAGCGCGAAAGCTTTCACATTAGAGAAAGAAGACGATTTGTTGTATCGTGTCCTTCATGAATTCAGTTTCTCCCCTACCGCGCGAAGAGCGGAAGCTTTGACGTTTCACTAAATTATAAGAGTAAGAGGACGATTCATTGGACCGTTCTCGACTCTTAATCCTTGTTTGAATCAAGTTCCCCTCCCTCCGCGCGTAGCGCGGAAGCTCTGACGTTTTATTAATAAAGAAAGAAGACGATTCGATGTACCATTCTCGACTCTTAATCCTTAATGTGTGAATCGAATTCCCCCTTCCCCGCGCGTAGCGCGGAAGCTCTGATGCTTCATTAGATGATTAAAGAAAGAAGATGATCCTATGTACCATTCTCGACTCTTAATCCTTGTCTGAATTTATTTTCGCCCATTCCTATGCGAAGCGCGGAAGCTTTCACATTAGTGAAAGAAGACGATTTGTTGTATCGTGTCCTTCATGAACTCAGTTTCCCCCCTACCGCGCGAAGCGCGGAAGCTTTAACGTTTCAATAAATTATTACTCTGAATCCTTGTCTGTATTCATTTTCGCCCATTCCGCGCTTAGCGCGGAAGCTTTCACGTTTCATTAAATTATTCGTAAAAGAAGACGCTTAGTTGTATCGTGTACTTTGACGTTTCATTTGATTACTACGCTTAATTCACGTCTGAATTCAGTTGCCCCCTAACAGCTTTGCCCTTTTCACTGAATTATTAGAGAAAGAAGACGATTCGTTGTACTGTTCTCTATATTAATCCTTGTCTGAATTCAGTTTCCCCACTGAAAATAATTTGTGTTACAAATAAGTTGTGACATAATAATCTTTCTCCAAAAATGAAAAATCTTTTAGGAAATATCAGGAAATAAAATGAGTGAAAAAACAAAAATAAAGATATAATGACGTGAATTTTAAAAAGGGTGAACGGAAACAACATAACAACTAGAGAACTATTTTATAAGTCATACTAATGTCCGAAAATTATTCTCCTTGTCTCCGATCTTATCACGAAATCGTCACAGAATTCATCTATGTTTACACTGTCCAGGATTGTCTGATGTGCATTGGAGATTGCTATTTTTGCGCTTCGCGCTTAACATTTAGCTCGTTGCTTTTTGACGCTGCGTCTTTGCATTTAGCGCACTGCATTTCTAATGATGCTGTTGATTGAACAAATTGAATAAATTCATCAATTCCTGATGAAGCCGTATGAGCGAGAATTCAATTTATTCTTGTCTCATATACGGTAGTCTTATTTACTTCGTATATATGTATGTGTTATGAAAATGAGATAGCAAAATGTGTATATTGATGGTCATCTTGCGAGATAACCATTAACTACTCTCATCGGGCTCTCATCCTTAATTTTTCTCTTCATTTTTTTCTCTTTTTTTGATGGTGAATTATTTGGGGGGGGGATGATTGTACAGGCCATCCCCCCACCTAAAATATGGGGGGGGGGATATATCCCCCCATCCCCCCCCCCCCCCGGGATCGACACCCATGGACATAGTATCTTTAAAGACACATTGTTTTTTTGTTGTTAAATTAGTACAATGTTATGACAGAGCAGTTATTCTTTCTCTTCTCTTCCCTCATGTCTGATATTATCTTTCTTTTTTTTTTCTTAGCGCGTATAAGAATGGTTTATTATTATTATTAGCTTCTCATCTGTTATGACATAAATATGCAATGTTGTTCAATTACTGAATTCTTTGTTGAAGAACTTGCTTGCTGACAATAACGTCTAGTCTAGTTAATAATATCACATAATGTTTTGGTATTTGAAACGCAGTTCACATTATCATAAATATCGATAAGCACAACGATTTGCTTTATTACCCTTTTATGCAAAATATGGACATAACTTTCTGATTTTGCCCAACTCATATGTAATAAATTTCAGAAACGGACGTCAACAAATACGGAATGAGCCAATTTAATTTTATGCATATTTAGGACCACTGATTCATTCAGTATAATGATCCAAATCAAAGGCTGTCTCATTGGAATTAATAAGTGTTAACAATAATTTAATATCAAAAGCATTAATACGTGTTTGTTCAACATTATTCAACAGAAGTTTGTATATTAGATGGAACAATCATGAGTGCAAACTACTGACACCGTTTTCAGTTTTTTTTTTCGAATGAAATGGTCTCAAAATTTGCCATGTGGATCTTTTAATAAAGCACACGTGAGACAAATAAACGCTATGAGTTATGTTCCTTTTCATTACGTCAACTGTGCTGTCATTAATACAATCTCAGATGTATTTCAACGTAACAATTTCAATCTTAAATATACATTCAGCAAGCAAGTAATAATGAACATAGAAAAGTATACAGCTATTTCAAAATGTAATACATGATGTTTTTATGATACATGTATAAGTACTGCTCGTAAAATTCTATAATAATAATGATAATAACAATAAACACGTTGCTTATAAAGCGCTTACCACCCAAATCTTTAAGCGCTATAACAAACAAAATAGACTGATAAACAATAACATATTAATCAAAACACAAGAGTGAAAATAAACCTACAAATTATAATACATGTGAAATAAACATCAATGTGAACAGAGTAAGTTAATCATCAAAAGCAATTTTGAATAAATAGCTTTGAATTGGTTAACAGTTGGATATTGCAGTTTGTTTCATGATTTGTAGATAATGGCTGCTCTACACACAGTCCCTCCAGTTAAACAGGGTTTATCAGTCTGTGCATCATTCCAATTTAACAATAAAGACATTCAAATTCCTCATAAGGCAAACCTGGTGAGCTGTTTACATGATTTCTTAAAGTACATCTTTTATGATTCTAACCGTAACAGGTCATTCAATACCGAGAATATCTGAAAATTGGTTAGACAGCGATTCTAAATAGTGTTTTGATGTCTATTTGAATCAATTATAAACAGCAGAAGATTTAATCTTCTGTTTACGGGAAAACTATTATAAAACTATATCGAGTCTCAATATCATTTTATAGATTGGCAAAATAAACATATTCAGAGGTAAAATTACCCTTTCTATATGTTAAGAGGGAGAGAGAGAGAGAGAGAGAGGTAGAGAGAGAGTGGGAGATGGATGGAGAGAAAGAGTGCCGAAACTCCTTATAATGAAGTGCGTCATTGGGGGTAAAGTGCCATATTCAAGTTGGACAAAGTGCCCAACTAGAGTTTAGTGACGGTAAGTGCCCCGTTAGGAGGAAATTTCTTACTTTCATGGATGCAAAAGTGTCTTTTAAGAGCCGCCATTGAATCAGCCAGTTTTAGATATTGAATAAAACACCAGGTGAGAGGGGGGAGGATTGAGGAGTCCTGAAAAGGACTGTCGGTAATCTCTTTTTTTTTTTAGTGTGTGTCGTCCTAAAAAAGCACTGTTGGTAGTCTTGAAAAATCGAACACCTTTCCAGTATTAACTTTCGAATTTCCTAAATAAACCTGGGAAATCTCAGTCTTTCGATACCCCCAAAAATTAATAAATTTGGGGCATGGTTTAATGGTGCTGGCACTTGGTTCAATGGTGTTGGTTTGATTGAGTCTATATTATAGCCGTTACATGGTTTCATTAATGAGATATATATCGAATCAAATAAAACTGAGTGATGTTATGGAACAACTTACCAGTATTAAATTTCCATTTTCCGAAGGAAACCTGGGAAACCTCGGTCTCATTGATACAAGATGATTACTAAAATTTGGGTCATGGTTTAATGGTGCTGGCACTCGGTTTAATGGTGAAGGTATGTTTGTGACTATATATTTATTACAATGTTTCATTAATGAGATATATCCCTGATCAAATTTTATAGAGTGATGTTAGCGAACAATTTACCAGTATTAAATTCCTATTTCCCTATAAACCCGGGAAACCTCGGTCTTTCAATACACACAAAAAATTACTAAATTTGGGGCATTGTTTAATGGTGTTGGCCCTCGTTTTAGTGGTGTAGGTAAGTTTGAGACTAGAATGCCTTTGCATGGTTTCATTAATGAGATATATCTCAGATCAAATCATAATAAAAGTGATGTACTCGAACATTATAGTATCAAATTTCTATTTTCCTAAATAAACCCGGGAAACGTCGGTCTTTCGATACACAAAAGAAGATTACTAAATTTGGCGCATGGATTAATTGTGTTGGCACTCGGTTTAATGGTGTTGGTTTGGTTTCATTTATGAAATATATATCGAATCAAATGAGACTAAGTGATATTATCGAGCATCTTACCAGTATTAAATTTCCATTTTCCTAAATAAACCCTGGAAACCTCGGTCTAAATTTGGCGCATGGTTTAATGGTGTTGGCACTCGGTTTAATGGTGATGGTTTGTTTGAGATTAGAATGCCTTTGCCTGGTTTCATTAATGAGATATATCTCGGATCAAATCATTTACAAAGTGATGTACTCGAACATTATAGTATCAAATTTCTATTTTCCTAAATAAACCCGGGAAACCTCGGTCTTTTGATACACAAAAGAAGATTACTAAATTTGGCGCATGGTTTATTGGTGTTGGCACTCGGTTTAACGGTGATGGTTTGTTTGAGATTAGAATGCCTTTGCATGGTTTCATTTATGAAATATATATCGAATCAAATGAGACTAAATGATATAATCGAGCATCTTACCAGTATTAAATTCCCATTTTCCTAAATAAACCCGGGAAACGTCGGTCTTTCGATACACAAAAGAAGATTACTAAATTTGGCGCATGGATTAATTGTGTTGGCACTCGGTTTAATGGTGTTGGTTTGGTTTCATTTATGAAATATATATCGAATCAAATGAGACTAAGTGATATTATCGAGCATCTTACCAGTATTAAATTTCCATTTTCCTAAATAAACCCTGGAAACCTCGGTCTAAATTTGGCGCATGGTTTAATGGTGTTGGCACTCGGTTTAATGGTGATGGTTTGTTTGAGATTAGAATGCCTTTGCCTGGTTTCATTAATGAGATATATCTCGGATCAAATCATTTACAAAGTGATGTACTCGAACATTATAGTATCAAATTTCTATTTTCCTAAATAAACCCGGGAAACCTCGGTCTTTTGATACACAAAAAGATTACTAAATTTGGCGCATGGTTTATTGGTGTTGGCACTCGGTTTAACGGTGATGGTTTGTTTGAGATTAGAATGCCTTTGCATGGTTTCATTTATGAAATATATATCGAATCAAATGAGACTAAATGATATAATCGAGCATCTTACCAGTATTAAATTCCCATTTTCCTAAATAAACCCGGGAAACCTCGGTCTTTCAATACACAAAAGAAGACTACTAAATTTGGCACATGGTTTAATGGTGTTGGCACTCGGTTTAATGGTGATGGTTTGTTTGAGACTAGAATGCCTTTGCATGGTTTCATTTATGAAATATATCTCAGATCAAATCATAATAGATGTACTCGAACATTATAGTATCAAATTTCTATTTTCCTAAATAAACCCGGAAACCTCGGTCTTTTGATACACAAAAGAAGATTACTAAATTTGGCGCATGGTTTAATGGTGTTGGCACTCGGTTTAGTGGTGATGGTTTGTTTGAGATTAGAATGCCTTTGCATAGTTTCATTAATGCGATATATCTCGTATCAAATCATTTACAAAGTGATGTACTCGAACATTATAGGATCAAATTTCTATTTTCCTAAATAAACCCGGGAAACCTCGGTCTTCCGATACACGAAAGAAGATTACTAAATTTGGCACATGGTTTAATGGTGTTGGCACTCGGTTTAATGGTGATGGTTTGTTTGAGACGGGAATGCCTTTGCCTGGTTTTATTAATGAGATATATCTCGGATCAAATCATATACAAAGTGATGTACCCGAACATTATAGTATCAAATTCCCATTTTCCTAAATAAACCCGGGAAACCTCGGTCTTTCGATAAGATTACTAAATTTGGCACATGGTTTAATGGTGTTGGCACTCGGTTTAATGGTGATGGTTTGTTTGAGACGGGAATGCCTTTGCATGGTTTCATTAATGAGATATATCGCGGTTCAAATCATTTACAAAGTGATGTACTCGAACATTATAGTATCAAAATTCTATTTTCCTAAATAAACCCGGGAAACCTCAGTCTTTTGATACACAAAAGAAGATTACTAAATTTGGCGCATGGTTTAATGGTGTTGGCACTCGGTTTAATGGTGTTGGTTTGTTTGAGACTTTATAGCCTTAAAATGGTTTCATTAATGAAATATACATCGAATCAAATGAGACTAAGTGATATTACTGAGCATCTTACCAGTATTAAATTTCCATTTTCCTAAATAAACCCTGGAAACCTCGGTCTTTTGATACACAAAAGAAGATTACTAAATTTGGGGCATGGTTTAATGGTGTTGGCACTCGGTTTAGTGGTGATGGTTTGTTTGAGACGGGAATGCCTTTGCATAGTTTCATTAATGCGATATATCTCGTATCAAATCATTTATAAAGTGATGTACTCGAATATTATAGTATCAAATTCCCATTTTCCTAAATAAACACTGGAAACCTCGGTCTTCCGATACACAAAGGAAGATTACTAAATTTGGCGCATGGTTTAATGGTGTTGGCCCTCGGTTTAATGGTGTAGGTTTGTTTGAGAATGCCTTGGCATGGTTTCATTATAATATCGGATCAAATCATACTGAGTGATGTTATCAAACAACCTACCCTTAATTTTAATTTTCCTAAATAAACCCGGAAAAACCTTGGTATTTCGATACCCAAAAGAAGAACATTAAATTTGGGGGCATGGTTTAATGGTGCTGGAGCTCGGTTTAATGGTGAAGGTATGTTTGAGATAGCCTTTACATAGTTTCATTAATGAGATCGAATCAAATTATCCTGAGTGATGCTATCAAGCAATATACCAGCATTAAAATACATGAAACGCCTATTATTTTACTAAATATTGTGGCTGTCAACTATCGAACTATTTAAGCAACATGCAAGTAATATTTGGTAGGTGGGTA
Source organism: Strongylocentrotus purpuratus (assembly GCF_000002235.5). Taxonomy (NCBI): domain Eukaryota; kingdom Metazoa; phylum Echinodermata; class Echinoidea; order Camarodonta; family Strongylocentrotidae; genus Strongylocentrotus; species Strongylocentrotus purpuratus. The sequence continues at coordinate 21,322,320 of NW_022145597.1, forward strand.
TAGGTAGGCCTAGGTATATAGGTAATATAAGAACTGCATAATTGAACTGCTGGGTGCACATGTGGCTTTTTAAAAAAAAATTCTACAAATCATCTTTTTTAAAGTTCCTTAGTATGAAGCCACGAAAGAATAAACTATTATGAAAAAAATTAACTGTATGTTATTACAAAACTAGCTAGATTAGGGAGTGTAGTTGCTTTCAATTCTCTGTTCGTACTTGGCTTCACGGAGTAATTCGTCCTTTATAGTGATTCTCTTCATTCCGGAGCAACGTACATGTACTAATATGCTTACGAACGTACATGTGTATATGACAGAGTACGCACGCCGCACGTCTGTGACGTAGGGACTAATGAATATTCATGACTCCACTAAAGCTCGTGCCAATATATGCTACCGAAGAGAAGCTTCACCCAAGTGGTACAGTAAATAAAAACACCCATTACAAATTTTGAAAACCGTTCGCCTGACGGTTTTCATACCAACACTACAGTCTGTTGGGGAAAACGAGTATGGTAAAACCGGTCACTCAAAGATTTTTACTTTTTTTGAGGCACTTCTTGATCATTTTGAAGCGCAATTTTTTTTAGGGCTTCAATATTACACCATATCACAGACACTGATAACACGTAGGGCCATGTATCTCAGATTTAACATTGTTAAACGATCCCTTTAATAAGCCCTAATTGTCTGAATTCAGTTTTCCTTTTAGCGCGAAGCGCGGAAGCTTTGACATTTCCTTAAATTATTAGAGAAAGAAGAAAACATTTCGAGACCAAAAAAAAAGCGGACATTTTTTTTTTTTTTTTTTTGGAGTCCCAAAAAAAAAATCGCAACGACTCCGCCAGCCGAAAAGTCGCTCAGTGGGGGGGGGGGGGGGGGGGGGGGGGGGGGGGGGGGGGGGGGGGGGGGGGGGGGGGGGGGGGGGGGGTTAGTGAGCACAATTTTTTTTTTTGGTCCTCGAAAATTTTAAAATTTGCACCCCCCCACCCCCCCCCCCCCCCTTGAGCGTCAAGGGAAACAACCCCAAAAAAAGGTAAAAATCGCGTGATTTTGCATGATTTTTTTCTCAAGGGGGGGGGGGGGGGCCGGGCCCCCCGGGCCCCCCCCCCCTGGATCCACCACTGCTGACAGGTGGGGGTGTGTCGCGCCCCCACACCCAGTGGCGGATCCAAGGGGGGGCCGAAACGGCCGCGGCCCCCCTATTGGCGGCGCCAAAAAAAAGAGGAAGGAAAAAAGGAGGAAAAGAAGAAGAAAAAAAATGAGAAGAGAAGAGAAAAGAGAAGAAAAGAAAAGAAAGAGAGAGAGAGAGAAGCCGGGTGAGAAAGGAAAAAGGACAAGGAAATGACACTTAGTGACAGTAACGACGAAAAACGGGAAAAACGTGGGGAGGGAGGGGGGTTATGTGTGTGTGAAATGCGCGCGCGTGGAGGGGGGGGGGGGGGGGGGGGCCGGGGGCTATTTTTTAGGTTGTGCAAAACTGAGTCGGAATTCAGCTTATTTTCAAAAAATTATAAGCATGCTTGTTTATTTTAAGCCGTAGTGCCTAAAAAGGTTAGTAAAAAATACTTCTGAAAAGGCCGCGCCCGGCCCCTTCAAAGAGCGGCAGTATGGTGATCAGAACATTTTGGGTTATTCCAGAAGTCTTGGGAGCCTTTATTGAAGAGGGGGCCGGCCATATACGTCAATGGCAGTGACGGTAACGATAGATGAGGGAATAAGGAGGAAGGGGTGCACATAATTGAGAACTGCAAGCGTATTGGGGATGACCATCTTATCATTTTAGGTTGTGCAATCTGGATCAGAATCCAGCATAATATATTTATTAAAAAAGGGTTCATGTACAAGCACTCATGATATATCTTTTGTATTCATTGGATAACAATTTTCAAAGTTAAAGGTAATACAAAGTGTTGGTATTGGATCATGAATTTGGTTCAAATGAACATATTGGAAGCATATATGCGATCCTACAATATTCAATGATCGTTGTCGTGGTTAAAATCTATAAGTCTAAAGTTATGAAATTGTAAATAATAAACTCTTTATGTTGTATAGCTCCCTCTCAAGGTCAAGATATTAATTAAGCTTTAAAACAATGTTTCTTGTCTAAAATCGACCAATTAGCTATTCCCGTTTGGAAATTACATATACAAATACAACTATACAACTACATATTCTGAAATTTTCATGGTCGCAGCTACCATTGTACGGCCGTAGGCGCAATTTGAATCTGGTGATAAGTCATCTCCGTTCAACTATCGTCCAGTGGCCCTTACTTCCGTTGGGAGTAAAATCATGGAATCGCTGATAGTTGATAAAATAGATTCTCATCTGGATTCTTCATGTCCAATCTCCACCTTCCAACACGGTTTTAGGAAAGGAAAGTCGTGTGTCACCCAAGTAATACGTCTCACACATGAGTGGCTGAAGTATTTAGAAGGTCCGAAATCTTGCCCGGTCGATGTACTGTATTTGGACTTTTCACGAGCCTTCGATAAACTGCCTCATGATGTGTTGTTGCAGAAGTTAGCCATTCAGTTCAACATCAGTGGTAATCTCTGGCATTGGATAAAGTCACTACTATGCAGTCGCCGCCAACGAGTCATCTATAGAGGTGCTGCCTCTGAATGGGCTAGAGTGCCATCTGGTGTCCCCCAAGGGAGTGTGATTGGACCGCTTTTGTTTAATATGTTTATAAACGACTTGACATCTTTAGTTGACTCTCCTAGTGCGTTGTTCGCCGACGACACTATCATATTTAGGCCAATAAGATCAATTGTTGATTCAATTACCTTGCAAAATGATCTCACTAAAATCTCTAATTGGTGCTTATCTAACCGTATGTCTCTAAATGTCTCCAAAACGAAAGTGATGAGAATATCTGCAGCGCGCAAAAAGGTTGACCCGCCTGCTTACTTCTTGAACGATCAGCCAATTGAAATTGTCCAGAAAACGAAATATCTTGGAATAATCATAACCAGTAACCTGAAGTGGGATTCACATGTTGATTATGTTGTCTCACGTGCAAATCGTATGTTAGGTCTCATCACTTCCGTTTCTGGGGGTCTCTCATCACCGGCCCTACTTTGCCTGTATAAATCACTTGTTCTTCCGCTTGTTGAATATGGTATACCAGCTTGGTTCCCTGTCAATCGTAATCTATGTGACAGATTAGAAAGCATCCAACGTAGAGCAACTCGTCTGATACTAAAACAGTACCGACAACAGATGCCCTACAATCAGCGTCTAAGGTCACTTAACTGGTACACACTTGAGTCTCGTAGAAAGTACTTGCTGATGTCATTCATTTGTAAATCTCTTTATAGATTCATTGACTGTGATGTAGTTATACAAAATATTCTGATGATAACACGCCGCCCTAATGAACTGAAGTTTCATCACCTACTTGCCCGAACACAGCGTTTGAATAATACCGCTTTGTATCTCTTTCCTCGCTTCTGGGATGAATTCCCTGTAGAACTCCGTAATGACTTTCTATTGTCCCAATATCAAACTTGGCAATCCAAATTGAAAAGCCAAATCTTTTCTCAGCTCTATTAGGTTTTTAGTATATATGTTTTATCCGCTTATTTTATTGTAGGATGATCAGTTCCGCTTATTTTATTGTAGGATGATCAGTTATTATACCTTTTGTTTTTAGATGATAATACTGGTATACTCCTGCTTAACTTGATTATTACAGTAACTTAAAATTACTACTATCTACTATCTTCCACTACAGTGTATGTATTACTATTGTCAATTGAACAGCTTCTGTAATTTCTTTGCCTTGAAAGTACATTACCCCCTGTTTTTCTATAATTGGTTTGATTTTATATGATTCTTGGTTTAAAAACGAACACTGTAAAGGAATAGTTTGTAGTTTACAATTCTTGCCAACCATTTGCATTTCTGCCCCTTAAATATTATCTCATATATAACACAAAAGCACATTTGTATATTTTAATTTTGTATAATTCAACCGTAAAATATTTATGTCGAATAACTGGACACCCCTAGCCTGTATTTTGATACCAAGACGGAGTCCATCATTCGTATTTGTTCCACTTTATATTTGTCCAATACGAAGACATGTTGCTTTTATTGGAAGGCTCTTTATAATTTTCCTTAAAAAACATATGAAATAATTTATACTTTATTGATTAATTTAAAAATTTGAGTTTCTTCTTTTACCATTGTCATATTGATTTTTGCTATACTCTTGTTACTTGTTACAATGTATTTATGTAGTGATCTCCCATGAGTACTGCATGTCGGAATGTGGGACCTTCACGGTTTCGGTGATTTAGTTTGCCTGCCCCATTCCTGGCAACTTGTAATTGCTCATGGGAATCACGATGATTTTCATCCTTTGTTTTGTATGATTTTTTTCTTCTATGTAATCCTCTGTATACACTTTGTTTTGCCGAATAAATAATAATAATAATAATAATAATCAAAATTTACCGGGAGCATCGGTAAATTTTTACATTAAATTTTTTTTTAAAGCAGAAGTGTTTTAAGGGCAAAATTTTTTAGAGCTTATTCTACATCCACAGGGGCACCCAAACATATTAAAATTGTAAAGAATCACTATCCACCCAATTTTCAAAATTTCCCAAAACTTTGTATTTCCGGTCATGGGTGTCGTTCTGTAATTGATACCTATTGTTCAGGGGGGGGGGTATGATCTATTCATTCATCCCCTGAACAATAGGTATTACGTAAGGATCGACACCCATGTTTCCGGTACCTTTAAAGTGACGGTGACGTGGCGTGAGCCTGCCCGCTGGTAGTTACCGGTACGGTGCTTCTAATATGACCTTGTCGGTATTGGGATCTTGAATTAAAACGGTCCGTGCGCTTTTCAAATCCCATCCCCCCTATTGGAAAATCCTTGATACGCGCCTGGATAAATGCATGGTTTCCTGTGCTATAATATGTCAAGTACCATTACACTAAAAAAAAAAAATAAGCATCATAAACAAGTTCGTATTTGGAAAATCTACCCTCTAAAAACCCTTAAATGGCCTACGCACACGGTAAAAGAATGTACATGTACTATATAGGGTACTTTCCTGAGAGATAATAGCAGCAGCCCTATACGATTCCGAACGTGGGGGGGGGGGGGGGCTCTCGCTGATATTAAATCTTGGATCTATTGCGTGTGATGTACATGTATGTATGCCTAGGCCTACGGTGTGGATTTTTTTTGGTTAATACAACAATATTTGTAAAGAGAACGCTCCATCTGTTGGTTATTGGATTTTCAGTACAATTAAATTGCCACCTTACTGTCTGTTTACGATAGCACTGAACAATAGGATATACATCACTTTCCCACGCCACAGAAGTGTCAAGTTTGTTAATACGGATGCATATTTTTCCATTATAAAGTTTCTATCTAACCTACTCTAAGAGAGTATATTAATGCTGATTAAAACAAATAAAATACAAATCCTTGAAATTAACTTTTTTTACTACGTCCGCAGTTTCATAAAAATAAGATGGTTCTGAATTTTGCAGGAATTTAAGGTTGAAAGATTATTTTGAAAGTAAGTATGAAAATCGAAGACAAAAAAGAAATCCAAAGCCAGGGAAATACATTGATTTCCTAGATACTTTTAGTTGCTGTCATCCCTTTTCGGAATTGATTGCGAATGTGGAAAAATGACTCCGCCGGGAATCGAACAAGGGTCACTGGCTATTAGAACACCAATGTCTTGACCACTGGACCAAGGAAACCGGCCAGAATATAAACAGGAATAAATACATTTACATTCATATTTCAAAATTATAATTGCGACATATAATTACGGCAACACTTGTACAGTAAAATGAACTCTTAACGATTGAAAAAAAAATCAAATTTACACTTTATCAGCACAATCATAATGAATATCATGATACAAAGGAGATATGATCGACATGATTGATATTACATAACATAATATGATCATGATCTATATATGATATCTTTATGTTATTGCATTCATGTGATATCACCTGACTTAACATTGCACGAAATGATAACAAAATATTTATTTTAAGATACGATATCATGTGATGCAAGAATATAATGTTTTTATGAAAAGAAACGATGTGAAATAGTATTGATGTGACAAGGTATGATTATGATAAAAAAACACAATATGTTATCACTATGAGAATATAAACTGTCGCTCATAACGTTGGAATATTTTATTTTACCCCAATTTATGGAATTATTTTGACAATGATTTATTCCTAATAGACCTAGATATGGTATACATTCTCAGATATTATTGAATAATGATTTGCCAGTGTTTGTTTTGCGTGACTGCTAAAGCATGTGTATGCTAATATGCTTATCAACTAGGGGACCTACGCCCTTAAGTCATAAATGACAGTAATGAGGATTAATGCCCCACAAAAGGGCACTAATATGGCACATCGACACGGTTTTGATCCTGGGGCCTTACAGTTACGAGGCCATTGCTTTGCCACTGAACCATGACTGTACGCAGCGGGGGCTAGGGTAGGGGGCAGTTCCCACAAATAAAAAAATTAAGAAAATTAAGAAAATGCAATAAATTATCAATAATTCATTGCATTTTACCCGGTCCCCAACATGAAAAAATCCTCTGTACGGCCATACATTATGGCTCAAGGCATGGGCACATGTCAGGGCCCGAGGAACGGCGGGGCTTGGGGGCTCAAGCCACCCCCTCACTAGAATAAAGTATGTGTAAGATATTAAAATAGAAAGAAAGGAAGAAAGAACAATTGTGACCTGCCAGTGCCACAAAATTAATGAGGTATCAAAATATGCCCATCTGACCGAAATTAAATCATCTGACCATTATTAAATGCCTAAAACCCTGAGCTTCATGGGGCTCAGTCCCTGGACCCCGGGCTAATTAGTGATAAGGTATAAATAAGGTATCAAAATATGCTCATCTGACCGTAATTAATTTCCTAAACTGAACTCCTGAGCTTCCGAGGGGTCTGCCCTTGACCCCCGCTGTGGCTTTTTCCCCTGGACCCCAAGCCAACTTACGCTTCACTCGCTTCTCTCGCTACGCTCTACCTGATCGTAAATACTTAAGCCCCTCCCCCACCAACTTTGTCATTGAAAAACGTTCTGCGGGGCCTGCATGGCTGCATGTAACAGTGGTGGTGATGCGGATTTGCTAAAAATATTTATATTGTATTCATATGAATACGGAGTAAAATGAGCACGTTGTTATTTGTAAGCGAACGAGAGTGATAAAGTAATACAAACATGTAAAGATATAAAGAAAGTGTTTAATATATTATGACAGTCATGAAACACATACAGAGCACCACAAGTTAATGTTCTTGATTTCCAAATAAAAGGAAGTTCACATTGCAATATTGGTTCTAGCGAACAACTCGGCACGCTAAGCGAACCGTTAGTGATGAAGTCATTCATGAATTTAAATGTAAAGATATAAAGAAAGTGTTAAATATATTTTGACAGTCATGAAACACATATAGAGCACCACAGGTTAATTGTTCTGGATTTCCAAATAAATGGAAGTTTTCATTGCAATCACAGTTAAAGCAAATAACTCAGCACGCCGAGCACGCGTTGGCATTTTATAAGCGAACAAGAGTGATGATGAATATAAATATGTAAAGATATAAGAAAGTGTTAAATATATTTAGACAGACATGAAACACAGATACAACACCACAAGAGTTTAATTGTTCTGGATTTCCCCAAAAATGGAAGCTCTCATGTAATCATGTTTGTAGCTATAGAGCTGTTTCTTTATTTACTCCACAGGCATTCAAATTTCATTTCTTGCAGTTATAATGCGGGGTACAGCCTCTCTTTCCCCGCAAATTTAAAAATTACAACCTGACCGGATATGCATTTTTTTATGTCTTATCTCGCGTATTTTTGGGATAAATAACACTTTCACAAAGTGGATTCAGCCCCCCCCCCCCCCCCCCCCCCCCCCTGATGAAAATGTAAAAAAATTGCTCGCACATAACTTAAACTTGGGGAAATTCCCCAATGTTGATATCGGACAAGAGAGAGAAAACAAAAATTGTACCCGCTTGTATGTACCGGTACGGTGCTTTTAATATAACCTTGTCAGTATTGGTAAGTCGAGTTGAAATAATTCGGTCTGCGCGATTTTCAAATATCCGGGCCCCCCTATTGGAAAATCCTGGATCCGCGCCTGCACCCCCCCCCCTTTGGCGACGCCCCTGGATGGGGGCCGAAAAGGCCTTGCCTCCTAGGCTGTTGCCTCTCCCCCCCCCCCCCATCCAAAAAATAAGAGAGAAGAAAGGAAAGGAAAAGGAAAAGAGGAGATAAAGGGAAGGATAAAAAAGAGGAAGTAGAAAAGAAATGTAGGGGGATATCAGTTGCAATTTCCCGTCGAAATTGGTATGGCATGGGGCTCATTTTTCGCTTATTTTGTTAAGTATCATTTTTGCCAATTTGGTTTCTACAAGTGGGTATTCATGAGCTGGTTTGGGCTTCCTAAATGTGTACATGTATCCCCCAACTCCGGCCCATCGGCCCCAAACTTTTGAATGAGTGAGTCATCGGATCGGTACGTTATTGTTTGCACATGTACCGTACTTCTTGTGTACAAAATTAAGGCAGCAATCCGTAAGCAGCCAATCAAATCGCTTGCTTTTAGGATTAGCGGTGAGTTTGAACGAGGAAAACATGGCCACCATCGATGCGTGCGAAGAAAGGATTTGTAGGTAATACCGAGGTTTATTTTACGATTTGTTCGACAGTCTGCATTAATTTTATTGTTATTGATGGTGATATGAGAAAGTTTATAATGAGAAATTCACACAAAAATGTGAGAGAAAGATGTTTGTTTGAATCTTTTGGCTGATTCGCTGGGTCTTGGGTGTGTTTGTGTGTGCATGTTGTGAATGGAATTAGCGTGTCGCCATGGATGTGAACACCGGCTGCATGCATGGGCTTGAGCATGACAGCTGCGCTGGCCCCTGGCATCGCCCAGCCGATGGAGAGGCCAGGATGCACGGAATGGTCATCCGGCCTTGTCCGGACCTGGACAATGAAATAGGCCTTCATGTTCAACGGTCTGATGTGGAAAAAATTCTAATAAAAGATGACATAGAAATGTAGAGTAGACTCTAAACTCTATCATTTATCAATGTCATTCGCCTGATTTGGGGAATGTATATTCCGATTATTCCCAGCTGTGCCAGCAAAGCCAAAGCCAGGCATGGATCTTGGTCTAGATCTAGATCTAGATCTAGAAAGACTAGAATAGATAGACAGTTATTTGGGGGCCAATTTTGACCATTTGCATGTAAAGAATTGATGATATCAATCATCAATTCATTGAAAATGATTGATACATTTTTTTCATGAGTCATGTCAGAGAAATGTCTCTTTCATTCATTTTTCATAGATTTTTATTCTGTTATGTCGTTAAATAGGATCTGACAAGCTGATTATTCCAAAGCAGCATATCGAGGAGTTCCTGAACCCTAACTTATTTCGATATCGACATCATTTCAAGAAGATTAATGGAGACAATGGCAGCGCCCATGGAAGTAACAGTGTCTCAACTGAGTTGCAGTACGACATTCAGTACGTCGACCATGAATGATACTACAAGACAGAGTGAGTATGATAACTGACAAGTTCTCATGAACTTTCATAATTCAGGATGAGAAAAATAAGAAGAAAATGAAGGAGGATGAGGAGCAGAAGAAGGAGATGAAGAAGAAGAAGGAGGAGAAAAGAAAAGGAAAATAAGAAGAAGAATATAATGATTATTTTGTTGATCTTTTTCACTGTTGCCATTGCCAAATCAAGGGACAACATAAAATATCCATAAATTACAAGTTTTCTTGAACTTCCAAAATTTAGGAATGAGAAGGAAAAGAAAAAAATAAAGAGTAGGAGATGAAGAAGATTACGATTATTTTGTTGATTATTTTGTTGATTTTCTTCACTGTTGCCTAATCAAGGGACAACATACAACATCCACTATAAAAGGAGTAGAAAAGATACTAGACGTACACGTGGGTTATAACTATAATAAAAGAATTGTATTATTACTGTTATCCTTATCCATCATCATTAACACTGATCATTGTCTTCATCTTTATTCTGATTAGTTGTTGGAACTTGGACAAAACCTGGACAAAGTCTTGAATCGATGGCTCTCATGAAGTCATATTTCATTTGCTTAACCCTGATACACCAGCTTCATTTCTTTTAGTTTTAGTTACTTTTGATGATAGTGAAAAGAAGACATTAGACAAGTAGAGGCAATGGCTCCCTTTTCAAGCAGTTCAGTGCTTCACATTTTAAATCTACTGTATTGTAATTACTGTCCTATGTCATTCTATCACAGGTTCATTGACTGCTGTAGATGTTAGGTTTTGTTTGATAGGTACTGAGCTTAGACATCATACACAGCTTCATAATGCATTACAAGTGAGTATAATTCCCTTATCCGTGAAAAATTATCTTTAATTGAGTTCAGATGCCCCTAAAGTTTCTGTAGTATCAGAATTAAACAAAGAGCTGCCGTAAAGAAATCTTTGTTGCTGTAAAAAGGGAAAAAATGCTGAAGGTAATTTTTTAACTCACAAAAACATTCTTCACAAGGAAATAATGAATTGTATTATTTTTTAACATGACATAACCAAGTAATGAATGATTAACTCCCGCCCTGCCCAGTGGTTATGAGCCATGAATGAGTCCACATATAGCTGTTTATTCCAGGGAATTAGCTTCTACTATCCTACTTATATTCTATTTGCTCTTTCTGGATCCTACCATCTTAAATAATGTGCACTTTTTCTTTCTGTATTGCAGAAAATGAAGATGCCCTACGTGTTCTCAGACACGGGGCAAGAGTACAACATTGAAGATGACCAGGCAGAGACTGTGTTTGTCATGGCTGAGTTTGAAGGAGAAATCTTTGATGCGCTGTCGAGTAATAGCCGACACATTCTAGGCACCACAGCAATATTACAGAGTGCAGCTACAGATGAGGTGAGTTGATTTAGACTGTGATGGTGAGAATTTGGAAACTGGTTACAACAAATTCCTTTAGACCAAGATAATAACCTTATATTGAAATCTTGTCCTATTTAAAGCTCCTCACCACCCCCATCCTCCCCCCCCCCCCCCAAAAAAAAGAAAGAAAAAAAGGTGATACAATAAAATGAACAAAAAAACAACTAAGACTCTCAAAATACCTAGACGTAATGACTGGTTTCCTTGATAACGAGGTTCACTGTATAAACAATTGGCCGAGATTACGATTGTACAGTACTTTTTTAAAAAGATTTCTCAACTTGTCTGTGATTATAAGTTTTATTGCAGTGTGCCCAGCTTAGACAAATATGATAGATTGCCCACTGGAGTCTCTATGTAATGTACAGTTAAACCTGCTTTTAATACTGACCACCTGTCTACAAAGACCAAATTTTTTTTTTCCTTGAAAATGGTTTCTCATGGGAACATGTACTATAGGCACCTGTCTACAAAGACCTCCTGCCTTTAAACACCACTTTTCTTGTCTCCCTTGGGTGGTCTTTATAGACAGGTTTCACTGTACAAGGAACTAACCATGCTTTATCTATCTCCTCTTGTGTTTCTTCAGCATCTCCCCTGTGTGACGAGGCCACTGTTCTGCAGACACATGGACAAGCTCGTTATCTGCTTCACAGGATTCTTAGACAAGGCTGAAATCAAGAGACTAGTCGTACTGGTTCACAACATGGCTGGTAGCATCCGCAAAGACTACGGCCCTCGGGTCACCCACCTCGTGGCCAACTCGTCCAACAGCGAGAAGTACAGGGTGAGTGGGATGATGATGTTTACATAGAACCACTTTGGAAAGAGGACCTTAATTGTTCCTACAACGAGGTGCTTGAGGCCTTTCCCCAAACCCCAAGATCATTATGATGGACAATATCCAATGTGTGTGTGTGAGTTTAGTTGGGTTTTTACAGACGTGTTTCAATCAGAAATGATAATTTACGTCTGGGGACCTACCTCTAACGTCACCCTCATTTTGCAGCCATTTTATACAGTGTAGATCACAACATAACGGTTGTCTTTTTGCTTCATCTGTCTTTGTGAAAATCATTAGAAGGGGTGTCGAAGTCAAGCAGTAGGTGACATCAGCAGATGTGGGGAGCACAACTGTGCCCTGTATCATAAGGCTTGTTATCAATAAATGATACATTTCTATGACAAATTTGTTCTCAGCCAATCAGATGCCACAATTTCGGTAGCTTATAACAGTTATTGTCACTGATGATCGATGACAAGTTTTATGAAATAGGGCCCTGGTCCACTCATTTGGAATTCAGCCCCTCCTGCCTTTTTTTTTATAGGATCTTTGATCTGCCCCTGATGTAAAGAACGTTCTAAGTAATTGCCTATATTACAGATAAAATGTGTTTAAAGGTAAAGACCAGTATTGGTAACGCCCCAATTTCAAAAAATGAAATGGAAGCTCTCATTACCAATCATGTGAAAGAATACGTTTTGACTAATACATGATGATAAAAAATTTGCCGGGAAACCGCCTACTAATTCATATATTTGGTAAATTTATTTCTCTCATGGTCGTGTGAGAGAGATAGGGTAGTCCCATATACATCTTTCTGTGTATAGTGCTTGTAACTTTACGAAGAATGGGCCAAATTTCTTATCATTTTGATGATTCCAGAACCTTGCAGATGCTAGATGCTAGATGATCAACCTTTTCTGATCGATTCCACAACGTTTCTTTCACAATGCAATCGCATGACCATTACTGGTCTTTACCTTTAATCTTTAGAGTATGGTATGTAATGTCCCTGAGAACAAATCATTAGCTGACGAGCATGAGGGTGTTGACTCTTATCCATCAACATTGGGTCAACACTCTTACTTTGGAGCGATTGATAATAATAATTCCTCAGAAATTAAGAATTTCTTGTAATAATTTTATTATGTGCAAAGTGTATTTGTATAGTTACCCAAAAAAATTGAATGATGTATGAAAAAAATAATATAGTAATAACTTTGTTTATCTTTCTGTTGAAAATGAAATAAATATGAATTGACTTGAATTGAATAATGGCTGAAATGTTCTGTTTGAGTAATGACCAATGACGATTGTATCTTCTGCATGCCTCAGGTTGCTGTGAGTTTAGGCACACCCATCATGACCAAAGAATGGATCCAGGCTACCTGGGATAACCGTCACAAACAAGAATGCGGGGCAACATCAGAAGAAATGGTGAGCATTCTTTAAAGGCCGTCTGTACTAGTTTGACTAGGAGGGATTACTTTAGACCACACAGGGTGGTCACTGACAGGTGGCTATCTCATCAACTCAACTCTCAATTAACATAAGAAAAAGAGGATCATGGGGGACCAATGGTCACTGATTAGGCATTGTTTTCTATATAGAGGGAGCAAGTAGCTACAAGTAGTACAGTAGGGCTTTAAGTCCTTCCTTTCTAATATTCTCGTATCATTGCTCTTCCAATTTTTCTTTTTTGTTTATTTCACATATACACACAGAAAATTGTGGTAGAACAATGGCTAATCACTTGTGTGACACTGACTAGGTTTATGAGAAAAGAATCGTGCATGAACTTCAAAAAGTTTTTTGTTTCATTGTAAATTTGAGCTTTGAGTAAACTCCTTTAAACAAAGTTTCACTTTGTGTATCTGTTCTTATCTCAAGAAGAAAAAAGTGAATTGCTACATTTCATCGAAACTTACAGTAGAACTACAATCTTTGGTAAATTTTCTACTTTTTGGCATGAAAAGGAATAAGGATTAAGAAGTATTAATGACTTTTTATTGTTACATTTTTATTTTTCAATCCTCTTAACATTTTTCTTGTGTGTCTGTTTTGCCAGCTGAAGTATAAGATGCTTCCATTTTTCGGATGTACCTTGGGCTTTGTAGGCTTCACACAAGATGATCAGAGACACATGGAAGAAATCACACAAACACAAGGTAAGTACTATTGAAACGTATGTGCTCAACTTTGCAACACATAGTTTACACACAACAAGATTTATTTTGCTCTTTCTGTTTGTATATAGTTATCTATTTTGTGGAGGAACCGATAAACATGTGCATGTGGTTGTAACACTTTGAGTCTATTATACATCTCATCTCTCCCGCTTTCCATTTCTCTCTCTCAATCTTTTGCTTGCTCTCCCACTCTCCCTCTCTCTCTCTCTCTCTCTCTCTCTCTATCCATCTCTTGCTTGCTTCCTCTCTCTCTCTCTTTCTCTCTTTCTCTACCTTTATACCTCTCACTCCCTCCCTCTCATCCTCTCTGTCCTTCTCTCTGTTCTCTTTTTCTCATTCCTTCACTTTATTCTTTCACACTTATCATCCCTTTCTCCAATTCATGCTCCATATGTCTAGCAATTATCAAAAGCTTACTCATATCCTCTTCTTTGTATGCTTTTCAGGTGGCAATATAGAGACCATTGCCAATGATTCATGTACACATATAGTCGTTGATGAGAACACCGTAGCTGAACAAGTCTTGGATTATCCAAGCAAGATTAAGGTTGTCAAACAAGAGGTAAGGGTCATCATGTAAAACTGAACGCTGTAAAATAAGAAACTTTTTCACGAACTGAAATGTTCACAAATTTCTCAAGTTGATCATGGCATCGTTGCATAAAAATTACCATCGATGGTAACTTTGCCGTAAATGGTAGCTTCCATGGAAACCTTGATTTGATTGGCTGTTGAGTGATGTTGTCATGGTAGTTCACATTGATGGCTAAGTTAGCATCACTGGTAAGTTTAATGCAACTTGGCCATGATTCTGCAATATAAACAAATCACGATAGACACAACAATGAAATGTGCTACTGGAAAATCAAGAAAATCACTCTCATCTACAAATTTACAAATGTGAAAGTTTCATGTCACAAAAGATTCCAGTTTTACAGTAAGGTTATTTTATGGAAGTTAAAGTATAGCAGTTTGTTGGACAAAGGAAGTGTTACTTCATGAGGGGGCTATGAGAAGTAGATTCCAGCATAGCCATTAAAAATGTTTGAAATATGCCCCCTTATCACATGTACTAGAGATTTGAAACAGATTTTTTAAAACATGATGATAGCATTACTAAGTTATTCTGATTTCTTAAGAGAAAATATAGTTATATAGTATGCTGGTTTTAGATCATTATCAGATTTCATTTGGCACGATTATTTGAAAGCTTCACCTTTTTATTAGTAGTGAATAAACAGGATCAATTTAAATTATTTCTTGTGGCGTTTTTCTTCCTAGTGGTTCTGGGCCAGCATTCAAATGGACGCAAGAGCAGATGAAATTCTCTATACTTTCAAAATGGTAAGTACCTGCCGATTGTTGTGTATCTTCACTTTTTATTGTTGTTGTTATTTCACCATTCATTATCAACAGTTTAACAATGGAAATATTAAATTTGCCATGGAAAACACAAGAAAAAGATTGTTCAGTGTACCTATTGGATGTTTTCCTGACTTTGGAATGAAATACAAGACCGTGACTATTTAAACAATGCAAAAAATGACGTCAAATATGACTTTTGATTGATGTAAAACAGTTTGCAGTTTTTACCTGGAAAGAAAGAAGTGTCCTTTCTTCATATTCTCTCTGACTTTTACCTAACCCACCCCCTTTCTGTCTCTCCGAATCTCTGAATCTCTGCCCCCCTCCCCCTCTCTCTCTCCCTCTATCTCTCTTGTTCTCCCTTTTCTCTCTCTCTCTTTCTATCTCTGTCACTTTCCTTCGTTCGCTCTTGATTATCTCTTCTGCTTGTCTATCCCCTATCCCTCTCTCTATCTTTCTATGTTTACTACCACCACAACTAAAACCATTTTCTCTATCCCCACCAGCCGTCCACCCCTGCATCCCTCCATGGCACACCCACCCTCATGTTCAGCGGATCCAAGTCCAGTCGCAAACGCCGTCTCAAGGACAACATCGCCGCTCTCAGCTCCAACACCGACCACATGGAATCTCCTAACATGCCTGCGCAGAAGAGACGGTCCAGCTTCACAGAGAGCGCTAGCTGCATGTCCATATCGGCCTCGTCTATACTGGACTGTAGTCAGACGCCCGACAGCTCAATGGCACTTGCTCGTAATTCAGTTTGGATTGTGTTTTCCATTTTTTTTTTTAATTGAATGACATTCATCAACTAGTAGATATACTAGATATGATACATATTTTAAAAAAGGAAATATTTCAGAACTACACTGGCCATAACAGGTTTGTTTTGTTCATAGCAATATACAAATATACAAAAAGTAATTGTCATATAAACCATATCAACTAGCATTTGCTAAATGTATTTGACGTAAAAAGTAATGGATTAAGGCCACTTGTAAACTTGGGGTAGGGATTCGTCTTTTTAGCCATCAAACGGTCATAAAAATAAAATAAAAAATAATTTTGTTTCAAATTTTGGTCAGAAATATATGTATACAAATTATGTGTTTTTATCATACCGGTATGTGCTGATTTTGATTGATTAGATCATATTTTTAAAGTGATATTCATGCTCACATTCTAATAACACTTTGTTGAGCTGAAATGTTCACAATGTATTATTACCTAATCATCAATCATATGAGATTTGAAGTGAATCAACTTTTTATTTACAGCTGAGCCATGCACTCCTATGGAGATGGAAACCCCCAAGAAGCCTGCCGTACCTGCGCAACCCCTATCAAAGAGGCATATGACTGCCATGGAGTTACTACAGACGGAGATCAACTATGTCAAGATATTAGGCACCATCATCAATGTGAGCTGAATCATATATAACTTCATACATAACTTCATATGTAACTTCATACATAACTTCATATGTAACTTCATACATAACTTCAAACATAACTTCATAGATAACTTCATACATAACTTCATACATAACTCTATTGTCAAAGCAGACCATGTTTATTCAAAGGCTACTTGTTACAGAGATTTTGTCAGTTAATTGAGAGTATAGTCATGAAATTTGATTTGATTTTCATAAAGAATGCTTATAAAAAATTACTGAAAAGTGTGGAATCATTAATTTATGGACTCTTCCTTGAAAGCAAAAGTCTTGTAAATGAAGCAAGCGGTTTTACAATAATAATAATAATAATAATAATAGATTTATATAGCGCAGCTTTTATACAAAATATATTCAGCTGCGCTGGTTAAGAGCTCCTTTTTACTAAATTCTACAAAATAAGATCACTCAGTTGAACAAATAAGTTTTTAAATTGGATTTAAAAACATTGAGAGATGGAGTGCTTCTTATTTCTATTGGCAAGCTATTCCATAATTTGGGGGCGGCAATAGCAAAAGCACGGTCCCCAAGAGTTACTTTAGTTTTGCCATGGGGAATCTGAAGCAGTAATTTATCTGTGGAACTGCGCAGGCTACGACTGTGTGATTGGACTTTGAGTTGAAGTAATTCTTTGATGTAATTAGGGGCTTGACCGCTCAATGATTTATAGACGATTAACAATATTTTGAATGAGATTCTTTGACGGACTGGCAACCAGTGGAGTTCTCTCAGAAGAGGTGCGGTTGAAGTGAATTTCGACCGACGATAGACAAGTCTTGCACATGCATTTTGTACTCTTTGTAACTTAGCTATCAGAGAATCAGGCATTCCAAACAGCAACCCGTTACAATAATCAAGCTTACTTGTGATAAGAGCGTGTACAACCAATTTCATACTTTCTTGATCAAAATATTTGCGGATACGTCTGAGATTGTACAGAAGATAGTATGTTGATTTGCATATATTTTTAACATGTGTTTCCATGGTTAAATTAGTATCAAAGTATACTCCTAAATTCCTTGCTGTAACCGAGGGTATCACATTGGAGGATCCAACTCTTACACCGTCAATGCTTATTTTTGAGATCTGTTGTGGAGTTCCTATAACCAAAAATTCACTCTTACTATCGTTTAGCTTAAGATTATTGTTAAGCATCCATCTATGAATAAAATTAACACATTTTTCCAACATTGAAACACTTGCATCTTGAGTACTAGTGGATGGTCTAAAGGATAAAAATAATTGTGTGTCGTCTGCATAACAGTGACAGGAGACTTCAGGAAAATTATCCTGAGTGCTCTTGATTAGATTACTCGTGTATAACATAAAAAGCAAAGGGCCGAGCCGAGAGCCCTGTGGCACACCAAAGGGCACCTGGAAAGAGTCAGAGACAATGCCATCAATTTTAACTTTTTGATGTCGATCAGACAAGTATGACTCGATCCAGCCGAGAGCAACACCGTCGATACCGCAGCATATCTTCAAAATATCTAGTAATCTGGAATGCTCAATAGTGTCAAAGGCACTACTCAAGTCAAGTAATAACAGGAGAGTGATTTTCTGTCTGTCCATTGCAATCAGAATATCACTCTTGATCCTGAGTAGTGCCGTTTCTGTACTATGAAACTGTCTATATGCAGACTGATTGGATGGAAGGAGTGAATTACTGTTAAGAAACTGTAAAATCTGTTGTGTGGCTGCACCTTCTACCAATTTAGAAATGTATTGTAGGTTACTTATGGGTCTAAGATTACCAAATTCAACATCAAGCCCTGGTTTTTTCAACAATGGTGAAACAAGTGAGACTTTCCATTCTTTAGGAAAGTGGCCCGTAGACAAGGAGACATTGATCATGGATGTAAACACAGGTAGTATAACATCAATATATTGCAAGAGAATCTTTGTTGGAATCGGATCAGCAGAACAAGACTTCTTGCTGAGCTTCATCACAAGTTTCCCTACTTCCTGTTCAGATAAAAGTTTAAACTTATCAAGCTTGATACCATCAGGTACTGGAATAAGACTTGATGAATCAGTATCAATTCTATCCATCGAACCTATGCTAGTTGACAGGAATGTAGCCTTTTCATGTTTCTTAGAGCAATTTGAGACACAAAATACAGTTCTAACAAAATATGCTTCAGCGACAGATTCTTAAAATACAGTTCCAAACAGTACCATAACTAACTTGAATCCTAAACTAAACACTATACCTTATTCTAAACCTAAAATAAAACCTTCTTGTTATCCTAACCCTAAACTTACTGTAAATGCTGTTAATATTCGCTTCATTAATATTTCGCGCTGAGCGACCCCCCAAAATATTTGCTGGTTCTTAAATTGGCGTTGCACGCAATTCAGCCCGTTTGAAACATGTATAAGAAGTCATTCTTATATTTTTTCAAGTTCTAACATTTGCGCTTGCCGATCTTAGTGCAAAATCCGCAAAAATTAATGTACCGAAAATATTTCTACTTTTACAGTATGTCTTTGACAAAATGAAACCTGGAGTTACTGGAGCAAACATTAGTTCACCTAAAATAAGGCTTGTATTTTTTCACATCTGTATAATTATAAGAAAATGTGGTTTGATTGAGATGTTCTCCATTTCTGTTACAGGTGTTTAAAGAACCTTTAGAAACCGAACAGACCGGTGGACCTATCTTAGCACAGGAGGAGATCAAGACCATCTTCAATCGTATCCCAGACATCTACGCTGTTCACTGCAGACTGAGGAACGATGTCCAGGCTCTTATCGATGACTACTCTGAAGAGAAGAGCATCGGCCAAGTCTTCCTCAAACATGTGAGTAGCGTAGGAATGACATGATGACATCATTTAAAGCCTGTCTGCACTACTTGTAGCTACTTGCACCCTCTATATAGCCAACAATGCCTTAAGTGGTGACCGTTGATCCCCCATGGTTCCCTTTTTCTTTTGTTAGTTGAGAGTTGATGTGATGAGATATCAGCTGCCAGTGACTAACAGGGAGGTCTAATCCCTCCTGACCAAACTAGTGCAGACAGGCTTTAGGCCTCTCAGGGTTTGCAATTAGACCATGACTTTACTTCACCTTTGTATTTTGAGGATGCTAACTGGATAGTTTTCATGCCAAATTTATCTGTACTTTTCTTTATAACCAATATATTTTGCATCTGAATCTGACTGTTTTGACTTGTTTTTTATCTGAATGCAACCATTATCTGGTTTGATAAAATTTAAGTATTGTACATCTCCTGCACTACCAAGTTTTCATTTCTACAGTAAAACTACCCGGTATCCTTTGCAATCTCTCTCTTGTGTTGATTTCATGCCTCTTTGGAGACACTATGGCTTAGTGGTAGAGCAGGTCCGTGCGCTAGTACTCTTAGGTAAAGCATAGATCCTCATTACCTAGTCCCTCGTAGAGAACTTAAAGCCGTTGGTCCCCTGGCTGCTTATTTACAAGCATACACAATTACACATGCTTCCTTAGCAGTCTGGTAAAACAAGCCATCAGACCAAACCTCTGCCACTGTGGTGTCTGATATGATTGCACTTACCTGTAGAAGCACCAGGAGCATGACGTGATGGAAAATGTACGCTATATAAGAAGCAACCATTACAAGGAATTATTTGTATTATTTATTATTACCTCTTACTCACAGTATATATAAATGCAAAGTTATTCAACCTTGGTGTAGTTCCTTTAAAAAGATAACAGATGTCTACTCAATTCATTTCATTCTGATGGCCACGTCATTTTAACCTGTTTTACTTTCCCCCTCTATACATTGTGTGCGGGTAAGCCTGAATCTGATCGCGGGGCCCTCAGGGAGAACAGTATGAATACTGATGAGGCTACCCTGGGTAAACAAGACACATTGTTATTATTATTATTATTATTATATATCTCACTCTCTTGTATCTCTCACAGTCTGCCGATATGGGTAAGGCGTACCCATCCTTTGTCAACTTCTTTGAGTTAGCCAAGCAGACGGTCGTTCAGTGTGACAAACAGAAGCCTAGGTTTCATGCTTTCCTCAAGGTAGGTCCAGGAGTGTTGGTGGTAATGGTGATGATGATGATAGTGATGATGAGGGTGATGATGATGATGATGATGATGATAGTGGTGATGATGGTGATGATCGTGGTGATGATGATGATGATGATGGTGATGATGATAGTGATGCTAGTGATGATAATGATGGTGATGGTGATGATGATGATAGTGATGATGATGATGATGATGGTGATGATGATGATGATGTTGATTATGATGGTGGTGTGATGATGATGATGGTGGTAATGATGATGATGAAAGTGGTGGTGAAGATGGTGGCGATGTTGATGGTAGTGATGTTGATGATGATGATGATGATGATGGTAAGGATGATGAGGGTTATGATGATGGTAATGATGAGGATAGTGATGATGTTGATAACTTCTTTGAGCTAGCCAAGCAAACAATACATTTCTTTAAGTTCATAGTTCTCTGGCTTTTCCTCTGGACTGCTTCTCCTCTTAGCAATGATTCCACAAGATCATTGAATCCATTTTTGTAATGATCCACATCTAGAAGTACAGCCTAGTTATAAGTGCACATTTGCTTTTCAGAGAAATATTCATTTGATAACAGCTTCCTTTTTCTACGTGTTTCACCAGATTGGTCAGAGTAAACCCGAGTGTGGTCGCCAGTCCCTGACCGAGCTGTTAATCCGTCCAGTCCAGAGGCTTCCTAGTATGATCCTTCTGCTCTCTGATCTATCCAAGAGAACGACAGAATCACATCCTGACTTCAGGTATCTCAAAGAGGGACTGGAGGCACTCAAGAAGGTCACAGAGTAAGTCTTTGATTGTGTAGATTGTATTACTCTGTAACAAATAAAGCTTTGTTCAGATATAACGCTGCAGAAGCACGGTGATTTTTGTTGTGATGAGTGAAATGCAATACACTTCACATTTTTAGTGAATATGCGTAGGACCCTTTTCATAGTCAAATCTTCATTTTCTTAATTTTCTGAGAGTCATTATTTGCCTTCACTCTTCATAAAGTATTACAATTTGGAACAGTGCATTTCCCCCACTACATCACTAATCCTGAAATGCCTATTCTCTCCTTGTTAGCTTGTCTTTAGTGGAATCAGAAAAGCAAATTGATAATAATTTGAAGAAAAAAGAGACAACATCCTAAATTGTACCCAAATTAGGAATGATTCAAGTTCATGAAGCAAGAAGCTTGTATTTATGATATCTTTAGTGAAGACACAAGTGAAAGATTACTATTGAATGAAAGAGCTAATTCGAAAATTTTATTTTGAAAAAGGAAGTGCTTATTCACAAACCTGTACAAAACACAGGCCAGATAAAAACCAGATTTTTTTTTTAGTGCTCATTATCACCCCTAAAAACATGATCTCTCCTCTTACAGGCAAATCAACGAGGACAAACGGAAGACGGAGGGCCACACCCAAATGTTTGACATCATGAATGAGATAGAGGGCGTCCCAGCCCACCTGCTGTCGGCGCATCGTCACTTCATCACCAAGATCGATGTCTCGGAGGTCGGGAAGGCAGACTCGTTTGGTGAGAAGGGAATCTGTATCACCATGTTCCTCTTCTCAGATACCCTAGAGGTGAGTTACGTATGGTCTACAGGTCAGTCTCCTGGGGGGTGCTTCACAAAGATCCTAAGTCGAACTTAACTCCAAGTTGGACTTAAAAATTATGGGGAGTCATTTGTAGCCTTGAAATAAAATATATTCAAAAGCAAAAAATCAAGTATTTTAGAATTTTTTATAAATTCAACATCAAGAACATGAAATCTCCTTGATAATAGAAAATACAAATGATTTGAATCAACATTTTATGCCTTTTGAAATAATTTGTGCAAAATATTTTCATAGATGCTAACAGCTTCCCATAATTGTTAAGTCCAACTTAGAGATAAGTTCAACTTAAGATCTTTTTGAAACACCCCCCAGTTGTAAATGGAAAATCATGCCATGTACAAGTAATTGCTATTGTGTATTGCTATTCTTGTTATCAAGTTATCATGTATATACCCGAGCACTTGCACTTGCTTGAAGACAAGACCAGAGTATGGTATACCGTCAGTGTCCAGTTGTAAATGGAAAACCATGCTACGTACAAATAAATGCTATTGTGTATTGCTATTCTTGTTTAATATCAAGTATCATGTATTTACCTGAGCTGTTGCACTTGCTTGACAACAAGATCAGAATATCTTGTGATCCAGCATTTTGATCTAGGAATATGAAAATATACCTAATTTCCCTGTATGTCCTACAAGTAGTTGAGATGCAGACAATGGAGAAAAAATATGTTGCATTCTACAAAATTTGATATGATCTACAACAAGAGATAAGATGAATGAGTGATGTTCAGTAAACCATCAATTTCATCACCAAGATTGTAAAACACTGTTTCTTCTTGATTGTTCATACAAATCATTACCGGTAAAGATAAACTTGAGTTCTGGTAAAAAAAAGAAAACAAATTCTCACAGAATCAAACAAAACTTATACTGAATGTTCAAGAGTACAAATAAATGTCATTTGCCAAACAATTTTGGTAGAAAATGTATACTGACTGAGTAATGAGCATAGAAAGATAAGGAAATCAAGGTTAGTAGCCCTGACACAATTTGTGTAGTCCCATATACATCTTTCTGTGTACAGTGTTTGTTACTTTTCCAAGACTGGGCCAAATTTATTATGATTTTAATGACTCCAGAACTTTGCAGTACACACCAATACTTACATGCTACATGATCAACTTTTTCTGATCTATTCCACACCGTTTCTTTCACGATGCAATCGGATGACCAGAACTTGACTTTATCTTTAATCCGATTTGTATTTGGAATGACCCATTGACGGTGTTGTGTTCTTTGCTCTTTCAGATCTGTAAGAAGCGTGTAAAGCACAGTAACATGAAGACATCCCAGAAGACCTTCAAGCACATAGAGCTTCTCAACCTCTCCTACATCAGAAGAGTTCTGGATATCCATGAGACGGACGGTAAGGGTTGCCATCCAGGGCCCTGTTTCACAAAACTTGTCATCAGTGACAAATGACAGTTGTTGTTATAAGCTACTGAAATGCTTGCTTCTGATTAGTTATCAGCAGATTTGTCACTGATTTGTGTCATTTGTCATTGAAAAAAGGCTTTGTGAAACAGTTCCCTGGAGATGGGTGTAGCCTGAGACTTTGACTTATGAGTATAGGTTTCATGAGACTCTTTTACTTGTGCATTTCTCCTATCCCCATTGGTAGGGTTTTGAACATCCATGAAAGAGATGTTAAAGAAATACTACCCGGAACCACAAAACAAAGTTGTAATTGGTAATGTTCGTTATGGATATCATATGATGAGAGACAAGGTATACTAAGGATTTCATTACTACATTAGTAGACTGTTTTTATGTTGCACCTATCCAGTTACAAATGCCTGATCGAAGCATTTTACAGTTCATTTTCACATAGTCATTTGATTCCATGATGATTCTTTCGCTTTTAGCATCATAATTTTGATATGCCTTGCTCTCAGACTCTTGCAGAGTGTCACAAATGTTTTGCCCCAGCTGCTTCTGAAACCTCTCATGAAGAGGGCCTAGTATTTGATGATGAGAGCCATAAAACAGAATGGCTACCCTTTGCCCAGACCTTTTTTTAAATTTTGCTCATTGAAAACTGAAATACCAACTCCTCTTCTTCATGTATGTATCTAGTCATTGATTTGATTTTCTATTCTTTCAGAGTGTCACAATGCCTTTGCCCTGCTGTGTAAGCCTCCTATGGATGTACTTGAGAGGACTGATCGTCTCTATATGTTTGCAGTGTCTGGTGACGAGAACTGTAAGACAGAATGGCTCAAGATCCTATGCCAATACATGGCCAACGCAACATGTAAAACAGATGCTGTAAGTCTAGTTGGAGCAGTGGTCCTGTTTCCCAATTTAAACAAACATATGGATATTAAAGGCACACTGTCCTACTTGTAGCTACTTGCTCCCTCTATATAGAAAACTTCCCCAATCAGTGCCTGTTGGTCCCCCGTGATCCCCTTTTTGTTATGTTAAATGAGAGCTGAGTTAATGAGATAGCCACCTGTCACAGTGACCTTGCTGGCTCGCTGGGTGGTCTAATCCCTTCTAGCTGAAGTAGTAAAGCCAGCCTTTAAGAATGCATACATTCAAAACAAAGCTACCGTATGTTCAAGGAATTTCTTCATACTTCAATTAATTTGAGTCTTGAAAGATCTCTATTCATCATACCATCTGCAGTATTAAAGATTGAATATTGATTTGTCTGAAATTGTAATTTTATGTAGAACCAGGTGAAAATTAATCACAGAAAATGTTATAGTGAGGCATGTTACTATGTCTTTTGAATAACATACAGAGAACTTGTCGTCTGACTAATATTTGCTCGACAGAAATGTTTTCACATAAATCCAAGCACTTGTGATGAAAGATTGTAATAATTATAATATATATGTTCTATTCTATCCTACTGAGAATTATTAAATCCATCCAGAGAGGATGTGTATATAATTCAAGACAACAATACATATATTCATGTTCAATGATTCTTTATAAAAACCAACTTCAAATGAATTCAGACCTTGTGATATTTATACCTCTTTTTGTTTTCATTGTTTGCAGGAGAATTTCTTGTGCAAGATTTCTCCAGAGGATCTAGAGCTTTCTAAGAGTGACTTTGATGTGAGCAGAAAGAACAAGGCAGTCAGGTACGGTATACAAAGCTGACCTTTGACCTCTCAGTTGAACTATGACCTCACATGTATGTGACATTGACTGCGATCAAAAACTGTTCATTGGTGATGTGAATTTAAGCATAAACATATGAATAATGATAGCGTGATGTATACACAAAACATGTTTAGATAATTTCTTCACCTACCAACTGAATGATTTCCATAAAAAAATCATTCACCCATTTGTGTGGTTGTCACTCTGATTTTTCTAACTTTTAGTAAATTAGATCACGGTATATTCCTTTTGAGAAACAAAATGTCGATTTTCAAACACAGATTTGCATTATTGTACTAAACACATGTTTTGTATTTCAGTCACATGTGAACTGATATCATTTTCTTTGTATTTTTGCCCAAATGTGAATACAGATATCAAAATCATGTGGTAGATATCGTCATGCATTTGTATAAATCAATACTGTTTTGTGAGAATTTTTAAAATGTATTCTATGTTGTACCAGAACACTGGACTACATGTTGCTTGAACTAAAACTGAATCACACTGCTGGCATATAGATACATAGTAGTTTTAGTACATATATATTCTGATACTGGCTATTCATGTATCATATATTCTGTTTCTGGTCATTCCAACAGGGCGGCAAAGAGGGCGACCAAGAAGGTATCCAGGACGTTCTCCTTCAACCGGACGCCACGGCGGGGGTCAATCCAGAAGGCGGTCAACAACGTGACGTCCACCTTCAGTCCCATGGTGTCCGGTGAGGGGATGAGCCCTCAGCAGTTTGGCAAGATGGGGGCGAGGCTAGCAGGGACCATGACACTCAAGGTAAACAACGAGCTAAGACTTTTCTGAGCTAGGGCAGTCCTACAGGGCAAGAATATGCATATAATTACTTTTAAAGCCCATCTTTACTAGTTTGCAGGAGGGATTAGACCACCCTTCAAGGTCACTGACAGGTGGTTATCTCATCAAATCAGCTCTCACTTAACATAATAAGAAAAAGAGGATCATGGGGGACCAATGGTCACCGATTAGGCATTGATTGCTATATAGAGGGCGGAATTAGCCATAAGTAGTGCAGTGGGGCTTAAATATTTCTGAGGGCAGTCCTACAGGCTGGGGAAGAATATGCACACAATTACTTTTCAGGAGGCAAAGTTATAAAACTGAAACTAAATCAACATCTTGTTTCCAAGACCACGAATAGTGATGAGTTGGACAAAGCTCTGCCTCAAATTTTCAGAATATCCACCCCTCCCCCATCCCTCGTGGTTGAGGTGTGTATAACAAACAAAGTAAGCTTTTTCATCTGCTATTCTTTTCCAATGAGGTATGCGTTTGATATAATGTGTGGCTGTAATGCCAGCCACATGTTTGTTCATTTATATCTTCTATCCTCTCTCACTGTTGATTGGATATTTTGGATTGATTGTTGGAATTATGTGACAAAGTTAACTGATAAGTTCAGTATGTGAAAGACTTCTTTGTGGAAAATTGGTCACAATAGATTTTACCCTCTGGTAAAGCTAATCCTGACCTGGCATTCTATTACATCTCTCTCTCTCTCTCTCTTATCTTTTTTGACAGGCTCTTTCTCCCCTGGCAAGAAGAACACCTCTCACGCCTCGTCACTTACAGAAGAGTCTAACCATGGGACCATCAGCCAGCAAAAAGCTTTGAAACTCATCACAATCAGGGTCCTACCTACCCTCAAGCGTGTCATTAATCATTGTCAACATTAAAAAAACATTACTTGGCACTATTTCTTATAGAAGTAAACTGTTTATGCCGAGTTAAAAAAAAAATATGCCTCTCTGTATTCTT
This sequence comes from Strongylocentrotus purpuratus, assembly GCF_000002235.5. Taxonomy (NCBI): domain Eukaryota; kingdom Metazoa; phylum Echinodermata; class Echinoidea; order Camarodonta; family Strongylocentrotidae; genus Strongylocentrotus; species Strongylocentrotus purpuratus. Next base: position 21,349,722 of record NW_022145597.1, read on the forward strand.
GTATTTGCATTGCACAAGTGCTAGCTTAGCCATTGCGTTGGCTTGAAAATGCTATGACCGTATAAAGGTAAAATGTACATCACATCATTGGATTTTGCAGTTGCCAAACATTGTGGAAAACTATTAGAATTTATTCTACCTTCAAGAACCAATATGAATCTTCCTTTCAAGAACTGACTGCAGGAACTTGCATTCTGATTGGTTGTTTGAAGACTTGCAATCAATTGGTTTGTATAATGTCATCGGAGAGTTAGACTGATGGACCTCCAAAACTCTTTATATTTGAATACAGATGTGTCTGCGAGGTTCAGCCTCCAGTAATTTAAACGAGTATTTTTAAGAGTCTGACATGCAGATGATCATGGTCCTGTTTGGCAAAATGTATTCAGAGTTGAACAAAATGATTTTCAAATGATATTATTTCTTCTCTCGTGTGTATTCAGGGATGTAAAGCTAACATAAAGCTATATTATATCCAGGCTCTGCATGAACCCTATTTGGCTTGTGGTTTGAAACAAAATATTTAAGGTACTTGTCATTAGACTCCTGTTAACATTTTAACATATTTAGGATCCAGAGTTATATCACATATAAAACTGTTGGTTTGATAGATTACTGTTTATTTTATCATATTTTTAATGACTTGTACTTACCTTTTGCTATATCCTATTGCTTAATATACAACTCACTCCTAAATCCTAATCAAATGACTTTAAACGCGGTCATTTTTGATTATTTACAGAGACTATCCCACATTCTTTTTAAAAGAAAAAGCATGCAATAGTTTCCAGTGCTATCTAATTATTTTTAAGTACAGGATGTGCAGAACTGCACGTAAATGGGAAAAGAGTCAACTGCCCTTATCACTGTGTGCGCGCTAAAGTATTAAAAGCCTATTAATCTTTGGGTTTATTTGTCAGCGATAATTGCACAACATTTTTTTTAATTGAATTCTTTTTGCATCAAGTAACAAGGATATACCGTAGGAGTTTTGTTAGATAAAACAAATGATGCATGTTTTCTTTCATTCAATACAGGATCTATAAGCTCTTTTTGAGGCTGTTTATGCACCATCGTACTCAGCCAAGTACAATAGGTATCATTTGTATACTATTTGTAATTAGTAGACTATTACATTGCAAAGAGGCGAAAAACTAAATAGAAAACTTAGTAACCGCTGTAGTGAAGGGATTCAGAACACCAAAATCTGTAGTTAGTCTTATAGATAAAACATACATGTAGTTAGATGCATTCATGCTTTTAACATTGTAGTAGCTACTAGCTAATAATCTTCTTTTTCATAATGCTGTGTAATTTATTTGTTTTTTGATGGTCAAAGCAAGGCTTGTAGTTGTTGCCATTATCAACATGGCACAACTATTTCCAATGTCGCATTGTATGTTCGGAAATGGGCACATTCTAATTATGGCAAATATGTAGATAAGTAGTTAAAACAGACATGTAATTATAAAATATTTATATTTCTAGTGTCCATCTCTTGTTGCTGTATTCATATCTTGTGCCTTGCTTTTCAGTTTGTCTGTTTGTTCTCCTCTCTGTGCATAGGCTCTCTCCGGCGTGAAAACTCATGTACATTTCATTTGTAATATATTTCATTGCTTGCACTTTGTAGATATAATAATATATTAATCGTTATTGCAGTATGGATGGAGTGGTCAATCCGTGATGAAATTGATGTATGAAAATGTTGACGGCCATCTTGGTTTGGACAAAGCTTTTTAAAAAAATACTGAGATTATCTTCTTTGCTCTTTTATACAGTACTACCCTTTCAATGCTATCTCTCTCTCTCTCTCTCTCTCTCTCCCTCTCTTCTCTATCTCTGTCGCTAACCAAATTTTGCTTTAAAACTGTTAAGAAATTACAAATCCCATTGTAGAAAGTTGAAGTATTTTTTGGTTGCTAAGGTAAATATACATATTCATCTCTCAGTATGACATTAATGTCTTAATATATTAATGTGGTAATCTAAAAATACATATTTTGCCAGGTCCGGGTAATAGTGATAGTGAAAATAGTGATAAGAGTGGCTATTTTATGATAGCAAACTTGTGGTATATTAATCAAATTTTCTTTAACCAGCGCTTTGCAAAAACTTCCACAATTTGATTTTATGCACAAGAGTATCTATGAATCAATGTACTACTGGTAATCAAGAAAATAACATTTATCAGCATTAAATTCTCATCCTGTATTAAAGGGGCTGTAGCATGACGAGACTCTGTGTCTTTCCTGTGGCCCGACTCACGTGCAGTTGTCCAAAAGAAGTCGTAGATGTCATTAACCAGTATTTGCCATGCTACAGCCCCTTTAATTAATATGTGACCTACAATGTACAGATATGCATCAATAGAGATATCAGTTTCTATGAATACAATATGAAATACTTGTAATACACTGCATATGTTATTTTTGATAATTAAAGGGTACCAAATTTAATTACACGTTTCATGTATGATTAGCTTTTTTAATTCCTATAAATAATAAAGAAAGTGTCATTTGTTATGTATGATGGCTACAGTTTTTAGTGGCAAAAGAAAATTGCTGTCAGAAATTGAAAAGGGGCCTAATAATGTAATTATTGTCTTTTTGTACTTAAAACAAGTATTTAGCTGAAAAGGTAAATTTGCTAATTTTTCACATTTTGAACCTCTTATTCTAAAAACCATCGAGCTCATCAAGTTCTTTATCATCATCTTCGTTTTATATTTCTGTGAAATTCATTTAAATCATCAATTACAAAACCATTGAACAATATTGTACTGAAATACATAACTGACTTCTTTATCTTTTCCTATAAATTGGTTGGAAGGAGGTAGTCTCTTTGTCTAGTTTTAAAGAATATGTAGATGTAAAATATGTCTTGTATTTCTGTCAGTAATATCTGCATTGATATGTAATAAAAATATGTAACTGTAATAATGTCATTCTACAAATCTGCCTTTTCATTATAAGCAACTGTGTCGTTGTTACTAGTTAGCATAGATGGTAATTAAAGCTTAAAGAAGTTATTATGATTTATACGATTCAAAAGCCAGGAAGATATTTGATAATTATGTGATTTTTGTTTGTACTGTGAAACCTGCTATTAAAGGGAGACAAGCAAAAGGATCTGTATGCGCAGATGGTTTTGCTTTATGTACAGGTTCTACTAATAAACATTTTAATGAGAAACAATTTTCAAGGAAAACAATTTTCAAGGGAAACAAAAATGTCTTTATAGAGGGGTGGTCGCTTAAGCAGGTTTGACTGTAGTGCATCCCATTATTCAATCATTCTTTCTCCTATCTCTTCCCTCTATCTTTTCTCTCTCTCTCGTTCTTACAATCTTTTCTCCGTTTCTTTCTCTCCCTCTATTACATCTTTCTCCCTATTCTCTCACTCTCTCTCTTGATCCCACCCCCCCCCCCCTCTCTCTCTCTCTCTCACTCGATCTTTTCTTTATCTCTCTCACTCGATCTGTGTATCCCCTCCATCCCTCTCTCTCTCTCTCAGTCTTTTCTTTATCTCTCTCACTCGATCTGTGTATCCCCTCCATCCCTCTCTCTCTCTCTTTTTTCTTCCTCTCTCGTTTTCTCTTTCTCCCCTATTCTCTCAACTCTCTCTTGCCCCCCTACCACTCTCTCTCTCTCTCTCTCTCTCTCTCTCTCTCTATCTTATCTTTCTCTCTCCCTCTCTCCACCCATACTCTATCTCTCATCCTTCCTCTGCACTCCCCTTTACCATCTTCCATACTATTTTCGGCCTTTCTTGTTATTCATCCTCACTTTCCTTCCAATCTTTAACAAAAAGTTATGATTTTACACAAATTAGCCACTGATCAAATAACAAGTTAGGCAATTGCACTTTTTTCATTTCCTTTTTTCCTTTTTCCTTTATTAAAAGGACCATTTGTACAATGTTTACAATGTAGCAGGTACATAAAATAGGATCAAGTTCTATTATTCTTTTACATTAAAAACACATGGACAACATTATATAAAACTGCAGTTTTTGATATGTTAACCTTTTTTATTGCACCGTACTACACCAGATAATGACAATACATTTTGACACGAAGGATATAAATGATTGTTATAATGCGACATCACAATTTGTGAATGCTTCATGCCGACAATTATTCAAATTAAATCCACAAAACGAGGCAATTTTTTTAAAAATTTCCTGCTATGAGAGTGCCTGTCATTTTACTCTATGAAATGTCTGGTTTTACCATTACTTCACCAGCGTAAATTAAGTAACAAAAGTTTAACTATGAGTGAGCCCACAGCTGCATGACGTACACACACAAACACTTGCATGCAGCAATAAAATACACACTGAACAAGGCAACAGATTTTGTTTTTAGGCCAACAGAAAAATAGGAAGCGGTATATATTATGCACAGTGGAAGTGTATCATTTATAAGAATAAAACAAATTTCAGCTTTTCACAAATGTTATTTGTGATTATCACACACTTTTAATAATGAAGTTACCATGCTAATCAACATGACTTACAAAGGGTTAGGTTTTTTTGGTTTAGTGTATAAGTCTCCCGACTGTGAACCACATGGGTTTGAATCCCTGCCACAACACTAACGTCCTTTAACAAGACGTTAATCTACATTTGCCACACTCCACCCAGGTGAGGTAAATGGGTACCTGGTAGGATTATTCCTTAAAATGCAAAACGAAACGATACAAACATACAAAAACAAACAAAAAATAACAACAACAAAACCCAGAGTGTAAGCTTAGAATACAGTATTTATATGTTCTTCATTTCTATTGGTCGAATGGCAATTTGTCAGTCATTTCCATCCAATCATAGACCTTGTTTTCTGCAGAGCTCTTGCCATCGATGGCGGATGACATCACTCCACTGAACAGATCAAACCATCCTCCTGATCAAACAAAGTAACCATGGTAACATCAATTAAACAGGAAGCTACTGGGATACATTTCTTTTAGAGTTAAAGGCCCCATGTCACCAAGGAGGTCTAATAATTATAATAATAATCTGGATTTGTACAGCGCTTAATACGAAATACTGTCTCTAATCGCTTTACAGATATTATCAATACCCCGGTCATCGGATTCATTCATGCACAATGTGCACCATCTCCACTCCCCGGGGAGTATTCCTACCAAATGGTCACCATGAGAGTATATGGCAATTACAAACATGCTTTCGTCATCCTACCAGGTCCCCATTTCTCTACTGGTTATGGAATGGCAAATGTAGATTAATGCCTCGCCTAAAGAAATAAGGGCCATGTCGGTGATTGAATCCATGACCTTTGCATTTCAAGTCAAGTGCTTAAAAATAAACCACTCGACTACAACACCATCGTCGCCACCATGGACTAAAATATGATTATATACAAATGTAAGTGTATAATCACAAGTGTCTTATATTGGCCATTGTACATCAGGACACATGCGTACTATGCTTATGGAGGTTGAAACCATGGATGGAGATAAAACTCCTTTGTGCATTTGGGCCAAAAAAGTTTAACATGAATAAGGTTTGTTTTATAATAAAGGAGGTACTAATTCCAATTGTAAAGAAAAGTACTTATGGATTGACATGGATGGAAATTACGAGATTCGGTAGAAAATTACCTGTTTTGTGCTCACAATGATCCCTAGCATTAAATTTAGTGAGAGCTGCTATTCAATTGATAACCATATGATGAAGCCATCTTGTAAGTGTATGGTAATAACAAATACAAATTAAAACTAGGTAACTATCCCACTCTAAGTTTACTGTAATCACTCTTGTTGTTTTTGTTTGTTTCTTTTTGTTCTCCTTTTAATCCTGAAATACCAACCTGAAGAAATACCTAACCTTCCAACACAACAAACAAACTTACTTGAACCCATTGGCCCGAATTCACAAAGGAGGTGGTTTGTAAAAACACGTTAAGCACTTACCTGTATGAATAAAGAGTATCTTCTTTCCTAGGAACCTATCAGGGTTTTCTCTCATGAGTTTCATTGTATGGTATGTGGCCTTCCCTGTGTAGCATGGATCTACCAGGATACCTGTTGTCGTGGCAACCTCTTGAATACATTCTAAAGATACGAAGAAAGATGTTAGTCAGTACAAAAGATAATGTTTGTTTATGTTTCTATGTTAATAACGGTACAATGACATAAGCTCTGGAAACTATATATGATTCTCAGAGGGTCCTACTGAAAAAGACCCGAGATATTTGAGATAATTCAAGATTCATCTTGTCTATGTCATGATACAGAATTAGCCTGCTAATGTAGTCACAGCCCAAATAGCAGCATATGTTGAAGGTTCGATTTTCCTCCAGAGTTGAAGAGTTTTTTTGTCTGAAGTGCTTTTCATTCATATGCAGACAATACACCCATTCCAAACACTGTGAGTTACAGCAAAAACACTTTCATCATTTTCTGTTGAGAGCCAGAAGGCTGTTAACTCACATCACTCAACACAAAGTCAGGGCCCTTTTGGTTCTCAACGGATGAAATAATCTCTTCTTGTTGACAGTAAACATGAAGAACAGCAAGCAAACTGTGAAACTAAATCAAGCAACTCACTAGAATTATAAAAACTACACCAATTCGTCAGTTGAGAGGCAAAAGGTAATAAGTCATGTTTAATGCATAGTCAATGCCCTATTGGCTCTCAACGGATGAAACAATCTCTGATAGTATACAAATATCGCCTCGGGTGTGTTAGACTATTCCAAAGGTACCTCGATTGTGTGGGTAATTTTACTAATGCCCGAACAAAATGGAGTGTAATATATGTGTTATAAGATTATGTTTTATTTGTTTTTATAAAATGATGTTTTATAACATGATTTTGACAATGACCGGTCATTATCCAAATTACGCATCAGGCAAAATAAATGCCTGGTCACATGTACGCTTTCAACCAATCATTTGATTAGGATCCACGTCATCGTAACAACAATAAATAATCACCTAATTCCTCTGGTGTGGACAGACCATAACCTATGCCCTTCACTCCCTCCACGATGTCCATGATGTCCTCAGCCTTGACCCCTGATGACCCATCACTGGCCTGCAAGCCTAGGTCTCTCAAGATTGCGTCCGCTTCCTCGTGAAAGTAAGCAGCGTCGGATATGACTGCCATGCCATGGACTCTGTAAGAACAAAGGTTTTTTTAATAAATATTAATGAATATACTGTATAAGTGGATATGTGAATGACCTTTGACCTTTGATCCCGAAGATCACGTATGTCAGCTTCCTTGTGAAAGTAGGCAGAGTCAGCTATGACTGCCATGCCTTGGATTCCATTAGAATTAAGACACTTTGAAAGAACAAATGTGGATATGTGAATGACATTTGACCTTTGATGTTATTAACCCAACGTCTCTAAGGTCGCATCTGCATCCTCATGAAAGTTAATGTAAGAAGCATTGACTGTTGAAACATATTTCACAGGAATAATGACCCGATTTCACAAAGAAAATTTAATTAAAAACTCATCAACAGATATGTCAGTACCGACTCAGTTGATGCAAATATTTATTCAAATTGAAAATAATAACATTCAGGAAATGCTGTTTAAAAATGCTTTAATACTTACTTGACTTTGTTTCCTGTCAGATGGTTCCCTATGGCAAGACCAGTTACAGATCCTGTGCTTCCCGATGCTACGACAATGTCTGTGAATCTCTCATGTAAACCCTGTATAGTATACAAATACACGACACATTTTGAGGGTCTGGCAAAAACTAGGAGCTAATGAAGAGGCATTAATCGTAACTTTCCCTAGGGAAAATTTATATCAAATTTACCTTGAGGTAAAGTTATTATTTATGCCTCTGAATGCTCATAGTTTGCTAGAGCCAAGAAAGACATAAACAGAAACAGGTTAGTGTCACACTCTTCTTCAGTGGCCAGATGTGACAGATGTTTAAAATTAAATTTGTTACATTTAGGGCAAGATAGTACCTATCCTGTACTTTTTGTACTTTATAGCCCTTCGCCTACTGGTACCGGGTGGTCCAAGTATTAAGCCTATAGGAATTAGAGAACTCAGTAGTTAACAGGTTAAAAGATCAAAAGGCAGCTAAAATAGATAAGTATCATACATATTGCAAAACCTGATACTTATTAGCTTTAATAGGGGTAATTTTTTAATATTTTTTATCTTTTGAATAGTAAACTAGTAAATTTACCTTGCATACACTTGTTGCTAGCAAACTTATGGGATTTATTTGTGTTGTTAAAGGAAATTCAATAAGCATACATAAAACAATCAATGAAAGTAATAGAAATCTGGAGCAAATGTCAGACAACCAAGACTACAAGACTTCACCTTTTTAATGAGTTAATTGAAGCAGTATTTATAATACTACCATACACCTACAATAGTTGTGAGTACAGAAAATGAAATTCCGCTCATGTTTCTTTATGCTGCCCTATGAAATGACATGGTAAAAGACTGAAGAGCTAGATAATCACCTGTTTGATGAGTTCATTGAAGCAGTCTATATACCCCCACACACCAACAGAGTTGGAGCCACCCAGAGGTATTGAATAACACTTCTTCCCTGATGTCTTCCTAAAATTGAACAAAAGAGGATAATTAAATGAATAAATTGTATTTATTCATACACTTGGGCAGTGGTTTAGCAACAAGCGGACACAAAAGAGGATAATTATATGAATAAATTGTATTTATTCATACACTTGGGCAGTGGTTTAGCAACAAGCGGACACAAAAGAGGATAATTATATGAATAAATTGTATTTATTCATACACTTGGGCAGTGGTTTAGCAACAAGCGGACACATGCCCCCCCCCCCCCCCTTCAATCAAATGATGGAAAACGATGGAAAACCTAATACTAAAAAGAAGAAAAAGTGAAAAATAGGTAAAAGATGACAGAACAGGGGAAAGGTCAAGAAAAGAAAACAGTAGGATTCCTCCTCCACCATTCGCAGCCCACCCCTCTTATAAATTCTCATTCAATATTCCAAATATGATCAGTGATTGCTCCCCCCCCCCCCCCCCCCCCTCCCCTCAAGAAAAGAAATGGTAGAATTCCCCCTCCCCCATTCCTACCCCATCCCCTTGTAAATTCTTATTTCATATTCCAAGTACAACCAGTGGTGCCCTCCCATGATTCATGATAGTTTCAGGGACTTGGTTGTTTCTGGTTCTAAGTTCAGTGACTTACATTATATGCTCTTGGAGCTGTTGCATTCTGGGATAGATCTCCTTCTGGAACGAGCACTCTGATGGTACAAGATAAAAGTTGGCTCCAACCATCCTGTCTAAAAGAGTGTTCCCAGTGAACTGGCCCTTAAGGTCCTAAAGAGAAAAAATAAATTAAAGTTACATCTGTTACATAGTGAACTTTACTCATTTTCTATTTCTATAGACTAGCCAAAATACATTCAATTTATGCATGCTCCTCTCTAGGGCCTTGCAATGTTTAATTGATTGTATATCAACTTGTTGTGGTTGATGCAGTGCTCAAAATACACGGGGGCGGTGGGCGATTCGCCCCCGTGAGCTACAAAATCGCCCCCGTCAGGTTGCTCACGGGGGCGATTGCAAAATTAAAAATCGCCCCGGTGGAATTATAAAATAAAGATAATCTTTTCTGTTATAACTTTAACACAATATTGGGTTTCAATTTTCAAACCTTAAACCAATGAAATGGAACTAAGATTAGCGTGCAAGATTTCTCGTTTTATGAGTAGGCCTATTATTACCGATTCAGCTCGCAGTGCAGTGCCGCCGTCAGCAGTGGTTATAGGCCTACTGCGCCGTTAGTAGCGGTGCGTTTGCACGCTGCCGCGCCATGTCTGCTGGAGCTGGAGGCGATCGGGCAAGGGCAGAAACATGGTCATGGCCTGGAGAAGTTTTTCGTTGTCAGCAAATAATGAACCTCGACCAGTAAATCAATATTAGGGACTTTTAGATTTGCACGATGAGAACGTGGACTGCAACGTGTGACCTCCTTTTAAGGCACTGCCAGTGCTTAAAAGGACGTCACATGTGATTGCCAGTGCCTTAAAAGGACGTAACACGTCGACGTCCACGCAAATCTAAAAGTCCCTTTTGAGGAGAAGAGGAAGACCAAAATGTCGTGGAATGACATGGTAACATGGGCAGATCTACGGCGGGGGAAGGGGGGGGGTAGGGGGTTTAACCCCCTCCTTCCACCCCCCCCCCCCCCCCCGGCCCCCTTGGGCTGCCAAGTGAAAATGTGATATTAAAGCGGGGGGGAGGGGATTCTGGAGAGGAGGACTACTAATCTATTTTATTTTTTTCAGGGGGCGGGGGGAAGTGAAGCGCCGTTTTAGCATGACTTTCTTTTTAACTCTTACTTTCACCTATCTCAGATAACCCTAAGTTTTTGGTTGCTGCTTTATATGTAGTTGATAATGCATGATTAAAATAAAGAGAGAGAGAGAGAGAGAGAAAACCACCATCATTTTGCAATGGTTCAGGGTTCGTGTAATGTACATTTGAAACCATTTCTTAGCGTCTCAACCCTAAAAAAAATAGCAAAACTATTTTTGAGGAAAAGCATTATACTGAATTAAATAAAGAATAATAGCTTTATATTGGATCATACTAATACTGATACGGGCTAAAGACAATGTGGTATTTGTATAGAGGTATTCCAAAATGACATTGTGATAATCAACATTTGTTCTGGTATCATATGTATAATCGCATAATACAACTGATCTTTATGATTTCTTAACGTGACATAGCTTCTTCTCCCTCTGCAAACAAAACAGAAAACAAGGTTATTTAATAAAAGGACCATGCGACAAATAATCATTGTGATTCAAATTGATGCAAGGATTTTTTTGAATAAGCAATGCTTTTCACCAGAATCTTCTTTGTAAAGACGACTTTTACAAATCTCAGCCATGCAATTCTGCCACTGTGCTATAAGATCACTTTGAGATTAGGAGAAGTGTATTATGTAATGGGTATTTTAAATTGAATGGAACGTCTCAAGTCAGTAAGCATGGCTGAGATTTGTAAAAGTTGTTTTTACAAAGAAGATTCGGGTGAATAGCAGTGCTTATTCAAACAAATATTCACATCAATTTGAATCACAATCATTATTTGTCGCTTAATCCCTTTTAATGGCCATGTTTTCTTTTTCGTTTGCAAGGGGAGAAGAAGATATGTCACGTTAAAGACATCATAAAGATCAGTGTTGTATGCGTATACACAGGCCAGTAACAGCTATGTAGCTTGTAAGTTTGTAAGAGGGAAAATGCTGATTGAAATGATAATGATGAAATAGCAAATAATTGAGGAGTATCATAGGTACCAATTCAATGGATATTTTTATAAAAAAGAGCCCCCGTCAGTAATAAAAGAGCCCCCATGAGAAGGCTCACGGGGGCTCTTTTTTCGGGGGAAGAGCCCCCGTGGACAAAAAATTAATTTGAGCCCTGGGTTGATGCTATGTTGGACAAGCTTATGCAAGTTTTTATATCACAAGGTGCACTCTATATAAGAAATTCATAGACATTGTTGAAAAATTAGATTAAACATTTTGACTGTATGGCTTCATTTTGTTCCATACGTCTCAAATTATACAACCAAAATATTCTCTCTATGACATTCAATGATTGTATTAAAGGATAAATATCAGGGAGAAACACCATTAAGGCAAATTCTCTAAAATTGAATGCTAGAAGGGTCATTCCATGAGGTTGGGACAAAAACATATGATGATGTCCATGTAACGGTTTTATGATATCTTCTACTACACATTAAAGATGAAATCATTGGTTGGAAGATTTATGTAGTGAATGTACCTGTATATGATACTGGTATATTACTGTCCTGAACCAATCCTGTTTCATTTGCTTCTCTTCAAAATATTTGCTTATTACGCATCTTTTCTTTTACCAGTGTAACATCGACATATATAACATTATATGAATTATTGGTCTATGTTATTGATTCACCATGAAGTTAGAGTACTTCTAAACATAATTGGCTCAATTTAACTCATTTCAAGCAAACATTGGTATGGTTGATAAAAAACATAGTTTCTCACTTTTAGTAATACACAAGAATTGCACCCGTGCCATGAAATGACCCTGGACGATCGAATGGGAGCTTCATAGCAGAAATCAAATGTCTGTCCATCAAATGTGTTTGGTACATCACGATACAAGCCATGGATTTACCTTAGTTCTGGACCACAGAAATAGATGGCATTCTAACCCAAGCTGACAAGACGAGATGGCCGTCGCTCGGCAGTGATTGGATCGGACTCCTCCACACGTCAAGATGACCTCACACCCTTTATCTACTGCATCAGCCAATAGGAACTCAAGCTTACGGATCTGTCAAAAGAGGTTAGAATTAATTGTTGCAAGTCATGTATGTTCTTGCTTGAACTACCCAAAGTCTCAAATATGAACCACTGATGGCTTGATCTTTGATATTTGGGTGTGGGGGGGGGGGGGGGAGTGGGGGAGGTGGTATAGCACAAATCCGAAAAAACAAACATTATTTAGGTTTACATATCTTTCAGGTGCTTCCTTACCCCACAAAAATCATTCCCCCCCCCCCCCCCCCCCCCTCCCCCACTCTATATTGAAGAGCACACAAATGCTACTCAAAGACAATGACCTCTGCATTATAATATCCCAAGTGCCATTTCAGGGATTGAACCCATAACCTTTAAATCTTCAGTTGAAGTGTTTAAACCACTTGACTCTCACACCTTGGTATCAAATAACACTGGCCTCCGCACAGGCTGTTCGAGAAATTATAAATATTGTACATATCAGGGTACTTTGTCCTGTTAAGTTACCGACAGACCATATCTAAGATGTTATAGTATACGTATTCTAAAACACCTGTATCACATTTACATGCAGTACGTGTGTGAGAAAATAGGACAAAGTACATCAATGTATGAAGTTAGCCCCTACTAGAGCTTGTATCAGAAAAAGAAGAAAAAAATGTAAATGTGAAGTAGATAATCAGTGTCAATTTTTGTTCATAACTCCTAAAAACTTGGTATTGAATGTATGGGACACAGGATCTATGACCAAACACCTTAAACTTGCTTATCAGTGCAATTTTCAACTGTTGTTCAAGAGGAGTGAGTGACCTTACCTTGTTGCCTGAGAGAACACTTCCTGTCATGTCATCCCTCTTGACAAAGACCTCAAAGTCATCAGGTGTCCTTGGAAGACGCCATTTGTGGATAGGGGTGTTCAGGTTAGCCAACTGGAAGGATAGTCATACAAGCAAATCAAGTATATTTAATGATTTCTGTTATATACTGTGACATCAATTATACATTTATTATTATAGGCTACAAAGAAGTTTGATTTCTCAGTGGGCAGTTATCATCTGTTTCAATAAAAAAACAGTTGGACATCTGCTTACAAATGTAATAGTATGGTTTCTGAAGACTTGGATTGTTAGAGCCACATCATTTTCATTGGTAAGAAACAGACCATAGTTTGCCATTTACACGTTATCTAGATAATTGGCAATATATGTCCTAGACTGCAGTGTACATTTCCTGATGATTGTGATTCGTTTTACTAATCTAAAATGATCCACAATCTGAACACAAAAATGTTCCAAATTTTGTAAAGTTACCTACCACCAGCACTATTCATAATCTTGTTCAAATAAACATATTGTCTTTTCAAAATTAAGTATAAGATTATAAATTACTAGAATTATAGAAAAGCAAAATAAAAGTGTTACTAATTTATAATCGTGTATGCATAGCACAAAAGACATTATTGAAAAGTAATCGGTATGCAAGGGGAGTTTGTACTTGCACCAGTTTATAGCAGCACCACACACGCTTTAGTTATTGAATATTAATTAGAACAAAATGCAGCCACACCCTGCACACGGCACAAAAGCACTCTATTTAAAGGCCCACTGCACTACTTGTAGCTACTTGCGCCCTCTATTCAACAAACAATGCCTAATCGGTGACCATTGCATGGTCCCCCATGATCCTTTTTTTCTTATGTTAACTGAGAGCCGAGTTGATGAGATAACCACCTGTTCAGTGACCTTGCAGGGCCGTCTAATCCCTCCTGTAAACTATGGCAGATAAGCTTTAAGAGGCTGGCACTCAACTGGAAGAAGAAGCTTAGAAGAAAGCCTGAATTCACGACAAGTGTGAATACTGCATGCACCGAGTGAAATTAAATTGAATGAGAGGGGAATTTTTGTTTCTTTTTCATTTGATGAAAGACTTATTACTTATACTACCTGTATCCTAAACTGCTCCAGGGTTTTGTATTTTCAAAACCATTAAAAGGGAAGTCCATTGCAAGCGGCCTGATATGATATTAAATTAGTTTTAATAGAAGCATGATGAGCCTGAGAGTAACAGCCTACAGTACAGGTCAGTGAAAGTTTGAGCTAAAAGCGATTAAAAATAAGAAAGTTAGGAATTTTTGTAGGTGCAATATCAAATGCAACTTTGTGACGTTTCATGCGAGGTCTACTCCTATTTGCTCTGTACTTAAAATCTTCAAGAAAAAATATGTTTCCATTATAAGAAAATGTTAAATCATATTAGACTAGGTCTATATATTCTGTGTAGACCTATATTCATAATCATACATATACAGTTGATCAATGCAAATATTTTAATACAATTACAACTGTACGCACATGTTTATTTCGTCATTAGTAACTTAGAAAATGAAAGTTTATGAATTTATCTGTACATAGAGTCAAGCCAGGGATATGAGAGTTTAACTCTCATATCCCTGGCTAGCCTAGACTATAGCTGATTGGAGAGGAGCTCACAATGGATTAAGTCTAGATCGTTCTAGATCTAGATCTAGATCTACTCTAGACTAGTTACATTAGTTTTTGGTGCAGTGTACATGTATGTTGACGACAATTAACTTTCATATTCAAAATTCATATCTTTCCTATTTTTCAACCTAATATTCAAATATTGATGAAACTCTCATTTCATTTGCTCCTCTTGTTTTTCTGCTTTCATTAAAACCAAGTTAATCTCCGGGTGGAGTACCCCTTTAATGCACCCTCCTCCCCTCCTCCTCTGCTGCTGAAGCTGAATGAGATTTGCATGCCGCGTCTGGAGCAGTGACTCGGATCTCTACTCTCATCCCTGCCCGTCCAGCTCGGCGATGAGCTGCATGCTCCGAACGCCTGCATGCCATTTGAGTCCCTCCTAGCTAATAATTTTGTTTAACTTTAAGTTTAACAAACCTGAAATTTAAACTTTGGAATCAAAGCCAAGTTGGCAGCCCAGCTCGGAGGTTCATATGGCAAGAATGGATAATCTGACTTCTGCATGATGCGATGACTTCCACAAGTTCCACCGACTCCTCAAATGCCAAATGACTTTCGCTTAGGCCGCAACGCTGAATGAGAACGGTCGGTGGTCCGGTACGGTACTAGGTCGGATCGGTTGTCCGATCCCCGCTCTAGCGCTGGCCTGAGATCGAGTTGGGCGCCGCGCTAGTGCATGCAGTAGAACATTAGTGCAGGAGATCTATGTCCCGATCTATGTATCGTCCGTCAGGGTATCCACTCCATCACTGACCATTCTAATGGCATATCAACTTAAAATTTTAAAAAATAAAACAATGGAAGGACCAAAATTGTGGCTTGTGGAGGGGGGGGGGGGGGGCAAAATTGAACATACATTGCAAGCTCCCACATGACGTACAGGCAGAGATCAATTGTTTCATCATCATCATCTCTTAAAGTCACATTGTCATCTAAATACTCATCAAGCATCAACACAATATCGTTTGCCATAATATATATGCACCTTCATCTAGTGTCTACTTTTACATCACTATCATAACCAATTATTTCCTACTAGTACATGTACAATTATCCATTCTTTAGGCCTATATAGTACTTTCATCACTATTTTTTCTCTGCAATTACCATCATTGCCCATGTAATGTATATGTAATAGCAAGAGGGAGCACATATGTCCACCCCCTTCCCCCCCCCCCCCCCCCCCCCCCCAACCCTGCCCCAAATGCCTTAACATAAAAGGGGAGGGGAAAAGCAAGAGAGAAAGGAAAAGGGGGAATGAAGAAGTATAAAGAAGTATAAAGAAACCCTCTCCCCTCTATTGCTTTCGCACACCCATCTGATACTGTTAATGTGTGTGAGGAAGGGCGTGTATTACAGAGTGAGAAGAGGGAGCTAAAGAGAGAGAGAGAGAGAGAGAGAGAGATAGAGAAATACAACCATTATATCATGATTGATATGGTAAATCTATGATTTTAGCTTTGCATTTGAAATGAAACAAAATGTGGATCAATGATATACATACAAACAAGAATCCGTTTATTCAGAAATATGAGGACAGTAACTGTAAAATAATTCACATTTTAAGCATCAAGCTCATAGAAATCAACAATGACATAAATCAAACATTTTGAAATGAGCATGATTTTTTCCTCCTACAAATGGAATGAGAGAGTCATAAGTGAGAAAGTTTTAGCCGAGGCCATCAAAAATAAAGACACCCCATCTTTTGCTTTGCAATATTTCAGACCGTCTTCTTGGAATAGAGGCAACAACAACAAAAATAGGCAAAAACTACTGAAATATATTCTACAAGAAATCTACGACTACCTGACATCTTCACCAAGTTTTTCTGATTTTTGTACCAACTTTTGGAAAAGACGACAATCAAATATGGGGTGATATGCCACTTCGTTGCCGCATAGAGGAACAAAATGAACCAGTATTTCAAGTTCAAAAAGAAAAATTTGAGAAGCAGTATAAATCATGGCATTTCTGTGTAATATAATTTAACATATGATCATATTCATTTGCTTTTCACTCTAAAATATATTTTAAAAAAGAAGGAGAAATTAAGACGTTGGGATAAAGCAATAATAAAGTCATCAAGTTGACATCCAAGATATTACAAAATCACAACATTAGATGTTAAGGTTTGCTGGTGTTCATGTAAATTTCCTTGCTAGATTTAGGCCTTGTTTTAATAAAGGGGGGTCAGCAGAAGTAATAATAAATTAATAATAATAATAATGAAAACTGATTATGTTTGGAGCCAGAAGGGCATTAACTCATAACACAATGTTAACGTCATTCTGACTCTAAACAGACAATGTTATGCTGTCCAGCAATTCATTCTCTCATATTTGCATCGATAGTAGTACCGTTCTTTCATTTCCAAGAGCAAATAAATAAAATGTTATTGATTTTACAAATAATGCCATACTGATATTACAAATCATGCACCTACTGCAATTTTAAAATTTCAATCAAAATTTTGCATATCTTCAAACATAAACAAGCCAAATTTCTTTTTTTTATATTACAAGACAGATAAAAAGAAAAAAAAAAACCTCCCTTGTTCAAAATAATTCAGGATTCGAATGAACCATAGTCTTATGCCATCTTGTCCATATTTCAGTCCAACCCTTCCTTCTTGACTCTCCAAAGAATATAACAGCTTTCATCAAACTTGTTTAGATATAACTTGACCTACCATTTGTAACTTAGAACATGTGTATAACTTTTGACGGTAAATAGAAATGAAAAACAAATGTGTAGCTTCCTCAATGCAAGTGCACTTATGACCATTCTACTCTTGAAGACCTGAAGAAGAAACTAACCTAAAGGCCTCACACAATTTAACAGGCGATATTGTTGTACCATCTTATGCAATTCAGGACTACAGTGCCAGTCACTATGAACATGACGGACAAAGAAAGCGGAAAAAAAATATATAGAGTTTGTCAGGTAGACAAAGGAACATCCTTTCACTGCTATTATGTAAAAATGTGTAGAACAGGTGTCACATGCATATTCACTTTTTACATAATAGGCAGTGAAGGGATATTCCTTTGTCTACCTGAGGAACTGTATATTTTGTCCGCTTTCTTTGTCCATCATATTCATAGTGAGTTAAGTCTTGCTCAGATACCAGGGGGGTGTTTCACAAAACTTGTCATCAGTGACAAATGACAGTTGTTGTTTTAAGCTACTGAAATCCTTGCTTCTGATTGGTTATCAGCAGATTTGTCACTGATATTTGTCATTTGCCATTGAAAAAAGGCTTTGTCAAACGGGTCCCTGGTGGTAAACTGTGACAGTCTTTTATGATCACGGAAAGTGTGATACGCTTCAAATTTCTCTATGTTATAACACAGAGATAAATGAATACGCATAGGACCTTTGTTATGTGCAGTTGCCTTTTATTTTACATAAACATACAAACAAAATGCTTTTTTTTTTAAATAAGCAGAACAAGCTTTCAGTATTGGTGCTAGAGGGAGACTATACAGTGATCCATCTCCGACATGGTGTTGGTTATCCTCTTTAGCATATAAATATTCTGACATACAAAGACATTGTTGATTGATCAACTAGAGTCTTGTCAAACAACAGTTTATTTGCTCTTGTGCACTCTAGCAGAGTTTGTATTTGTGATACATGTCATCGGATGCTGACAAAAACGAGGGTTTATCCCTGCAGATCTTCTGTAGTGAAGTGCTGAGAAGGTATCCGCTGAAGGCTCAGTCTCGATCCTTGCGCTTCCATTATTTTGCACCATCCAGAAAGTTGAGCTATCTTTTGAAATTCCCATGCTACAAAAAGTGATTCATTGATTTTTACATCCAGTTTTCTTTAATATGTTTCCTGTAGCGACAACAGTCATGTCCATTATGCTTAGTGTAACGAGAGTCTAACATCTGCTCCTTCACTTATCTCATATGCTTTCATGATGATATGACACTCCTTTAATTAAACATGGACTGTTCAGGAGTTCTTACTCTAATCCTTGCATTTATTATTATTGGTGGTAACTCTAGTGACATGGCGCACCCCTGTTGCTGTAGGAGACTACTGCCAGTGACGCCCATCGATGCTGATAAAGACCACTTAGGTGTTCTTGCACTTTATCTTCCATCCTTCGTAGGGCAACATCTCTGACCAGACCATACAGACCGGTGTTTGCATTCATCCTTCCATTGTTGGTTACTATGTTAATATGCCATGGTCAGACGCCAATGATGATGGCTTTTGTAGTGATGTGCAAGCCCATCAATGTGGATGGTTACCATAGAGATATGCCATGCACCATGATCCCGATGATCACTATAGCACCATGCCATGTCCTTTACTGCTGATGGTAGCTATAGTCATGCCACGCGGCGACGCCCCTCACTGCTGATGGTAGCTATAGAGACATGCCACGCCCCTCAATGCTGATGGCGACTGCTCGTGGGTTCTTGTTGCGTACGGCAGACTTCATATTCTGCATCTTACGAGAGTGTTTGTCCAGTCTCGTCTTCTTCTTGGTAACCTGCAGAATAACATTGGGAAAGGGATCATGATTACCATATGAACTTGCCAAAAATACCTTTTTTTTATGTGTTTTTCTCTGATCATGCAACTGATCAAAGGGCTTTACAGTGTATCCTAACCCTGGTCAGTGGATTCAATTACAATTCAGCACTTACGGTGCACATTTATACAGAATGAAGAGCATTCTAGCCGATGGCAAATAAAATAAATACAACAATACTCATATTAAATACATTGCTGTGAGAATCCTACTGGATACCCATATGACATCTGGGTAGAGAGAGGCAATAAACACGAAGATAAACAAAATTGTCACAAGGAATCAGACTAAATGCCCCCACGGCTCTCAGTAGAAGTCAAGAAGCTCTACTATAAAGTACCAAAGATTAAATTTCTAAACAGTATGTACATCACTGCTGATGTAAGAACAGACGATATAAAGTGAGGACATTGCTTAACGAAACCTACCTTAGAAAATTCTCTCTCTCCATTCCTCTTTGATAAAAGACAAGAAGCTCTACTATAAAGTATCAACGGTTAAATTTCTAAACATTATGTACATCACTGCTTATGTACAAACTGACGATATAAAGTGAGGACATTGCTTAACAAAACCTACCTTCGAAAATTCTCTCCTTTCATTTCACTTTGATAAAAGACAAGAAGCTCTACTATAAAGTATCAACTGTTAAATTTCTAAACAGTATGTACATCACTGCTGATGTAAAAACTGATAATATTGCTTAACGAAACCTACCTTAGAAAATTCTCTCTCTACATTCCACTTTGGTCTGACGACGTAGTCTTTGGTTGAAGGCAGAGGCACCCTTGCTCGGCCAACCCATCCCTTCATTCCTGGAAGGAGTCCCCTGATAGGAGGAAAAAACAAGAGATAAAGGGTTAATAAAGACTATTAAAGGCATCATTTAACAATGTTAAATCTGAGATGCATGGCCCTACGTGTTTTCAGTGTGTGTGATATGGTGTAATATTGAAGCCCTAAAAAAATTACACTCAAAAAAGTAAAAATCTTTGAGTGATCGGTTTTACCACACTCATTTTCCCCATTAGACTGTAGTGTTCTGAAAACCGTTTGGCAAACGCAAAACTTGATTTTGGATTTTCAATTATAAATATCTTGATAATCAGACAGGCGATCGACAGGCGATCGGCTTGTAAAAGTCATGGGGTTCTTGACTGACCTAAAGGTA
The DNA here is from genome assembly GCF_000002235.5 of Strongylocentrotus purpuratus. NCBI lineage: Eukaryota > Metazoa > Echinodermata > Echinoidea > Camarodonta > Strongylocentrotidae > Strongylocentrotus > Strongylocentrotus purpuratus. Next base: position 21,370,269 of record NW_022145597.1, read on the forward strand.
AATAATTATCATTGCAGCATGAGCTAAATCAAGGATTTTTTTTAAAAGATCTGAGACAAAGTTACCGGATCCCTTTAACAAAGAATAATAAGCATAACATAAATAAATAGGATTGGGATACCAAATAGAAATGGTTTGAAATACTTGTTACGGCTCAAACTAAACAAATTTACCATATATGTTATATATTTGGCATTCCAACATAGTTCATGAATTACAAGAAACTTGCAGAAAGCTTTGCATTTTTTTTTTCTCTGCAATCAATCCATCAAAACTTTTTACCCCACAAAAAGAACGAGAGGGAGAAATTTAGGCATGTAATCTAAACAATTTAACACAGAACAATCGCATATTATATTTAGACAGGTATGAAAATTTAGATTCATTGGCAGTAAATTTACATTAATAAGGTTTAGAGATATGTTTTGATACACATTGAAGATATCATATTACAAATTATTGTCTAAAATGGCATCATTTTGATACTCACTCTTCTGCACCTTCCAAGGCAGATTCTATATTCTGCTTCTCCTCAGGAGTTTCATCAGAACTAAAAGGAAGAGAAATTGAAAAGAATTTTTTTCAATTTTTATTATTATTATCATTTTTTTTTGTGGTAATAGTTTGCATTGCATAGTGAAGACCAAAAATGGGTTCTCTAACAAGTGCTCCGGGAACTTTCTCTAGGCTTTGTTTCATAAAAGAGATAAGGTCAGGGTTCTAATTGGGTTCAAGCTTAGGTTTAGTGCTCTGGTTAGGGTTTTGTACAGTGTTCGGCCCCGGGTTGAAATTGGGAACTCGGTTGATTAATGATACTGGCCGTGGAGCAAATTGTTGCTGGAGCATCTGTTGTTAAAACTAGATGGAATTCGACTGCGCGCAGTAGAAAATGATGCCTCCGGCATAGAGCAATTTTACAAACCAAAACAGAAGAAATTTTTCGGATTCAAGTTCAATTGTAATCCATTGACAGGTTCTCAGAATATCGTGATTACAAGCAATTTCTCATATACATATATGGCCCTTTGATCTTTGACCTCATGACCCTAAAATCTACTCAGTTCATTGGCTCTGCAAGATGTCCTGAGTTAAATAGTAATCCATCTGTCAGTTCTAATGAGAATGCGTTCACAAGCTATTTTTGCATACGTAATGAGCCCATGATCTTTGACCTTTGACCTTATGAACCAAGAATCTACTCAGTTCATTGGCTCTGCAAGTAACATACATGACCTAATTTTGGCAGGAATCCATCAATCGGTTCTTGAGATAACGCGATCACAAGCTGTTATTGCATACATAATGTGTGCTGTGGCCTTTGACCTTTGACCTCATGACCACTAAATCTAATCAGTTCATCGGCTCTGCAAGTAACATACATGACCTAAGTTTGGCAGCAATCCATCGATCGGTTCTTGAGATAACGCGATCACAAGCTGTTTATGCATACATAATGAGCCCTGTGACCTTTGACCTTTAACCTCATGACCCAAAATCTAATCAGTTCATTGGCTCTGCAAGATACATACATGACCAAAGTTTGGCAGGAATCCATCAATCGGTTCTTCAGATAACGCGATCACAAGAACGGGACGTACGTACGTACAGACGTACGTACGTACGTACGGACGGACAACCCGAAAACATAATGCCTCCGGCTACTTCGTAACGGAGGCATAAAAAAGGGGGGCGGGGGTAGGGGGGACTAGTACCCAGCATCCTGGTTCTTGCACCCTTCGTTCAAGCCCCAGCTGAACCCACAATGCAGTTAGGTGCTTTCGTCATTGTCTTGATCAGTGAATGAACTTTTGATATCAGTTTTCTAACTACATAAGTCAACATTACACCGTACAAAAATGTTGACTGCTATCAATCATGATATAAAATCAGTAATTTTCAAAAAATTTCACAACTCTACTTTCCTCACAAGATAGCATAGATAAATATTTACCAAGTGCAAATAGTCAATACAAAGGTGATATAAAGATAATATCGTTTAGAAAACAGGAAAGGTTGCCGACATCCACATTTGGTAGAAATATTTCACACTTCAATTAGAACATTGATTTATATATAGTATATATATATTGAAGGCTATATTGAAGCGCATTGACATTTTTGCTGAAGATGAAATGCGCTATAGAAGCCTAGGTTATTATTATTATAATATATATATATATATATATATATATATATATATATAAATCATCCATTGAGAGCAAGACAGGCATCAAGACATGTCCTTTGGTAATGCAAGAATACCAGGCTAGTCTAAGTGCATATTTAGGTACACAAAGTAGTCACTCTTGGCTTATTCGATTGCAAAATAAACCTTTTCCTAAACAAAACATTGAAACTAGAGGTGTCACCAGACTGTCGATCACAAGGTCTGCGGTTCGAGTCCTGCCACGGCTCTAATGTCCTTTACCAAGACATTGATCTATATTTGCCACACTCAACCAAGGTGATGTGATGTAAATGGGTACCCGGCAGGAATTAATTCCTTGAAATGCTAGGGCGCCGTAATGGCCGCCTTGCTAAAGCCAGGGTAATAATCGAGGCACGCCAGGAGCGTCACAACATGACGTACATGTGCGCTATATAAGAAGCCATCATTATTATTAAACAAGCTCCACCTTACCTCATTCTTCTCCTCTTGGCAGCTAACTGTTGTAGATCTCTCTTCTGTCTGTCTTCTTTAGAGATCGATCTGAAGTTAGATTCTACTCCAAATATTGGTCTTGACCACTCATCTAAATACATACAGATAATTTACAATTATGTATCACATTCTAATTCTATCCCTTTGCGCCTCAGAATAGTTTACTAGATCGATGGCGCATAATAAATGCTGTATTATTATTATTATTATATTATCTGAAGAAACATATCAGGCATAAAACGATTCCATGATATTCATACATTTATATTCTTCAAATGACAAAATGTGTGAAATTAACAAATTCACCACCATGGAATTTACACAGATATTACACATTTAAATTTGTGAATCTAGACTTACTATTTCAGATTCCAGATGTTAATTCAAATTAATAATCCTACACATAATTAGTTCCTCTACCAATAATAACTGACAAACTTCAGTAAAACACTTACAGAGAGACAATCAAATGTAATGATTTCAGTTGCTTATATTGATTATTTTAGCCTGTAATCGATAATAAGTTTGATCACACTGGCAAGGTAGCAAAGATTAAACAAATTGAAGGCAATGCAGGGCTATTTAAGTGCAAGGAGGGTTAACTTGAGAGAGTGACTCACTTATGATCTTGCCGGCCCTCTCTCTGATGTATCTTAATTCCTTTGGGTGTCTATAAAGGCACATGACAGCCTTCCCGATCTCGCTCGTCTTCAGCATGTGCTGGTCAATGGGTGGGAACTGGGTGACGAAAGGATAGAAAGAGAAAGCTAATATATGACTGAAATAGAACATAATCGTAACAAGTCATCTAAGTTATGAGACTCTAGGACGACTATCCTCTGGAATACCAGCCACATGACATTTTCCCAGATAACTACCCCAGGACAAGCAACTTCTTCAAGATAGTGTGGGTGATTTTTTTTTATGGGGCAGTTGTCAGGATGCAGCGGAAGTAGAGGGGTAGATGTCAAGTTACACTTAGGGTTGGTTAAGAATTTGGATAGTTCTACATCAGGCCTGTAAAAAAAAAGATGTTGTATTGCCCTTTGCAACTGACCCAAAAATCTTGAAATCTACTGTTGGCTTTTAAAAAAAGTTTTTTTGTTTACCGTTTTTTAGAGAAAAAAAATATTAGAGCAATCAAAACTGAGAAAAATCAGCCCAAAGAGGGAGAAAAAAAAGAAAAAAAGTTTAACAAAAGAAAAAAGATTTCTGACCGACCAGTGTTTTGGCACCTAAAGGGTAATACAACATCTTTTTTTTGAGACCTCTTAGGTTGTAGTTAGGAATTCAATATCAACAAACTGAGTTTATACTTAAACTGCCAGAGAACAGTACCATAACACCTGGTGCTGTTTCCTTTTTATTGGTCGGGTAATGCTAGCTTTTTAATCTAGTTGCTTTTGTGTCATGCAATATTGCCTTTCTCCGATATAAGTGCACACTTCCATACAATAACCTTGTATACTCCCCAAACCTATTATGTTACATGTGTTATAAATGTCTAGTTACTCTTGTTTTTTAAAGCCCCAATGTACTACTTGTAGCTACTTGCTCCCTCTATATAGCAAACAATGCCTAAGCGGTGCCTGTTGGTCCGCCATGATCCTCTTTTTCTTATGTTAATTGAGAGCTGAGTTGATGAGATAGCCACCTGTCAGTGCCCATGCTGGGTGGTCTAATCCCTCCTGATCAAACTAGTACAGACAGGCTTCAATAGATTAGTGATATACAACATCATCTGAACAGCAGCGAATTAATTCAATTGGCCTAATTGGGGCTCTCCTTGCAGGGATTGTACGTCTGACCAGCTGCCAACTAGTATTATCTGTTGATACCTGAACTGGATAATATTCAAAATTGCACATTATATACAACAGCGATAAAAACAAACAAATTATCAGTTTTGAAAGCAAAGACTGGTAAACATACCCCTTGCAAGATCTTGATGAAGGACTCCCTGATCTTGAGATGAGGCAGACTCTTATCAGGAAGGGGTTTTAACCACTCTGCCATTGGTCTCAATACACCACATTCTAAGAAAGACAACTGCAGATCAGATCTGAAAAAGACAAGGGGACAGAATCAAATTATTAATTAACTAAACAAATACTTGGGATAGACTCTTATCAGGAAGGGGTTTTAACCACTTTGCCATGGGTTGTAATACACCACACTATTATTAAAGAAAGACAACTGCAGATCAGGTCCCCATTTCACAAAAATTGCCATCAGTGACAAATGACAGTTATAGTTATAAGCTAGTGGATTGGTTACCAGCAGATTTGTCACTGGTTTTTGTCATTTGTTCTTGAAAAATAGGCTTTGTGAAACGGGTCCCTGATCTGAAAAAAAAATATGAGGGGACTAAAATAATTATTCATTACACCAATACTTGTGATCACTGTACATCAGCTGCAATATCTAAAAGAAATAATTAAAGAAAGCTATACTTGTGTCAATTTTCAAAGAGCTCTTTTGAAGTTTTTCAGAGCTCATGCCCGGACTCCTCGGCTCAAAATTTGACCTCAAATGTCCTGCTTGAGGTACAGTCAAACCTGCTTTAGTGACCACCTGTCTACAACAAGCACATTTTTTGTTTCCCTTGAAAATGGTATCTCATTGAAACATGTACTAAAGGAACCTGTCTACAAAGACCACTTTTTGTGTTTCCCTTGGGCGGTCACTGTAGACAGGTTTGACTGAAGTTCATTGCTATAGAGCTTTACTGTTATCTGTGACAACAACAAAAAAGTGTGTTTTGGAAACGCTTCACTTCTGCTTCATGGTGGCTTCTCTTTTATTTCAGTTTGGGGATTCATAAAGTTGTACAGTCAAACCTGTCTATAAAGACCACCCACGGGAGACAAGAAAAGTGGTCTTTATAGGCAGGTAGTCTTTATGTACAGGTTCCTTTAGTACATGTTCCAATGAGAAAACATTTTCAAGGGAAGTGAAAAATATGGTCTTTATAGACAGGTGGACTATCTATACAGGTGGTCACTAGAGCAGGTTTGACTGTCTTAGGTTATCAAAAGGATGAATATATTTACACAATCATCTTGTTTAGCTTTTCATTCAGACCCAAAATCATATTATCTTCAGAGGAGAGGCAGGTATCTTAAATCTAAACCACTTACTTTTTCAACTGGCCCATTACAGCTGGGAGCATGTTGAGTTTCTTGGTTGCAGCTTTTCGAGCATTATTTAGTCTCCTATCCTCCTGCAAAACAAAAATTAAAAGAATGGAATTTGAAACAGAAAAGAAAAAGAGAGTCAGACAGAATAAGAACGACCAATAATTCCTCATCGTCAAATAATGATATTTTTCTTTAAAGTCATTTATAAAAAATCCAGATGCCTCAAACTCTGGAGAGAGAGAATGGAGAAATTTCAAGAGGATGCAGACATGGCTATTAACCCATCTGAACTACCATGGATCACATGGTGCAGCCTCAACAGACTGCTCCCAGGCATGGGGAAGTGCAAGGCAAATATGCACACGCGGGGATACATTCACAATGCATTGACACTGTGAATGTGGGCAGAGCCCCCCCCCCCCCCCCACCCAACCATGGACCATCTACCCAGCTGTGACATGCTGAATGACACATGCAGCTGGGAGGGATCAAGCGGAGACCAACAACGTGACACTTACTTTTGCTAGACACTGGGAAACAGTTAGCCTCTTGTCGATGGCCCTCGCGTTGTTGGAGTCTGTAAATTTTGGCGAGCGAAGCGAGCCAGAGAAACCGAAGCGCTTGCGCTGAGGGCCTCTTGACAAGTGATCTGAATTATATATTCATGAGACCCGAATTCCTACTGAATTATGCATGTCTAGACTACGTGAATAATGTAACCACCGCAGCGATTGTGTGTGTGTGTGTGTATTGGGATCGCCCTTCTAGGCGGCCAGTCTCAATACTCTCATGGAGGAAATTCGCACAGAGCGGTAGATATAACGTCATATTAACTTTCTCTGATTGGATGATTTTCACCGACTTCTGTTGGGTCAGAATATTCGCCAAACAATGTAAAACATAAGAAATTCAGATCACTTGTCAGGAGGCCCTCAGTGCAAGCGCTTCCGTTTCTCTGGCTTGCTTTGCTCGCCAGAATTTACCGTCTCCAACAACGCGAGGGCCATCGACAAGAGGCTAGAAAACAGTAGAGTCAGGAACCGAAAATGAAGATGACCTAATAGTAATGAAATCGTACAGAAACGTTAACTCACCATGGCTACTTCGTTCATCTGTTTGATCATAGCCATAATGATGTCATCGCTGTCATTGATGAAGTCATCATTGTTGCGTTTCCGTCTTCTGAATTTGTTATCCTCCTTTTTCTTCGCCAGCATCGTTTCAAAGTCAGACACAAACTCACTGACATTCAAAATGGGAAAAAAAAAGGAAAAAAAATTATGCCAAAAGGAATGATGATGAACAGTGAGCTTAAACAATGTCATTTGATCTCCATCAGTATTCCATTTAAGTCATGTACCTGAGAACAATATACATCTACATAGACAGTTAGTCAAAACTATGCTGACCAGTTTAAAAAAAATATGTTAATTTGCATTACGAGCAGCGAATTTGAAGCTCTCAGAATGTATACATCTAAAAAGTTTATTTACATTCTTTTAAATTCCCCGTGTCAAACACACAATGATAATGCAACAAATCAGGAAACAGCATGTACAGAAAATTGTGATGTTTCTACTCATATGTCTGATATATCTTTAGGGCTCTGAATCAGAGGCCAAACCACAAAATGTGGGCATCTGTCATGAATAGCTATGGTACATGCAATCTGTAGGGGCTAATGGTTTAAACACATTTAACTGTTCATGAAACGGCCATGGCCATTGCAGCAATCGGGCGATGGAAGAACTTAATTTAATTTAATTAAGGAACTTTACATAACTATCTTGATCTAAGGAGACACGAACGAACGATTAAGGGTATTATCAAATAAAAGTTTCAAAACAAATATAAAACAGAATTATATAAAATATAAAATATATTGACTTTCTTCATGTGTTGTCATGGTAACTTACGATCCTCCTCTAATACTATCCAAGCCCTCATCTGAATCAGAGTCTCCGGGTGGAGGACCGGGAGGTGCTTCAATCTTCTCAATTTCGTCGTCATCCTGCTCATCTCGTATCTTCTGGATCGCATCTTCCATCGCCGAGGCATCCATCTCAGCATTGTCGTCATCATCGTCGCTTGATAAGACATCTGTAATCGAAAATGTATGACAAAAAATTTACACTTATATTTCATATTTGTACTTTAAAAAAAATTACTTATGAGGATATCCATGTATGTCAATCTTACATTACCATACATCATAACGTGTTAGAATAATTTAAGGAAGATTACAGAACAAGCCCATTTTTCAGGAAGGTTTTATTTTTAGAATTTCACAAATTGCTGTAGGGTGCCAAATTTAACAAGTCAATGCAAAGCGTAGCATCCCCTCGCCTTGTACAAATGGCCTAAATTTAGCAATTTTTGCATATTTAATAAGATGTTACCTTTCACGTACATACTCAACAACATTACTTAGGTTATTGAATGAAAACCACATTTTTGCATACTTTAAATCAGAATTTTCGCATATTTGATGAGCTATGACCTTTGCCCTACATACTCCGAAATCATACTTAGCATGCAGTTGATACCATGTACCTTTATATCAAATTTTAGACCTAACGATATGATCTCATTGCGAGCCCAACAGGCCGGCAGAATAGGAGAATTCTTACAATGCATATGAACTAGATGATATGCCAAGGAACTGAAGGAGACTTACTTGAACTCTTCTTCTTCTTTGCTGGGCCCTGCAACTCCGCTGCACCAAAACCCTGAAAACAATCAAATAACAAAAAATTCATATCACAAATAGAGACTTTGAAACATGAAGTTAAAACTCTAAGTGCATGACCATATAATTCATGACAATCAATAGGACATTAGGGTGATTAGACACCATGATTGCACTTTTCTACTCTTGCTTTGTTCTGATATAACATTCTTATGTATATGTACATGTGTAAATGATTAATTCAGGCTGTAGCATTTGTATTTTACGTAATAACCGTTGATGCACACATTACTGCACAATGCTTTATTTCATCATTACAATAAGGGAGTACAAGTATTTTGATACTGCAAAAACATGCGTAATGATATTGTAAAAATTATGACACCCTTCTACACTGAAATCCAACTTCATACAGATATGCCTTTGAAATATAAAGTTGAATCTCATAGTGTTTACTGTTTGGGAATTATTACTAGAATTATCATTCAAGCCTTTAAAAATTATGGCAAATTCTACATTGTACTCACTACTCAATACCTTTGATGACATGTATTCTTCAATATGATTTTTGCCCCATGCACATAACACTTTATTGTTTTTAAAAGCTGTGATATACCTCATCTTTCAAATTTTATGAAATTTTGTATCAAACTACAATCAAGACTTAAAAGACTATTGAGGAATAATAGCTATGGGTTGAAGAAAAATAAAAATTATTTGAAGACTCACCTCAAACTCCTCCTCTTCATCACTGGAACCAAAGATATCTGCAATCAATTCACCCACTGCTTCTTCCCTGATACATACAAACATACACACACACAGAAGAACAAGGGGGAGGGGTAAGAAAAAGGTTGAATGATCAATAGAAAACAAACATTTATATGTATTTTTAAGAGTTATTTATGATCATGAGAACTATCCCTAGCGCAACAGATGCAAAGCAATATCTGCTTCACATATCTTTTCTATTGGTTTTCTTAGTATTTTTATTCATATTTATTTATATATGGGCTGTGGGAATAAAACATATGCACAGACATTTTGTCATCCAGAGGGATTTGCCTTAAGGAAAGTGTGATTTGGAGGACTATAACATTATTATGAAAATAATGTCCATATTCTTGGGATCCTACAAAAACAATCTATGCTTTCCAGTAGGTTCCCGTTTCATTTCATAATTTTTAACTTACTTTGTTAACCATGTTCTTTATTGTGCAAACAAATTGATATGAAATGGAATAAATTCAAATCAATCAATCAATCAATCAATGTGCTGCTAGATAAAAGGTGTGATGCTTCATGTACGACATCCCAGGTTGAATTTTTGAAACTTGAACAAGAAAGCCGTAAATATCTGTCCATCGACAAAAGACCCAACAATGACCCTAGCGATTTCTGTACAATAGTCATACCGCATACAATATTTTTTCACGGAAGATAACTGATATCCCGGCAAAGAATGAAACTTACTTCTCTTCTTCACTTTCATCTCCGCTGTCCCTGGCTAAGGCTCTCCTCTTACTCTTGGATCTTCCGATGACATCATCTTCATCATCGTCGTCACTTGCTTCATCTGATGAAGGAACAGAGTAGTGTTTCTATCTTAAAATGGTACATGTATGTTTGTATGAATTTCGATTTGAATTGTATTCTCTAAATAGAAGGATAATACCTGACAATTAGTCAATATATGCCTCCAAATGATGAAGCCTACTTTAAATGCAGAGTGCAGAAACCTTTCTGCAGTTATTTCCATGCTATAAGCTTAATAGAACATATTTATATTTTAGAAATATATACAAATTAAAAAAAAATTAAAAAAACATGGGGTGGAGAAAATGTGAAAGCTAACAGAAGTATTTTAATGGAAAACATGTCTTTAGAAAAGAATTTTCATCTTTATACTGACAATTTTTCTCGTAGATATTCTGAATGATAAAATACACATTATTGCTTAACAAAGATAAGACAGTTACTCTAAGCTATTTGGAGGGCAAATATAAGGGGTCAGAATGTGAACTGGCCAAGAGCATACCTTGTAGTTCTGCCATGAAATCATGACCGGCATCAGCAGCAGCCTCCTCTCCCCCTGCTTCTTCTTCATCTCCTGATACCTTGGCCTCTTCCTCCCTCTCTACTTGTTCCTCTCCATCCTCTGCCTCTTCTGCTGCTTCTTCCATAACTTCTCTCTCTTCTCCTTCCTCCTCTTCGTCCGCATATTCAATGTACTCTTCCACCACTTCTGCATCCTCATCATCATCATCGACAATCTCCTCCCATTCCTCTTCCCCCATCTCCAAGTGTTCTTCATCGCCAGCTTCAATGATTTCTGGTTCTGGGTCTCCATCATCATCGTAGTCACCCTCAACTTCCTCTTCGATCTCCTCCAAGATTTCTTCTCCTTCTTCTTGCTCTGGAGAGACAGCCTCTCGACCATCTTGCTGGTGTTGCCTTTGGATTTCATCTTCTTCATCCTCGTCGACGTCTTCGTATAGAGGTTCTCTCTCGCCTTCTTCTTCGTCTTCATCGGCGCTAAATTGTGCTTCGATTTCCGGAATGTCTTGTTCTACCCGCCTCTGGTCTTGAACCGGGGCATCCTCAAAGTCCGCCTCCTCATCATCATCCATCTGTTCATACAAATCATCATGCTTCTTCTCAGGCTGTTCCTCCTGCGCATCATCGTCTTCAATCTGTTCCTCGTCACTTAGGATCTGTTCATATTCATTACTCGCGTTTTGCTGGGCATAACCTTCAGCACCATCATCCTCCTCCGCTTCCTCTTGCCTTGATTCCACTCTCCTCTCGTCATCACTGGCTTCTAAATCCCCATCACTGACTTGTTCAACATCGCTCACTTGCTCCAAACCTTTATTGTCCTCCTCCTCTTCCTCATACGGAAGCTCTCCATCACTCTGATCATCCCCATACCTTTCATTACCATCGCCTTCTTCTTCCTCCTCATGCTCCCCTTCTTCCAGTTGCTCCCCTTCTTCGATCTCTTCCCCTTCCTCTACTTCTTCCCCTTCTTCGATTTCCTCCCCTTCCTCAAGTTCTGCCCCCTCCTCCACCTCCTGTCCGTCTTCTACCTCATCCCCTTCTTCAACATGATTCCCTTCTTCTCCTCCGGAATACTCTACCGCTTCGTGCCCTTCATCTTCTCGCTCATATCCGTCTTCCGACCTCCTGTCGTCCACCTCCTCGCCTTCCTCAGATCCTTCTTCTTGGTACTGCTCAGCATCCTGTTCATGTCGACCACCATCATAGCCTTTTTCATCTCCTTCTACAACCCTCCTCTCGTCATATTCTTCATCGCTGCCAAGTCTTTCCTCCTGTTCCTCTTCTTCTGCGTCGGATACTACTTCTCCAGCCTCCCCTTCTTCTCCTTCTTCCTCAGCCGGCGATTCATATTCTCCTTCCTGTAACAAAGATAGTATAAGATGCCACAGTGAGAAACGGTCTTGGTGAACTTACCGAATGGTGCAAGTACCTGCAAACTGTGTGCATCTGTAAAACTGTAAAGTATTCAAAACAAATGCCAATCTGGGTGTAAAAGGATAATATTATTTGTGTATCATCTAGGGGATATGTGTTTCAATGTGATGGGATCACAGCTTTCCCAGTATAGCTTCTAGGAGCTACTGAAAGGGATTACTATTTCAAGGTTCAAGATGATGCCATAGGCATAACTACAATCTTATCTGGAAAATCATTGCCTAGATGTACTATTTTCATGCTCTCGGTCTCAGTAATCAACACGTTAACACTACATTACTCTTCTTACCTCACTACCGTCTTCTCTCTCATCTAGAACAGGTGTACTTCCTCCGTTGCTTCCTGTAAAAAAAAATTAAGTATTGTTTTTTTAATCGCTTAGCATATTGTCCTTACTAACCAGAATTAAAGTGGCCCTATGAAAATGTGCCAACATTACTGCAGGACTCGACACTAACAAACTTCTGGAATTGAAAAAGGGACCCAATGCAAACAAACCCTGAAAATTCTTAATGTGAATCCATCCATTGTGAAGAAAAAAAAATGTAGAGCCCTGTTAACTGTTTAGTATTTGTTAATCACTAAATGCATCTAGTTAACATAAAAAAGGCTACATATATCACATTGTGAAAATGAGCTAATCTTAGACAGTGTCATCTAGGTCTAAGTCTACAACTCATTTATGTCAAAATCTGTTTAGCGTTGACATTCGGCCTTCTAATTCAAGATTTTCAACATTGTTAAAATAAAAGTGGCACCTTAAAGTGATTGATGCAGGGCCAGGGAAAGTTAACAAATAGGTAGCCGTCTTGTTTATTAATCTATTTAAAACAATTAATATTCCATTTCTATGTGTATGTGAATTTCATTGAAGAAAGAAGCAACCTTTTTAAATTGCATTAAAAAAACAAAGTCAAAATCTCAAAGATCAAACTCAAACTCAAACTCAAAAAGTCAAAGGCATTTACCACTCTCATATTCTTCCTCCATGATGATGATGATAATCTAGATCACGAATACGGTTTATCACAAAACTAGTGATGGCATGTTTAATTGATTTTCAGTTTTGAAATCGCTGAAGAGATGAGGCGAAGTTCCGTTCTCACTTGCACTTCTGTTATGTCGAAAAGGCACAAACCACAAGCGGCGATGTCTACGGGTGGGACTGGACACGGAAATTGGACGCGTTAGCTGCGTCTTTTGTCCTATCCAAAACGTCGAAATCGTCACAGAAAACACTCCTAAATGAAAGCGGTTGTGTAAATCATATTTCAATGATTGTTAAACCACGATGAATCAAGCGATGAAGTTCAGAGGTTTGATAAAATCTTGCGATCTTCTTGTCTATCTGGAGGAACGTCACGCTATGTACGGTGCAAATGCTGAATATATAGCGCAGCGTTATTGTTAGCACTGCACTGTAATACATACGTATAATTGATAGCAACAATACTAACACTACACCTAACACCTGTGTTAGGTGTTGTGTTAGTGCAGCTGCTTGGGGGGGGGGGGTGGACAAACCTGTCGTGCCCTCCTAATTTAAAGGTACTATGCCCCATTTGCAGGCCAAAAAAAATAAAAAGTTAAATTCCAACTGCATTTGAAAGATAATACTAATTTAGAACTACCCTAAAAAAGGTGGGGCTTGAAATGTCTTCAAGTGGGAAAATAACGTACGACTATTAGTTGTCAAATCGACTTTAGGGCTATAGAGCCCAAAAGTAATAGCCTTGATTTTCAGACAATTGTACCAAATGGTCATACGTCTTATGCTGCGCAAAGATTCAATCAATTTAATCTTGGCCTTCACAAGTGGGTTATTGATGTAGACAAATGCTCACGTACCCTTTACAACTCTTTTCATGTATGTTATTACCAAAGAAGAAAAAAAGCCAGTCAGTCACTCAATAGTGTCCAGGGGCGTACGCAGGGGGGGGGGGGGTTGGGGGTTCAAACCCCCCCCCCTTTGGTATTTGTATGTGTAAACCCCCCTAAAAAAACTAAAAAAACCCTCCCCCCTTTCTTTTGTTTTGTTTGTTTTGTTTTTTTAAGTAAAAAAATAAAAAATAAAAAAATATGCCCACGGCTAACGTAAAGTGACCTTACCCCCCCCCCCCCCCCAACGAAAAAATTTTTCAAATTTTCAAATTTCGAGACCAAAAAAAAAAAAGTGTCCGCTTCCCCCCTCCTTTCTCTTTGAAATTCAAATACCGCCCGCCAAATGACGTGTTTTTAATCACCCATGCGTGAAGTATGCATCATATGAGTTGCATCAAATGAAAGAATATGATCTAAGCTTTACAAATATGTGTCATTTATTCATTATGATTGTGATTAAGTTCTCGGTTTCGTTTTTTTTTCTGGGACGCCACTGTATATCAAATAATAATGATAATAATAACAATAATAACAATAATGATAATAATATTAATTTTAAAACAAATATATACAAATAAAACTTTAAAATCTGACGAGCAAAAAAGAAAAATGGAGGTTCAACCCTACCACACCCCTTCGAAATCCGCCGACTCCTGCATTTAACTTATAATGGTTGGTATACATTGGCTTAATTGTTGTTGGTTTTCAGTCTGAAAGTACATTAATATTAACCTTATTTCAGGCTCTGGCAAAGCACCCCATGATTAGGGATAGAACGCGAGTGTGGCCAAGAAATATATATATAGCCTAAAGCGTCTTTTTATATTATTATTCTAAGGACAATGGGGTGACCTAGGATAGGGGCGTAACAAATTTTCTCGGCTAGGGTTGGGGGCGTAAATGCTCTCCAGCTCAGTCCGCTCCTCTGCTGGATCCCCCGAGATAAAGTTCAGTGGATTAAGATAATATATAGTTCGTTTGTGACACCAACAGGGCGGACCGTGCATGGGACTAATATAAATCGGCCTTTGCTTTCATCAACAGGCTCTTCTAAAGACCCCGAAATCGACTGGCTCTCATGCCCTTTAGCCAGCCCGCGCCGTGCCCCTAGACACCACTACACCCCCTAGCTAAATTAATAGGCCTAGTAGGGATAAAAGATGAAGAAAGATTCAACATCCGGGTTGGATACTAAACTTTAGTTCTTCGCTTCCACCTTTGATCCGACACTATTTATAACCTAACCCTAATTATAAAATGGCCGATAATCTTTGGCGAAATAAAACCTAAAAAACGTGGTTGTCGCTGGTTCAGCGACAGTTCACTAATTTTTTTCTTTCTCATCCTCTTTCAAGGTATTTGTTATTTATTGCAAAATGAATATGACTTGCAGTGAGTGGCGTGGGAGTTTAATAGGGTTTGGTTGTTGTTGTTGTATTCAGCGTTATATGGCAATCAGTCAAATTCGACTATAATCACCATCTATTATTTTGTCTTCTTAGTTGACGATGGACTGGCAAAATATACTGCCCAACTCTTGAATGCTCTGAGAAGAAGATTACACGCCTCCCCTATTTATAAGTTTCTGGTTATGCCACTATATTGATACGGGTCCATACCGACCATACAAGTACAAATCTAAATAGTGATAGGTCTATATCAGTTACTCTGCTAATCAGTAATCAAAGCATTAACATGTTGCTGATATTAGTACACTCCTAATTCGTCGATGTTAAATCAATATTGTTTTAATTGACCACTGGTTGCCGTTTTTATGCAGAGTGCTAATTTTAGCCCAAGACAGGACTGAAAATCAGATAAATCGTAGAGCAGATCAGTGCCATGGCAATTGAAAAGGTAAATACCAACTTGAACTAAGCAGTATAGCAATAAGTCGTAATTGCATCGTTATTGACTGAAACTAACAGTTTTACCGATCGACGTTGCGAGACAAAATCGCTTTGATTTTTGTTCCAGCCAGGCAAAATGAAACACTGAATAAATCATGATACGAGGGCATGTTACACCTTGCAGTTCTGTACGACACTCATGATTAAGCTACTAAGTTAAGGTAGACTTTTCTATCTTTGTAAAACATTACTTGAAAATAACTGTCGCAATCGCTCTATTTTGATGGGGTTGTATTGCCCTTAATCAATACAATGTCGACTTATCCTTAAAGACCATCAACGCAGGTAATAATGTCTTCCAGATCATCATCGTCGTCATCGTCCCCCTTTATTTCATCTACGGTTTCGACATCCAACTTGACATGCGTCAATACGATAGACACCGTTATCCCTGACGAGGATTGTGAATTCTTGACCACAGCTGCCTTAGTCTTCGTCATTGTCAGCATAGTCGTCATCATCTTCGGAATCGTCATCAACAGTTGGCTTCTCTTCATCCTCCTCTCCAAACATCGCAAGAACAGGACGGTGCCCGACATCCTTATCGTAAACATGTCCGTCCTGGCCGTACTCATGTTCGTCGTTGTCGCGGGAAGTAACGCCATTCTTTTTTCCCAAGTGGCTTTTCAAGTCAAGTTTACTAGCAACGTGAAGCTAGACAAAGCTATTTTGTATTTCCAAGTGGTAAGTTTGTTTTATACCATTGTAAACTTTCATGATATTCTTGATTGCAAGTGTTGACTTGTTATCAAAATGGATATTTAACAGTTTGAGCACTGCTGTTATAGTATAGGTTTAAACTTTCAACTTTTAAACTATTTCCCCTTCTTTATTTTTCCTTGTAACGTTTTATCCCCCTCTCCCTATCACAGTTTAAATGTAATTGCAAAGGAATTTCATACTATAGTCAATTTTCAGGTTTATCTTGATTGTCAGTTTCGAAAAGTAATCAACATGGATGTTGGAAACTATTAAACTTTTATTTCTTTTCAATTTTCCTTTTAGTACTCCTTCAATTTTGTCTTCTCGCTCTCTCTCTCTCTCTCTCTCTCTCTATTTCTGTATGTGCGTCTCTGTTTCTATTTCTCCCCCCCCCCCCTCTCTCTCTCTCTCTCTATTTCTGTCTGTCTCGGTTTCTCCCTCCCCCTTTCTCGATATATATATATATATATATATATATATATATATATATATATATATATATATATATATATATATATATCATCTCTCTCCCTCGTTCTTCTTTCTATCACAGTTTATTTCCATCGCTTCATTTGCTACTCTGGTTGTCCTCGCTTTGGATCGCTTCTTCGCGATTGTTTACCCTTTATTATCGCGACCTTACCGGACCAAGAGAAACGCGTTGATATTGTGTGGCTGTGTATGGATAGGTAAGACAGGAATGTTATTAATAACATTATTAGTAAAAAAAAAATGTAATGGAGATTTCCTATACAAATTAATGTCAGTCACGTCGTGACGCTCCTAGCGCTATGCCATATCAAGTACCCTAATATACTTGGGTGGAGAGGAGCAAACGTGGATTAATGTTTTGCCAAACTCTCTCTCTCTCTCTCCCTCTCTCTCTCAAACAAACAAACAAAATAAACCCCGATGCTGATTCGATCACATACACACATTTCTGTAAATAATCACATTGGCTTTTATATTACTTTCATAGTACAGATATATCGACTGCTATGAGAGGCTTGGCTGTTATATGGCTCAAGCCAACCCAGGCGCGCCTCGGGGTCATGGCAGGATGTGCACGTCCCCGAGAGCCAACAGCCAGACCTCGAATACGTCTTTTATATACCGAAAAAAATCTACTAAGAATTCTTACCTTATCCTTTTCTTGAGTAAAGATTGCTTAAAATATCACGGAAAATCTGAAACACTGTCTGTTAATCTTCGATGGAAACGGATGACTGTATGTTACAATCAATTGGGAATCGCAGACAAAAAACACTACATGGTTGGTGTCCGCGCTCGCACAAAGAATACTTTAACACGTAAATCAATGGGGATCTCATCAACATTTTACTATTTTCCCGGTACCCGGAATCTTTCGGGAATCTCACTCGCGAATCATTAACCGTTACTGGCATTGTTTGTTTCTTTAACGGGAATGGCTAAAATCACGTCTCCAATTTCGTATTAATCAGATGGCTAGATTTGTAAGAGAGGTATATAAATTGATTTATTTGATATACATGATCTTATACAAATAGACGTATACAGATACTGTTAACGCCGTGTATACATTCTTTTGTATTTGTAGTGTCTGGTTTGTCCGTACTACCAATCGTGATCAATGGTGGATCAAGGAATTTCTTTGAGAACTATTCCAACCCGTCCTTCAAACCAACTGTCATCGTTTCCACCGTCTTTATATACGGGTTATCTATTACCATCTTCATCGCCTGCTACTCCGCTATCTTGAAAGTCATTTGGCGCAACCCCATCCATCGACAGACCTCCGCCCGAGACCAAAGCACAACCAGCCGCATACGGAAGCAGCGAATTAAAATCCTCAAGACCGTGTGCATCATCATCACCAGCAATGTCGTCATCTATGGCTATTTCTTCGGCGTTATTTTGTGGATCGCGTGTGGCGGGCATACACGCGTCAGTGCGCGGTTCAGCAATGCGTTGCTGTACTCCTCAATATTGGTGGCTTATCTGAACCCTTGTATCAACCCGTGCGTGTATGCCTTCCACCAGATAAAGATTAGACGTTATCTATCTCGAAGAAAGCTGCGATATGAGCAAGCATCATGGAACGGTCGTCCATTACCAAGCACAAGATCGGAGATCAGAGCTCGGGAGGAAAGGTATGATAGTTTGATCGAACGTCCGTTGCACACGAGACGTCGTACGTCATTGTGCTGACGTAGGACCGCGTTAGCAAATCCCGAGGCAGTCTTTGACGCACCAAGTACGTGTGGAATTGATCAAATAAGAAAGCAAAATAGATATCGCATTAAATGGCAGGGTACATAATTTATGCTCGATGATGGTAGGATTGCCGGTATAATTCTATTCAGCCAATCTGGGATCGATATCCATGCAGGCGCACATCATTGTACGATTCCATGCAAGCGCAGCTAGCGCCACTTATTGACATAGGAGAAGCCATGCAATGTTTCAGATAATAATTGACGCAACATGCCATTGTACTCAATCTGACCAACATGCGAAGTAGTGCCTGTCAAACAAAAGGCTTTATCTGTACGGTTCGCACGTGTCATAGTTGCATGAACTCTCTTCAATTTATGGTACATGTATTGTAGGAGAAGTGGTTTGACGCCTTTTTTGCAACCAGCATTGTGTCTCACGATGCGGCGCTTCACTGCGTGAATCAAGGGCATTCACTTATCACCCATGCAGGCATATATAGACGCAAGTCATTTCTCCTTGACGCATGGGGTGCCAAAATCAAGGCCTAAATGGCGGGAGGTTTCGGATTTGAGTTCATTGTTCACATGGTTGACGGAACACGTTTCAACAAAATGTGAAGTTCGTGTCAATAACATTGCCCTATTGTTCAGCTCATTCATTTCGATATAAACTATTTAAAAAGAAACCAATTATTATCGCAGTTGAGCTACACCTCTTTTTCAGTCGGTATTACGAGCCACAAAGACATTTCTGTGGAATATGTTGAAAACTTTGATGATGGCAATGAAACAACTTTTATTATGAGATACGAAAATTCGACGAGAAGTCAATAAAAACAAAACATAGATTTTGTTTAAAGTAACCGACATTAACTAGATTAATAATAGATTTGACTTGAATAAGACATCTCATATCTCTCTGTGTGTCTCTTGCTCCTTTACCCCCCCCCCCCCCCTCTCTCTCTCTCTCTCTATCTATCACACACCCACGCACCCACACATTTATCTCTCCATCCTCTCTCCTCCATTGATTCATTAAACTACTATTCCATTTCATGCTTTTGCAATCGTAATTAAAATAAAATACCAATAATATTTTGTTTTATTGTATAACATTTTGATGACTACATAGTAAAAACTTACCTCTTAAAATTAAGGTAAAGTATTTAAAGCTACGAAACATATTCATGATTTAAAAAGTGTTAATTAAAATATTTTCAACATTGCCACATTTGTATATACATGTACTTGTTATTTATTTTCATTGCATTGTATTAAGACACATGTACATGTTTGTAATTATTAGATGGGGTTCCGTCGGTAAATATAAGTTAGTCAATTATTGTAGCACATGTACCGGGGATGTTCTAGAAATTATGGACACAAAATCAAATTATGTTTTGCTCAAGCGTTGGGAAATACCTTTTTTTGTGTGAAAACGATGATGATGAGAATGATGATGATGATGATGATGACGATGGTGGTGATGGTGGTGGCGGTGGCTTATATACATTATGTCGCTTCTGCTGACCGGGCGAGCATGGCCCTTGTTTCAAAATATCTCACGGAATTTTCAAGTAGTCAGACTACAGCTAGTGTGTGTTTCGAAAGCTTAATTCCATCGTTCTGCCATTGGTCGTATATCAGGGCCCCGTCTTACAAAGACTTGCGATTGATCCAAATCAATCGTAAGTCCTCCAATCAATCGCAAGTTTGCAGTCTCCTATCTCTAATGTACATAGTTGCGATTGATATCAATCGCAAATAAGTTGCTATTGATATCAACTCTTTGTAAGACGGGGCCCAGGTTGTAATAATGATTAAGTGGTTCAACAAACAAAAAATATTCATGAAGATTTGTTAACCATTCTTTAGATAAATGTGTGACGCAATACACACTGTTGACCATAAAGTTAGCATAACATTTTCATATCTTATTTCATGAAAATGATTGTGACAATATGGTTAATCTTGATCAAGTTTATATTTACTCAGAAATCTTTTATTCAACATCTATGATTATTTATATTGATCATACAGTTCTGAGAAGATATAAACTTTATCTATCAAGAATAGACCATACTGTCACGATTATTTTATAAGAAGTGGGAAGAAAAAATATTGACAATTTAGGGAATATACATACATTGAGAAAATAATTCTCACGATCAACATGATTAGAGATTGAATATCTACTCTTTTATCAAAGATGCTCTTTTGTATATTCGATAAAATCGTCGGCCATCTGTCGCCCAATTTCATATGAATTATCTCCAAACCACGCAATGCCATGAAAACCGTCTTCATAATTCACCCACTTCACTGGCACGCCCGCATATTCCAGCCTCTTTGCATAGAATATCCCGTCATCGCGTAAACAGTCGTATCCGAACGTCGCGACGAACGAGCGGGGCAATTTGGAAAAATCTTCGCGGTAGAGAGGCGAATACTTCGTCGAGGTCAAAGCGTCCTTCATGTTCTCCCATAGCTCGTCATCACCGAAGTCTGATGTCGGAGGGACATAGCAATCCGGCTTCATATCAGCTGGGATGAGATCATGGCTGAGATGCTTCTGATAGAATTCCGATTGTTTGAAGGCAGCCGATGTGTGGTTGTTCGCATAGATCTGCTGTCCGAGGTGCTCGTCCACACTGCCAAAGGTGTATGCAGTGACGAAGTATGGCATAATACCAATCATGTCTACAGTTTGTCCGAAACCACCGTGCTGGCATCGCCCCTTCTGCATGGATGGGGTGTTGTGGTCGAAGCTCTGAAGCCATGGGTATATGAGTACCTGGAGTTTGATGTCGGGCAAGGAAGGCTCGTCCGAGATCGCCCCAGACACAAGGGCGGCGAGGAGACCACCGGCACTATCCCCTATCAGGGCTACTCTCGTTGGATCAACGCCCAACTCGTCAGCGTGGCTCAGGAACCACTTCGTGGCTGCAAAAGCGTCGTCGAATGCAGCTGGGAACACGTGTTTAGGTGCTAGTCGGTATCTAAACAAGCAGGAAATAAGTCAAATTGATAACTCAATCACAAAGCTAAACTGTCTCCAAGACAACGTCAAACTGGCCAATGGAAGTAATGTAATTTCTTGTTTGGTCTGTTGTCGGTCTGGTGTCGGCATCGTTGGTGTGGCTGTGGCATATGAACTTGGTTGGACACATAGTTTTATATTATAAAAATGCAATCTTCATAAGATAATTCGATGATTTGAATTATCAACTCAGCTTCTTACTTAGTTTCTCGGACGACTGTTTCACAGAGTGTTACTGGAATATTTTGAATGGGTTGGTGGCCGTTGGGTTGATTTTGCTAACAGAATAACCATGTTTGAAGGTTCTCATATTTCCCAATTGATGACAACAAAGGAAATTGTATATATCTTGAGCGTAAGGACCTACTTTGAATCTATAAAAATTGTCTCTTCCTCCTTATAATAATGTCCTAAATACCACGAAATTGGTTTAAAATAATGATGAATAACTTACGTGACGGCAATCCCAACAGCGTGTACTCTTTCGGAAATCATGCGGACAGCGGGATCGTAAAAAGCTAGAACGAGTTCAAGATAATTCGAATTTTAAAAAAATGAGGAGAAGAATTGATACAATATGAAAGAAACTTAAACAAAACCTTTAATGATCATTAAGTATTTTGAAACGGTTTGGTGTTAGGCGTAAGACACATACTGTTCATTGGTTGATTTGATATCGTTTCCAAGTTCACCGGGCTGATTTGGTGACGATCATCTACTATTTCGGCAGCACGGTCAACAGCGCTGATTTTCGGCGGGCACATTTTTCTTATCTATTTTTAAATTTGTTGTTTTGGTTTTTATTACTTATTTATGTAAATTACAGTTTGCTTGATTTTAATAATCCTGACAAAATATTTGGTTAACGTACTGGAAGAGTTAACATGCATTCTTACCGATGTTGCCAACCGCCAGACCTCCACCGTGAAAGTACAAGAATGCAGGGAGATCCCCTTCGCCGTCCTTCTTGTTTGGCTCGTACACTCTCACCCTGATACCATCGAATGACGTCACTCGTGACCTGATGTTTGACCCAGGTACCTCTTCCGGTGGATCCCCAACAAAGGTTCCAAATATGCTAAATGCCTCCACAAGCTCCTCGAAGATGTTTGGGCAACGACGGTCCCGCACACACATCCTTACGTAATTCTGTTGTACAAAATAAGTATGTGTCAGATCAATGGCGAAGCTAAGGTGGGGGGGGGGGCATGCCGAAAGGCCCACAAATAAGGAAAGAAAAAGAGGGAAAGAAAAGAAACAGAGAGTGAAAGATCAAAGAAAGACATGGTAAAGACAAAATGAAGACAAGCTGTACGACTCTCTCTCTCTCTCTCTCTCTCCGGCACCCTCACTTTAAGGCTTTGATATTTCGCATTTACTGATTTAACTGGTAAAACAGACTGGTGCCCCGATGACTCCAGAGCCCACCCCCCCCCCCCCCCAAATAGTACGATCCACGCTTCGCCAATGTTGCAGATGACAATAATGTTTTCTTTCTTTTTTAACTCTTATGATTCAATGACAATTTGATTACTGAGGGACGATACAGCTAAGGATCAGGCCTTAGAAATGATTGTGTTAAAGCAGTGAATTAGTTACTTCATCATTATAAGTGTGTACAGCAGAAATAGTTCTTTAGACTCTTAGAATCTTGTTCCTCTTTCGTTTTCCCAATTATCTCTCACAGATCGCTAGCCTGCTTGTTATATTTTTACCACATCAGGACTTATTCATTCAATGTTGTTTTCCTTTGCTTGCAATGCAACTAGCCCGGATATTTGGGTACCGTTTTGCTATATAAGAGACAATGTGACACCCGCTTCGTGAACATAATACATTTATTAACTTCTTGTTTTCTAGATATTATGATTGGAGCACTGGAGTCATGAGGACACCAGCCTATGATATCCGTTGTATAAAATGCAATATATCAAGGGCCTTAAAGTGAGGGGTGAGAGGGAGTCGTATCAACTTGTTTCATGTTGTTTTTACCCTTGGTCTGTGTACGATGTCTGATCTGTTTCTTTTTCTTTTCTAAAGCTTGTCATTTTAGTGTGGAAATGAAATCTTAATTGTCATCAAAATTGATACAATAGTCCCATTAGAAATAGTTTATATTTACGGTTCGTAAACAAATGGCTAGAAATGCCATCTGAACTATCACACATAGCAGCCTTGGTCTAGATATTCCACAAATATCTCAGATCTATTCAGAATTTCACTACCTATGCTCAGCCCATGGTCTCACGAGAGCGCACAGATGACAAAAGTAGAAAAAATATGAAATGAAAAATCGAATCCGTCGTAAAAGAGGACAAAAAAAAGTATGGGAACAAAAGATACAACTTTTGGTATTGCAGGGTCAGTTCCTAGCGTTGTTGTTAGAAAATAAGTCGTAGATCCATGAAATACTGACTGGGCACTGGGAACGACAAAGCAACTGAGACACGAATGCCAAGCACTGAGCAGATTGGCCTTCACCTCATTCTACACTGTTGGTCATAATGGTGGAATATTTATTTTTACCCCAGTTTAGGGAAGGATTTTTAAAAATTATTTATTTCTAATAGATCTAAATAATGGCATACATTCTCAGATTTTATTGAATATTAAATTGCGAGTGTTTGTTTTGCGTGACTGCTATATCATATGTGTGCTACTATGCTAATCAGCTAGGGAACCTACGTCCTTAAATCATAATTGACAGTAATGAGGATTAATGCCTCACAAAAGGGCACTAATATAGCTGATCAGCACGATTTTTATCCTGGGGCCTCACAGTAACGAGGCTATTGCTTAGCCCCTGAATCATGACTGTACGCAGTGTTTGCTAGGGTACGCGGCCCCTTCCACAAATCCCCCAAAACGAAGAAAATGCAATAAATTGTCAAAAATTCATTGCATTTTCCCCCGGCCCCCTACAGGAGGAAAAATTCCTCTGTGTGGCCATGCCTTGAACCATAATGCATGGCCCTACAGAGGAATTTTTCCTGTAGGGGACCGGGGGAAAATGCAATGAATTTTTGACAATTTATTGCATTTTCTTCGTTTTGGGGGATTTGTGGAAGGGGCCGCGTACCCTAGCAAACACTGCGTACAGTCATGATTCAGGGGCTAAGCAGTGGTCTCGTTACTGTGAGGCCCCAGGATAAAAATCGTATCGATCAGCTATATATTAGTGCCCTTTTGTGAGGCATTAATCCTCATTACTGTCAATTATGACTTAAGGACGTAGGTCCCTTAGCTGATTAGCATAGTAGCACACATATGATTAAGCAGTCACGCAAAACAAACACTCGCAAATTAATATTCAATAAAATCTGAGAATGTATGCCATTATTTAGATCTATTAGAAATAAATAATTTTTAAAAATCCTTCCCTAAACTGGGGTAAAAATAAATATTCCACCATTATGACCAACAGTGTATATGTGATTTTCAATCTAAGAAACGAGCCCTATATACTAATATGAAAACAAAGTATATGACTGAATAAAGATGATCGATATATATTATTGGCCCAGTCATTGCGATCAATAACTATTTCATACTATAGAGCCCAGGCCCCCATCACCTCACAGCCTGCATAGGCTACACAACATTGGTAACAGCATAGTGTCCTTGGAAACAGACCTAATATGTGTCCATTTTCAGACGGCGCCAAGAGGTTCATACAAAAAATAAAGACCCTTGGACAAGTTGGAGTTGGACCTAGGCCCTGTTTCATAAAACTTGTTATCAATAACAAGTAACAATAACTCTGATATGCTACTAAAATTGTGGCATTTGGTTGACTGAGAGCAAATTTGTCATACAATGTAGCATTTGTTATTGATAACAAGTTTGATGAAACAGACCCCTGGAATACTCACGAGGCCCTGAATGGCTTGGGAGATGGTAGCCGATGTACGGTACTGCCATGGTTCTGCAAAACCATCGGGAACAGGTTTATAGAAGGCATAGCTAACAAGGATTCCCATTCCCGCAAGGAATGTGAGTAGTTTTGTCCTGGTCCTCATGATGATCGTTCATAAAGTTATATACTTAACTTATAAAGTATACCGTTTACAGGTAGGCTACAAAGCCTTGCAATAGATGTCATCACATGCATGCATATACCCTTAGAGCTCAGCCGGGTGTGTCAATATTTGGGGCCTTTGTACTTTGACCGTTGTTCTTTGTACCGTACATCGCAAGTTCGTTTAACTTTGTACCGTACAATGCAAGTCATGTATCTCAGTCAGTAAGCGGCGAATGCTTACGAACGTTGCGAACTTTGGACCCGCCAACTTTTCTGACGAATGTTGGCGAAAATCAGTGTTCGCCTCTGCGACATTTAGCGACTTTTAGCGATGTTTAGCGACAATTAGCAACATTTGTTTTGAGCGAATGTTTGCGAAAGCGTTTGCAAAGGGCAGTGAGCGACTATTTACGACTGTAAGCGAATGTAAGCGATTTTTTCGCGAAGATTAGCAACTATTTGCCAATCCTTTGCCACTATTACTTTTGTGAATGTTTGGGACCTTTTATGTTGGCCATACGGTCACGTGGTCGCTAGCATTGAAAAAATATGATTAGTCCTGATCCTAAAAATTCAAGTTTGAAGTGAGTAAACATAATTTCATTTTGGACCCATTTGTGGACACATTTGGTATAAGTTAAAAAAACAGTGCCGTATACAGATACTTTTAACGCCGTGTATACATTCTTTTGTATTCGTAGTGTCTGGTTTGTCCGTACTACCAATCGTGATCAATGGTGGATCAAGGAATTTCTTTGAGAACTATTCCAACCCGTCCTTCAAACCAACTGTCATCGTTTCCACCTTCTTTATCTACGGGTTATCTATTACCATCTTCATCGCCTGCTACTCCGCCATCTTGAAAGTCATTTGGCGCAACCCCATCCATCGAAAGACCTCCGCCCGAGACCAAAGCACAACCAGCCGCATACGGAAGCAGCGAATTAAAATCCTCAATACCGTGTGCATCATCATCACCAGCAATGTCGTCATCTATGGCTATTTCTTCGGCGTTATTTTGTGGATCACGTGTGGCGGGCATACACGCGTCAGTGCGCGGTTCAGCAATGCGTTGCTGTACTCCTCAATATTGGTGGCTTATCTGAACCCTTGTATCAACCCGTGCGTGTATGCCTTCCACCAGATAAAGATTAGACGTTATCTATCTCGAAGAAAGCTGCGATATGAGCAAGCATCATGGAACGGTCGTCCATTACCAAGCACAAGATCGGAGATCAGAGCTCGGGAGGAAAGGTATGATAGTTTGATTGAACGTCCGTCATACACGAGACGTCGTCATTGTGCTGACGTAGGACCGCGTTAGCAATTCCTGAGGCAGTCTTTGACGCACCAAGTATGTGTGGAATTGATCAAAGAAGAAAGCAAAATAGACAGTGAATACATCGCATTAAATGGCAGGGTACATAATTTATGCTCGATGATGGTAGGATTGCCGGTAGAATTCTATTCCGCCAATCTGGGATCGATATCCAGGCGCACATCATTGTACGATTCCATGCAAGCTAGCGCAGCTAGCGCCACTTATTGACATAGGAGAAGCCATTGCAATGTTTCAGATAATAATTGACGCAACATGCCATTGTACTCAATCTGACCAACATGCGAAGTAGTGCCTGTCAAACAAAAGGCTTTATCTGTACGGTTCGCACGTGTCATAGTTGCATGAACTCTCTTCAATTTATTGTAGGAGAAGTGGTTTGACGCCTCTTTTGCAACCAGCATTGTGTCTCACGAGGCGGCGCTTCACTGAGTGAATCAAGGGCATTCACTTATCACCCATGCAGGCATAGACGCAAGTCATTTCTCCTTGACGCATGGGGTGCCAAAATCAAGGCCTAAATGGCGGGAGGTTTCGGATTTGAGTTCATTGTTGACATGGTTGACGGAACACGTTTCAACAAAATGTGAAGTGCGTGTCAATAATATTGCCCTATTGTTCAGCTTATTCATTTCGATATAAACTATTTAAAAAGAAACCAATTATTATCGCAGTTGAGCTACACCTCTTTTTCAGTCGGTATTACGAGCCACAAAGACATTTCTGTGGAATATGTTGAAAACTTTGATGATGGCAATGAAACAACTTTTATTATGAGATACGAAAATTCGACGAGAAGTCAATAAAAACAAAACATAGATTTTGTTTAAAGTAACCGACATTAACTAGATTAATATGCTTAAAAATGCTTAAACATGCTTAAAAAACAACCGCTTTTGAATATCAAAATCAAAGAACAACAGTTGTCCCAAGTAAAGAGCTTTAAATATCTCGGTGTACATGTGGATGAAAAATTAAAATGGGATGTTCACATTAAACAGACGTGTAACAAACTAAGTAAAATGGTTAGTTATTTATGTAGACTAAGACAATTTGTAAATATGTCTGAATTGAAATTAATCTATAATTCCATCATATTACCGCACTTTGATTACGGGGATGTAGTATGGCAATCTGCCTGCAGTAACAGTTTAATACAACTCCAAAAAATTCAAAATAGGGCCGGTAGAATCATACTTAAAGTTAACCCTTATTCGCATACTTCTACCAGTCAAATTCATAGCTGTCTTGGTTGGCAAATGATACGTGAAAGGCAACAAATCCATTTATTACTCCTAACTTACAAAACATTACATAACATGACCCCTGAATATTTGAAAGACATATTTGAGTTTAAACCCTCTCCATACTCCCTCCGTAATGCACATAATCTCTCTTTACCTAAGCCAAGAACTAATTATTGTAAAATAACTTTTGTGTACAGAGCTTCTTTTCAATATAATAAATTATCCCTTGATTTGCGTCAACTACCCACTTTTGCCACCTTTAAGACTAACCTAAACAGACTATAATCACCTTGTTGTAGTACCTCTTTATGTATGTTTATATGATGTTTGTTTTGTTTGTTTGTTTGTTTGTTTGTTTTTTCCTTTAAGTATTTGTATTAAGTTTTCGACAGATACTTTGTAATTATTTATTTTTTTAATTTGTAATATTATGTATATTTTGTATATTGTAAACTGGCCCCATGGAAGACCAGCAGCAACAATTATCGTTGCAGCTGAATATGGGCAACCAGCCGTATATTTGTATTTGTATATGATTATTTTTTATACGGAAATAAAAACAACAAACAACAACAATAATAGATTTGATTTGAATAAGACATCTCATATCTCTGTGTGTGTCTCTTGCCCCTTTACCCTCTCTCTCTCTCTCTATCACACACCCACGCACCCACACTTTTATCTCTCCATCCTCTCTCCTCCATTGATTCATTAAACTACTATTCCATTTCATGCTTTTGCAATCGTAATTAAAACTAGACATATAATACTTGTTTGGAACAAGTATAGGTGGGCTGGTCAACAAAAATTTGAGACAAAATAGAGCAAAAATAAGCGACATACTGCTTACAAATTCTTAAAAAACAATATCATGTAGATTCATAACGTGAACTAAATTCACCTTCTATAGGCATAACACGCAAATTATGAAGTTTTTGACATGAGGCCTTTAATCAAAATTTTCACTATGATGACGTCATCAAAATGAAAAATGATTATTACTGCGCTTGTAGAGAATTGTCTTAGCTACAACATATCGCAATTTTGAAGAAAATTAATCAATATTTACAGAGATACAATCAATTTTACATAAATATGCTGACGTCATAATATGCAAATTCGTATTTTGAGTTCCAAGGCCATTGTGATGATGTCACGATACACTTAATGGCCAAATGAGACATGGAATCATATTTCCGACTCATACTCTATCTAAATATGAAAAAAAATTGAGGATCCCGGTGCATTCCAAAGAGCTATAATGGATTTTGTATTGGCATGTTTTTGCCCATATATGCTATGTATTAAAAGAGCTCGCGCGCACTGACATTTATCTTGAATTTACGCTCATCTTGTTAATAATGGTCATAAAGAGATAAACATGGTATCAAATTCCTTGAAAAAATATGAGAAATATCATGAAAGAAAAAAAATGGCGATTCTATGTTTTGTAATGGTGTTACGCGCGAAAACGCGCGCGCATGCTCCTACTCGCGATTTTTTAAAAATGCTTAAAATGACCTGAAACGTATGCAAAAAAAATTTGAGAAGATTTTGAGCATTTTAAAATTTTGCGCGCGCAAGGACGCGCGGACGTACGCGCAAGCGCGCGTTTTTTGAACTGAAATTGACCGGACTGATAATGACCTTGATCATGATAAATATAAATTAGAAATGACTTTTGGTTATAAAGATATGATCATGAGTTGATTTTTACAAAATGGCGCTTAGATGACGTCATCAGTCAAGGTCAAGGTTGAAAACGTTATTTTGCTTTCTCTATATGCCTATACATATGTGTGCAAAATTTCAAAGCATTTGATTGAACCATTTCAAAGTGATCTTGCTCACAAAAAAGTGGTTCGAAATAAGAAAAATAAATAAATAAAGGCGATTTTAACAAAAATATAAGGTGGTCTGTATTAAATACAGCCCACCTAATAAAATACCAATAATATTTTGTTAAATTGTATAACATTTTGATGACTACAAATAGTAAAAACGTACCTCTTAAATTTAATGTAATATATTTAAAACTACGAAGCATATTCGTGATTCAACAAGTTTTTTATTAAAATATTTTCAACATTGCCAAATTGTTATACATGTACTTTTTATTGATTTTCATTACATTGTATTAAGACACATATATATCCATGTGACTGTGTAACATCAACAAATTATTAGATAGGTTTCCGTCGGTAACAGATAACATAAGTTAGTCAACTATTGTAGCACATGCACCGGGGATGTGCTAGAGATTATGGACACGAAATCAAATTATGTTTTGTTGGGAGAATCTATTTTCCTCGTGAAAACGATGATGAGAATAGTGACGCTGAGAATAGTGATGATGATGATGATGATGATGATGACGATGGTGGTGATGGTGGTGGCGGTGGCTTATATAGATTATGTAGCTTCTGCTGGGCGAGCATGGCCCTTGTTTCAAAATATCTCACGGAATTTTCAAGTTGTCAGACTGTAGCTAGTGTGTGTTTCGAAAGCTTAATTCCATTGTTCTGCCATTGGTTGTATATCAGGTTGTAAGAATGATTAAGTGGTTTTAAAAAAAATTAAAAATCATGAAGATTTGTTAACCATTCTTTAGATAAAATGTGTGACGCAATACACACTGTTGACCATAAAGTTAGCATAACATTTCCATATCTTATTTCATGAAAATGATTGTGACAATGGTTAATCTTGATCAAGTTTATATTTACTCAGAAATCTTTTATTCAACATCTATGATTATTTATATTGATCATACAGTTCTGAGAAGATATAAACTTTATCTATCAAGAATAGACCATACTGTCACGATTATTTTATAAGAAGTGGGAAGAAAAAATATTGACAATTTAGGGAATATACATACATTGAGAAAATAATTCTCACGATCAACATGTTTAGAGATTGAATATCTTCTCTTTTATCAAAGATGCTCTTTTGTATATTCGATAAAATCTTCGGCCATCTGTCGCCCGATTTCATATGAATTATCTCCAAACCACGTAATGCCATGAAAACCGTCTTCATAATTCACCCACTTCACTGGCACGCCCGCATATTCCAGCCTCTTTGCATAGAATATCCCGTCATCGCGTAAACAGTCGTATCCGAACGTCGCGACGAACGCGCGGGGCAATTTGGAAAAATCTTCGCGATAGAGAGGCGAAAACTTCGTCGAGGTCAAAGCGTCCTTCATGTTCTCCCATAGCTCGTCATCACCGAAGTCTGATGTCGGAGGGACATAGCAATCCGGCTTCATATCAGCTGGGATGAGATCATGGCTGAGATGCTTCTGATAGAATTCCGATTGTTTGAAGGCAGCCGATGTGTGGTTGTTCGCATAGATCTGCTGTCCGAGGTGCTCGTCCACTCTGCCAAAGGTGTATGCAGTGATTAAGTATGGCATAATACCAATCATGTCTACAGTTTGTCCGAAACCACCGTGCTGGCATCGCATCTTCTGCATGGATGGGGTGTTGTGGTCGAAGCTCTGAAGCCATGGGTATATGAGTACCTGGAGTTTGATGTCGGGCAAGGAAGGCTCGTCCGAGATCGCCCCAGACACAAGGGCGGCGAGGATACCACCGGCACTATCCCCTATCAGGGCTACTCTCGTTGGATCAACGCCGAACTCGTCAGCGTGGCTCAGGAACCACTTCGTGGCTGCAAAAGCGTCGTCGAATGCAGCTGGGAACACGTGTTTAGGTGCTAATCGGTATCTAAACAAGTAGGAAACAAGTCAAATTGATAACTCGATCAAAAATCTCCAAAGTCTCCAAGTCAACGTCAAACCGGTCAATGGAAATAATGTAATTTCTTGTT
The DNA here is from genome assembly GCF_000002235.5 of Strongylocentrotus purpuratus. NCBI lineage: Eukaryota > Metazoa > Echinodermata > Echinoidea > Camarodonta > Strongylocentrotidae > Strongylocentrotus > Strongylocentrotus purpuratus. The sequence continues at coordinate 21,402,430 of NW_022145597.1, forward strand.
TGGTCTGTTGTCGGTCTGGTGCGACTGCGGTATGATCTTGGTTGGACACATAGTTTTATATTATAAAAATGCAATCATCATAAGATAATTCGATGATTTGAATTATCAACTCAGCTTCTTTTTTAGTTTCTCGGACGACCGTTTCATAGACGGAGTGTTACTGGAATATTTTGAATGGGTTGGTGGCCGTTGGAATGGTTTTGCTAACAGAATAACCATGTTTGAAGGTTCTCATATTTCCCAATTGGAGACAACAAAGGACATTATATGTAAATATTTAAGCGGAAGGACCAACTTTCAATCTATAATAATTGTCTCTTCCTCCTTATAATAATGTCCTAAATACCACGAAGTTGATTTTAAATAATGATAAATAACTTACGTGACGGCAATCCCAACAGCGTGTACTCTTTCGGAAATCATGCGGACAGCGGGATCGTAAAAAGCTAGAACGAGTTCAAGGTAATTCGGATTTTAAAAAAATGAGGAGAAGAATTGATACGATATGAAAAAAAACTTAAACAAAACCTTTAATGATCATTAAGTATTTTGAAACGGTTTGGTGTTAGGCGTAAGACACATACTGTTCATTGGTTGATTTGATATCGTTTCCAAGTTCACCGGGCTGATTTGGTGACGATCATCTACTATTTCGGCAGCACCGGTCAACAGCGCTGATTTTCGGCGGGCATATTTTTCTTATCTATTTTTAATTTATTGTTTTGGTTTTTACTACTTATTTATGTGAATTACAGTTTGCTTGATTTTAATAATCCTGACAAAATATTTAGTTAACGTACTGGAAGAGTTAACATGCATTCTTACCGATGTTGCCAACCGCCAGACCTCCGCCGTGAAAGTACAAGAATGCAGGGAGATCCCCTTCGCCGTCCTTCTTGGTTGGCTCGTACACTCTCACCCTGATACCATCGAATGACGTCACTCGTGACCTGATGTTTGACCCAGGTACCTCTTCCGGTGGATCCCCAACAAAGGTTCCAAATATGCTAAATGCCTCCACAAGCTCCTCGAAGCTGTTTGGGCAACGACGGTCGCGCACACACATCCTAACGTAATTCTGTTGTACAAAATAAGTATGTGTCAGATCAATGGCGAAGCTAAGTTGGGGGGGGGGGGCATGCCGAAAGGCCCACAAATAAGGAAAGAAAAGAAACAGAGAGTGAAAGATCAAAGAAAGACATGGTAAAGACAAAATGAAGACAAGCTGTACGACTCTCTCTCTCTCTCTCTCCGGCACCCTCACTTTAAGGCTTTGATATTTCGCATTTACTGATTTAACTGGTAAAACAGACTGGTGCCCCGATGACTCCAGAGGCCACCCCCCCCCCCCCCCCCCCCCGAAATAGTACGATCCACGCTTCGCCAATGTTGCAGATGACAATAATGTCTTTTTTTTCAACTCTTATGATTCAATGACAGTTTGATTGCTGAGGGACGATACAGCTAAGGATCAGGCCTTAGAAATGATTGTGTTAAAGCAGTGAATTAGTTACTTCATCATTATAAGTGTGTACAGCAGAAATAGTTCTTTAGACTCTTAGAATCTCGTTCCTCTTTCGTTTTCCCAATTATCTCTCACAGATCGCTAGCCTGCTTGTTATATTTTTACCACATAAGGACTTATTCATTCAATGTTGTTTTCCTTTGCTTGCAATGCAACTAACCCGGATATTTGGGTACCGTTTTGCTGAGAGACAGTGTGACACCCGCTTCGTGAACATTACATTTATTAACTTCTTGTTTTCTAGATATTATGATTGGAGCACTGGAGTCATGAGGACACCAGCCTATGATATCCGTTGTATAAAATGCAATATATCAAGGGCCTTAAAGTGAGGGGTGAGAGGGAGTCGTATCAACTTGTTTCATGTTGTTTTTACCCTTGGTCTGTGTACGATGTCTGATCTGTTTCTTTTCTAAAGCTTGTCATTTTAGTGTGGAAATGAAATCTTAATTGTCATCGAAATTGATACAATAGTCCCATTAGAAATAGTTTATATTTACGGTTCGTAAAGAAATGGCTAGAAATGCCATCTCAACTATCACACATAGCAGCCTTGGCCTAGATATTCCACAAATATCTCAGATCTATTCAGAATTTCACTACCTGTGCTTAGCCCATGGTCTCACGAGAGCGCACAGATGACAAAAGTAGGAAAATATGAAATGAAAAATCGAATCCGTCGTAAAAGAGGACAAAACAAAGTATGGGAACAAAAGATACAACTTTTGGTATTGCAGGGTCAGTTCCTAGCGTTGGTGTTAGAAAATAAGTCGTAGATCCATGAAATACTGACTGGGCACTGGGAACGACAAAGCAACTGAGACACGAATGCCAAGCACTGAGCAGATTGGCCTTCACCTCATTCTAGTGATTTTCAATCTAAGAAACGAGCCCTATATACTAATATGAAAACAAAGTATGACTGAATAAAGATGATCGATATATATTATTGGCCCAGTCATTGCAATCAATAACTATTTCACATTATAGAACTCAGGCCCCCATCACCTCACAGCCTGCATAGACTACACTACACTGGTAACAGCAGAGTGTCCTTGGAAACAGACCTAATATGTGTCCATTTTCAGACGGCGCCAAGAGGTTCATACAAAAAAAAAGGCCCTTGGACAAGCTGGAGTTGGACCTAGGCCCTGTTTCATGAAACTTTTTATCAATAACAAGTTACAATAACTCTGATATGCTACTAAAAGTGTGGCATTTGGTTGACTGAGAGCAAATTTGTCATAACAATTTAGCATTTGTTATTGATAACAAGTTTTATGAAACAGGCCCCTGGAATACTCACGAGGCCCTGAATGGCTTGGGAGATGGTAGCCGATGTACGGTACTGCCATGGTTCTGCAAAACCATCGGGAACAGGTTTATAGAAGGCATAGCTTATAAGGACTCCCATTCCCGCAAGGAATGTGAGTAGTTTTGTCCTGGTCCTCATGATGATCGTTCATAAAGTTATATACTTAATTTATAAAGTATACCGTTTACAGGTAGGCTACAAAGCCTTGCAATAGATCACCTACATGCATATAGGCTACCCTTAGAGCTCATCCGGGTGTGTCAATATTTGGGGCCTTTGTACTTTGACCCGTTTAGACCGTGGGCCGAGCGCGATTTTCCTTCCAGTTCGTTGCATAGATTCCGGTACAAGATTTAGATAATGTTAATAAAAAGATAAAAATACACAAATCCCAAATCAGCTTATTCCTGCGAATGAGTCCTTGTCGTTCGTATAAAACATAAGTTTAATTGACAAGTTATTTAAGAGAAATGTGCGTGAACGAGACCGCCAACTCTCCGTTCGTACACGTGTATTAAATCACCGTGCGACGAGAGTGAAACAGCACATTCTCCGTCGTACGAAGAAATTATGTAATCCATTCGAATATTTCCCAAAGCCAATCACATTTGCTGATGTAAATAATATGATTTTGCAAATATTAACTGCGAAAACTAATGAAAACCTCGTCAGGGTGAAAATATTTCGAAAATGAGGGGTCATAGCTACCATGAAACAGACGAGAAATAGCACGTTGCCAATTTGATATTATTGTAAGGATCGTATGCAATTCTCTTGAATGTACACTGATCTGTGTAGAGATCAGTGGCTCCGTACTGACAAGACTCGAGTTAGTATTGTGTAATTAAAACTTTTGATGAAAATTTTTCTTGTATTAGCGATGCAATGGTAGTTTAAGAATAGACCTACAGAATTAGAGTCCCTAAATATTCATTGTAATTATAAAAAAAAGATATATGTCTTTTTTATTTCCATTCCTGTAGTAGTTTTTACATGTTTTCAAATGTTTGAATTTTTTAGAAGTTTTAGATTTTTTTTTTTTTTTTGGGGGGGGGGGGGAGACACGCTTAATAAGGTATACGGGATGTGGGTGACTTTTCTTTCCTGGAGGAAGAAATATGACAATGTTTATTCAAAATTACACTGCATTCACTGGCTTAAAAATTGATAACAGATACTTGCTGAGGTATATATGTGAAGTGTACAGAATGAAAAACTGTTCGCGACAGTGAAAACTGTTGGCAAACTTTCCAGCAACCTCTTACGAACCCTGGCGAAACCCCAAATTCGCTTCATTTGCAACTTGCAAGCATTCGCCACTCAGCGAGATACCCCCTTATGGGGCTTTCACATATACACTCCGGGGCCCGTACGGCGAGTAAAAACAGACATTTTGGGAATTTTCGGCCGGTGGCCGGCCGGCTACCGTAAAGATCCTACGGGCGCCGGGACAATTTTTGAAGCCGTACGGGCGCCGTGGTGCTGAGTCGGCTGCTCCCAATTCTCCCGGCGTTTTTATCTGACCGTTAGGTCGTAGAGAGCCCGTGAAGGGCCCGCAGGGCACCTTACGGGTCCCGTGCGGGCTCCGGACGGTGTTCGGACGGGCCCCTCACGATTTTTGGGGGTCAATTCTCATGAAAAATCTTTACGGGAACCTTGAGGTGCGGATTTCAGAGGACACATAGTTCAGTGCACCTCACGGGACCCGGCCGGGCGCCTTAAGGACCCCGGCCGCTCCCGGCAGGGCACCTTGAGGACCCCGGCCGGGTCCCGGCAGGGCACCTTCCGGGAGCCACGGGTGCACCTGCTCATTGGACGGAGCACGTAAGCTTACCGGCCGGCATCCTTACGGGCGCCTTGCATTTCACTCGACCAATTTTCACCGGGCACCTCCCGGGCGCCGCAGAATATGTGACCACACATGCCGTAGAAAAGAAAATCGGAAGGTTCCCGTACGGTCTCTAAATCCACGGCAAGCCGCCGGGTAGGGAAAATCGTACGGGGCCCGGTTTATATGTGACCTAGGCATAAATGGGGCTTTCACATATACACTCCGGGGGCCCGTACGGCGAGTAAAAACAGACATTTTGGGAATTTTCGGCTGCCGACAAGTTCCTACGGGCGCCGGGACAGTTTTCTAAGCCGTACGGGCCCCGTGGTGCTGAGTTGGCTGCTCCCAATTCTCCCGGCGTTTTTAACTGACCGTTAGCCCGTAGAAAACCCGTAAAGGGCCCGTGAGGCACCTTACGGGTCCCGTGCGGGCTCCGGACAGTGCCCGGACGGGCCCCTTACGAATTTTTTCTTCAATTTTAATTAAAAATATTTACGGGCACCTTGCGGTGCTCAAGGGTTCCGTACGTGTACCCTACGGCGCCCTCACGGGCCCCTCAAGAGCCCCGGGTGATATGCACAACAACAGGCGTCTGCCGTCCGGGGGCCATTTAAAATGAATATTGCCCGTGCGGGTCCCTCACGGCGGCATCTCGAAATGTACAACGCAGATTTAAAAACAGGAGGTACGGATACCAGAGGACACATACAGAGTGAGTCAGAAAAAATGTCCCACTTTTTAAAAGTTGTATTGTTTGAAGTATGAATATTTAATGATGAGTTTTATGATATATGTCTTGATAGAGTTATCCTCCCAGTACATTTAGGTACCATTTTCATTTGAATTTCTGCATGCATGACTGAACATCAGACAATCTTTACAAGACTGACAAATCTCACTTGTGCCAAGTTGCTAGGTGAGGAACAAAATAATGTTTTGAACAAAGACAGCCATTTTGTTCAATTATCCAATCAGCCAGACAGACAAAAACACACAAATACACGCACCCCCCACACTCACACATATATATATATATATATATATACCAACATGCACAGGCACACGTCCACAAATGAGTATTCCATTCCCGACAAGGCCTACCAAAACTGTTACTTTTTGTCGGGAATTCTTCTTATCGTACGAAAAGTTGAGTGGCCGCTGTCCTCTTGGTGCGTATTGGCGGATGTTGTGCTAGATGATGATGATGGTGATGATGATGATGATGATGATGAAGATTAAGATGATGACAATGATGACATGATCGTGGTAGTGAATGTGTTTAAAAGGGAAAGATTTTTACTTTAGGGTTATGCCACTTAAACATTCAGCGATCTTGATAAAAATCAATGCTCAATCAGAAAAGGGGCAATTATGAAATAATTGTCACCGTGTGTGTTGTGTGTGTGCGTGTTGGTGTGTGCACGTGTCTGACTGTCTTTGTCCAATGCATTGTTTTATTCCTCACCAAGTAACTTGGCGCAAGTGAGATCTGGCAGTGTCTGATATTCAGTGATGCATGCAGGGATTCAAATGAAAATGGTACCTAAATGTACTGGGAGGATAACTCTATCAAGACATATATCATGAAACCCATGATTAAATATTCATACTTCAGACAATACAACTTTTAAAAAGTGGGACATTTCTTCTGACTCACCCTGTAGTTCAGTGCACCGCACGGCACCCGGCCTGGCGCCTTGAGGACCCCGGCCGGGAGCCATCGGTACACCTGCTCATCGGACGGAGCCCGTAAGGTTACCGGTCGGCACCCTGCCGGCACCTTGCCGGCAACCTGCCGGCACCCTTACGGGCGCCTTGCATTCACTCGACCAATTTTCTCCGGGCACCTCCCGGGCGCCGCATAATATGTGAACACACATGCCGTAGAAATGAAAATCGGACGGTTCCCGTACGGTCTCTAAATCTACGGCAAGCCGCCGGGTAGGGAAAATCGTACGGGGCCCGGTTTATATGTGACCTAGGCATTATACTCATGGATGATATAAGGTGAACAAGTACAAAAGCAAGAACTAGATTAAGAAGAAGAAGAAAATGAAAGAGGAGGAGGTGAAAAAGAAATTGAAATATATCTTTTAGAATTGAGATTTTGATATTAATAAATCAACAGATGGAGACACACTTTTAATCTCTTAAAACATTTCTGTCTATTCTCATCCCCTCTTACTTTCTCTTAGCCCCCAATTATTCTTTTCCCCATCCTCTCTCTCTCCCTCTCTCTCTTCTCTTCGCCCCTCTCCATCTCTGCTCTCTTTTCTCTCCAATTTTATTTTCCCCCTTCTGTCTCCCATGTTCTTCGCGTCTTCTTTTCTTTGCCCCTCTCCCCTTTTCACACCACATTCTTTGTTTTCCCCTCTGTTTTCTCAATTTATATGTCCTTTCGATATCATCCCCTCTTCCCTTGTTTCCTTCTTCCTTCTTTCTCTTCACCTCCCTTCTCATTCGGCTTTCTCGTCACCCCTTTCAGTCCATTTTCACCCCTTTCCTCTCTTTCTCTTTGCATCACCTCCCCCTATATATCGACACTACCTCAATATCTTATTGTAATATCTCAGTGATGCAAATGAATAAAACAATCCCATCAATACAATATTCTCTTGACTTATATAAATTATTTACATTTTATTTATAATATCAAATTCAATCAGGCATATAACGGAGCAAAATAATATTAATATATTAACTTCATAATAACCCGCGTGATCTGATACAGGTATGAGATTTATTTCAGATATAAACTTAATCTATCAAGAATAGACCATATATACTGTCACGATTATTTCATAAGAAGTGGGAAGAAAAAATATTGACAATTTAGGGAATATACATACATTGAGAAAATAATTCTCACGATCAACATATTTAGAGATTGAATATCTACTCTTTTATCAAAGATGCTCTTTTGTATATTCGATAAAATCTTCGGCCATCTGTCGCCCGATTTCATATGAATTATCTCCAAACCATGGAATGCCATGAAAACCGTCTTCATAATTCACCCACTTCACTGGCACGCCCGCATATTCCAGCCTCTTTGCATAGAATATCCCGTCATCGCGTAAACAGTCGTATCCGAACGTCGCGACGAACGCGCGGGGCAATTTGGAAAAGTCTTCGCGATAGAGAGGCGAATACTTCGTCGAGGTCAAAGCGTCCTTCATGTTCTTCCATAGCTCGTCATCACCGAAGTCTGATGTCGGAGGGACATAGCAATCCGGCTTCATATCAGCTGGGATGAGATCATGGCTGAGATGCTTCTGATAGAATTCCGATTGTTTGAAGGCAGCCGATGTGTGGTTGTTCGCATAGATCTGCTGTCCGAGGTGCTCGTCCACACTGCCAAAGGTGTATGCAGTGACGAAGTATGGCATAAGACCTATCATGTCTACAGTTTGTCCGAAACCACCGTGCTGGCATCGTATCTTCTGCATGGATGGGGTGTTGTGGTCGAAGCTCTGAAGCCATGGGTAGATGAGTACCTGGAGTTTGATGTCGGGCAAGGAAGGCTCGTCCGAGATCGCCCCAGACACAAGGGCGGCGAGGAGACCACCGGCACTATCCCCTATCAGGGCTACTCTCGTTGGATCAACGCCGAACTCGTCAGCGTGGCGTAGGAACCACTTCGTGGCTGCAAAGGCGTCGTCGAATGCAGCTGGGAACACGTGTTTAGGTGCTAGTCGGTATCTAAACAAGTAGGAAACAAGTCAAATTGATAACTCGATCAAAAATCTCCAAAGTCTCCAAGTCAACGTCAAACCGGTCAATGGAAATAATGTAATTTCTTGTTTGGTCTGTTGTCGGTCTGGTGCGACTGCGGTATAAACTTGGTTGGACACATAGTTTTATATTATAAAAATGCAATCTTCATAAGATAATTCGATGATTTGAATTATCAACTCAGCTTCTTACTTAGTTTCTCGGACGACTGTTTCACAGAGTGTTACTTGAATATTTTGAATGGGTTGGTGGCCGTTGGGTTGATTTTGCTAACAGAATAATCATGTTTGAAGGTTCTCAAATTTCCCAATTGATGACAACAAAGGAAATTGTATATATCTTGAGCGTAAGGACCTACCTTGAATCTATAAAAATAGTCTCTTCCTCCTTATAATAATGTCCTAAATACCACGAAATTGGTTTAAAATAATGATGAATAACTTACGTGACGGCAATCCCAACAGCGTGTATTCTTTCGGAAATCATCCGGACAGCAGGATCGTAATAAGCTAGAACGAGTTCAAGGTAATTCGGATTTTAAAAAAATGAGGAGAAGAATTGATACGATATGAAAGAAACGTAAACAAAACCTTTAATGATTAATAGTATTTTGAAACGGTTAGGTGTTAGGCGTAAGACACATACTGTTCATTGGTTGATTTGATATCGTTTCCAAGTTCAACCGGGCTGATTTGGTGACGATCATCCACTATTTCGGCAGCACGGTCAACAGCGCTGATTTTCGGCGGGCGGATTTTTCTTATCTATTTTTAATTTATTGTTTTGGTTTTTATTACTGATTTATGTAAATTACAGTTTGCTTGATTTTAATAATCCTGACAAAATATTTGGTTAACGTACTGGAAGAGTTAACATGCATTCTTACCGATGTTGCCAGTCACCAGACCTCCACCGTGAAAGTACAAGAATGCAGGGAGATCCCCTTCGCCGTCTTTCTCGATTGGCTCGTACACCCTCACCCTGATACCATCGAATGACGTCACTCGTGATCTGATGTTTGACCCAGGTACCTCTTCCGGTGGATCCCCAACCAAGGTTTCAAGTATGCTAAATGTCTCCATAAGCTCCTCGAAGATGGTTGGGCAACGACGGTCCCACACACACATCCTAACGTAATTCTGTTGTACAAAATAAGTATGTGTCAGATCAATGACAAAGCTAAGGTGGGGGGGGGCATGCATCCCCAAATCGAATCCCCCCCCCCCCCCAAAAAAAAAAAAAAATAATAATAATAATAATAATAATAATAAATAAATAAATAAATAAAATAAAAAAATAAGGAAAGAAAAAGAGGGAAAGGGAGAAACAGAGAGTGAAAGATCAAAGAGGGACATGGGAAAGACAAAATGAAGACAATCTGTACGTCTCTCTCTCTCTCTCTCTCCGGTACCGTCACTTTAAGGCCTTGATCTTTCACATTTATTCAACTGGTATAACAGACTGGTGCCCCATGACTCTAGAGCTCACCCCTCTCCATCCCAAAATAGTACGATCCACGCTTCGCCAGTGTTGCAGATGACAGCAGATGACAATTTGATTACTGAGAGACGATACAGCTTAGGGTAAGGCCTTACAATGATTGAGTAAAAGCAGTGATTTAGTTACTTCATCATTATAAGTGTGTACAGCAGAAATAGTTTTTTAGAATCTTTGCATCTCGTTCCTCTTTCATTTTCCCCATTATCTCTCACAGATTGTTAACCTGCTCAGGGACGGATCCAGGGGGGCACAGGGAGCACGTGCCCCCGGCCAAAATGTCCTCTTACCCGTTGTTGTTAGAAAATAAGCCGTAGATCCATGAAATACTGACTGGGCACTGGAACGACAAAGCAACTGAGACACGAATGCCAAACACTGGCCTTCACCTCATTCTATATGTGATTTTCAATCTAAGAAACGAGCTCTATATACTAATATGAAAACAAAGCATGACTGAATCCCGCGCTCCCCCCCCCCCCCCCCCCCCCCACCTCCGAGAACGGAAGGACTTCATGCGTATTACCAAAATGTCCGGTAAATGGGTACTTTTCGTGCGACAAAGTCCGGCCCGAGAATTGTAAAAAAAAAAGGGGTGTATTAACTTTTCACCCGGAGATTTCTTTAAAAAGGGGGTGTTTTTTTTTTTTTTTTTTGTCTCAGCTCTTTTGACTCCTGAGAAATTATTCCGAATTTAGGGGGGGGGTACATTGAGCATTTTTCATGATTTAGGGGGGTCTCCAAGGCAGGAAAAGCCCGCGAAAAGCCCGCGAAAGGGGGGTTCGGAAATGTTGGCAGTCCTCTGATAGGGGGTGCTTTAAAAAAGAGGGAACACGCATATGCGTACCCTAAATAACACTGAGTGGGGGGGGGGACTGAATAAAGATGATCGATATATATTATTATCCTGGTCATTGCGATCAATAACTATTTCACATTATAGAACTCAGGCCCCCATCACCTCACAGCCTGCATAGGCTACACTGGTAACAGCATAGTGTCCTTGGAAACAGACCTAATATGTGTCCATTTTCAGACGGCGCCAAGAGGTTCATACAAAAAAAAGGCCCTTGGACAAGTTGGAGTTGGACCTAGGCCCTGTTTCATGAAACTTGTTATCAATAACAAGTAACAAAAACTCTGATACGCTACTAAAAGTGTGGCATTTGATTGACTGAGAGCAAATTTGTCATACCAATGTAGCATTTGTTATTGATAACAAGTTTAATGAAACAGACCCCTGGAATACTCACGAGGCCCTGAATGGCTTGGGAGATTGTAGCCACTATACGGTACTGCCATGGTTCTGCAAAACCATCGGGAACAGGTTTATAGAAGGCATAGCTCACAAGGATTCCCATTCCCGCAATGAAGGTGAGTAGTTTTGTCCTGGTCCTCATGATGATCGTTCATAAAGTTATATACTTAACTTATAAAATATACCGTTTACAGGTAGGCTACAAAGCCTTGCATTAGATGTCATCACCTGCATGCATCTACCGTTAGAGCTCAGCCCGGGGTGTGTCAGTATTTGGGGCCTTTGTACTTTGAACCGTTGTTCTTTGTACCGTACATCGCAAGTTCGTTTAACTTTGTACCGTACAATATGCAAGTCATGTATCTCACTGAGCGGCGAATGCTTACGAACGTTGCGAACTTTGGACCCGCCAATTTTTCTGACGAATGTTGGTGAAAATCAGTGTTCGCCTCTGCGACATTTAGCGACTTTTAGCGAGGTTCAGCGACAATTAGCAATATTTATTTTGAGCGAATGTTTGCGAAAGCGTTTGCAAAGGGCAGTGAGCGACTATTTAGGACTGTAAGGGAATATAAGCGACTTTTTCGCGAAGATTAGCAACTATTTGCCAATCCTTTGCCATTACTTTTGTGAATGTGTGGGACGCTTTTATGTTGGCCATACGATCACGTGGTCGCTAGCATTGGCGAATCAAAAAGAACTTTAGTGACACCGTTTTAAAACCGTTTGCAAAGGCTTACGACTGTTTTACAAACGCTTGCAATATTTGTGGAAAAATAAACTCGCAAAGAAAAACTGTTCGCGACAATGAAAACTGTTGGCTAACTTTCTTGCAACCTATTACGAACCCTGGCGTAACCCCAAATTCGCTTCGTTTGCAACTTGCAAGCACTCGCCACTTAGCGAGATTCCCCCTTAACTCATGGATGATATAAGGTGAACAAGGGCAAAAGCAAGAACTAGATTAAGAAAAAGAAGAAAAAGAAGGAGGAGGAGGTGAAAAAGAAATTGAAATATATCTTTTAGAATTGAGATTTTGGTATTAATAAATCAACAGATGGAGACACACTTTTAATCTCTTAAAACATTTCTGTCTATTCTCATCCCCTCTTACTTTCTCTTTGCCCCCATCCTCTCTCTCTCTCTCTCTCTCTCTCTATCTCTCTCTCTCTCTCTTTCTCTTCGCCCCTCTCCATCTCTGCTCTCTTTTCTCTCCAATTTTATTTTCCCCCTTCTGTCTCCCATGTTCTTCGCGTCTTCTTTTCTTTGCCCATCTCCCCTTTTCACACCACATTCTTTATCTTTCCCTCTGTTCTCTCAATTTATTCGTCCTTTCTATATCATCCCCTCTTCCCTTGTTCCCTTCTTCCTTCTTTCTCTTCACCTCCCTTCTCATTCGGCTTTCTCGTCACCCCTTTCATTCCATTTTCACCCTTTTTCTCTCTTTCTCTTCGCATCACCTGCCCCTATATATCGATTCTACCTCAATATCTTCTTGTAATATATCAGTGATGCAAATGAATAAAACAATCCCATCAATACAATATTCACTTGACTTATTATTTACATTTTATTTATGATATCAAATTCAATCAGGCATATCACGGAGCAAAATAATATTCATATATTAACTTCACAATAACCCGCGTGATCTGATACAGGTATGAGATTTATTTCAGATATAAACTTAATCTATCAAGAATAGACCATACTGTCACGATTATTTCATAAGAAGTGGGAAGACAAAATATTGACAATTTAGGGAATATACATACATTGAGAAAATAATTCTCACGACCAACATGATTAGAGATTGAATATCTACTCTTTTATCAAAGATGCTCTTTTGTATATTCGATAAAATCTTCGGCCATCTGTCGCCCGATTTCATATGAATTGTCTCCAAACCATGTAATGCCATGAAAACCGTCTTCATAATTCACCCACTTCACCGGCACGCCCGCATTTTCCAGCCTCTTTGCATAGAATATCCCGTCATCGCGTAAACAGTCGTATCCGAACGTCGCGACGAACGCGCGGGGCAATTTGGAAAAATCTTCGCGATAGAGAGGCGAATACTTCGTCGAGGTCAAAGCGTCCTTCATGTTCTCCCATAGCTCGTCATCACCGAAGTCTGATGTCGGAGGGACATAGCAATCCGGCTTCATATCAGCTGGGATGAGATCATGGCTGAGATGCTTCTGATAGAATTCCGATTGTTTGAAGGCAGCCGATGTGTGGTTGTTCGCATAGATCTGCTGTCCGAGGTGCTCGTCCACACTGCCAAAGGTGTATGCAGTGACGAAGTATGGCATAATACCAATCATGTCTACAGTTTGTCCGAAACCACCGTGCTGGCATCGCCCCTTCTGCATGGATGGGGTGTTGTGGTCGAAGCTCTGAAGCCATGGGTAGATGAGGACATGGAGTTTGATGTCGGGCAAGGAAGGCTCGTCCGAGATCGCCCCAGACACAAGGGCGGCGAGGAGACCACCGGCACTATCCCCTATCAGGGCTACTCTCGTTGGATCAACGCCGAACTCGTCAGCGTGGCTCAGGAACCACTTCGTGGCTGCAAAAGCGTCGTCGAATGCAGCTGGGAACACGTGTTTAGGTGCTAGTCGGTATCTAAACAAGCAGGAAATAAGTCAAATTGATAACTCAATCACAAAGCTAAACTGTCTCCAAGACAACGTCAAACTGGCCAATGGAAGTAATGTAATTTCTTGTTTGGTCTGTTGTCGGTCTTTTTTGGCATCGTTGGTGTGGCTGTGGCATATGAACTTGGTCGGACACATAGTTTTAAATTATAAAAATGCAATCTTCATAAGATAATTCGATGATTTGAATTATCAACTCAGCTTCTTACTTAGTTTCTTGGACGACTGTTTCACAGAGTGTTACTGGAATATCTTAAATGGGTTGGTGGCCGTTGGGTTGATTTTGCTAACAGAATAACCATGTTTGAAGGTTCTCAAATTTCCCAATTGATGACAACAAAGGAAATTGTATATATCTTGAGCGTAAGGACCTACTTTGAATCTATAAAAATTGTCTCTTCCTCCCTATAATAATGTCCTAAATACCACGAAATTGGTTTAAAATAATGATGAATAACTTACGTGACGGCAATCCCAACAGCGTGTACTCTTTCGGAAATCATGCGGACAGCGGGATCGTAAAAAGCTAGAACGAGTTCAAGGTAATTCGGATTTTAAAAAAATGAGGAGAAGAATTGATACGATATGAAAAAAAAACTTAAACAAAACCTTTAATGATCATTAAGTATTTTGAAACGGTTTGGTGTTAGGCGTAAGACACATACTGTTCATTGGTTGATTTGATATCGTTTCCAAGTTCACCGGGCTGATTTGGTGACGATCATCTACTATTTCGGCAGCACGGTCAACAGCGCTGATTTTCGGCGGGCACATTTTTCTCATCTATTTTTAATTTTGTTGTTTTGGTTTTTATTACTGATTTATGTAAATTACAGTTTGCTTGATTTTAATAATCCTGACAAAATATTTGGTTAACGTACTGGAAGAGTTAACATGCATTCTTACCGATGTTGCCAACCGCCAGACCTCCACCGTGAAAGTACAAGAATGCAGGGAGATCCCCTTCGCCGTCCTTCTTGTTTGGCTCGTACACTCTCACCCTGATACCATCGAATGACGTCACTCGTGACCTGATGTTTGACCCAGGTACCTCTTCCGGTGGATCCCCAACAAAGGTTCCAAATATGCTAAATGCCTCCACAAGCTCCTCGAAGATGTTTGGGCAACGACGGTCCCGCACACACATCCTTACGTAATTCTGTTGTACAAAATAAGTATGTGTCAGATCAATGGCGAAGCTAAGGTGGGGGGGGGGCATGCCGAAAGGCCCACAAAATTAATAAGGAAAGAAAAAGCGGGAAAGAAAAGAAACAGAGAGTGAAAGATCAAAGAAAGACATGGTAAAGACAAAATGAAGACAAGCTGTACGACTCTCTCTCTCTCTCTCCGGCACCCTCACTTTAAGGCTTTGATATTTCGCATTTACTGATTTAACTGGTAAAACAGACTGGTGCCCCGATGAATCCAGAGCCCACCCCCCCCCCCCCCCCCCCCCCAAGTACGATCCACGCTTCGCCAATGTTGCAGATGACAATAATGTCTTCTTTTTTTTTAACTCTTATGATTCAATGACAATTTGATTACTGAGGGACGATACAGCTAAGGATCAGGCCTTAGAAATGATTGTGTTAAAGCAGTGAATTAGTTACTTCATCATTATAAGTGTGTACAGCAGAAATAGTTCTTTAGACTCTTAGAATCTTGTTCCTCTTTCGTTTTCCCAATTATCTCTCACAGATCGCTAGCCTGCTTGTTATATTTTTACCACATCAGGACTTATTCATTCAATGTTGTTTTCCTTTGCTTGCAATGCAACTAACCCGGATATTTGGGTACCGTTTTGCTATATAAGAGACAGTGTGACACCCGCTTCGTGAACATAATACATTTATTAACTTCTTGTTTTCTAGATATTATGATTGGAGCACTGGAGTCACGAGGACACCAGCCTATGATATCCGTTGTATAAAATGCAATATATCAAGGGCCTAAAGTGAGGGGTGAGAGGGAGTCGTATCAACTTGTTTCATGTTGTTTTTACCCTTGGTCTGTGTACGATGTCTGATCTGTTTCTTTTTCTTTTCTAAAGCTTGTCATTTTAGTGTGGAAATGAAATCTTAATTGTCATCGAAATTGATACAATAGTCCCATTAGAAATAGTTTATATTTACGGTTCGTAAAGAAATGGCTAGAAATGCCATCTCAACTATCACACATAGCAGCCTTGGCCTAGATATTCCACAAATATCTCAGATCTATTCAGAATTTCACTACCTATGCTTAGCCCATGGTCTCACGAGAGCGCACAGATGACAAAAGTAGAAAAAATATGAAATGAAAAATCGAATCCGTCGTAAAAGAGGACAAAACAAAGTATGGGAACAAGATATACAACTTTTGGTATTGCAGGGTCAGTTCCTAGCGTTGGTGTTAGAAAATAAGTCGTAGATCCATGAAATACTGACTGGGCACTGGGAACGACAAAGCAACTGAGACACGAATGCCAAGCACTGAGCAGATTGGCCTCACCTCATTCTATATGTGATTTTCAATCTAAGAAACGAGCCCTAAAAAGAAAACAAAGTATGACTGAATAAAGATGATCGATATATATTATTGGCCCAGTCATTGCAATCAATAACTATTTCACATTATAGAGCCTAGGCCCCCATCTCACCTCACAGCCTGCATAGACTACACAACACTGGTAACAGCAGAGTGTCCTTGGAAACAGACCTAATATGTGTCCATTTTCAGACGGCGCCAAGAGGTTCATACAAAAAAAAAGGCCCTTGGACAAGTTGGAGTTGGACCTAGGCCCTGTTTCATGAAACTTGTTATCAATAACAAGTTACAATAACTCTGATACGCTACTAAAAGTGTGGCATTTGATTGACTGAGAGCAAATTTGTCATACAAATTTAGCATTTTGTTATTGATAAAAAGTTTTATGAAACAGGCCCCTGGAATACTCACGAGGCCCTGAATGGCTTGGGAGATTGTAGCCGATGTACGGTACTGCCATGGTTCTGCAAAACCATCGGGAACAGGTTTATAGAAGGCATAGCTTATAAAGATTCCCATTCCCGCAAGGAATGTGAGTAGTTTTGTCCTGGTCCTCATGATGATCGTTCATAAAGTTATATACTTAACTTATAAAGTATACCGTTTACAGGTAGGCTGCAAAGCCTTGCAATAGATGTCATCACCTGCATGCATGTACCGTTAGAGCTCAGCCGGAGTGTGTCAATATTTGGGGCCTTTGTACTTTGAACCGTTGTTCTTTGTACCGTACATCGCAAGTTCGTTTAACTTTGTACCGTACAATATGCAAGTCATGTAACTCAGTGAGCGGCGAGTGCTTCGAGCGTTGCGAACTTTGGGCCCGCCAACTTTTCTGACGAATGTTGGCGAAAATCAGTGTTCGCCTCTGCGGCATTTAGCGACTTTTAGCGATGTTTAGCGACAATTAGCAACATTTGTTTTGAGCGAATGTTTGCGAAAGCGTTTGCAAAGGGCAGTGAGCGACTATTTACGACTGTAAGCGAATGTAAGCGATTTTTTCGCGAAGATTAGCAACTATTTGCCAATCCTTTGCCACTATTACTTTTGTGAATGTTTGGGACCTTTTATGTTGGCCATACAGTCACGTGGTCGCTAGCATTGGCGAATCAAAAAGAACTTTAGTGACACCGTCTTAAAACCGTTTGCAAAGGCTTACGACTGTTTTGCAAACGCTTGCAATATTTGCGGAAAAATAAACTCGCAAAGAAAAACTGTTCGAGACAATTAAAACTGTTGGCAAACTTTCTTGCAACCTTTTACGAACCCTGGCGAAACCCAAATTCGCTTCGTTTGCAACTTGCAAGCATTCGCCACTCTGCGAGATACCCCTTTAAGGGCCTGAGCGGCGAATGCTTGCGAACGTAGCGAATTTGGGGTTTCGCCAGAGTTTGTAAAATGTTGTGAAAGGTTGCAAGAAAGATCGCAAACAGTTTTCTTTGTTGCAAACAGTTTTCTTGTCGCAAAGAAATTTTGAACATGTTCAAAATTTCTTTCCGAATTTATTTTTCCGCAAACAGTTGCAGGCGTTTGCAAAACAGTCGTTAGCGTTTGCAAAACAGTCGTAAGCCTTTGCAAACGGTTGTTAAACAGATTTGCTCTTTGTTTTCGTCAGTTCTCTGTGTTTCGCCAAAGCTAGCGACCACGTTACCATATGGTTCCTTTATAAAAATCGATCCATTGAGTACCAGGAAGGAAGGAATTCCTTGAAATGCTGTGAGCGTCGGCAGCCTAGCATAGCCGGGTAATGTTGGAGCGCCTTGAGGACCTTGCAAGGTCGATACGTGCGCCATATAAGAATCCAATATTATTATTATCATTATTACCAGTAGTTAGCAAAAGGTCTCAAACGTTCACAAATAGTGGCAAAGGATTGGCAAATAGTTGCTAATCTTCGCAAAAGTTGTCGCTAACATTTGTTTACAGTCGCTAATAGTCGCCAACTGCCTTTCGCAAACACTTTCGGAGACATTCGCTCAAATGTTGCTAATTGTCGCTAAATGTCACTTAATGTCGCTGATTTTCGCCAACATTCGTCAGAAAAGTAGGCGAATCCAAATTCGCAACGTTCGCAAGCATTCGCTGCTCAGTGAGATAGGCCCTTAAGGAACTGAGATCATGGATGATATAAGGTGAATAAGAACAAAAGCAAAAACTAGATAAGAAGAAGAAGAATTAGAAAAAAAAGGAGAAGAAGAAGAAGAAGAAGAAGAAGAAGAAGACGAAGAAGGAGGAGAGGTGAAAAAGAAATTGAAATATATCTCTTAGAATTGAGATTTTGTTATTAATAAATCAACAGTTGGAGACACATGTTTAATCTCTTGAAACAATTGTCTATTCGCATCCCCTCTAAATTTCTCTTTGCCCCAATTTTTCTTTTCCCCATCCTCTCTCTCTTTCTCTCCCTCTTTCTCTTCGCCGGGCTCTCCATCTCTTCTGCTCTCTTTTCACTCCAATTCTCCGCTTTTCCTCTTCTCTCTCCCATGTTCTTCATGTCTTCTTTTCTTTGCCCATCTCCCCTTATCACACCGCATTATTTATCTTTCCCTCTGTTCTCTCAATTTATTCGTCCTTTCGATATCATCCCCTCTTCTCTTCTTCTCTTCTTCTTTCTTTCTCTTCACCTCCCTTCTCATTCGGCTTTCTTGTCACCCCTTTCAGTCCGTTTTCACCCCCTTTTCTCTCTCTCTCTTCGCATCACCTCCCCCTATATATCGACACTACCTCAATATCTTATTGTAACATCTCAGTGATGCAAATGAATAAAACAATCCCATCAATACAATATTCACTTGACTTATATACATTATTTACATTTTATTTACAATATCAAATTAAATCAGGCATATAACGGAGCAAAGTAATATTTCTATAATAATTTACTTCACATTAACCCGCGTCATCTGATACAGGTATGAGATTAATTACACTCTAAAATATAGGAATAATATTCACGTCAACATAATCAATATCTAGTTTGACTAGTCGTCTTTATACATCATTATTAGTACATCAATCGTTTCTTGAATACAAACTTGGCAGTAGGGTTGGCAGAATCATACTTCATAAATCATTAAATAATACAATATGGAAAAACTTATTATAGAGGCATATACAAAGATTTTTTTTCGTATGAAATTATTAGAGACATAGTTAGTTTCATCGTTGAATAAATGCCCGTGTTCATAAACTATACGCATTGTATGCTGTCATTTCGTTGATAATACCACATGTTATACTGTGTTCCGGAGTAGTTTGCTACCAAGGTCGTTTTTTTCACTTTGATAGCAGAATTACTGACAGAAACTAAAACAAATAATTTATAATCCATTCAGGACAGATTTTAAATGTAAAATTGACCTTTCCGCTACTCGTGCTATCAAGGTTGGATTTCCCTTTAAGTTTAAATGTGTGCTAATTAGTGGATAGCGAGATTATTAATGCCACTGTTGTACACTTGCAATGTAAATGATTTACATGCGGGTTTCACCGAAATAACCCCAATGTTAGAAAATTTATCAATAAAGTGGCTCCAGCCTAGCAATAACTGGCTTTTAAAAATGATAAGATAAGTGCACTTGAGAAATGGTTAAGTAGTTGCATCAATTATTAAGGTTTGTCCATACTACAGTGTTTTAGGCACAGGTGCACAATACTGTTAAGTCGATATCCATGTGCTATACCTTAAAAATCATAGAATGAAAAATTAGATGAAGGATATAAATCTTTGGCATACATTATCTAAATTGTATATCATAACTGTTCTTATAATAGCAAACAGAAATCGTGGGAACCAAATCTATCTCTTTGTATCTCAAAAGAAATTCAATGCATATAAACATTTCCTCTTATACCTTAAAAATGAGGGATATATTTATATCACCAATCTGGGCACACCCAACAGAAACTGCACACTGACTTGGTGTGAGTCTGAACGAAATTACGCCATCCAGTTCTTTTGTTTCAATAAATATATATTGATAGTTGGCAGGGTTGTGTTTTTAAATTATTGTATTAAATCGGGTTTAACTACTGGGCATATACAGATGAAGGTATACATGTAACACCTTAACATCTGTCTCATATGAAATTGTAGGTAAGAGGGATATAGCTCTTATACACCTTTCAAAAACATACATTTCTCTCGTGATTTTCATGACCCTGTCCCTTATCTACTCGGATAGTGCAATAGATTTGCTTCAATCTCGATAGAATGTTACGAGATCGGCTACCTCCAAAGAGGTCGTTAATACAGCCCTTTCGGACTTCTTGCCAGCAGCCGACATGAAAGCCCCCCTTGGCAAATAAAGTTTCTATTTTCACGAAAATATATCTTAATTTAACAAAATATCTCCCAATAAGGCACAATTTTCGATAATTTTGACCTTATATGTTTGAGAGCGGAAAAGGCTTAAAGCTTATCTGCCGTAGTTTATAGGAGGGATTAGACTGCCCTGCAAGGTCACTGGACAGGTGGTTATCTCATCAACTCAGCTCTCAGTTAACATAAGAAAAAGAGGACCATGGGGGAGCAATGGTCACCGATTAGGCATTGTTTGTTATATAGAGGGCGCAAGTAGCTGCAAGTAGTGCAGTGGGCCTTTAAAGTCAAAATCCTCAGGACTTTGCTCGTGGCATAGATTAGCGAAGTTGCGTGCGATCAATTTTATCAACCAATCAGATTTCGTTTTCGAACATCTGCAATCAATAGCTTGATTCCGATTGGCTTTCACTTCCTATTGAACAATGATCGGTCACGAAGTAAGAAATGTTTGTCATGTAAATTTTCCGACTTCTTTTTTAAATATCTCTATATTCAACTCATATAAATAAATCGATGAAAGTATTAATGCTTTCACTTTTTCCATCAAAGTTCAGTATTTTCATGATATAAAACAGCATTTTTTTAAATTCAACTTTGATACCGATATATAAAACATTCTTTGATACAAATAGATAGCATTATACAAAAATACAAGACATTCACAAACATGACAGTTATCAAAATAAACTCAATTTATGCGCGTTATCGCAAACTTTGCTCATCACTCCTCGGTCTCGTTTGCCATCTTGTTCTGACGTCACAGTCGTGTGACCTTTCGACCCCGCGAGCTGAAAGACTTCGCGGTAACTTGAGAGCCTGTTTCACACATCGGACTGCGCAGCGCCTCTCCAACCTCGCTTCTTTCTTTCTTAATTTCTGAACTTTTCCTGTAAATTTAAAAAAAAAAGGGTTTGAAATGATATTACTAGAATAGTTAAGAAGAACATGGAACGATTACTAGTTACTAGTACGCAGAAATGTCGCTGATCGATAAAAGTTCAGGAGTGATAAAAACTTAACGCTTTTAAAAATCAAATTCTTTACTAATGATTGTCATCTATCATTTTGTTTAATAATTAAAATGCATCTAATGCTGATCAAGCTGTAACTATAAATATAATGCCAGAGGTAGACTACCTCATAAATCCTACTACAGTTTCTTGAGTACCAAGAATTTATATTATAAAATATAATATATATAGATATAAGAGTTGGAAGGTTAAACTTTATTGGTTAGAGTTATACCAGACTGTTTATTGTTGTAATGTTATCTGACTCATAAATATGCATCAAATTCTTTATAAAAATCACTGCCCACTGTTTATCAATTTCTGGATACATGTATGCTTTAACAAACTGTATACGAATCCATGAGTAAGAAAAAAATTACCCCAAAATAAAGTGTTTACTGATAATTTTATTTCAGTAGCAACATTACAGCAAGATACACGTGCTGTAAAATGTTATTCATTCAAGAAAGTACAAATATATTTTTGTCGTCAGTTTGCAAGCGTAAAGTAGTACCCCTATAATAGGAGTCTGGTTTATAAATTCGTCTATTATATTGTTGTATAGGTATATTGATTGTAACTTACGTAATGTGGTTGCTCCGTGGAGTTGAAATCGCCCATCTCTATTTTCGGCATGCGCCCTCTGGAATCTTTCTGAAGAAACTTCTTCAATCACAAAATTGCTGATTTGACCTAAAAGTTGGACGAGAATAGAAAACAATCATTGGAAAGATCGATTAACATTTTTTCTTTATAAAGCAACAATTTCGAATTTCATCAGATTAGTTGGTGACATTCTGTTTCAATAGTTTGTTTGAAGGAGCCCAAAATCTGATCTATGAAGATTAGTCGATTACGGACTTGAAGAATCGCAATTATTTTGTGAATAATATTATATCGGTTTTCTTGTCGAGTTCAAATCCATCTTTGGAAATAAAACTTTTTAAACAAGATATTTTCTTCTAATTCACATATACCAGTCTTTGTCAGATATCAGAAAAGGAAAGTGGGCGAAAAAGATTTCAGCTCTTTTTTTTTACAGCTTTTTAAAGCACATTTTTAGACACTTTGTTGGTGATTAGATGAACTTGAATTGCGTTCAAACGCAGAGTAAATTTTTTTTAAGGGGAGAGGTAAAGAGAATACAAAATGCAGTTTTCCCACAATGAATGCAATCTTTTATCTTCAAGATACATCTAACTAAAGAATAAAACGTACCTTCACTAAACGTCCATTGTCTAATTTCCACCTGACTGGTAACTACGTTCTCCAGGGCGTACGTGAATGTTTGGGTGTGGTCAGTACCCGGGACCAGCTCTGGTTGGTATCGGTAGAGGAGGATGGTCTCTCTACCTCTCAAGCATAGTGGTGGGAGGGGCGTCGGCTCCACCTGTGACGTATCTGTGGTAGGAAATGAAATTTTGTCAGAGGAAACCTTATAGTTTTCCGTGACATGTACGGTTTTCTTTTATGAGATACTGTAAAAGTGGGTTATCGCCCTCTATGGGTTGGAAGGCTGACCTCACTTTTAGAAAGCTATCCAATAGAAATATTCATAGGCCTTTATATATGTCACAATTTATTTCGTTTGGTGTATCCTCCATTTTGGCAAAATGTGTCGATAAAAAGACTTCTATTGACGATAATGAACATTTTTTTATAGTCATAATTTGTACAAAATTAATCTATATAAGAGTAAAGACAAATCTGTTTATATAAGGTCGAGAGAAAAAAAAATCCCATTGACATGACATAGTTAATACATTGGAGCAATTTATATGACGTAAGGATGAAAAGTATATCCATATGGCTGAGCGAGGAACATATTTGCAATATCACATGTATGCTTTCCATAAACAAAGAAAGTGTCGTTGTCGTAGATGCACAACACAACTAGGAACTAATCACTTTTCATGATAAAAGTAAATCACAAAATACATCTGAGATTATACATTTGTTTAGTCGTCGTGGAATATAGTTTTTACCTGGGCACACTTTACAGCACTGCTTCGAGACGTATTGGGGGTTTCTGCATGGTAACTCATCATCTGATGGGCATGCCATTCGACTACAACTTGTTTGTCCGTCCTGAATAACACAGAGAATAAACAAATATGTAACTTATTACAACTAAAATATAAAGATAATTATAACAAACTAATAACGAATTGACAAAAGAGATGATGAAAGAGCTGCAATGAAATCAAAGAATAATCAGTTCTTACAGCGATCATAAATCGTAATATTTGAAATGGTTTGAATAAACTAAAGACACTGATATATCTAATATCAATCAACTACCACCGAGCAGTCAAATATGAAATAAATGATATTCCTATATCCTTGGTATCCAAAGAGAAATACGACGTTAAACAATAAAAGGAAGGCCCGGTTAAAATTTAGTTCAAATTTCCGACCTTTAATTATATCATGTTCAGGAACTAGAATCTTGTAGGACTATAAGAAACGAAGAAGAGAGGCTTGAACATGTCATCACGATCATAGTAGCCTACTTAATTATTACAAAATTAATAAAACAAAAAGTTTTAATATTACTCACTTGACAGCGGCATAAGATGCAATCAACTCGACCAAAAGGAAATAATATAGGATGCCACGTCTGGCCGTTTTGATAGGTCTTCCCGTTCGATTCACAAACTGAAAAAAGATAGAAAGATAAAAGAAAAGCATTTTATTATGATGTATGATTTCTCTTACTCAAATTACCCTTTAAATTCCGATGTAGATAATTATATCGTCCATTGAAAAGTAAAACATATATCAAATCTACGCCATAGCAGTTCATTGTATTCTTTTGCTCATAGTCAGAGGCATAGTTTCGAATGGCAAAAAGAATAAAAAGAAAAAGAGGAAGATAAACAAGCAGAGAGAGAGAGAGAGAGAGAGAGAAAGGGGAAAGAATGAAAGGAAATTGGGAAGGCAACGTAAAGAGAAGAAGCGATGCTCTCCACCTCACCACGCCCCCTATGACAATGATGGCACCAGTGCCCCCGTTAATGGCTGGACCCACGCTTCGCCAATCATCAAAGTATTATTTGGCCCTTTCTTTGTAATACTCCATGAGCTCTTTAGAACTCTAATCATGTATTTCAATTCGGCGCATCTAAAATAGACCATTCGTGTTCGAAAAAACAGATAGAAATTGATAAAGAGGACAGATCTTTCATGGGCATGACTCGCATGAACTCTCAAAGTCTTTCATTTTTCTCAGAATTCATGAAAATCTGAGATTTCCGACGGTGTCTTGACAGAAAGGTTTCCGAGGGGTTTAGGCACCTCCGGTGACTATCTAACCGCATACAGGCAGTCGCTAGATCCAGTCTAACAATTACCTTAAAGGAATTTAATGTTTCCAGTTGTACAATCTGAGATGCATGGCCCTACGTGTTATCAGTGTCTGTGATATGGTGTAATATTGAAGCCCTACAAAAATTGCTCTTCAAAATTATCATGAATTGCCTCAAAAAAGTAATAATCTTTGAGTGACCGGTTTTACTATATTCATTTACCCCAATAGACTGAAGTGTTATAAAAACCGATGGGAAAATGGTTTTTGGAATTTCGAATTCCAATCTGAAATATCTTGATAATCAGACAGGCGATCGGCTTGTAAAAGTCATGTGATTCCTGACTGACTTAAAGGTTTATGATTATGATTGCAGCATAAGCTAAATCCAGGATTTTGTTTAGAATGTGAGGCAAAGATACCCAATCCCTGAGAAAGTGAAACGTATTTCAACCTCTCCTATCATAGTCATAAAGATAAGCGTTTGAAGAAACCTTTCCGAGGGAAGAGGCGGGGTATATGCCATGAATGATAATTAAGCTAATTAGAATGCGCAATTCGATTTTCTTTTTCCAAGTTTTAAGTTTAACTCGCTATCTAAACTTTTTATCTCGACTCTTTTTCTGCTTAATTGGGGGGTGACATGCTTTCGAGTAATAGCAATTTAAATTGCTCTTGTCACCCCTGACCAGCAGATTGTATCCTTCTCTCTACGTGTATCTCCTCCCCACTTTCCTAAAGCTGTTTGTATGTATTATGAAATGTCTATGTATTATCTGATTGTTATATTCACTGTATGTTTTCTGATTGGTCAAATAAATAATAATAAATAATAATAATTATCGTCTTTTTACTTTTATTTTTCAAGATTTTTCCAAGGTAAATAGCTTCAAAGTGAAAGAAAGACCGGCAGAATCGGAATATTTCTAGTCTAAAATTGAAGCCACGTGTGAGTTTGATCGGGGAGAGAATCCAGGAAATTGCTATCACCACATTACCAGTATTTACTCAAGATCATTTCTAAAACTTTTCAAGATCGCTTAATGCTCCAAGAATGTCCCCGATATTCCTTTGTTGCTGTCCGTTGGTTGTATATGCATACATGTGCCTCCAGAGGCGTATGCAGTTCAATATGTGGTGCAGGTATACGCCCCGCCCAGTTCGAATTAAACCCTGAATAAAAATCTATCAAACTTAAAGTTGATTTACGGCAAGCGGGACTGCGTATATCGACCGCCCCCTCCCAAAATATAGAGAGAATTTTGCCCTGTTGTTTATAAATACTATTCGCTCATGAATTCGTGACTACTAATATTAGGGTAGATTATCAGATGCATAAATCAGGCGATACACCTAATCTTCTTTCAAACACAGAACTATAGATATTCCAAAGTTAAAAGCGCACTTTTGGATGTTGTTAGATGATATGCCAGAAGCTCAAGCATGCTTCGTTGAAACGAGGGTGACGAAATTAAAGCTAAACTTGCCAATAACTAAATACTTGTAATATTTCACAATTTGTCGACATAGTTACGAAAACATAGGATGTTTTAACTGCCTTCCGACGAATGTTAAAGGAGTGTCACCCCTCTCCTCTACACCCTAACACCAACCCTCCCTGAAATACCACTGTGAGCGCAAAGCGGAAACGTTTAGGAAAGGATCGAAACAGGGATCATCATTTTCTCTACAGCCGACGAGTGATGGGATAATACATTTTCCGGCGTTGCTATGGATACAGCGTCCTTGACTACAAACGAATCCACATGGCATATGTAAGATTCTTTTTCAGTTTGATTTTCATTTTGTAAAGTGAATGTGTAATGCATCTTGCTCAGTTATAGTATGCAGCCACTTTGTATTGCATGATTTTTAACCATACTAGTCAGACAGTTGCAGCTGTCTATTTTCAAATTCTGCTGTAGAAACAAGGACATGACGAATTATACAGTGCGTCCCACAAAAAACGAAACCGACAATTCTCGATGTTTTATCATAACTTAATCACAATCATAATTAATAAATGACACATATTTGGAAATCTTAGATCCTCCTCTTTCATTTGATGCAACTCATATGATTCATATCTCAGGCATGAGTGATAAACAGCAATTTGAAGAGAGGAAACCAAAAAGTCATTGCGTGAGATATGAATCATATGAGTTGCATCAAATGAAAGAGGAGGATCTAAGATTTCCAAATATGTGTCATGTATTAATTATAATTGTGATTAAGTTATGATAAAACATCGATAGTTCTCGATTTCGTTTTTTCTGGGACGCACTGTATACTAGTAAACACTTAACGATAATCCTATTGCTTGGCACTGTTATCTTAAAATATTACTGATGTAACTTCTTCAATTTCACTCCTTTCCTTTCCTTTTCATCTTTATACAGCATCTGATTCCATCAAATTGCGTTCCGATTTCTCCTTGATCATACTGATACACGTTATGTAAAACACCGTCACTAAAAAAGGTAGTTCTCTCGCAAATTGAGGAGATGAATCAAGAAGAGGGAGAAAGGGTATACTTTCATTTGTCTATAATTATAACATTAACAACCAAAATGAATGTTTACATCTAAAAGTATTCAACAGTTTTCATTAAAATTTAATTTTACTGTATACCATTTAATATGTCGTTTGTATATTCTGCTGATTTCTCACCTAGGAAAAAGAGTCCATCCATAAATAAATAAATCTGAAAATAAATAAGATAGAATAAAAATAAAGACTTACCTTGTTGGCTGGTGGAGTCCTCTGGGTTACCACTCGTTATATCAAGGCCAGTGATAGGGATTGATGGGAAGTTATTGATGAGAGGAACGTTGTTGGTCTGCAGGAGGAAGTTCGGGTTGATCGCCCGGTGAAGACCATTTGATTCCGGGTCAGGTTCTAAGATCTCTTGGGTTTGCGTTGTTCCATCTAAGCAGGAAAGAGATGAAATTGTATTACTACGATTTATTAACAGATCGTAAGGCAATGGACGTCTTTATTCAACATTTCGTTATTTCCTTTTAATTATCCGACTACTGTCTGTAATGACACATTTCTGAAATTCGGCACATAAATAATTTATTACATATCGATAAAAATATTGTTTCAATAACTTTTCGCCGAAAAAATTGAAACTCTATTATTTCTTTGACAAAGAGTTAAAATAAAATATCAACAACGAATTTCAAATACGGATATTGGCTTTTGTGAACATGATGGTGATGACAATATTGATGTTAATGATGATGATTGATTGAGTGATGGTGGTTGTGGTAATGGTGGTGGTAGATAAAAGAGATGATGATGGGGATGGCATGGTGATAATGGTGGTGTGGTGGTGGTGGTGTGGTGGTGATGGGGATGATGATGATGATGATGATGATGATGGGGATGATGATGATGATGATGATGATGGTGGTGATGATGATGATGATGATGGGGATGATGATGAGGGTGCATGGTGATGATGGTGATGGTGAAGGTTGTGTTGCTGCTGCTAACAATATGGTTATGCTGATGGGATGATGATGATGATGATGATGGCAATGGCAATAATGGTAGTGGTGGCGGAGGTGATAAGTGGTGACAGTGCATGGTGGAGGTGGTTGGGTGATGGTGTTGTCGGTGTTCGTGGTAACTGATGACGGTGGTAATGGCGTAGTGATTGCTATAGGTTATTGTGATGATAATGAGGAGATAATAATTATTTTTTTATGTAAAATAACAATTTCAGGTCTTCAGTCTTTATTTTCTCATAATAATGAGGAGATATGATAATAGTTGTATGTATCTCTATCTACCTTCATATACACATACTGGGCAACACGAATCAGGAAAGATAAGCTGCTCAAGCTCTGGGCACGATAGCGGTAGACACGTCTTCAATGCACAGTAAATTCTCCCAAGCTGAAAATGAGAATGAATTAAAACTATTCGATTAATCATGCAACACGTAAGATTACATATTCTTAGCATATAATGTTCATACTTTGTGAATGTTGTTTAAGTTGTGACATTGCAACAATTTCGAGTGTCATACCTATGATATAAACCGTCGAGCATAGAGTGCATCAGCAAAAAGGTCTGTTCATAAGCAAATCATGATTTTCACGCGAATATATCTGAACATTAATTACTTGGAAGGAAATTGCAGAAAAGTTAGTAGGAATAGAGCTTATTACAAGAAAATAAAATCATCAACCTTTCATTTACCCGTATCACATTTCCACCCACCCCATCTTGGCGACGCCCCTGTCTGGCCTAACCATTTTAGTAAATGAGTTGTACAGCACTCCCTCCTGCGAAAAATTGCTCTGCATAAACTTCTACACTAACTGAATTCTTAACTTTAACCCCGGACTCAACACTATATCTAATCCAACTCTAAACCTAAAATAACCTAAAACCCAGTTGCAAACCTAACCCTAACCCTATACATTTAAAATTTCAAAGCCTAAAGCAATTGCTTTATGATAATGTCGTACTAATTACTTATACTTTTGAAAGCGTTTTTACTGATTATAAATTGTAAATTGTAAAAGGCGTTGAAAGGGCCTACGGTCTTGAAATGCGCTATAAAAGAAAATCATTATTATTTTTTTCATTTTTATTATTATTATCATTTTTATTGTTATTTTCATTATGATTATTATTATCATTGTTATTATCAGTGACAAAGGTTAACGTACCGTGCATCCACACTGCGCACATTGGTCCTCCCTCCTCGACGTGAAGATATCATCCACGCTAAACAGATCTCCATGATGAAGAGCTTTACCCTTGTACTCGCACCCAGGGTAACTTGGTTCCTCCACCACAGGGGCGACGAGGGGTGCCTCTGTAACCATATCACCATCTATAAGGAGGGATGGGAAGGAGGGGAGGAAGGGAGGAGGGGTGGAGTGGACATAAATGTAAACATTTTAGTCCAATTCATTTATTTCTTTGAAATTCCTTTATATTCATCGTTTAAACTCATCCAGCATAAACTGGTTCATGTCACGTTACTAATAGTGGTTCCTAGGTAAACATGTATTCTCTGTGAGGTGGGGACGGTGAACAAATTTTAAGTGGAGATAGAAAATACAGCTTCATCATTCTATGTTACGGATTTATTCAAAATTCCACTGGTTATCTTTTTTGTATCAATCCTCCCATTGATTATGTCTGAGCAGTACACCTGTTCTAACACCATCAACCCGAAAGATTCACCTGTGAAACCCCATGAGATAGTTTTGGATTGGTTTCGGCTGACAAAGAAGGGTATATATGAAATTGCCTTTAGCGATGCCATTTTGTTTGCGATCGTGCAACGTTGGATTTACATTTTATTTATGTATTCATTAGATTTGATCATCAATAGTGATCTGTCAGTTTATGACAGGTTCATTAACCCATCAGAATTCTACATCAAGTGTGTTTCCAAGTAACTCGGTCTTGAGCCATCCGTTTCAACATTTCATATCCTGTTGCTCCACAATCTGCGATTGAATTATCTAGAAAGCCTTAGATTTGATATAAATGATAAAAAGATCGTATAATAACCAATAAGCACATTACCTGGACACACTAAACAGCATTGCCCCGGTATCCTCCTGGGCGAGGAGCAGGTGGGTCTGGGGCACTCCTCCCGTGTGCAGGTAACATGATCATCCTCGATACACGTGCATGTTGTACAAGGATCGAGACCAGTCGGTACCAGATAGGGGTGCCATGATTCACCCAATCTGTAGGTACGGCCTCCGAATGGACAAATACCTGCCAAGAAAATGAAATCATTTAGTTATACATTTCTCTATATTTATTTATTCTCTTATCTGTATTTTTGTTTAATTACGAAGGTACAGGTTGTATAGCGAACTTGATCCGTTGGTTGTAGTATCTCTTTGGTATGAGGTACGTGTGTCATGGCTCACACAGTCTGTAGGTACGACCTCCGAATTGACAAATACCTGTTACATTTGTCTACTAAGTTGGTTAAAAAGTAAAGTTAGTTAGGTAAGTAGATATCTACTGTATATAAAATTATTATAAAATCATGTAAATTTCGCGTTATTTATTGTTTATGAAAGCATGAAAGATGAAGAAAATAAGTGATGCTTCTTGTCATAGACCTTTTTATTATCTATTTGATTCAGTGGTACTGATTACAGCACATTTTTTCACAAACTGCGTTCATTTTAGTATTTGATAAATACGAAAATACTTTTTCTTCAGAGGAAAATTTTTTTTATCGGTCTCTTAGTTTCATCGGATTATTTTTGTGAATAATTCTACAGATATCGAACCCCAGTTTTAGCTTATTTTTGTTTAAATATTAGCCAACTGAACTTTTATCCTTTGATCATTAACAATGAGGGTCGTTGTCCATCTGTGTAATGTAGAAAAGTACAAAGCAAATATTAAGGACAATACGATGGTATTCCGTAGAACAGACATTTCATTACAGTTAGATTTAAACAGCGTTTTTCTTCAATCATCATTTATTGAGGAGCGAAATGTTGGTATGTGAAAGCCAAAATGCAAACATCTTAATACCCCTAGCTGAGCGAACTCTTGTTTCCACCAAGTATCTTTCTTTTGAGTGCATGGCGTCTCCCTAACCCATCGCGTCGCTCCCTGACACTTCACCATCCACTTCTGGGCACCAAACGACACAGCCAACACCCCGGGATACCTCGTTGTCTAGCTCCCTTACAACCCCTTCCCACTAAAATGGCGAAGACCACCCTGAGAAAACTGCCAGTCAAGATTCTTTCTCCCTCTCTTTCATTGTTCGGGGATGCTAAGTCCCATGATGATGATCCATGCCTTCTTTTGATTGTAAGTATAGTCGAATAATCGCCCCACTTGTTGGGGATGACAAGAAATGGCGACTCCTTTCTCCCCGTCAAGAATTAGCGCCATTGTCGCAATTGTGCTCCGCGGCGTCTTAAACAACAGACGACACGCCACTTACCAACAGAAAGTGTTGGCGCGCTTTTGTTAAGCGCCATGTTGTGTACACTGACTTTCTGGTGAATGGCATGTTTGTAACTGATGCTTTCCATTGACCGAGGAGTGTAAATCGCTCTTGTGATTGCATACACAGATTTAACTCGAGTGTTTAACGAGATAATGAGGCACCAAAATCTCTATTTTTCTCGGACAAAGCGGGACAACACTTGCCGAAAGGCTCGGCACGTCGTAGAGGCGAGACTGAAGAGAGGCGCTACAAATGATCTCTCTTTTCTTCAATGATTGACGACGTCTCCCATTCTTCAATAAAAGTCGCGTCCGTCTCTCTCTCTCTCTCTCTCTCTCTCTCTCTGTTTCTCCCTCCCTCCCTCACTTTCTATCTCTCTTTCTCATTCTAATTTATCATCATGTCGTGTGTCTATAGTTGTTTGACACCACTCAGACAGATGAAAGGCTGACGAACATCGTCTCGATGGCAAGACCCCAAGCCAAGGAGAGCCAGACCAGTCCTATCACCCTTTAAAGTGTCAAAACAACTTCGGTCGCGATGGAGATTGGTGGCCGTTTTGGGCTCCACCGAGTACGGGAATGCCCCGTTTAAACAGATATTTTGAGTGTCAAAATATGATATATGGTTTGGGGCGACAAGCGTGTAGACGGACGCGCGTGGTAGCAGATGCAGCAATGCCGATAATGGATTGGAAATAGTTTGGGCTCGAGGAAATTGATGGTCCTACTGAGAGATGTGTCTCTTTATAGACTAATAGAGCTAAAATACGATAAAGATTCCTGTTTTTTGGGAGCCAGAAAAGGGTGAAGGAATGTCGAAAGAAATATAGTGATCCAAAATCGTCATGATAATATTTGGCGGGTTGGGTGGTAGTGAGAAAATCGTTAGTGTTTTGACTGGGAGAAAAGGTATAATTTTGATATGCATGGTTCACGGCATCCATTTTGTATAAAACTTTCACAATTATTCACACGATATGAGACGTGCCTTCTTTTTTTTCCACTTTTGATAAAACAAACCATTTACATGACCCCTCTTTCCACTTTAATAAATCAAAAGAATAACTTTGCTTTTCTTCTCTTTTGTCTTCCTTTGTTTCCATTTTGCTTTGTTTAGACCGTCCCAGTGTTATTTATTTCATGTAATTTGCCTTATAATTATGATAATGAAAAACAAGATCGAATTTATTTGGCTTTAATCTTTCCTTGAATCTGGTCTGAAGAACTTTCTTGGGCTTGAACCGGTTCGATGATTTTATTTGTTGTGCTTTTTTTTGCCTCGATCTTCACTCGATGTTTTGGCACTTAAAGGGCAATACAACACCTTTTTAAGGCCTAATCAGAATCATTATTGTTATTATTAGTATTATTACTATATGTAAATAAGTAGATTAATACATTAATAAATGCATTAATAAATGAATAAATGAATTATAAATAAATTAATATAAACATACATGGCTTATATAATCAGAATACTCCTCTGTATACATTTAACAATCGATATTTATGTCTCCAATCACTCCAATCACTAGTTCTTTTCGGGAAATTTCTAAAAACTTTTAAGCGACATGATTATGTCCATTAGTTTTTACTCTAAAAAATCATTTTATCATATTGATTGAATGTCTTCTTTTGAAGAAAAAAAAGTAGATACATAAACGACCTTAGAATTGAAAGGAAAGGAAGTAATAAAACTCATCAGCCTCGTCTTTCAATTGAAATGTCCATTTCTAAAACCACGAACCATACTCGAATACTCTTTCAGACCATGATTCTTGAACTGTAGACCTAAACAAAATCAATTGTAATTCTTAAATGTTTATCTTCGTTGTTAATTCCTTAGAAATCTCTAACTAGACTCCATTTAATATGAAACTATCAGGCCCATTTCATTCTAGATTACAATCAATTAAGATTCCTAAGCGTTTATCTTCTTTGTGATTTTCCAACGAAATTGCCCACTGGATACCACTAAACTGACAATCTCTGTCGATTAAATTGTATACCACCCAACCTCAAATTAAACGTCTCCTACTCCCCCTTATCTTATTGGAAACTGATATCTCTTTCATTTCAAGCCAAACAATACTCATAGAGGCGGGTGAATGCTCGCAGTGCACTATATTTGACAGAAGCATCGCATCAAATATCCCCCAAATCTCTTTGTAATTCGTAAATCCTTTAATCGCTTGTTTATACTTAAGTGATTTTTCCCGCATCTCGTTGAAAAGGTTTCCTAGTCGCGCGTAACCCTGAGGTTTAAACCAAGGAATGGCAGGTATTTGATCCTAAGACGACAATTCACTTTTTTTTCTTTTTCTTTTCTCTTCGATGTTTTAACGGTAAACAACGGGTATTCAACCATGTGGAATAGTGGCAAAACAAAACTGATGCGGAAAAAGTTGTGAAATAAGAAAAGTATGCATAAACAGAAGGAAATATTCTTAAATAGCTTCCTGGTGGAAAATATAAAAAGTTTTATGCAGATTACATTTATTTCTTGATATAAATGATGTGTTTCACCCTATCATGACGCATTCCATAATATGCAGTCAAACCGATCTGTTAAGGTGACTCAACGAAAACAGAAAGGTGACCTTTCTAGGAAGGTTTTACACACATATTTCTTCCTTGAGGGAACATTTTACACTTTTAATGACCGCTAGCTACAGGTGGCATTCAGGGCGAGACAGGTTTGGCTGTGCACGTTATATTTCATTTTGCTAGTGGTCATTAAATGGTAAAAGAAATCTAAGTGCATTTCATTTCCCATTAAACTTTAAGATTCTATAAGTCTGTTGTTTTAAAAACAAGAGATGCTTCGCAATTTATCCCATTTGTCACAAATTTTACAAACGCGCTTTGTCTGGTATTCGTCCAAATGAATCCCGCATTGTAAACGGCAAAATCGGTCATTAGGCATTCATTTTGGGAGCATATTTGTTATGCACAATCTTTACACAAAAAGTGAAATGAGGCAGTGAATCTCTTACTTCTATGTTCATATTTTCGGCGCCGTACAAACAGTAGAAAGTTGACTTTTTACCTCATGTCCTAGGTACACAAGTCGTAATGTTGGACCATCCTGCGTGTGTATTCTCCAACCAGCAGCGGAAACCAACCAACAAACGAATCAAATTTGTTTTGTCCCAAATACTTTTCTGGCGCCCCATCTCTCATCCTCGCAGCCATTGCGTTCCGCTTAACCGACCCCATTCTTTACCCTCTACACACATTTTTTATGGAGCCACCACTTGGGTACATCGTAATCGTGAATTAAGAGATTTTCAGCGAGAACTTTTGGGTGAAACTCCTTCCTTCCCCAAGCATGAAATAGCTCCTGCATCCCACCCCTCGATCTCTCCCTTCTTCATTTCTTTCACGACTCCCAAGGGGGCGGCGGGTATCCAATTGTCTTCAAGACTCATCGTTTTCGTTTCAAGCCATCCATTCTATATGGTATCCGTTTCATTTACCAACCAGTTTCTCTATACCACTCGGGACAGTTTAAGAACCAATTGCAGGGCTTTAAACCATGGATTTGTGGAATGATCAGTTGGTTAATTGATTCGAAAGAATAAACCAAGATAGAGACATATGGCGCCATGTATACAAATTGTAGGGGGGAAATAGAGGGGGGAAGCTGTAATCGTAGTAATTGGAGCCGGATTTCCAGTTTGGCTTTAATAGTTTTTTTTTTTTTATCAATGCTTGCATTCAGCAATGAAGACAAGTTAAGTGATATTTGAGGGATAGAAAAATATATATTGTGTAATCGAAAGTACAGATTTTTATTATGACCAAATTGTTACCTGGTAAAGAGGATTTTTCTCCATTAATAAGTTCAATATGTATGAAATTAAACTTATTGAAGTAAACCTAAGAAATTACGAAAAAGACATTCTTGCTCTTGAATCACTTAACTATTTTTTGCGCTTGAAACATTTTACTCACTTTATTAGAAGTTTATTAGTTTGAATTAGACCTGTGCAAAATGCAGTGAACTTCCCTTTTTTTAAGTAACTACTTTAAAAGAAAGGCCCATTATCATGTAATTCAAGAGTCCGAGTTCAAATGTTAAGGTCAATGGAAAATAAATTATACAAACGTGCTTCAATCTAATTCTTTTAATAGTTATTATCAAGTCTTGTTTAATCTGAACTTTTCTTTTAGGCTTGCAACACTTTTGAATTGACGAATTGCACGAATCTGATACGACAGGATTAGTGTTCCAGTGAGAATCAAACACTTGAACTTAATATGCAGCCAATTTTCTTCAATTATAATAACAAATCTGGATTTACTTAGCGCTTTACTAATAAGGAAAACCATCCCCAATTTTATTATAAGCGTCATTTCCCTCCCCTTTCCACTAAATAGATAAACATTGATAAAGAAAACATTGTCAATATGTAAAAGTATATCTACTATAATGAATACACAAAAGACATCACAAAGGGTATAACAAAAAAAAGTGAAATGGAATGCAAAAAAATACTAGTTGGAGTAATGATAATAGTAATTTGCAGAAAATAAGTGTTCTCTTACCTGTTTCTGTTGGCCCTGCTACGGATAAGGCGACAGTCGCTAAGATCCAGAAAACTCCGATATTCATGATCCGATCTGCCATTGTGACGAATACACGAAGTCTGCAAAAATCAGATATTTACCAGAGCAAGTTAAAGACTAAATGCCACGATATCAAGTTGTCAATGTTGCTTTCAGACTAAACGCATCAAAACTCAAAATAGATTTAAGTCTCAACAGAGCACACTCTTTTCCCAAGTCGCTTTTTGAAAGCAGGATGCTAAGTGAGAGAGCGTCTCTCTAATTCTTGCTTAATGTCCAACGCTCGATTCTTCCACGGCGAAAAATCGAACGAAATGCGAGATGGTTATCAAAATGTTTAATGAGACGGTCGAGAGAGAGTTATCAGAAAATATTTAATTCTCCAAACTGTAATTGAAACTTGACACAAGTATTGTCATTTCTCAAAGTTGTGGAGCGTTTCCATTCAGATAGATTTGTCAATGCTCTCACACGCGATTCTTCAAAAACTACTCCGACTTGCTTGCCCGATCAACTCAGATTAGCCTTGTGATGATGGAAAATGCATACGAAAGAGAGCAAGCGAGAGAAAGACAGAGAGAGAGAGAGAACTTTTGTTATCTTGCAGACGATATATCGCCTGATCAATGGGAGAGGGAATGAGTGGCTGTAGAAGGGCGCCTACATTTTGATGCCGGGTAAAGTTGACGCTCGTCAGTAAATATAAAGTAAACAAATTTTG
The DNA here is from genome assembly GCF_000002235.5 of Strongylocentrotus purpuratus. Classification (NCBI taxonomy): domain Eukaryota; kingdom Metazoa; phylum Echinodermata; class Echinoidea; order Camarodonta; family Strongylocentrotidae; genus Strongylocentrotus; species Strongylocentrotus purpuratus. The sequence continues at coordinate 21,439,674 of NW_022145597.1, forward strand.
ATATGAGGGAAGAGAAAGAAAGAGAGAGAGAGAGAGAGAGAGAGAGAGAGAGAGAGACTAACTGACAGAAGTGGAAGACACAGCGCACACGCACAGCGCACACACTCGTTCATTCCTCTAGTGAATTTGTCTTTCGTTCATTATTCAATTCACGAGATGCAATTTTACTTTGAAAACTTCCCCAAAATTAGAAAGGGAATAGCGCATTGAGAGAAGCAACGCGTGCTCAATAACCGTTAATAAAAACGTGAAAGTGACGATACGATATAAAATTTTGAATGTTGAGTATATGTCATTCTTATAATTGATTTCCACTAAAACACATCGCAAAGATTATTTATAGAAATCAACGTAGGGAAATATCAATGAGCCTTGTTCATTCTCTTTTGAAATGTGGTAACATAATGACGTATTACGTAATTCAAACAAGATTTCAGTCTATGGAATGCCCAATAGGCAGGCCTATTAAAATTGCACATGAGTGGTTTCTCGAAAGTTTTTGCGAGCGAGTTTAAATTAAAACAACTCACATTTTATTCTCATTTCGATGGCGTTATTTAAAATCTTACCGCTACTACCAAAATAGGGTGGTTAATTGCTCAGACGATTTTCTAGGATTCTCTAGACACGTGACAACAACATAAGTAAAGAAGACACTTATGACACTATTTTTGTAATACTCAAATTCATTGGGTGGTAGGGGGATATTAGGTTTCGGGTTATCATACAAATTTACTTTTGTTGGAGATACATATCAGTCGGTGTCAGTATTCTTCATATCTGGCCATATTGCCCGACATATCGCCTTTTTGTGTTTCTATCAAGTTGATTCCAAGTGTAAATGGTGCCTTTAATGTGTTCGTTTCATCGCTGTGATAAAGTTTACAGTTGACTTTTCTTGAGTGAGTGTCTGTTGCTTGGTATTTGAAACTCGACCACGGACGCCCCGAAGCCGTGGTTTTACGGTATTAGTTCGACTTCCTTTCAGTGGTTGGTCGTTGGCAAACGAAACAAGCATGTATGCCTATAGACTCCGTTCAAATGTGAAAACTAAACCCATGACATCAAGACGTCCATACTAATCGTTATTTCTGATGCTTTTTTTAATATAATTTACTTTCATTAATAAAGATCCTTTGATTACTCTTTATAGTCATTATCATCTCATTACAATGGAACATTCAGCACATAAAACAATTTTGAAATACACTAATTTTAAGGTATTTTTCTTGAAGATAATACTGTACATTTGAAGATTGAAGGGCGGTATGAAGCTCAACAAACTTAGAAACACCTTTGTGATTCGAACACGTCCTCTCCTAAATCTGTATTACCAGCGCCCCTGATCACGAGCGAATTTAAGGGGGCACAACCGGCCCGTGCTTCCTTTTGGCCCACTTTTTCACTCGTAGATTACACAAAATGACCAAATGAAAATATATATCTATGTATTCATTAATTTATATATTTTCATTTGTTTTTTATTTTATTTCCATCATTTTGTTGTGTGTGCCCCACCTTTTTGAAATATTTTGTTTTAAACAATACTGAACCCGCCCCTACCCTGATCATCGATCACTGGTATGGCAATGAACGATGAGGGTAACGTAAAGCGGTCACACCCCCCGCGGACAACCACTGTGTTAATTGAGTGTTACCTATACCATGGTGCCTGCATCAATTGACACGTTATACTGAACCCCCTCTGAGGACCATTCCCAGCCGTCTGTACCCCCAAGGGGAGCAGGGGAGGGGCAGAGGGGTGCGGGGTAGAATGGGGAGGGTTCTACGACTCGAAGATCCGATGACAATTGCTATTTTCTATTGTGGGCGTTTAGAAATGTAACGGCATTGAAGACTGCCATTAATTGTACTCAGTAACTCTTTGGTTTAGACGCACATGTATCACTGATGATTATTAATGCAAAGCAGCTTCGTTAACTGACATCAATTTTAATCGAAGCAATATAAACATTGAGATCACGGATAACTTGTATTTTTGTAAAAGATGTCAAAGCTATTTTAGGGTTATAATCGTGTTTAGATTAGGACTTATGCTTCTTTATAGTGTTTGGATTGGGGTTGAAAGTTACAAACTCGGGAGCTTGTGTCGTAGAATTAAAAGTGGAATTTTTAACAGAATTTTACTTGAAATGCATATCCCGAAGTCTAGATACCGAGACGGGTTCGGCACGAGACCTGGAGCGCAGATCATGTTCCATTTTACCGCGCAACTCCGGCGTCGATGATAGGGCCAGGGAAGTGGTTACAACGCAGTACTTAAAGGTAACATGCGATATATCTAATACTTCTATGTGGCGGCATAAACAAACATTTTTAAAGACTTTATCTATTTACATTTTTAGCTTATTTGAATAAGTTGACACTTAATAAACAATGATAAATGTGATAACTTTGTTTGGGTTTTTCAGAAATTTTTAGGAATCCCCCATTAAAAAAAAAAAAAAAAAATTCGCCCCAGGGGCGTTTGTAGGTTATTCTAGATCATTAATACAAGTAAAACAGCTGTAGTCCACCTCTTATAATCAAAGAGTCTACATTAGCTTATCGAGCGTTCAATCAAAAGTAAGCGAAACTCAAATCTTTCCTAGACTTTATTTGAGAAGGAAATTAATTTGCTTAAGAAAATGTCTTATTTTAAACGAAAGATCTGTCTTTTTGATTGATTGTACGCCTTATTCATGTTAATGTAATTCAAACATACTAGCATGACTAGTAAGCAAATGAGAGAATGAGCTTTGCATTCTTGCGGTGATGTTGGGTCAAGAGTACTCATTTGTATGGCATCTCACCATTTAATTCATTTGATCAGAGTATTCATTGATAATAACATAAAATAACATTTTGCTGTTAAGATTGAGAACTCCCATGCCATGCTGCTCAAGAAGGGGTTTTAATCCAGTATCTGTCAATCAAAATGAAATAGCCACCGAACAAGACATTTGTATGGCTGCCCGCAAGTCCACCTACTTTTTATTATCATTATAGCAGCTCAGAAATAGAGTTATTGTCAATGTTAACAAATTATCGTTGCTATTAAGGACAAGCTCGGTAACTAAGAAACCCCAAATCAATCATCCCATTTGACGGAGGAGCAATTGGGAGCATTAGGGAGTGGTAGACTCCTGCAACCCCCTTGAAACACCATGGAAACCCCCTGGCAGCGCAGACAAGAATCCCAAGATGACTGATCATGCTGATAATTATTTTTCTTAGAGCGAAATACATGTTTGGATTTCAAGAGTTCGGATGTTATCTCGAAAACCCATGCATAGGTCGTTGGCTTGCCGCTCGTTTTTTGGATAGGTTGCCAACAAAAAAATTCCCGTGCACTTTCTTAAAAAATGAAAATATGGTTTTGCCCGCTGGGAAAACGAGAGCCAATCGAAAATACGTGAAATCAGAGAAAACAGAGGAAAGGGAGAGGGAGATAGAGAGAGAAGGAGAGAGAGAGAGAGAGAGAGAGAGAGAGAGAGAGAGAGGGGGTAACATGAAGATGGAGAGACAGAGATAGATGGAAAATAAATGAAATTGGGAGGTGGAGATATTTATAATTAGAGAGAGAGAGAGAGAAAGAGAGAAAGAGACAGAGAGACAGAGAGAAGGGGAGGGGAGAGGGACGATCATGATAATTGAAGAACGATTTATTGAAAACCTGTGTTCAACGAATTGAAAGAATATTCTTTATAACTTAAGTTCATTAATATCTCGTTCAGTGTTTTCTTTCACAGTCTCCCCTTTAATGTTATATCCAGAAAATAAAATAAAAAGGAGCACTCATCTCTATACAAATATATATTCTTTTAAACTAACCAAGGAGAACATAATTTTATTCATTAGTAGAAATCTTTAAAAACTGATTCTTTTATAGTTTTCTAAAACTGTACCCGGACTTTAAGGGGCAATACAAATGCCAAAGTTTACCCAATCCACCTGTTTTTTTGTTATTGTACTAATATTTCTATTTAACCAATAAATTCTATTTTTCAAAGGGGCAGACTTACTATGTCGCCTGTCTGTATCTGAGCATCTGGTAAAGGAGTATTTTGTTAATCATGCAAAGGAATAAAGAGCGTCAATTGTTCCATATTAACAATATCTATTCATATTTTTTGTTTGTATGTCTGTAACTGTATTGATGCTGCATCAATGGGACGATCGATGTAGCGCATCCACAAAAGTCAGAGTTTGAATGCTCGTTTAGGAAATGGGTTTCTTTCAGTGGCTTTTTGACAGCAGAATGCGGCTTTGTAAACCGCGTCAATCTGTCTCTTCCGATCATCTCTTCGTAGAGAAGATATTTTGCGAGTATATTCCAATACGTTTAAATCAATCAGGGGCGTATCCGGCAAATGGTGGAGCCTTCATATGCCCCTCCCTTGCGTAGAGCCCCTACCCCCAAAATAGAATCAGTGTAAGCTTTTGAAAAAAATTAAAATAGCAATGGGTGGGTCATATTTGCGGAACTTTACTTGTTAAAACAAAAGTGAATTAGAAAAATTCAGACTTTATCTCAGAAGCCCCCATTTGAGGAGCTATATCCAGATAATTTTCTCACACCTCTCTATTACTTGTATGCAACACTGTTAAGCCAAATAAACTTCAGTATCATTTCGCCTTTGTAAAATAGATTATATATGAACCTGTTGGAACCATCTGGAAGATGAAAAGTGGTCCCTAGCGAAAGCTCATGAACATTTAAAAATGAAAACAGTCTCAAAATGAGAAATGAAAAAAAAATGAAGAAAAAAAAACAATGAGCTGAGAGAGCTGATCTAAGGACGTCTTGTCCTAACGCAGTATAACTTTCTGTTCTGGTATACTCACGTTCTAGTTGTAATTGATGCTAGTCAGTCTCTTGAGAAATAAGAATGATTCTGTTTGCTTGAAATTCATAAATAAAAGCATATGTTATAATTTCATGAAGTTTCCTTAAAATCGCGATCAACATTATTTATGGTTTTTGATTTTCGATGAGACATGAAACATTTTGGCCATCTTTAGAATGTTTTTGTTTCTTCTTCCGAGCATGTAGTAATATCTTGATCATGTAGAATGTAGATCGTGATTATAGTGGTCGTTGTCATTAAAATAGCTCAATAGTGATAGAAGCACAGGATTATGATTAAGAAGAATGAACACAAGGAGAAGAAGAAAAAGAAGAGTGGGAAGAACAAAAGCAGAACAAGAATTAGAAGGATGGAGATGAGGAGGAGGAGGACAAGTATTTGTAGTAGTAGCAGTAGTTCCAGTAGTAGCAGCAGCAGCAGTAGTAGTATAGTAGTAGCAGTGGTAGCAGTAGTAGTAGTAGTAGTAGTAGTAGAAGTAGTAGTAGTAGTAGTAGTAGTAGTAGTAGTAGTAGAAGTAGTAGTAGTAGTAGTAGTAGTAGTAGTAGTAGTAGTAGTAGTAGTAGAAGTAGTATATTAGAATAAATGAGAAAAAGAAGAAGAAGAAGGAAAAGAAGAAAAAGATAGGACTGATCGAGGAGGAGGAGGAGGAGGAGAAGAAGAATAAACTCTATACTACCTCGAATTCGATTAGTATCATAAACACCGCTAGAAATATTGAATTCTCTTTATTTTCTATAAAGGTACACATTATTTTGTTACACATTCCTAACGAGACAACTTCAGATAACTTGAATTATCTACATAAACGACGACTTCAACTATCATTCTTAAAAATGAAAAACGTTTAGATCGAAGAATAATGTCGACCACTTTGTGCTGATGGATGTTTATATTTACACTGCACAACTTGATTAATTGTTTTCCCGCAATCAATCATTTTTCATATTGACAAAACAGGTCAATACTACCGTATAGGAGGATTCCTACAGAGATAGAGTTGCATAAGTTGACAGCTGAAAAGCAGAAGGTTACTTAGGATTAATGTCCAAGGTTCTGTCACTCAAAGCGAGATCGAACGAATCAACCATGTCATTTCATTTTATTGTCCTGTCCTACAATAATTCTTGAAAGAATACGCCTGATGTTCCGTCTAAAGTACTATGTTCCCTGTTTTATACACGTACCTGTAGCTCTATTTGCGCATTTAAATAACTTCCTTGTTTCCCTATCCCCCGTTTAATAGCACTGCTATAAAATTAGTTTTTTATTTGTTACAACAAAGTGTTAAAAACAACTTAATTTATGCTTATCAGAACTGAGCAAGAAAAACGTTCATCGCATCATTTTTTGTGCCTTTGTGCTCCTTCAGCGTTTGCAGCGAGAAAGAGAGAAAAGACATAAATTTATATATTTCATAAACAAAACTGAAATGTCAACAGTCATGGCAGTATAGTTTATAGTGCTGAATGTTTCAGCTGCGCCTGAATCATTTTAAATTACATAACATATATAACGAAAGGAGACAGTCCTCTAGTGTTACAAGTTTTTCTACATCATGAAGTCGTTGATATAACAGTATTCCATTACCCCAATCAACAACGATTTTAGATGCAATATTATTTATATGTTTTTATAAAGTTGAGAGTTCATTTTCATGAAATAAAAAAAGTCCACCGATTGATACTACTGTTAAAATTCCACTTTAGATTTCAATAAAGAAAGGTATCCTTGTGATAAACATAAGCATAAGATGAATGATAAACAATTAGGTAATAACTTATTCGATGTTTTTCAAGGTATATGTGCTTTAATCACCCCTTATACGTAAAACGCATCTCTTCATAATGTTATATGTTCATAAGTTTAATCCACCCTTTACCAGATATTCTTTACATTAAACATGCGGCGATTTGTAAATCTATCGACAGGAAATAAACTGATAAAGATCATGAGCTTCAATCAAGACTTCAAATACTATTAAAATCAATACGAAAGTGTACACAAATCGTTGACAATATCATTACGACTCGTATATTCTTCTCATTATGCTTGTGAGTTTTAACATGAAATGATATAACACATTATGATCATTGCAATTCGTCGGCATAAACTGATTATGAATATCATATTATATATATATATACGACTACACCCCTTCCTCTTCTACTTTAACGACTGTGTGGTAATTGAGAGCTATAACGGCGTTATCCCTAATGATAGATGTGTTAACGTCGTTTTGGCTCTGAGGAGAATCCGCTGCTGTCATAAAAATTATAAGTCATAATAAAGTCATGAAATAACAATTGTACAAGAACTGATCAATATCATTCTATGTGGCTCTTCTTTCCTATCTACTGAGTGTCAAAATGTAATATGCGTTAACTCTGTGTGAAATGATGGGGTTAACGCCCTTTCCGGCTCCCAGCAGAATCGGCTACCGTAAGAAGAGGGTTATAAAATGATATAATAATGGCTTTTAAAGACTTACCCTTTTGTGAAAATTCCAAAGTATCCGTTTATATTAGCATCCACGACTTAAAACTAGGCGAGTACTGACTTAGCGAGTTTGAAGACAGAATTCAGATGAAAGAAATATACAATTTGGAAAATTACTGATGTTTGACTTTCAATCGCCGTGACTCGATCACGTAACTTTGGTTTATTATAACAAATTCAAACTCCTTTACAAGCTGAGTTTACTTTGAGCAAATAAACTACAAAAGAATCCAGCACAGACGATTCAGATTTAACGACATATCACTGAAAAGCACGAGTTAACAAAATCCATCACAAAAAGGACCGCTGGCTTCTATTTTTATTTGTTCCTTTTCTCCGACTGTATCAGTTGCTCGTCTGTTCTCTATCTCCTAAAGTTTGCACGAATCACGAAGCGATCCACCCTCCCTCTATCTCTATTTTGCCTCTCTTGATCACTCTATCTCTTTCTCGTGCAAGCCTCTTGTTTTGGGTATTATTGGCGCTTCTATAACGAAAACATACCATTGTAGGAATGCTGTGGGACCGAAGACACCTATTTAGGATGTCTTTTGTTTTGTCGTTCTAAGAAGATCCTTTGAATCTGTCGTACGGATGAGGAGGATTTGAGGGGATTTGAGTCGCTTTGTTTAACAACTGCGTGGTTTGGAAGAGTTTTCAAAAGCACGAGCTCGTAGCGCGGCGCAGCGACGCCAGGACGGGAGCACCAGACCGACACTGGTCTCCAGAATACTGGCTCTTCACGGCCCTTTTCCGCTCCCCTTTTTTCACCCTCTCTCTCCTTCTCTCTCTCTCTCTCTCTCTCTCTCTCTCTCTCTCTCTCTCTCTGTCTCTTTCTCTCTCTCTCTCTCCTTATTATCATTTCCTCTGTACCTTTCTTTCTATATAGTTCAATTGGATTTGTTTTGATTCAGTCATCATCGTAAAACATGTCATAATATCCATAGACTCACAGGATATACGCACAAAGGCAGGCAGACGATATGGGAAGGTCGCATTAAAAAAAAACAAGGCTCGCGAATATTATCTCTTGAAAAGAGAAAATATAACTGTACAAATTATGATTGAATAGGACATTGTACATCTGGAATAAGTCAATCATTACGCTGGAGCCAATTCCTATGTATTCATTTTTTGTGTAATTACAGTAATTCTCCTCAATTTGTAAGTGCTTTTATAGCCTGTGCGTGTCTCCCCCAAAAGCACTTGTTTTTTTCATTGTCGGAATATATTTATGATAAAGTTCAGCTTACCTTCATATCACTCGATTCCGTGACATTGAAGGAAATGATTACTTGAAATTTGTTTATGTAGATTGTTGTTTTGCTTTTCTCATTTACTAATGTCAATAATTTGATTTTTCAAAAATGTGAGATTCAGTTCAGTTATCAAAAAAGTTTGCTATCAAACGGTTCATGACCATATTCGAAATGCAAAAAATCTTGCTTTATTTTCTTTCTTTAGGCCTCATGTTGTTTGACTTACTTCTTTTTTCTTTTTTTTTTAATGATTCACGGACTTTTTGTTTTAATATGATATAATGAAGAATGATTTTGGTATAATTATGTAAAGGAATGAACGATAATTTTATAACTTTCATACCCATGATGAAAAAGAAAAGAAGGATGGTGAAGAATACCGAAGACATGTGGCAATTCTTGTTTTCAATTAAGAGGTTGAAGGTTCGAATCTCTGTTCGATCCGTATGTTCTATAAATGATCTTATAGGATATGCACAATTATTTTGTTTTCTCTCTCTCTCTCTTTCAGTCTCTCTCTCTTCCATCAGTAATATTCTAACGAATAATGCAAATAAGATATTAATCTCCATCCCGTCTTTCTTCTTCTCCTTCTCCTCTGTCACCTTATTTCTTTTCTTATTATTTTTCTCCTCTCATTCGTCTATTTTTTCTTTTTCCTTTTCTTTTTCTTTTTCTATTTCTCCTTCCTCCTCCTCTTCTTCTTCTCCTTCTTCTTCTCCTTCTCTTCCTCCTCTTCTTTCCACTTTTCTTCTTCTTCTTCTTCTTCTTCTTCTTCTCCTTCTTCTTCTTCTTCTTCTTCTTCTTCTTCTTCTTCTTCTTCTTCTTCTTCTTCTTCTTCTTCTTCTCTCCTCCTACTTTTCTTCTTTTGACCCCTAGTCTACCCCTTTCCGGCTGTCTTCTCCGCCTCTCTTATTACCAACTCATTATAGTCTCTTCGTATTTATTCACGTATCCCAATTATCACGTCATATCGACACTACCTGTCACCTACCGACCTAAACAGTCTTTATCTATCCTCAAATCCGTAACATTTCTTCCATTTATTTCACGGATCAAGGAAGGATCATTACAAACTGAATCATTAGACAGTGTTAGAAATCGTAGAATGATTGTTCGTTTCACAGCACGAGACGCTCAAATCTCCAATGGGCTGGAGCTCCGTGGCACCAGTCCTGTCATTCTCATGTCTAATCATAGACAACCACGGGCCTTGATTTTTAGCTTTTGAATTACCATCGCTATAAAACGTCGGTCACACTGCCAAACCCACTAGTGTAATGGAAGGAGAGGTGGGGGGGGGGGGGGGGGGTCAATTGCCCCCTGACTAACTTCCATTTAAAAAAGTTTTCCCAACTTTCGAAAAATCGACTTGAGGCAGTTCAATAACCCTGTCAATCACCTTTTGAAACGCGCGAGAACTACAGTGACGTATTACGAAATCGGAACGCGATTTCTACAGGAATTATTGAAATTGCTTTGACTCTTCGAAAGTAGTTGTGATCGTCATGACGATACACCCCCCCCCCCCCCACTCTCGGCCTTGCAAAGCCAGCGCCCTCGAGGAGTGGCTTTCTTAAACTACATTGTAAAATTGATTTTTGATTTTCTTTTCTTTTCTTCTGCATCCATGTAATATACAGTTTTTCGATAACAATAATAAAAGTACAATAAGTATTTTTCTGACAATGCATCATAAATAAGCAAAAACATATATATATATATATATAAATTGTTATTTTCAAAAACGAAATGATATGCTGTCATAAATACTAAATTTCCTCAAACATTATAAAACATTAGACAATTATTTGCGGAAGAAGGACTGTCATTGTAAGCAGATTGCTTTGGATCACGGTAAGATGGGATTTATGCCCCTTCTGAGGCCAAGGTCTGGATATGCCACTTTCCAAACCGACTCCACCACGACTCCTCCACGACTCCTCCACGACTCCACCCCGACTCCAGACCGACCGATTCTTCTTTATTCATAATAAAGTTCATTTTTATTCGGTCTGTTGTCGCCTTGTCGGTCCCACGGTTTCATGTCGAGTTTTTTCCGAAGGCTCATAATTCCAAAGGTCCACATTCCGAAGGTTCGTTTTTCCAACAGTAATGATCGTAACTCCGAAAATGAAAGAGAAATCTGACTGGTTTTTATGAATTACGAACCCTATAATTCAGTTTCGTAATTACGAATCTTCTATATAACGAACATTTGGAGTAATGGATCAAATGAGCTAAATTATGGACCCTATTTCATTGTCGGAATTATTAACTCCTATTATGGAAAATTTGTTTTTCAGAACTATGAACCTTCGGAAAAATGAACCTTTGGGAAAAACGACTAGCCCTCGGTGTGACTGAGGTCTGGCAGGCGGTAATAACGGGTAGTTAAGCCATGGCAAATGATATCTTCACTTCTAATTCCTAACTGTCACATTTAGATTTGTTTCTCGCTGTCTGTCAAAGATCAAGAGGACTAATGAACAGGGCTTGTTTAAAGATAAGATCTGGTTTTCTATGAGTATAGTAATGTCAAAAAGAGAACTTATACTCTAATAGGTCAAGATAACTATTTTGCATAACATGTGATTATCATTGTTCACTTATCTCATAAACAATGCGTTCCTTCACCCATCTGTCTCTGCCTCTGCCCCCAGCCACCTCCAAATGTCCCCCCCCCCTCCAATCTTCCCCTCCCTCCCTCTCTCTCTCTCTCTCTCTCTCTCTATTACCTCTTTGTCTATATTCTTATCTCTATTTCCACCTACATCTCTCTCTCTCTCTCTCTCTCTCTCTCCCTCTCCCTCTCTCTTGATTACCTCATTTATTAGCAATTTCGATAATAAAGCATGTCAATTTAAATCCTATTTGTCTCCTTCTCTATTTCTGTCCATTCCAACTCCCTGCTTCTACTGATATTTGTTTTTCTTCTCATTACAGCATTTTCTATGACTCTTTCACTAAGAAGGTTATGCCAAAAGAAATCCTTATGAAGTAGGTCTATTAACTATTCCTTAATATACTTTGGTATCCCTAAGAATCCTATGAAAATTAATTTCAAATGCATAAACAATTCTTTGAAATGAAATGAAATGAAAACACAATTCTCCTTTAAATATATCGTATGCCGAAGAGAAGTGATTAGCAGGCTCAACGGAGGAGTCGTCATCACGTCCCCCACTCAACATAATCACCTTCTAATGACGTATAATGATTCAGCGAGATTGGTGGGCTGGGCATATGCCACACATCATCCAACTTTTGATTATTATTATGCCCCCGCTTCTGAGAAGGAGCACCATAATTGTCATTTCGTATTTATTGGTCTCTCATCTCTGTCTCTTGGTCTCTCACTTGTCTCTGTCTCTTGGTCTCTCTGTCTCTTTCTGCTTTGTTCTCTACGTGCCCCTCCCCCTCTCCCCCTATTAGTCCCCCCCCCCCCCTCTCTCTCTCTCTCTCTCTCTCTCTTTCTATCTTTCGTGTCATCTCTCTCTCTCTCTCTCTCTCTATATATATATATAAATATTATGTACATAGACTGTTTTCTTTCTCCCCCTCTCTCTCCCCCCTCTCTCTCTCTCTCTCGCTCTCTCTCTCTCTCTCTCTCTCTCTCTCTCTCTCTCTCTCTCTCTCTCTCTCTCTCTCTCTCTCTCTAATTCACCTTAATCACCTTCTAATGACCTGACGCGATCGGTGGGGTTGTCATTATGCTACACTTTTCCTCATAATTCTTGAATTCGTTTAATGATCTGTTTCTTAACAGGTACATATTGTATTACGGTCTGGTTGTGCCCCGTTTTCCAGTGAAGGTGATCATTATAACAATATCATAACAATTATAAATAATATTTGACGTCAACAAACAATGCTGATCCGTGTCCGGAGCACAGTGTAGCTTATATTACTAACTTTAAAGGAATTTGAGGAGAGTACATTATACGATGCGAGTTCAGCTAGCATCATAGGCCTACAGCGATAGTGATACTGTTTTTTTCAATGATTGTTTATTCAAAATAATTATTTCATATATATATATATATATATATATCTTCTCCAATCCAAGTATATGTCTCCTTCTTGCCGGTTCAATGTACAATTAATCCCTTGGAGAATGTCTTGAGGTTCGCTGATACTAAACGCTTCAAAGATCAAGCTAGAAGGGAGGGACATACCGATCTGCTCTTGCTCTTATAGTTTGTCGAATTCTTGTATTTTTTTTATTAAATCTATTCCACTTTTGTTAAAACATATGGATTACACGGCAAATTAAATTTGGGATATTATTCGGCAAACATATTGCCCTATTTGACAAAATGAAGCCAAAAAAAAAGGGAGAGACGCGAGACATACCGACTTACTATCGCTTTAAGTTCATCGAATTCTTGAAGTTATATCATTAAACCTATTAAAACTTAACGTAAAAAACGGGAAAATGGATTCAGATAATAATCATGCAGCAGTATTTAGAAAAAGGGTAGAAACTGCCACCTGAAATGAGTCAAAACAGAAAATTAAATAATAACGAACATAGAACAAAATTGAGGTTTTCACATTAAAAAAATAAAGTCTATTTAAGGATGTGCACATATTCACTCTTTACATTGTAAGAAAAAAATTAGTCTTTTGGAAGTGAGGGGGCGCAGGGGTGGATCCAGGTTTTTCCAAGAGAACTATAGGGGCTCGAAATGTACGAAATTGCGAGCGCGAAGCCTTTACGGCGTGGGGTCAATGCGGTAAATGTTGAACCTTAAGATGCTCTATGGTACATTCTGAGCCATTTCTGAATGAGTATTTGTATGAACTTTTTTTGGGGAGGGGGGGGGGGGGGGGGGGGAGGGTGGGAGGTGCATATGTATATATATTTTGTTTTAAGGTAAAAGGGGGCATGCGCCCACGCCCCCTGGATCCACCCATGTAGCGAGGGTGAAGAAAAAATGGAGGGGAAAGAGAGAAGAGAGACAAGGAGAAGGGAGGGGAGAGATGAGGGGATAAAAGGAAGAGAGGGAGGTGAAGAGAGAGAGAAAGGTCAGAGGCATATGTGATAGACAGACTTGGGCTTGGACTCCCGTGGGTAGAGTGATAATATATTTATTCACTCGAATGTGTGTTAAGCGTGACAGTTCAAATTTATGATTAGCCCCTCAGTTTGTAATAAAAACTCCCCAAATAAAATGTAATCAATTATAAAAGATTATTTTCAAGTGTGTAAGGACCCTCATTTGTCTTGACTATATCAATCCAGAATTTTTCACAAGGAAAGAGGAAAGGAGGCCTGGAGCATTTTTGTAACAATTATTGATATTATTGATATTAGTTATTACTCCTGCTCCAGTGACACAGTCTCATACTTTTCATACAGGGGGGCTTATTACACCCTACAAGCTCTGCTTTTTAGTCGGCCCTCCTTCCCTTTCAATTTCATGTTTATTTTTTTTAATGTATTGTATTGTGAAAATTGATCTTTATGTATATAAATATGTGAATATGTTAAAATGTACCATCATTTTAAATATGAACGATTGAAAGAGGAAAAATAAATAAATTGAATTGAATTGAATAGAGATATATCTTTCGAACTACATAGCCCATAAAACTTCCCATTCTTTACGCCCTCTACGTTCGTAACTTGGTGAATGTTGTTATATGGTTACTGTGTGCATTTTTCGACCTATAATTAATTGATTGATTTATGCCAACAAATATGCCAGGTATGTAAATATTTCGTTATCATTTACTGTAGAAAAATAATGATGTGAGTGTGAGGATCTTTTGGAAGTACTGTGTCAACGTTTGATCGACAAATATGACTCAAACCAGCAGATATGATGATCGTCTTGGCTTCTCTGCCTCTCGGCGCGGCTTTGCCAGTGCATACGGCGGTGCTACGCCTGGCTTTGCGTCCCCCAACCCGGCCGGCAGGGCTGGACGCTTGTTGGGGACACCACGTCCATGGCCATGGACGCGGGTTGGTAAACTGAGCTGAGCCGGAGCCTCACGTTATGAGCGATAAATTCTTGGGGAGACGGACAAGCCATAAAAGTAGACAGTGAACTGGGGGTATTTTATTACGCGGAATCTGTTTTTCGCTTAAGAAGTTCTTAGGCATTTTCAATATTGCAATTTACTCAGAAAGAATGAACAAGAAGTGTGTGTCTGTGCTTGATGTTCTACTCTTAATAACCATTTCTATTTCCTTCACAGTTGGTAAGCAGATGGCCAGCGTGCATGAAGCTGTGCAGAATGGCGATGTCTTGGAGCTTGAGAATATGGTGAAGAGAGGAGCGAGTATCAATGAAGTTGACCGGAAGGACAAGTTCACTGCACTTCACTGGGCGTGTCATTGTGGAGCACTAGAGGTAAACAGCAATAGCGGGGGTTGTATCATCTTTCCATAATATTAAGGTGCTTTTAAATCCTCACCCCAAATTACTTCAATCACAAGTTGAATTAATAAATGTGATAAAAAACCTCTTACAAGTATTTGGAGCTAGAGATGAATCAATTTTTATTCATGAAACTCTTTTAAAAAATCATTTCAGTGATGACAATGATATGAAATAATAGATTTGAAGCTCTTTCATATTTTAAACTGATATATCACCTGGATCATGTGGTAGGATGTTGAGGACAATAATATAATTCAATATGTTATACTTTCATGCTAGTCACATCAAGGTAATACTGTTATGTACAATTGAAAGCAAGAAAAAGAATCTATGGTGGTGATACATCCAGAATAAGATATAAATAAATACTGTCTATGTAAGGATCTAAGGCCAAATAACAAAAATGAAGTGTTTGCCTCCTTTTTGGCCGCCTCCTCCTTTTTTTTTTTTTTTTTTACTATTTACTATTCAGAAGAAAAAAAGCCAGTGATGTACATTTTGTTTAAATAGCTTCTAAAGTGATACAAATCATTTGTTTTGTCATACATTGCATCAGTATACTCACATAGCACAATATCTGTGAATAAATAGGCTTGGCCAGCTATAATTGAAAAGTCCGGACGGGAAACACATTAATTTTGGTATTTGGCGTTATCCCACACAGAGTTAAATCCCATATCTGGCTCTCAGCAAGCTAATTATCAACTTTCTGTTCTCCTATCTAGTGTCTTCACTGGCTACTATGGCATGGAGCTGACCCTACAACCACTACACCCCAGGGCTGGACACCTGCCCATGTAGCGGCTATCAGAGGTCAAGACCAATGCATACAGGCGCTGACAGCCCAAGGGGTCAGCATGAATGCTCGTGACCTCAGAGGAAACTCGCCGGCCCATCTTGCAGCAGCCCACGGCAACTCATACACTCTGAGCTCAATACTTAGAGCAGGAACGGTCAGTTGGATAGTTATAGTACTACTGGGGGTGTTTCACAATGCCTTTTTTTCAAAAGAAATTTGCTGATAACCAATCAGAAGCAAGGATTTCAGTAGCTTATAACAAAAACTGTAATTTGTCACTGATGACAAGTTTTGTGAAATGCCCCCCTGGTTGGGTAGTGGTGGGGGAGGGGGGGGGGGGGGAATATATGGGAGTAATGAGTGAATTAGCTCTGGAAAACTGCAAGAGCTCTCAAAACAAACAAAAAACAAAAGAATCAATAAAAGTCAATTTTTTAATATGGGAAATCCAGAAAAAGTCCCTGCAAAGAAAAGGGTAACTTAGCCAGGGGTGGGCTTGTGAAAGCAATGGCAATAACAGTACTTTATAGGAAAGAAAACTACACAGGAAGCTGTATTACTAATATTGTTTGCCATACCAGCAATTATTTCAATTTTGAAAACTGAAATGACAACAAAATCTGTGACCTGAAAAGGATAAAAACGTACCCAGGCTACCTTTTATGTAGCACCTCATTTCAAGAATTAAGAAATTATGTGCATTTGCATAAGATATGTATTTGTTTTGCAAGGCTAGAATATGCAGCTCTGTCTAATCTAGAAAGGGGATACCCCTGTACATTTTGTTTCAGTGATCCTACCAATTATCTGTGCTTCATGGAATTCTGTAAAAGCTGTTACCCACAAAGGTGTTTCACAAAGATCCTAAGATGGACTTAATTATGGAAAGCTGTTAGCACCTTTGAAAATACTTTGTAAAAGTTAATCTTATAATTGCATAAAATGTTGATTCAAATTACTCATAGTTTTCTATTATCAAAGAGATTTCATGTTATTTATTTGGAATTTATGAAAAGTCTAAATAACTTGAATTTTTGCTGTTTAAATTTTTATTGTAAGGCTACAAATGGCTCTCCATAATTTTAAAGTCACACTTAGAGTTAAGTTTGACTTAAGATCTGTGTGAAACATACCCCAGACCAACAACAGGCCAAACAATGATTTACATAACTATGAATGGCAAAAAATCTGTTGATTTTGTGTCGGCTTGAAGTCATTTTGGAGTTTGTTTTGGCAGTGTGACTGAGGTGTTACCGGCACTCCTAATTTTATTTTGACAGGACAATGAAGGAAAGAACATAACCACCTGGACAGCGACGCACATAGCAGCATTCCATGGACGTCTGGGATGTCTTCAACTGCTTCTCAAGTGGGGTGCAAGAACAGACGAGGCTGATGGGAATGGAAACATTCCTGGTACGTACTTATTGGTGTAATATTGAAGCCCTAAAAAAATTGCACTTCAAAATGATCATGAAGTGCCTCAAAAAAGTAAAAATCTTTGAGTGACCGGTTTTACCATACTCATTTTCCCAAATAGACTGTAGTGTTATAAAAATTGTAGGAAAACGATTTGTGAAATTTTGATTTACAATCATAAATATCTTGATAATCAGACAGGCGATCAGCATTTACAAGTGATGGGGTTCCTGACTGACCTAAAGGTTTATAATTTTCATTGCAGCATGAGCTAAATTCAGGATTTTGTTTCAGAATCTGAGGCAATGGTACAGATCGAGTCATTTTAAAGGTTTTTTTTTAACTTTGTAAATATATATTGATTTAAAGTCAATCCAATTATTATCGCTATCATTTTTTTGCAGCTCACCTAGCAGCACAAGAAGGCCACCTCCCATGTCTGAAGTTCCTCGTCAGTAGCGGTGCAACCATCAGCGACACACTGGGTGCACGCAACGATAACGGTGACACGCCCAAAACCCTGGCATCTCAGTACTACAAGCAACACTGTGTTGACTACATCAATGCAGTCGGTAAGAAATTGATAATGATCCTTGTTAGTTTTATCATGCCTCCTGTCTGCTTAATGCCCAACGGTATTAAGTTTACTTAAAGTGATATGAGTTAGCACATCTCTGTCTTTGTCAGGAGATATGTTCTAACATTTGTGAAACAACATTACCATGTCTTGTCTCAAATTATAGGTATAGTTTTGTTGTGTATATATAGATATACACATAGCATTAGAAAAAGACCAACATTTGCTTTATGATGTTTGTTATTGAAATTTGTCTGCTGTATTACATTATGGATGGAATAATTTTATTGTTTCTTCATGCGATATAAATTAGAGTATGAGAGACATAAATTCTAAATTTGGCATATAGTGTGGAAATCTTGAAAGCATAGAAATTGCACTCAAGTAAATCATTTTGTTGTTATTATTAACATGTCCCTTTCAAAATTGAAACCTTCTATTATCTTTCTTAATTTGTAGAGCAGGTAATTCTATTTTAATTAATCATCATTAATTGGTAAAGGTAGTGAATGAAAATATTTCCTTCATATCTTACAGAAAGACATATAATAGTGTTTTATGAAATTATCTTCACTTTGGTATTTTTTCTTTTCATTTCTCCTTTTTTAATTAGAATGGGAGAGAGACCATCCAGAGGACCAAGAAAGTAAGTTCAAATTTGAATCCCTTTTATCGACCAGGGGGGGGGTGTTTCACAAAGATCCTAAGTTGAACTTTACTTTAAGTTAGTCTTAAACATTATGGAGAGCCATTTGTAGCCTTAAAATAAAATATATTCAAAAGCAAAAATGTAAGTATTTTAGACTTTTCATAAATTCCACATCAAGAACATGAAATCTCCTTGATAATAGAAAATATGAATGATTTGAATCATTATTTTATGCCTTTTAAAAATTAGTTTTGCAAAATATTTTCAAAGATGCTAACGGCTTTCCATAATGGTCCAACTTAGAGGTAAGCTCAACTTAGGATCTTTGTGAAACACCTCCTGGAATAAATATACGCTACTTAACTTGATAAGTATCCACTCTATCTCCTCAATGGCCAAACAATATGGATGATAATATCTTGAGTGAAAGAAACTCATTTGGAGTATATATAGTGGAATTAAGTGCTGCTATAATGTTTGACAATTTTCCAGGAAAGTGCCATATTAGAATATCATATTGCAATATACTGAGTAGATGCTTCGATATGATAAATATGGTTAATGAAGTTAAACTGACTTCTTTATATTGAATAAGGAATATTCATGACACATTAACATTATAAATCAAAGAATAAATACTTATATGTCAGTTTATAGTTACATTATGTAAAAGAGGCATCGTCCTGGTCATTTTACACAATGTTATAATCAACTCTGTGCTGTGGTGTCAGATCTCACAACCTGTATGTCATAATGTAATGCTTGACTCTCTTTTTGTCCTTGTTTTCAGATCTGGCCTTCCCTGCTCACATGTCCGCTGCTTCCGGTGACCTGGGTCATCTGAGACTACTCATTGAACAGGGAGTGGTCAACATCAATGAGAAAGATGATAAGGGCTCAACCCCAGCACACAGAGGTATGTCTGGGACTACATAACAAGGGTTCAGTGACACAAAGACGTAACCATATTTTGCCAAAATGAGTATTTGATATCAAAATGTCCAGAAAATGTGGGCTTTCCAGGAAACACAAAGACTTAACTCCACCCAACACCTCACTGAAGTCAATGGCTAGTGAAACATAGACTTAACTCTTGAAGCCCAAGTGCTCAGTGACACATAAACCACTTTTTCTCAAAATGGCCAAAATGGAGTTACGTCTCTGTGTCACTGACCCCTTCGATAAGCTTCTAATATGTTATGGTTTTTCTTTTTTCCTACGATAGGCCCATATGATACAATGTACCTAGAGGTGATTATTAAAGGATAAATTTCTTGTATTATCAATCTAGAAACTTCCCTTGATAATTATGGATTCCGTAAACATGATATATTTTTTAAGGCTAGCTCTTCTGACAAATTTTGAACAAATCAGTTTTTTTTAACTGAGTTCCCAAACTTAAAGCTTATCTGTACTAGTTTATAGGAAGGATCAGACCACCCTGCAAGTTCACTGGACAGGTGGTTTCTCATCAAGTCAGCTCTCAATTAACATAAGAAAAAGAGGATCATGGGGGACCAATGGTCACCGATTAGGCATTGTTTTCTATATAGAGGGAGCAAGTAGCTACAAGTAGGACAGTGTGGCTTTATAGACTTAATTAAGTCTCATTGACTATGACAACAATTTTCAAGGAAAATTTAAGGGTTTCACCTAATTTGCAGTGCACTAGTGCTACATGGTTCTCCGTGTCTAAAGAAAATTATTAAAACTTAGTACCAAACCCTGCTGAAATTGCCATTGTAAATGTGATTGTATATGTTTTGATATAATTAATTAAAATCATCTTATTTCAACTCTTTTCTTTTGTCTACTCCTTTTAGCTGCTGGTAATGGTAAACTGGAATGTCTTCAATGGCTCGTAGAGATGGGTGCAAACAGTAAGTAATACTTTCTTTCACTTTCTTTGACAAATAAAGGCAGCCTTAAGCTGTGATAGTATTCAACTCAATTTTCATTCCAAATATAATTATATGTAAAAATATGAACTCAAACCAACATTGTGAAAGTCTTGTTTTCCTGCTGTTATGTATAAAATGCAGTATTACACAATTTATGACATAATTAAGTCAATGTCATTAAATATTCAACGATAAATTCAATTGAGCAAGAATAGTGTTCATTGGCTTTTCATGACTCTGGTATGACACACTCTGTATCCAACTGTCAATATTATGTTTTCTACTTTTTTTCTTCTGTTTCTGATAGTTCATGTCCAGAATAGCGCTGGAGAAACTCCCATGGACGTAGCCCACCGCTTCGCTCAGCTAGCTTGTGTTAAGCTACTCAAGGGAGACGATTCAGGTAATACAAGACAAGGAAAATCATCACGCACCACTATAGCACATTGAGCTTTTACATATACTATAAATAGAGGATGTATTCTTCAATGTTTAAGCTGTATTTTTTTTCTTCTTAAAACTGTCGACATCATCTAAAAAACACACAACTTATTTCAACTATCTTATCCAACTCCAGCTGTTAAGACTTTAGGTTACCAATTACTGTAATTGTAACTGTAAAAACGATCTCTGTACATTTTTACCAGTGAAAAAAAAAATTCTGAATGAACAATAAGTACTTAATAAGCAGAAAAATATACAAAGCAAGTTAATTTATTTTACCTATGAAACTTCCAAAAGAGATCTTGAGCATGAATAACAATAAAACATATAGAAATGGCTTCATGGCAATCCTACCTTTCCTATGAATAATATAGAGCTCCTGTGAAAAATAAGGTATTCTTTTTATCATTGATGTCTTTTTCAATTTCTCCTATTGTGTAGATTCTGATGTGGAGGTGATGGGTGGTTACTCTGACCCTGAAGAAAGACAGGACAAACTTCTTCAGAGGTCTACTGATCATGGCTTGGAAGGAGAGAGTATTGTTTTATCTCCAAGACAGAAAGAAGAAGCTAGAGGTAAGGACGTCCTCTACGTTGAGGCGTAGCTGAGAGGGGAAGGGGGGGAATGGGAGGGGGAGGGGGCTCATGACAAACTTCTTCAGAGATCAACTGATCACGGCCTGGAAGGAGAGAGTATTGTTTTATCTCCAAGACAGAAAGAAGAAGCAAGAGGTAAGGGCGTCCTCTAGGGTGTGGCGTTGCTGGGAGGGGGGAGGGAGGGAGGGGAAGGGGCAGGGGGCACATTTGACAAGCTTCTTCAGAGATCAACTGATCATGGCCTGGAAGGAGAGAGTATTCCTCTGTCACCAAGACAGAAAGAAGAAGCTAGAGGTAAGGGCGTCCTCTACGTTGCGGCGTAGCTGGTGGGGGGGGGGGGAAGGGGGCTCAAGAGAAACTTGCAGAGTGATCAATGCATCACAGCATAGAAGGGGAGAGTATCCATTTGATCTAAAAGACGGAAAGAAGAAGCATGGGCTAAGGATGCTCTCTACATAGCGGTGCAGCTATGAGGGGGAAGGGAGTGGGAGGGAAGGTGCAGGGGCACATGTGACAAAGTTCTTGTGTGACAGAAAGAAGAAGCAAGGGGTAAGGACACAATGGCTTATCTATGTAGGGTTGGGGAGTGGAGTGATGAGAAGAGGGGGAAGAGGGGAAAGGGAGGAGGAGGCCACAAGACAAATTTTGTCATAGAAGTACTAATCTACTGATCATTGCCTGGAAGGAGAATCTATCCCTCTATCCGCAAGACGGGTAAGGGAGGCCATCCTATGATTATATCTCAATCTCGCTCAATCACACAAAATTGACAACTATTATATTACATTGAATCTTCATCTGTTGGTTTCAGTAGAATTAAAAAATTATTATAAAACATTTTTTTTAAGCGTTCGTGGTACATGATATTTGAAATACCAAAACTGCCTCTGTTCCATATCTTTGCTAGGCCGAGCTATAAAGCGGGTCGAAGAGCTAGAAAGACTCATCGGCATCGCTAAGACCAATTTCCACCAGCTTGGAGGAAGGCTTGATGAAGACCGGGAACAACAACGCAGGGAGAGAGAAAGTGATAGGTAAGTATGGCATTGAGAATTCAGACTTCAAAAAGAACAACGTGCAAGATTGAGATAATAAGGGGAAAATATGGATTTAAATTGAACTTATCAATTACAGTGAAGCCTGTATATAAGGATCGTTCAAGGGAAACATGATAAGTGGTCTGTATAGGTAAGAGGTCTTTGTGTACGGATTCCTGTAGTACAGGTTTAAATGAGAAACCATATAAAAGAGAAACAGAAAAAAAATGTGATCTTTACTTTATAGACAGGTTGTCTTTCTATACAGGTGGTTGCTAAAGCAGGTTTGACTGAATAACATTCTTTGTTAATATGTCATTAATATTTTTTTGAAATAAGATAGAAATTCAAGTAATGGTGAAAGAAGAAGAGGGTAGTGTTGCGAATATGATATTGATAGTGATTAATATCTTATTGAGGGATCCTGTGAAGGAGAGTCGTCATCGGTAGACCCTGATAGAGAGATAATTTTTTCAATTTCGATTCAATTCATTTATTTCAATCCTAAAACCATAAAATAATATATATAAAACAGTAACGTGAAACAATCATAATCTTACAATTCTGGAATGAAGAAAATAGAGACTAAAAAGGAAGTTTGAAAAACTTGTAAGTAATAGTCCCCTGACATAAATAATAAATAACAAGATATTGCCCGCACATTCTTATCAGTTATACCAGGAGGAGCGACTAGAGGTTTTTATGCCTCCGCCACCGAAGGTGGTGCCGGAGGCATCATGTTTTCGGGTTGTCCGTCCGTACGTCCGTCCCATTTGACCGTTATCACAATATCTCAAGAACCATTTAAGATTTAAACTTAAGACTCGGGAATAGTATTTATCACCATAGGAAGACGATCTGATTACATTTTGGAGCACGTAGGTCAAAGGTCAAGGGTCACAGAGGTCAACTTATGAAATTCCATACATTGAGATTGTTATCATAATATCTCAAGAACCACTGGAGATTTAAACTTCAAACTTAATGATAGTGTGTATCACTATAGGAAGACAATCTGATTAGATTTTGGAGCACGTAGGTCAAAGGTCAAGGGTCACAGAGGTCAACTTATGAAATTCCATACATTGAGATCGTTATCGCGATATCTCAAGAACCACTGGAGAATTTTCACTTCAAACTTAATGATAGTATGTATCACCATATCATAATATCTCAAGAACCACTGGAGATTTAAACTTCAAACTTAATGATAGTGTGTATCACCATAGGAAGACAATCTGATTAGATTTTGGAGCACGTAGGTCAAAGGTCAAGGGTCACAGAGGTCAACTTATGAAATTCCATACATTGAGATTGTTATCATGATATCTCAAGAACCACTGGAGATTTAAACTCCAAACTTGTTCGCCTATGCCCTATGGCAGAGGCATCATTTTCGACTGCGCGCAGTCAAAATTCCATCTAGTTTTTTCATGATTTCAAGTGTTTTTTTCCCTTCCAGCTAGACACCAGAGAAAACAATTAGATGATAAAGAATGAATAAATTCATTATGAAATATTGATCCATACGTTTGTATTTCCTTTGTGAAGGATGTTGAAGGAATTGGAATCACAGCTAGAGTATGAGAGACTGAGGAGAGAGAAACTGGAATCTCAGTTGGATGAATGCAGGGCAGAGATCCAGCATCTTAATGCCATGCTGGAAAGAGCTTCAAATGTAGCATATGTAAGTCATTTTCTGCAGTCAAATACATTTTTCTCACTCTAATGAACATGTGATTTATGTAAAGTTCAGCACTGGTCATGCATAATTGATTGTGAAATAAAAACTGTTGATAAGCTATTCAGAACCATCGATTATGTAGTATGTAAGATTAATTGTGTGTTATGATGTCATGAAAATCATTAAAAATTTACTAAATTTAACTTAAAATATCAAGTAATGAAGAGCACTTCATACAAATAATGGTCCATGGGACTACTCAAACGTATGGCATTAGGATTTGGTCCAAAGCCTTTCTAAGTATTTGAGAGCATTTTACCCATTGCCAAGGCTCTAGTATGTACATTTTCTTTTCATTTCATTTCATTTCGTTTATTTATTTCCATGTCAAGATAAAAACAATATTATATAATCCTCAAAATATAAACATATATAATGAGATATCTAAAGTGTGAGGATCATAAATATTTCATGAATGGCTTCAACTTTGGTACATAATTTACATAAAATCAGGATTACAAAAAAAGGGAAGATTACAAAAACAGAGAAAAGAAGGTGGAAACATTGCATAAACATTGACATTGTAAGTTATTAGAATTTTCCAAAAAGAAATTGCTTTTATAGTCATTTAATTTGGTTAATTTTCTCACTATTCTTAATTGATAAAGGGATGTTATTCTTGACTAATGTCTTCTTCTTCTTTCTATTATTTGTTTTTCTTGATACAGAGTGAGGAAGAGGCCAAACCTAAGAAGACGAAGAAGAAGAAGAAACGTCCAGTGTCAGCAGGAAGTGGAGGGGTTTTTGTCAAACGGACAATCTCCAAGGCACCCCAGAATCTAGAACTATTCTAAGCCCTATGCAGGACCCAGACCCAGTACCAACGGCCGGATAATCTAACCTGGACCTTTGCCTAGCCCCTCTAAGATCTAGACCTGTTTTAAGTCCTGTGCAGGACCCAGACCCAGTACCAATGGCCAGATAATCTAACCTGGACCTTTGCCCAGCCCCTATAAGATCTAGACCTGTTTTAAGTCCTGTGCAGGACCCAGACCCAGTACCAACGGCCAGATAATCTAACCTGGACCTTTGCCTAGCCCCTCTAAGATCTAGACCTGTTTTAAGTCCATTGCAGGACCCAGACCCAGTACCAACGGCCAGATGATCTAACCTGGACTTAAGATCTATACCTGTTTTAAGTCCTGTGGAGGACCTAGACCAGTTATCTAATAGAACCAATGTTGAGAGGCAAATAAGATGGTAATTTAAGCTGGACTCTTGGAAAGTCGCCTCAAAATCTAGACCTGTTCTAAGTCCTGTACAGGACTTTGACCCATATTTTAGTACTAATATCAAGAGAGCAATAGCCATGTAATTAAGTTGGACTCTCGCCAAGCTACCCCCCCCCCCCCATTACATATTTCCGTAGTCCTTTTGAGGACTTAATTTTATACCCAATGATGGGTGGAAGCTAAGTCTTTAAGTAGAATTTGACAAAGGAAGCAAGATCAATGCCCAAATTGTGTTTCCATCGTTAAAAGCTAGCTTAGACCTAGCAATCAGGTTTAACTGAACTAGTAAAATACATACTGATTTTTTAATCCCACCTTCACAAGAATGTGGCTTGTTAGTCCCACCAAACTATTGATTGTGAAGAACGTCCTATCTATACAGGAGGCTCAATAGGCTCAGTGGTAGACCAGTGGTCTCATAACTGGGAGGTACAGGGTTTGAAACCAAGTCTGTGAGCTAGTGTCCTTTAGTAAAGCATTGATCCTCATTACCAAGTCCCTCAGTGAGGACTTTATGCTATCCGTACCCTGGTTGATTACTTAAGAGCAAACACATGCTTTCTTATCAGTTGGGTAAGACAAACAAACAAACAAAATAAAATTATCAATCCAAAAGAACAAACAAGATTCCTGTGTAGTTAAGAGTTAGAACGGCATAACTGCTCTTTTGAATTATTGAAGTTAATTCTCTTTGGCTCTCAACATACATTCACTATGAACATGACTGACAAAGAAAGCGGACTAAATGTGCAGTTCTTCAGGTAGACAAAGGAACATCCTTTCACTGCTATTATGTAAAATGTGTAGAACAGGTGTCACATGCATATTCACTTTTTACATAATAGAAGTGAAGGGATGTTCCTTTGTCTACCTGAGGAACTGTATATTTTGTCCGCTTTCTTTGTCCGTCTTGTTCATAGTGATTGTGTTGGTTGAACATAGAAGGTGGCTAGCTTCAGTTTTACCTTTGACTTTCAAAAAAATATTAGAAGTATGAGATCATAACTGAATAATAAAAATATTCCAGCAATATTCTATGGAAATCCAGAGCACTTGTAACTATTTTTCTTAGAGAAGTTTCAATCATGTTAATTTAATGAATAGAAATGGTTAAAATGTTCTAAATCTCATGTATTTGTGCATTAAATGTATTCAGCTTGTCAATACCATATGATGGTCTCATCAAACAAAGCGATCAAAACAGTTTAAACAAATATTTTGGTATTTATTTTTGAAAAACAACTTGATTGAGGATAGAAAACTAGAGGAGGAATCCAAATAACATAACTGCCTATTAGCAGATTGAATTATAATTTCTTTAAATGTTAGAAGGAAAAGAATATTGAAAAAGGCACAAGATTGCATTAGAGTTTGTGTGCCTTTAACACAATTTAAATACTTTCCACTCAAAGTTGTGCAGTTATTTTATGTATGAAAGTTTTCTCTGATTGAGTTTGGTTTCATTGGAATCTATCATTCTCGTATACAGGGACGTTTTTTAAAGGATTAACTTTAGTGATCCTGACTTTAACATTGTACTTTATTACAACGTGAAGTGAAAACTATGTGTCCCTTATAGTTGCTCCATATTTTCTGCAAATGCATCATGCTTCTCGTGAGGCCTAGAGTAAGGTATATTTATGATTCTGTACATAAATTATTGTAATATTTTATCAGACCTTGAAATTCCAGTGAGATTTTATTATATTGTATACATATAGTATCATGTGCCGTCAATAAATGATTGTCATCATTATTTTTGTGAAATGATGAGGTTTACCATACTGCAAAATGGAGATGAAGAGAGAAAGAAAAAAGAAGCATCATGTTCAACTCCAAATTTTATTTAAAATGAGGCAAGATATTCAATTTCTGTAGTATGATGATCTTGTACCCCATTGTGTGACTTTATGCCATCTTTAATGAATGTACATTTATAAAGTGGTAAGTGATAATAGCTACAAATATTATGTGATGGTAAAGAGTGCGTATGTAAGAATAGTGGTTGTCTCATGCTTGTACTAAAGCCACTAGCTGTAGCACCTTTATAATACGCCAACATACATGTATTCTGAAATGGCATCTTATTAGTGAAATATTCTGAAAATATTCCTCGAAAGTGTTTTTTTTTTTCTTCATACTAGTATTATGTCTTGCAATTGTTGGAAATAGAAGGAAATTTATCACTCTTACTTTTAAGTTTCCTGTCCTCTATTAAATAGAATTATTCATACATTATCATCAGTCATTGAATTATGTAAATCAGTGTTTTGTTTTGTCAATAAATATATCTGGAATATGCTGAATACTGCTCTTGTTTCTTTTTGTATCAAGTATTCCAAGATTAATCTCCCCCTCTTCTCATTTTATGTTCTAGTTATTACTCTAGATGCAACAATCCATTTGTAAATATCACATGGTGATCTATTCTTCCTGCATACAGATTGGGGAGGGGGGGGGGGTATTTATTGACCCCACCCCCCCCCCCCCCAAACAAAAAAGAGATTTATAGATAAAATAGTGGGTATCTTGATGAAGATGATTATCATGATGATTTCAATGATAAAGATTAAATTGGTGATATGATGATGGGGATGATGATGATGATGGTGATATTAACGATAATGAGAAGGAGGAGAATCAGATAATTTTTAGGCATAAGAAGGATTAACATATCGAAATGAGCATGCTCTTTTCTCGCATTTTAGTGGGTACCGCTACATGGTTGTTACAGGATTAATATATTTTCCCCTCCTCCCCCCCCCCCCCCCCCCCCCCGACGTCATAGCTCCCTGACATTATCAGTCAGGCGGATCATTGCGTAGTATGACGTCACGATGTCTCCGTCCATTTCTAATGATTAAAATGAATTCACACACAAAAATCACATCCCCTCAAACATTTCAAAACCTGTTTGTTCGGAACATCATAAATGTGTCTACATTATCAGCCGGATTATTACGTCATTGCGTAGTATGACGTCACGATGTCTCCGTCTATTTTTAATGATTTAAAAACTTAATTTTCATTTCCAATTATAGATAAAGCGATTGACATTTTCACCAACCTTTAGGAGATGCCTGCTCTGAACTTAAAGCGTGTCAATTTATCTATTTCGGGCAATGCCTGATCATAACAAGACACGCGTTAAAAACAAATTGTACCAGGGCTAATTTTAGTCGATAGATGACTTTTTCATTTAATTTGGACGGTGCTCGATACGGACGTTGAGTATCTTGAGTACCTGTCATAAATAAAGTGATTAACATTTTCAGCTTATATTGGCTAGCTCATGATTGTTTTCTTCCATTTTGAATCGCAATTGAAAGAGTATACGATTATTGGGAGAATATCAATCTTTGTCCAAATCTGATATATTCTTGACAAAAAAGCTTGAATACATCAAGTTATAGTTTGAGACTTGCCCGACATAGCAGCGATCATTAAGTTGCATCAAGCTATAATACATCATATCCCTGGCTTGGTCTTTGTGAGAAATAACAAGTCCAACAGTAACTTCAAAACATGTTTACAAGAATCTCAGACATGAGTCTAGGTTAATGAGCGGTTCATTCGTTTCTGTTTCATTGTTTCTGCTTATAGATTTAATTGCTCCCCCCCCCCCTCTCTCTCTCTCTCTCTCTCTCTCTCTCTCTCTCTCTTTCGCTGTCTCGTCCCCTTCTCTCTCTCTCTCTACTTCTCATCTTACTCGCTCTTTGTTTTCTTACTCTTCTTAATCTCTGTCGTATTCTTTTCAAATCTCTATTTCTGTTACCTTTTCTCTCAAACGCTGCTATCATGGTTACACGTTGTCCAGATATCACTTCCTCTCTTCTCCTCTTTCTCTACAAATTTACTCCTTTTCTTTCGTGACTATATATATTAAACATAAAGATATAAATACAAAATGATATATAAAGGAATCACACACAAAAATAAAACAAGAATTACAGAAATGACATATATACTTAAAAACAGTTATGAAGAAAAACTAGCAACAGATGAAAAACAGGATATTAAAGAAAATTATGCAAAAGGTGGCCTAAAAATCATCTTGGTAACAAACACAAGAGGTATATCTAGGGTAGGAAGTGACTTCATACCAATGCTACCATGGTTTTCTTTGCTCGAATGTTTTGATGAACAAGGCGAAGGAGATCATTTCATTTCATTTCATTTATTTTCGTTATTTCTTATGGTACATATTCATATCAAAATAAAGTACAATTTTTATATTTTTGTGTGTGTGATACATTAACAATCAATAATGCATAATAAATAACACGAAGATAAGTGTTCAATATATAGAGTACCGATTTAACTGAGAGAAATATGATGGGACCTACATGAAAGCAAGCTTGTAAAGCTTTAGGCCCCGGTGAAATAATTTGTGGTTGTGTTACTGAGAAGTAAATAATGAACAGATGAGAACAAAAGGGATCCTTAGTTTATAGAAGAAAAACAATTATAATACTTTTTCCTTTTTTTTACAGCTTAACAAACCATGATAAGTATATTCTTTAATAAACCATAATGAAGTAGATATAACTCACTGCTTTGGGAAAAACACCCCTTTGTAATGTTAAGATGTACATTAGGGAAGTTTGTATTAATAATCATTGTAATGTTTATGTGAATTATCTGTTCATATTGATACAAATATTATTTTTTAATGTGCTAAATATTATCATTATTATCTTTCACGGTCGTACCATCAAGCTGTGATTTTATTTTTGTTTTTACAAACCCTTAAGTGAGCTCCTAATTATAGACAAAAGTGAATTTTAATTAATATCAAAGTTTCGTCACAATAATTGTTTTCCAGTTTCCTAGAAATTGTCAATTTCCTTCCCTAAATAAGCTTGTGGGTTGAAGAATTAAATATGTACTAAATGGCATCTTAGTTCTTAATAAGTGATTAATTCCCCCCCCCCTTTTTTTTGTTGTTGTTTTCTTTCATCTCTTAGCGAGTCAGCCATGGAAGCAGGAACTGGTCAAACTCTGTCGTGTATAATTCCGTAAAGGGACACTACCTGATGTGCGTACGCACGTGACTCCACGAAGCTCAGGCAGCGCAGCTTCCGTGATCACGTGCACGTCGATTGAGACGCCACGTCATTGGTTCACCGCTAATGACCAGCGTCTTAGCGTCTTACTGGGGGATTTCCCCTTCTATTCGGTCAATACTTCTGTCTTTTCGTGGGTTGAAGGGTTTAATACGTACTTAATTGCGTTTTGGTTCTTAATAAGTGATTAATTTTCACTTTTGTTTACTTTCTTTCATATCTTAGCCAGTGTATTTCAAGAGTGGGAGGGTGCTATCGAAGCTTTCCAAAGAAACTTGATTAATTAAATGATAGGTCATCTTCTCTTTTGAAAGAATAATGATTAAAACAATTAATTCGCTTTATTGCTTGAAATTTATCATTGAATTTTGATTGACTTCACTTACGTAGGATGGCTGTGGGGGCGCTGTTAGCAGGATGGTGCTGCAACCGCGTAGCTAGGGTTTCATTTTAGGGGGCGGGGGTCAAGTGCGCAGCGCGGAAGCTTTGACGTTTCATTAGATTATTAGAGAAAGAAGACGATCCGTTGTACCGTTCTCGACTCTTGATACTTGTCTGAATTTTCAAAAATAGTATTTGATTCATTGTTAAATAAGATTTCGATTTTTCATTTCTTCTAAGGATATCTTCAGAAATGAGCATCATGCATGTGATAAATAAATTGACGTTTATATCAACCAATCACCAAACAATCATCATTTCATCATAAGATTTCCATAATTGGTCGCGGGAAAATGTTGGTCATTATTTGCCACATTATGCCTGGACTGATAGCAATAGAATCCAAAGCTCAATTCACAATTACATTTCTAAATAAAGGATAATATATGATGCATATCTTTTGTTTCTTTTATAATCTTTTTAACACAGTCTTTGTCTTGTTTTTTTTTTTGTCTGCTCCTTTTTCTTCCTGCGTCATTTTACTTTTTTCTCTACTCTCTCTCTCTCTTTCTCTCTTTCCTTGGCCGGCGTTTTTTTTTTTTGGGGGGGGGGGGGGGGGGCGCTCCACCGCCCACCCGGTTAGGCGCCTTTGGGGATGTAAAGTTCATGATATATAAGGAAGTGCGACCAGAAGCAGTGTTTCATGGAAAACTAATCTTTAACAATTAAACGTGGGAAGTATTATTTTCAATATGCACACACTCAGAACGCCTCCCCGCTGCATTTTAAATACCAATGAAGATTAATTCAAAAACATCCAATAATTGTTAACGAGCCCCTCAACTACTTTTTTAATTTGCTCCTGATTTTGACTGTTTCTTGTGGCCACTTTCAAAAGATCCCTTAAAACCATATTTTATTCATCATCAGTAATATATGTAATGTTCTTATTTTAGGATTCTTCAATTTGATTACACTTATCTTAAAATATGTGACTTTGTAATTGTTTGATTGTTCGTTTGTTTTTAACCATGATTTAGACCCCTTGTGTGAATGTTGGCCTTATTGTCTGAACAATCGTTGTAGCAGACACATAACAAATGTCGTCGTGTACTGTGCACCTGTAAACGAGTGACAAAATGTATGAAATCAGGAACCGGTAAAACATACTAACCCGTCGTGTCCTATTTCGAATTAAAGACACGACTCTAATTATAGGTGATATTTATGGCGTGACCTAATAGTTCGAATTGGGACACGAGAAACGACATATAGTTATGCTTTTGACCGGTTCCTGAAGCACGTCAGGCCTACGTGTCGCCACGAAGCTCAGCTCCCGTTATCACGTGCACGTCGGTTGAGACGCCACCGCTGACCCACGTCTTATTGCGGGCCTTTTCCACATAGCCACAATACTGGAAAATACGTATGTTCCAGTTATGTGGCATGCCCCTTCTATATTCGGTCAATGCTTTGATATTCCAGTCTCGAAGCTCAATCCGAATAACGTCATTTCCCTCCGTGTCATATTGTACCATACCGAACCAACTTTCTTGGTAGGCTACATGTCTGATAAAATACTATCGCATAAACGTCCGAGTACATTGAAGGACATCCGTTGCGGGATGTACAAACCCTTTCTATTTCACGTGAGAATGTACGTACTTCTTCCGCGAAAATTTCGTTTTATTGATTCCTTGTTGTTTGAGAAGAAAAATCATTTGAGGTTTATGGAGCCAGGATATCGCACGTTTTCCTCTTATCTTATTATAGGAGGTCATAACCTGTTCCGTGCCGATGCTGTGTTTGATTTTATTTTTAAACTATGAAATTCCGCTTTAGGGGATGAACAATTATCATTACGATAGTTCACCGTAACAGTTTGGGCGGGTGCAATTAAGTTGAAGCCCTTTATGCACATATGATTTTGCTGGGCGTTTTAATTAATTAAAATGAACAAAAAAGAATGGAAAGAAAGAAAGGAAGAAAATGAAAGTAAGCAAGAAAGAGTGAAAGCAGAAGATTAAAGTAAGTTAGAAAGTTAGAAAGAAGGACAAATTGGAAGTGAGAAAAAAAAGAGAGAAAATTAATTTAAATCATAAAGAAATAAAACTAGAGCTTCACTTTTATCAACTTCCCCAAAAGTGCCCATTTTACTTAGGGAAAATGTTCCATTTTCTTCCTAATAAGCGCCCCCCCCCCTTTGTCCCCAGTGTCCCTTTTCACCTCTGATGAGTGTCCCTATCCAAATCTAAAAGATGTCCTTTGTTGTCCTTTGATGTCCAAAGTTGTACTTTGACAAGTGTCCCTTTTCCTTTGTAGTAAGTGTATGTTCTCCTTTTAATAGGACATTTCTGATGATAGCCCATTTTTGAGTATATTTACTGCCCCTTTTTTCGTCTTCAAATAAGTGGCCTTTAATTGTCCTTCTGATTAGTGCCTTTTTTCTTTCTAATAATTGCCCCTATACCTTCCTTAAAAAGAACGTTCACGACTAATAAATGCCCTCTTTTAAATATGATAAGTTCCGTTTGTTACTTTGATAAATGTCCCTTTTTATTATCAATAATTGCCCTTTGAAAAGTGCACCTTTTTCCCGACATTTCCACTGTTCCTTACAAAGTGTGCCCTTTTGCAGTCACCTAGAGAGCCACTTCTAGTTTCAAAGAATCGGAGCAGCTTTGTGTCGTTACATATTCCCTATTTCTGCCATCACAATGAAAGGCAGTTTTGAAAAATATGAAGGGTTAGACAAAATGGCGGAGTTTTCTAACCCTAAGTTCACTGCATTTTCATTGCTAAATGTCATTCATATTAATGTCAAAAAGAAATATGATTACCAAACGTGCTATGACAAGATATTTTTCTAAAGATTTCCCGCATTTAACATTCATCTCATTAAGTAAAAAATCATATAAAAGTTATTATTCATTTTTTCATCATGAGATTGTGCTTAACTCCCCATCAGAATACGTAAATTCATCTGATAATAAGATCACGTTCAACAAAAAGAAAACTTAGAGCGCAGAATCCCTTCTCATTATTTTGAACAAGAGCATAAACTAATCGTCGGTTTTAAATGTTCAAATGTTCGGGCCATACTGTAGTGTGCTCAAGAATTTCGCAAAAGGTCTTGGGGACGTTAAAACTTTAAAGTTTATATATCAGGTTGGTTTTAATGAAAGCAGAAAATGGGAGGAAGAGGTCAATGAAAGTTTGAGTAAATTCCTATAACAATTAGAAAGTCTATCTCTCATTTATATATTTACGCGTGTATATTATATATAGCAACCTGACCGAACGAGCCCATTCATACACTACACTTTTGAAGAAGAAAACATCTTAAAGTAAATCAAAATCAGTATTTTTTTAAAGATTGAGATAAGTGAGTGTTCCAAACGTGTTGTGGGTGTCAAGCGTTTAACCCCTTAACTGTCCCTTTAACATCCTCTATTGCCCAATATACCATACTTCTTTTAATTAGCTGATTGTTTTTAAAAGAATGTTGAGTATTTCCATCTATAAGGGAAATCAAAGAGCCAATACAGCACTTAGACACTAATAATAAGTCCCTCGTTCTTGGAATTGGTGAAATGTTACAGGTTCACACAAAGGGTAGCCACGTTGTCGTCTGGTCACGATTACTTCCAATAAAATTAATGCCATCCAAGAAAAGCAGTCAAGCGCTACTATCACTACATCAGACGGTTTTTAATCTCTGTCGAAATTAGTGTCGTGATCTGACTTTTGATGTTGTTCCCCGTGCTATATTTATTTCTCATAAATAATTAAAATGTGTGATGTTTGTTCCGTGAGCAAGTCTATTTCCAGGTTTCCGGTGGATGATTTTTTTTTAGAAGGAATAATAACCTATTAAGAAATTCAATAAAGGGATTAAAACAAAAATATTAAACCACGTCAATTTGTCTAGGGGTGGGTGTTATCAATAATTATATTAGGTGTAACTATATATATAAGTCATACCAATTATGAGGTCTTTATATTGTTGCAGAAGTGAGTAAGTTGTTCACAGTTAGCAAGTACAGCTCTCAGTAAAGACAGCTTTGATAGTTCTTTTAAAAAATGGAGTTCATAAATTTACATCTGATCAAGTGGAAAAGTGCGGCTTTTTCCTGTAAAAGGATTAAAGTATGGAGTATAGTGGGTGAGTTCAATTTTATCTTATTTTCCCAACTTGAAAAATTTCGATTCGTTTGGTTAGCACATATCGATATCTTTAAGTGATATGATGAATATGATGGTAATAATAATAGTAATAGAATATTGATAACAAAAATAATACAAATATTAATAATAGTATTTAGTATTATTATTGTAACAATAATAGCGGTTTCTTACATAGCGCTTTACCAATAACTTTCCAAACGCTTAGAGCATTATTTTATTACGTCAGTCACTGGATTCAATTGCTATTCTGCACGTCATAGAGCACATTATCCACTCATTGGGGAGCATTCCGGCTAGTAGCCCTTTTAAGGTGCAAGTAGAACCTCTGCAATAAAAGAAAAACTAGTTAAAGTGATTTCTGGTTAATTTCATTGAAACTAGTCTGTTTAATAGTCTAAATATCTAAAACCACTGATAGAATGCTACCTGAATAGTGCAATATGTGCTCATTGCTATGATAAATATATTTGCCGCCATTCCAATTCCAAGATCAACTGATCGATGCATGATTATGAATACACGGGCGCACAGAAAACGACCGCAAAGACTTTCGAAAAAATCAACTCAAGTGCAATTTCAATACCCTATCCCGTGGAAATCCAGTTCGTATCGCATAATACGTCCTTGTATTGTTAGTAATTTTCAATGGGTAATGCACAATCAGTGATATCGGAAGGAGAGACGCGACTTGGGGTTACAATGATTCAGTCCGATCCGCTTCGCCTCCCAGGCCCGGGTGACGCCAATTACTTAATATTGCCATTTACATTACTAATAAATAACAATAATGGTTTTTAATTCAATAGCCAAAGTGTGATTTGTTCGAAAGTCTGTGATTTTTTTACGAGGAGTTTTCGCCGGGGGACCATGTGCGAAGCGAGCGGATAACAACTATACTTTGGTGATAACATCCAGTGATGGAAAAATTTAAGAAACTCAAAATTAATTCATCAATTTCAACATAATGATGACGTTTCAATTTTTGTCTTGAATTTTGTTCCCGAAATTGAAAATGATTTTGATTTTGATTTAATTGTAATTGTATTATTATGTTGGTTATTCATTGGACCCCTTTGGAGAACAGTAACATTATCGACGGAAATGGACTATCCACCAAATCTATGAATATCTATGATTTAATCTGTATATTTCCACTTGTTTTATTATAATTATAGAAGAAAAAAACGTCTTCAAGAATATAGAAATCATTCATTTTGCTAACGTGAACATGGTCATTAAGTCATTTTACATTTGATTTAAACACCGATTCCTTGATCTGCAATTATCATCTCAGAGTCAATTATCTTTCTTGTTCCATGCAGGTTTGCTAATATGTAGCTTAGATTGGATGGTTCACCCCGTGACGTCAGCTACGACGTCAGTGCCGTGTGCTAGCGTCGTATCTCATGAGATCTCAAAGAAAGTAGATCGAGCCCGTAACTCCACACTCAACCTCCTTTCAAATGTAAGTACAGTTTGCAATTGTTTTGGTGGGGGTTATTTTTAACACGATCTCAAAGACTTCAAAAATCAATCTCAGGCACATTTTAGTAGGCTTACCAGTGCGTCACCTATTAAAATGCGTCAACACGATAATGACATAAATGCATTACGTCATCCAAATATATGATTTTCGTAGGTTTGACAATGAGATATTGAAGTTGTCCTTATTGCTTGAGAGCCGCAGTTGCAATCGTGCACGAACAGAAAAGGGAGAAAAAACGTAAAATGTTGAATATTAAGATGTTTCTGTTTGGATAAAACTACTAGTCGTTATTCAAAACACAACGGTTAATATCATATTTGGAATACAAAGCAAAGATAAATAATGAGAACCCTCAATCCAAGGGTCACAGGTTCGAATCCCAGCCCGGCACTTACGTCTTTTGACACGACCTTAATACACCTTTACCACTCTCCACCCAGGTGTTAAATGGGTATCCGGTAGGATGACCAGGTTTGTAACATATCCGAAAAGCGCTTAGATAAACCGTCTATGAAAAGCGCTACATAAAGCCAGAATATTATTAGTATCAAAATAATTATTATGGGACAAGGACATTTTTTAGATGGATGACATGGAAATTATTAAAGGTGATCATATCGTCTGCTTTTCACGCTTCCTCCCCATCTTGCTTTCTTTTTTATGACCTTTTCTCTTTAATAATAGAATAATATTCGGCTTTTTTGTGGGTTTTTTTTTGTGTGTGTGTGTATACAATGTGCTTTCATCTGACATGTACACACAATGTAATAATTTGGAGGCTTCCTATTTTCAATTGTATACTTTTTGTTGTCCTCCTTTTCTTGTTCAAATGTAATTATTTACGAATGTACAATCTGAAAGTTTTATTTGATGAATAAAATTATTTGAATTGAAGTTAATTGAACATTATTATGTCTCTCGACCCATCTCTGGGCGCTTAAAATAATGAATATCCACTATGTTTTAATATGCACATTAATACTATTAATTGAAACGGAATGTGTTTTCTCCGCTTTTTGACTTTTGACTTTGGGGCACCTGCTTCCCGTGTCAACGCCACTGTTGGTACAACTGAAAATAATGTTATATCTTTAAATTATATAACCAGGACTTATGTACATCGCTGACGTCACCACTGATCCCTTTAACCCAGTGTGGAATATCACCAGTACCATCTCAGCTTAGCACCAATGTTCATAACGTCACCTGGAGCGATGTAAGTCAATCAATCCGCTTGACAATCTAGAAATTATTCTAAAGATAAATGTAAATACACAGTTTTTAAACGGAAAGCCTGCTCTAAAAGAAAGTAGAAACACCAGATAAGCTAATGTGTGCGCGTGTGTGTGGGTGTGGGTGTGGGTGTGCGCGTGTGTTTTATTTAGTATATTTCTTGAGTTGAGAATGTTAGCAGACATCCACTGGGTAAGTAGTGTGTGTGTGTGGGGGTTGGGTGGGTGGGTGAGTATGTGTGTGTGTGTGTGTGGGTGGGTGGGTGAGTATGTGTGTGGGTGGATGGAGGTGTTTGTGTGAGGGAGGGGGGCAGGGAGGAGCAGGCATTGTTTCAGTAAAATTACCTCTAGATTTGTTTAAGTTTGTATTTATATATAAGTGAATAACATTTACAATTGACAATTATGTTACGTGTATTTACTTATACGTTTTCTTTGTTGCTAAGTTATATATATTCTACAAATAAGTTTTTTTGTTTCATTATGTTTATATATAAGCAATCAATATTAAAAACGTTTATTTTATTTAATTGTATGTTATTGCTTGTATTACAAATTTGGAGAAATAAAACAAAATTGTTTTTAAAAAATATATTTAAAAAATGGTTGGAAAGTTGTGTGCCTGTGTGTGTGTGTGTGTGTGTGTGTGTGTGTGTGTGTGTGTGTGTGTTTGTGCAAATTATTATATATAATTATGTTTTTATATCAAAATGATTATGATGAGGGTATAAACACCGGTGACTTTCTAAAATCTCAACTGTTTTGTTGTTTTATCTATTTGTTTATTTATTTATTTATCTATCTTTCTATCTATCAATTTATCACAGATAACATCATTTACTGTGTTCGAGAGATATATCAACACTACAGTTTTCTTCGAGAGGAGCATTGCACATCTGATTACAGAAGAAAATGATAGTGTTATCAATCAAAAACTAGTATCTTTGAAAAGGATTCTGAACCGATTGAATGAACATTTAATGCAGACCAGTCATAACTGTTGGGTAAGTAATTTGCTTCTCTTCGCCCAAGGTATTAAATGGGCGCCCGGTAGAACGCGTAGGTCCTTCCCTGCTGGAAAGAACACACTCATTCACACTCATTTACAGTGTGAATCACACTGTGTTTCACAGTGTGAATCACAGTGTGCTCCACAATGTTATATTGGGGCGTTTTCACATTGTGGTTGATTCGTTTCACACTGTGGTTCACAGTGTGGATAATCGGAAAAGAAAAGAACACACTCATTCACTCTCATTCACAGTGTGAATCACACTGTGTTCACAGAGTGAACTGTGATTTTGAACTGTGATTCACTCTGCGATTGAGTGTGTTCTTTCCAGCAGGGTTGTGATGCGTTCGGCAATGGGAGAACTTTTAAAATAGCGCCTCGTTGGAATGCTCCCTAGGGAGTGGAGAATATGCATATATTATGTGTGGGCGAACCTGATTCCTATTACCGGGTAATAACACATTTGTAAGCGCTAAAAGACATAGTAGATGACTTGTATTAAACAATCGATAAAATCAAAATGCTATCTACTTTTATTAGTGCACTTTTGGAAAAGTCAATGTGATACACTCGATTGTCAGAGAAAAGTCTCATTTTTAAGCACTTTTCTACACGGAGATGTAACAAGAAGCTCCTTTATGGGTAATCCTTTTTACCACCCTCACAGTGTACTTCTATTTTTGTCTCTTATCATGCTTAAGCAATGCCAATGTATATGGAATGAAGTTCCGGGTACTGCTTTGATCAGAGGAGTGTGAATATACCAATGCACATTTACAGATGTCAGAGGTGCCCTTTTTAAAAGCGGTCTCATGGACAACCACCGAGTCAGACCTGTTTTGATGATGATGATGATGATGATGATGATGATCCATAGCACTTCTTTGGCGCCATTTATCTGTTTCAAACACGAAAAGGCGCCCATTTGTTTGCAAAATGTGTTGCCACTTTGCAAATAATTCATACACTTGTTTACACATCTTTACGTCATATTATGTTATCTAACGTATTGCCATTTGTATTTCTTTCCCGTCACTACCATGGTTACAGTGTCGATATAACACCGATCAGTCTCAAGTGACCTTTGACTCCAACGCGTCATCAACAAGGACTTGTTCCGTTATAGCAAGTCTTCGGGAGTTTCTCGACACTGCCCTCGACGGATTTTCAAACAACGCTGTCAGCAATCTACGTCTTTCGTGTTGACCCGACCTTGGTTTCGATGTAGGATTCATGATCGAACTTTAGTTTTCAATGGTGAAAAGTCAGTTTAAAAGTTGATGTTGGAAGCAAAATTATAATTATGGATGACGATTTGGATATGGGATTCCCTTGAAATCAATCCTTCGATTTACCATTTCTCGTTTCATTATTAATTATTATTTTCATTGAAAAAAAAAGAATCATTATTGAAGGTGAACATTGATTCCGTCAAAGGTCTCAAACATTGAATGCTTTTTTTTTAAAAACGTTTCGTGGATATTACGTCATATTGACGTGTCCAGAATAATTTTCAATAACTATGGATGACGATTTTGATATGGAATTCCCTTGAAATCAACCCTCTCGATATACCATTTATTATTTCTTTATTCATTATTATTTTTAATTGAAAAGAATCATTGGTGAAGGTGAACATTGATTCCACCAAATGTCTCAATAAACGTTGATCGTTTATCTGGATAATTCGTCATATTGACGTGTCCAGGATAATTTTCAATAACTGGTAGAAGAATAAGGTCTGAAACATTTACACCGACTATTGAAGCTCGAGGTCTCATCTAACTGAGCCTGTTATGACCGTCTTATCATGTTCGCTGGTCGACAATGGGGACGGCGTATTACAAACACGATTGCTACTATTTCGAAAAATCAGCTTAAGGGTAATTTAAATAGTCTATCCATCATCTTGCCGACATCATGTTCGAAATACGTAATACATCATGTCCATGAGGGAGTTTACAGATACAATCTGCGCATGGGCAGATAAAGGTCATTTGTACCAAAAAGGTATAACCCACAGAAATGAATACTGGATATGCGCTCATGAAAGTTATGTAACATTATTCAATTATGCACCAACGGTACATTCTATGATACGCAGGTGGAAGTATTCTTTTCAAGAGGACAAACAAAAGGTATTCATGAAGAACATCTAGGACTTTGGCAGTTATGCTCAAAGTGGAACTTCTACATGTGTAAAAGATCTGTGGATATTTGGGGTCATTTGTACCATGTGCTATCTGTAAACTCCCTTATACGAGGCGCACAAGGCTCTTGAAACTGACCTAGATTTTTTTTCTTCTAGAAACTATTTGCTATCGTATTCAAATTAAAAAGGGGACCGTGCCTGCCTTTAGATTGACTTCATTTGCATGAATGAAAGTAACTTAAAAAGAAATACATAGAAACTCAAAAGAACTAGTGTCACTATAATCATGTCAATAAAATTGAAAATTTATAAGGAATTTAAGGAAGAATAAAAAAATGTGAGATGATATTTCGCTCTCATAATAAACATGATCGGACCACTAAATCGTGTCAAAATTCTCCCGTACAATCAGAATATCCTTAGGGGTTTAATTTCGAAGTTCGAATTCATCGTTTTGTTAAGTCGTTTTCTGTCGTAGTAAAACATTTGTGCCTGAAAAATGATAAATTGTCAATTTGAGAGACATAGTATACAGAATAAAGATTGTATATGCATAACCGCAACAGATGTATGTTTCGTATATCTGAAGTCAATATTGTACTTAATTGTAGTAATGTTTTCGTTTTGATTAGGAACAGACATGCCAATTTGATTATTTGTAGAGCTATGACTACATTTCAAAACTATGCATTTATATTTCATTGTTAAGTTAAATGGATGGATAGAATACAATTGGTAGGTTAATGAAAGAAGATACAAGACAATGTGCAAAGGATGTTATCTAATAAATAAGAGAAAGAGAGAGAGAGAGAAAGACAGAAAGAGAGAGACAGAGATAGAGGCAGAGAGGGGAGAGAGAGAAAGAGAGAGGCAGACAGAGACAGAGAGGGGCGAAGATAAAGATAGAGAGATAGAGGGGGAGGAGATAGATATATATATATAGAGAGAGAGAGAGAGAGAGAGAGTGAGAGAGAGAGAGAGAGAGGGGGGGGGGAGGGAGACAGACATAGACAAGGGAAATGTGTAAGAGAAAAGGAGCTGATAAAATACAGTTCATACGAAGAAAAAAAAAGAATTAAATGGAAGATCAATATTTAGCGCCATGTTTGTAAAAGAAGTCCCTGCTGAAGTTTTACAAATTAAAAGTCCACTCCTCGTCTCTTATTAAAGCCCGCTCGAATACAGCAACACCATTTACCATCTTTTTCCCGTTTTCACCCCCTTATATCTCTCCCTTAAACCTCCTTTACTTCTATTGCATCTCTTTCTTGAAATCCAGTTTACTTATCTCGACCAAGTCTTTTTCCTGTTTTATCTCACTTTATTCTATCTTACTCATATCCCCCCGTCTCCCCCTCTCTCACTTTTCATTTGTCCACTCTCCCCTCTCATCCTCATTCTCTCTACTCTACACCCCCCCCCCCCCTCTCTCTCTCTTTTCACAAGATTCAGTCTTCATTCAACCTTCTTTTTCAATCTTCTTTTTCAATCTCAATCTTTCTAACAAAAGGTACATGAGAATGAAGCTTTATAATTCAACAAGCAGATTCGATTACAATGATACTTTTGAAAATCTATCTCACCCTCACATTTGTCACTCCGGATAGCCAGAGACATTTTATTTTCAATGTAACCCACATTAAAAACAAAAAACAATGCATCATTTAAATGTAAGTACAGTTTATTTGGAGCTGACAATTTTAAGTAGTACAATCGCAAATTTCATTTCTGGGCTCTGAATTGTCATTGTGTGAACATTTTCAACTCTTCTCTTCAATTGAATACCTCAATATTATCATCAATGCAAGAAAAATGATTGCAAAGTCTTTCAAGTAATCAATGTAAGCCAATTTTTCAATAGCCTTGGGCATCATCCATTGAAACGTGGAAAGAAGACGTATTATGTCATCCGAACATGATTTGAATGGCCAATACACATAGGGTAAAGAAAATCCCCGCAGGTTGATTTCTAGAAAGTCTTTGCGATCGTGTAGAAACCTATTACAATGGACAATGCCTTAAACACTATAACCTGAATCCTTGAATACATATAAATAGTCTAGCTAACAACATAAAATATTATACAACTCAATATTCATATTCTTTTGGCATATGCCATTTCGACACATTAGATGCCATATTCAATTGAACAGCTATAACATTACATTATATTAAGTAGTTTAATAGATTTGACACAATAGAGATATATATACTCCAAAAGTATATTAGTAGATCTAGATCAGACTATTCAATCAGCCAGTAAGCTATACACTCCACCACTACAATAATTTATGATATTAATAACAATAACATAAAGTAAAGGAATAGATTGATAATCATAATTAAAGGAATATAAAACATACTTTGGCCCTGCATCAGTATAATACCAGGCCTTACAGACACTTGTAGTAATTCTGAATTTACAGAAATTCCATTTTTTCTTCTTTACTACAAACGAATACTCCATCTAGCTAAAGATATTTTATATGTCATTGCAATAAAGTCATGATTTCTAAATACTGAAATGAATATCAGGTTCTTATATACATATACCTGTGTGTTAGGAAGCTATGTTACCTCTTTTTAAATGATAACTATAAAGAATATTCTGTGTTTGTTAAGATTCTGTGAATTTAGAGCACTTAATAGTTTGAAAGACATTTAGTATATTACTGAATACATCTACTAGTGCATTAGAACTAATTTATAACTTTAAAAGGTTGCTATTATATTTGACTATCTTTAATTTCCCTTCAGTCAGATACACAAGCTAAA
The DNA here is from genome assembly GCF_000002235.5 of Strongylocentrotus purpuratus. Lineage (NCBI taxonomy): Eukaryota > Metazoa > Echinodermata > Echinoidea > Camarodonta > Strongylocentrotidae > Strongylocentrotus > Strongylocentrotus purpuratus. The sequence continues at coordinate 21,483,383 of NW_022145597.1, forward strand.
GACATAATTATACTTATAACAAAGCAAAAACAAAAATGCTAATGTACATCAGAATTCAAATGAGGATCTTTAAATGTGATGTTTCAATAGGCAAATAAACTTCAGGAATTGAAAATGTCATCCCTTTCTATTCTATCAGCTCATTCTTCAATTATAATATGTACAACCATGTATCGAATCGAAATATCTATAACCTATACAGAGGGAACAGCAATGTCATATAAATACAATATTAAGTACTGGTTTTGCATGACAACATCTGTGTACATATCTTGAAATATTCAGCAATGAAATTATAATACATCCAACATGTTGAGAAATTCATATCTATTTTGTTTGTAACATGTGAAAAGTTAAAGACTTGTACCCTAAAGCCATGGATAATCTAGAAAATGATCTTTAAAGAAATTCTTGGAGTTTCTCTATTTCTATAACTATTGACACAACTTCATAACTTCTAACTTTCATCTAAACCTGTCTACTAATAAAAGAGAATTGGAGATATAACTTCATACTCTCAAAACAAATGCTATTAGTATTGCAAATCTGAATATACAAATCTTTCAACATATATAATCGCAGCTGATAAAATAATTTGTGAAGAAGTGAGCAATGAAATGTGCATAAACCGCAACTCCAATTTAAATAGTCTATGAAGTCTTTGTGTTTTGTGTTACGACTACCGTACACAATGTTCAGATACAACGTAAAGCGCAATACATGTCACATTACTGCATCTCATAACACAGAGCTATAAAGTGAGTACACGTAGGACATTTGTTGCGCCCATAACATACACATAAAAAACATTGGCATTTTTCGCAGTTGGCTTACCGCGTCATATCTGTACGAGCCATACAAATATAAATAGCAAAGAATATACAAATCACCATTGAATTTTTCACCAACAGTCTTGGTGCATCAATATTTTCATCCTGGTAAACATACAATCATGTAAATGTAAAGTGAATAAATGTATGCTAAGAGCAAGTAGGTATTCACTCCATGTGTAGGTACGATTTTGACTTAATGCCCTCCTGGCTCTCAGTAGAAGGTATACATTTCATTCATTTCTCACCGATGATGTTATTCAAGGATACGTCCTCAATTCATCTCTTTATCATTTCCCTGATATTAATTAAAAACATAAAAAATACCATATACAAATCTTGGCGAAGATGATTGTAAATGTTTTCACGGAATAAACCGAAGTGAGAAATTTAAAATATAATGAATACCGTGCACATATCTTGGCCAAGGTGATTATAATTTTTTTTCCAGAATAAACCTAAGTGAGAAATTTAAGACAAGTCACTTTCGCAACATGAAACTTTTGCTAATTGCAAACAATAGAGATTATCACTACAAATCACCAAATCTCAGTTGTTGTGTCAATATATCACAAAAGGAAACATTCCCAAATCTTAAACACTGACAAAATTTGTGAATATTCCTTGAAGCAAAAATTTCGAGTTTGTCAGTATGCTTATAATAGCATGATGAATTATATCATATCATGTTTAGTCTGGTGTTTCTCATTACCTTTGACCTTTGACCTGCTATGACAACGCTCTGTGTTTCTATGGAGACATGAAGCGTTTTCAGCAAGGGCGTGACTACATCACATTCACAATGGACCATGGCAATTTGACACACATGAAAAACAATAACATTTGAAAAAACACATGCTTTTACAGTCCAACGAGTCTACCGTCCAGGCAACTTTGTGTTAGTTAATGATAAGTGATAAAGATAACGGTAAATGAAATCCTATTTCAACCGGTATATATTGTCTGTGGTGAGCTAAAAGAGCATTCAGTCTGTGTTGAAGTATAAGAGATGTCCTTTTTGCTCTAATTAGATGATATAATACCACCTATACTATCATCCTCTGAATGAGATGGGCATAAAAGGTCTTTTAACACAAAGTCAAAGCCCTTCTTATATGCAGCTGACAACAGAACTCTTTCTTTATATGTGCATGTACTTTTAATCTTTAAAATTCAAACTGTATCACCTTTTAGCTGTAATTATGAATATTGTAGACAAATTTCACCAATCAATAAATTATTATCACATATATATATGAATGTAGTTATATTGGTCCATTTCAATACAAAGAATATATAAATTAATTCTCATAAATTTGACACATACAAAGCTGGAAGATATCTCATCTTAAAATCAAGGCAGCGTTTTGATGAAAGACACATGAGTAAATGCAAGGTATAAACTTTTAAGGTCATTTTTGCAATATTCTGAGTACAATATTTTGAATATTTGAATCTTGAAAATGTTATTGCATGATTAGACAGACTGATTTGTTTAGGAATAAAGAAGGCCTTGGTAATATGTCAATGATGTAACGCAGTACTACTTACAATATTATCAGTTTATCACGGTTTACATGTATACTTTTAAAGAAGCATATTTCAACATATAAGTACGATACAACATGCAAATATTAGTACAATGCTATAAGTTTTCCATTATTCATTGTTGAGAGTATTAGGTGTCAGTTTCAGTGCTGTAAGTGAGTACAGTTATAATAAATATAAAATATTTAGCTGTCATTTAAAATGTTCAATGAGCTATTTATCATTTCATTTGTATCATTCCCACATTTTAAAACTGCTGTTGAAATGGTAAATTATATGCAATTAGTTAATACAGAATACTCTGTGAAAATAGCTTTCAAAATAAGGTTGCCTTTATGTCTTTTCAGTAATAAAATCCTTTATGTAATATCAGATTATCATGGATATTACAGTTTCTATTATATCTCCTATTTGAACTAATCATAATACTTTCTCAATGTTAATATAACTTTCTCCACATGAATATATTTCACATATAAAACTATTCATGATCAAAAGTGCGCAAAATTACAAATACAAAATTCTTTGCAAAATTGTGCAAATGAAATAGAAATTTACAATCACGTGATCTATGGGCCTTATACTTACAACAAATCTGAGAAATAATAATATACTTCGACTAAAATAATATTAGTCCCTCAGAATACATTAAATTAGTTAAGAAGCATTCTATAAACAGAAGCAGAAGTTTGTGAAATGAAGAAGTACATTGAGTGAAGCAGATTTGTTTTCTATTATGTACAATCAATATAGAGTATTAACGGTAGTCTTACATCTACAACATATGAGAAGAAATGGCTTTTTATGGTATGTCTGCCTCTTTTCAGCTTTAATGCCGAGCAACATACACTGATCTGATAAACTGATAACTGGTCCCAGCTATTTTGACCACAACTACGATTTCATTACATCTGATCAGCGCATTGCGTTTACAGACCAGACCAAATATGCAGTGAAAAGACACATTTGATTTCCATTTATATTCAGATGTACACAATACTAGGTAATGTATAGGACACCAACTGACTTGCCCGGATAAATCTCAGCTATTTTCCATCACTACCATGACCTTACTGTCAATTATTCAGAATGTGCCTATGAAAATGTTAACCAAGTTGATGGACCTTGACCAATCGTTGACCATTCCTGACCGTCTGCTCACCTCACATGTTGTTTGTTCATGTTGGTCAGCATCTGGCTGATGTAAGAGGTCAGGAGGTCATCCATCTTGTAGCCCTGTAATGCAATGGAAAAGAAGAAATGAAAATCAATATCTCTTTGATAGCTCTAGAAAAGAAAGGGATTTGCATTACAATTAGATAAGTATATTGGTAAAAAGATACATTATAACAAAGATACTTTTGTTTTGTGAAAATGTATAAAGAACCTGAAAAGGATTAGTGTAGACCTTTTTATTCCATTGTATCACCAAGTAAGAATACTACAAGAGCCACTAAAACTTAATAACCTAAATAAGGCTGCATAATACAATATAATCAAGACTGGATTTTGGAACAAATGTCAACTAGGATGCGTTAGAACAAAATAAAAATGAACACTGCCATTGATGAATATGCATAACAGACATAAACACAACATAAGCTTGCAAAGATAGTGGCCCGAATTCACAAAGGAGGTTTGTCGACAAACCTAGGTTTATGTGCATAATATGACAGTAATAGCACCGTCCCTTACACACAACTTTGTTAACAAAAGAATAAATATTATAACAGACAGTAAATAACTGGGCTTTTGTCTGATGCAGCTATGACTGAGTGAGCTCAGAAAGAGTACTGTACCCAACATGTAGCCCTTTGGGATCGCTCAAAGTTATACTGACTCACCAGAGAGGTTTCACAGAGAAGCTTGGTACCACCGACCAGATTGCCGATGGTCATGTGGAAGTAGGTGTTACCGGAGCTCCAGTTGGAAATCTTAGTGAATGGATAAGTTGCCAATGGTTCCTAAAGAACAAAACAAGAAATACAGATTTGAATAGACAGTTAAGTAAATACATGTTTAATATCTAAAAAAAACTAAAGTCGCTTTTGATGTTTGATGCAACAGCGTGAGTTGCATTTTTAGTAGCTTAGCAGGAGTGAAACTTAATGACCTACCATGTCCATCAAATTATAGATGGCTTTAGGCCCAATTGCAATGAAATATCCACATATCCAGCATAATTCAATATGTCTCAGGAGTCTGCCTTTCCTCCTCAAATTTGCAGAAAATTACAAATGTATTATTCTCATTACTTACATTCTTACCACAATGTTTCAAAAGTTACAAAATAGATATACCTCCTTTGCTTCTCATCTTTTCATTTACAATAATGAGTATTCAGATAATTAACATGGTGTTATAGGAAATTAATTTCTTACCTTGTTTCTTGGATCAATAAGATTGACTCCATGTTTGTTAATGGCAATCAGCAGGATATCTGGAAGATGATTGGCTGATGTTTGCTGTAAGAAGAAAACAAAAAACAGCATGTAAAAAGACAGAAAATAACAGCTGCTACTGTGGATATGAAAAGCTGTGTAAAAAGATCAGATACATGTAATAACGCTGTTGTTGTGAACATAATTGATATTTTTTCCTATTCAGGCACAGTGCAGCCCACCGATTTTCATCTCATTAAATGCACGTTTGTATAAAAACCCCAACAACACATAACTGAGAGCAACTGCAAAAATATACATGTACAAAAAAAAGCCCTGTATATGCCCCCCTTTTTTTCCTGTTCCTTCCCTTCCCACTTATCCCCCCTTTCTTTCCCACTCCTCCCTTCCCCCTCCTCCCCCTCCTCCCCCTTCTTTTCCCCTATTCTCTCTTCCCCCTCCATCCTCACCCTTACCCCTCTTCCCTCTACTCTCTTCTCCCCTCCCCTCCTTCTTTAACACCATGCATCTTGATCCTGTGGCTATACATGTGCATAGATAGTCCTGAAGACATCATAAGAATATTTAGTGAAACACACAGCAAAAGAAAAGTAAGTGAACATGTGAAAGGTGGCAATAACATGTAAGGATTCATGTCCCATTATTTACTGAAAACCAGAAGGACATTAGCTCAACTTTTGAATAAGATTATTTTTAACTCCATACATTTACATTTATCTGGGTAACTTTTCTGTGGAAAGTCTTTTATTCTTTGCTTCAATTAAGATTTTAATGATTTTTTAGAGTTTCAGGTTCTGATATCATATATTATACACACAATGCATACCATATCGATGTTAGGGACAATATGTTTATAAGTACAGCACACTCTAACATGCATTTCAATACAGTTCATTCAAAGCCATGCTTTTTAAGATCACATCTCATCCTTTTAGTTCTTTGATCATCCATTTCAATCCTCTCATTAAAAAATATTGTTACCAGGCCCAACAGATTTGATTGTTTTTTGTTGATAAATCATTCCCCCCCCCCCCCCCCCCCCATCAGAAATATTCAGCAGAACACAAGAGTATGATTGAACTTATAAATCCTAAATCAGTTACTTATAATAGAATAGATGGCTAAAATGTAGAGCTGCCGACCATTACGGTTTTTCCCGGAATTATTCAGTTTTTCCCCCCGAAATTACGGTATGGTAGTACGTTTTTTCTTCATAAAATACGCTTCCCCCCTTACATACCACACGTCAAACAACTGCCCTAAAATGTTGATTTGATCACAAATTCCAATAAAAAACTAAGGTTAAAACATACTTGAAGAGAAAATTTTCTCAAAAAGAACAAAACGCCGAAAATGTTAAAAAACTACAGACTTGTACATAAACTATAGGTCCTCATACGGAAAAATGGAAAAATGGAGGAATGGACATTTCTGCATTAGAAGTGTGACGCTTGTGGTTGTAAGTTTTGTTTTAATGAAATTCTTTTTTCTGCTTGAAACTCCTTTTTTGTGCCACAAGGTTGGCAGCTCTGAGAATGGTATCTCTTTATTATTAGAGAAGATCTAGCTCATGCAGATTGATATGATATAGCTTTATCATCGTATAAAACTGCAGCATGAAAACGTGTTCATGATTGGATTTTATATACGACTTTTAATTATGATTATTCTTGCTTATTGTGATGGTATTAAGAGTAATAAAAGTCATTCTACATGCTGTTTTCTTCTCTCCATTGTATCATTCCAGCTCTCCTGTACCCTGATAAGGGCGTTACAATATGATCTTCCACATCCAAATACAAAGTGAAATGGAAAGTCAATGTTTTGTGCAGGTTTTTATGATATTATATACATGTACATGTACCTTTAAATTTCATTAACATATATGAAAGAACATAATCAAATTCTTAATTTATATGAACATTAAAAGGGAAGTCCACTTCTTTATTATATTTAATGCAAAAATAGCCATGCACACTAATATTCAATTTCATGATAGTCACGTCTATAGTTGTGCAGCTTTAGCAAATTTTACATCTCATAATGGCTGGTGTAACAGATATTCAAGCATCTATATATAAAGATGTCATGCACATGCAGAGAAAATATTCAACTCACCGCCACCTCAGAATTGTTAATTTGAGGACACTGAATAGGATACATGGTAGACTCTAACATAGAAGACTAAGAAAAGAAAGAATGGTTCCACACTGTAGTCCCACATTTTGCAAGTAATAGATACAAGACTGAAGGAAAGAGAGAAAGATTCTACAAAGTCATCCCATTTATTGTAAGTAAAATATACAAGACTAGATGAAAGAAGGAAAGATTCTACAATGTAGTCCTACATAAACAAACAAATTCCATGTGAGAAAGGAGAATAAAACATTGAAATATGCAGAAGTAACAAATTGATGATATTGGTCTCCTGAAGACAAAGCCTAACCAAGTAAAGGGGTACAGATGATTTGGAAAGATGACTGATAAGAAAGTTCAACTTTACTTAAGTTAAGTAAGAATGCATGATATAAAGGAAGAATCTCATAGAAGAAGTCTATAAAACAATCATCAACATCATGCTATTGATTACAATCTTCAGTTTTTGTAAAAATTAGAATAATCACCAATATCATTTAGTTATCACAAAAATCACACTACCGGTACATACTACATGTTCCTTCATCTTCACCACTACCACTACCACCAACCACCACAACCGTCATCATCACCATCATCATCTATGTCATCATCGTAATAGTCGTTCTCGTCGTCGTCGTCACCATCATCATCAACATCATCAGCATCATCATCACCACCATCACCATCATCATCTCCATCACCATCCATCTTCATCATCATCATCATCATCATCGCCGTCATCATCGCCATCACCATCGTCATCAACATCAACATTATCATCAATATCATCATCAACATCATCATCATTATCATCACCATCATCATCATCACCATCATCATCATCATCATCATCATCATCATCATCATCATCATCATCATCATCATCATCATCACCACCATCATCATCATCATCATTGTCATTCTTACCCTGACTTCAAAGAAGGCTGATCCAAAAGTCTGCCATCTGTAGATGATCTTGAGGAAGGCTATCTTGGCATCGTCCTGTGACTTCCCGGCATGCTTGTTGTAAGCTCCAATGATGGTCTGAAACAGATTTAAGGATGAAGTTAATGATCATTTGCATACGGGTGCAAACTTTCAATCCATTCATTATGAAGACTAAGGAAGGTAAAGTGTATCAGACTCATTCTATCTGCATAAAATGGAAAAAGTCTAAAAAAGGATCTATCATGACAGCATAATGCTATAAGAAATATATTTTGATATACTGAAAATCAGAAATATTTGAAAAAGAAGTACACAAAAATGTGTAATTTTGGTGGTCAGATATTTCACACATTATTAAGGATACTTTCTCAAAAATAAGCATGACCTTAAACATTTGAAAAAGTTTTATATTGTATACCTAAAAACAATAAAAGTCAATATAACAATTTATTCACAAATGTATGTACAAAACTTATAAGTCAAATACTGTCATATCTAAGCAATAATGTCCGCTCTGGCTCAACTTATAGTTCCAAATGTTATAATATGTCCTATGACAAACATATCTCATGTTAAATTTCTAGAAAAGAAATAGTCTATTTCCTTATCACTTTTATTCTTGTCATAACTTTCTAAATACCCACCCTCTTCCATTCCTCTGGTGATTGCACCCTCTGTAGGTCGGCTGGAACCAATTCCTTCAGGAGACGCGGGATGCTTTGGAACTCCGTCTTGTCATTGTCGAAGCGGACCCGGTACTGGAGCGCCGCCAATTGTGCTGCCTCCTCCTTGCCGCACTTGTGGTAGCCACGCAGCAACTTGGGCAACTCCTGGTGGTAGTGGAAAATGATGTCGGCATTGCGGTCCTTGCCAGGGACAGTGTTGGTCCAGAGTTTCTTCATGAAGAACACTTGGTATGTCAGAGGCACACCACCTAGGTTAAAGAGCAACGTAAAGAGATAATAAGGGGAAGCTCACATCATCACAAATATATACATGAATCATACTATTTTACAACTTTTTTTTAAAGATCTATTCATTGTTCTAAAATATTATTCATAAAATGTTCTCAGCTATATAAACACCATGAAAAACAGGATTAATGTTCACAGCTATATAAACACCATGAAAAACAGGATTCAAGATTTTGTAGTAATTGAAATAAAGAATAGAGATCTTTAATAAAAAGATCATAACATGTTTATTGTGAGGACTTCTAACAGGATGGGAATTATAAATCTATTTGTCCCATGATACTTGCTCCAGCATCATCAACCCTGAACATAACCCTAATCCTAAACCTAATTGCAACCATAACCCCAACCTTATGCCTTTATAAATAAAGAGCCCGGAGCAGTATAATAATAATACATATGATTTATAAGGCGCCAAATCCACTTGATAGTCAAATGCTCAAGGGGCAGCTTGTGCAAAAGATGAAATACATACATGATACATTTATACAAAGTGCAATAGGAAAGGTACAGACATGAAAGGTTATGGTAATCAATTATAAGCTAAATTAAACAGATATTTCTTAAGATTGTTTTTTAACACTTCAGCAGAACTGCTATTCTTAATCCATTGAGGGAGAGTATTCCATAATGAAGGTCCAGCATGAGCGAAGGTTCGCTCCCCCACTTTGTTTTAACCCTAGGAGTAACAAATAAGCCAGAGTTTTGAGAACGTAACTGTCTAGAAGGAAAGTAATGCTTAATCAAGCCGATGTTATACTGCGGAGCAGAGCCATGCATATACGATGGAGCACATATACGATGGAGTATTCATATACGATGGAGCACCCACTACTAAAACTAAACGATAGAAGATAACCATTCTAAATGCATGTATCTTACCATCTCGGTTTGGCCTTGCTTTACGGATCCAGTCCGTCAGATGGCGGACAAAATCAAAGAAGAAATCTCCTTCAGGTACGCTGATCACTGCAAGAAAAGGAAACAAAAGATGTTAACACATTAAGTACCAGGTGTAAAAGCATCTTTGGAGAACACATGGGTGAGATGGAGAGCTCTTATACCAGTGAATAGATATGATGTGTTATATGTAGCTAGGATTAAATGGGCTTATTTTATTGCTCTGGATAGTGCATTAATTGGTATAAAACTTTATTAAGTGGAAACTGGAAGGGTATTGTTATTTTAACATCAAGTGATTGTTTATTAATTAAGTGTTACTATGACACAAATGAATGAAATAATGTATGAAGGGCATTCCAAGAGCATTATTGTTGATGAAATCATTAATAAACTTCCATTTAAGGCTCTCTCATCATACAGAATCAAGCAAGAAAAAGATTAAACTGTATTTCATGAAATGTTTTTCATTTTTTACATACACTCTTTCAGACTCTCCTTAGAACTATCAAATGAAGAGACACAGCAGATTTTAAAACAGTTATCCTGAATAGTTCTTTTAAAATTTTACACTATCAAACTTATGGCAGCACAGCCAAAATAAGGAATCATTTGCTAAACCTACAATTACAAAGATTGTTTTTCTAAATGTCTAAATTCTAGCTCATATCAGCAGCATCCAGACTATCTACAATCCTTGCTTACCTTTATCAACAATCTTGACAAAGAGACTGAACCCTTCTGGTGAGACAAGTCTCAATCTCGTACTGATGCTACGGCAGAAGTCCTTGGCCCTGGTTCCAGAGTCTACCTCAAAGGCCTAGAAATGAGATGAACATGTGTCATTGGTCAAAAATGTAAAGAAATCTCAGGTACCACAATAAAGTTATCTGTCTCTACTGCTAGGATTTTGTTCGTGTATTGTGTGTTCTTATTAATGCTGCACTATTTGGTGTATTGTGTGTTCTTAATAATGCTTACACTATTTGGTGTATTGTATGTTGTTAATATTGCTTACACTATTTTGTGTATTGTGTGTTTATATATTAATGCTTACACTTTAAGTACTATGTAGGTGGGAATAAATAATCAAATTATTCCACTTTTCTAACTCTGGGTTTAAGCATTTCTTTCTTTGTTTTGTTTTGTTTCAAACATCTTTCAATATCTGTTTCTTGATTGGAAAGAAACCAATGGACATATTTAGATTTAACGTGCATTTACATCTTGGGGAAGGATTATGGAATTAACATCTTAGATTGTGGAATTGACATTGTTGGGAGGGATTGTGGAATTTGCTGCCCATGACACGGAAGGATCGAGTCAATTAAACTTCAAAACTCACCTCATCGGTATCATCAGGGAAGTAGACTTTGTGGAAGATCTGAGTGGTCTTGTGCTGAATAGCCTCGACCTCCACCAGATGAGGAGGGTACTTGCGCTGGCCGAACCTCATCGTCTTCTGCAGCCGGTTGAGGCAGTTGAGGGCCAGCTGGTGGCGAGCCGAGCGTAGGAACTTGGTGACCTCCGGTAGCATGGTCTGACTGCAGGCGAAGATACCGGTCAGGAGCCACATCAGCTCCCAGCCACGTTCATTGCTCAGTCTGAAACAGAACAGGGAAACAATTGGTGATTTTTTCCAAATCCAAAGGGTATTTGATACAGCGCCTTTTCCTTGCAGTCACAAAGCACTGCACACATCAAATCACCTGTTTTGGCCACTCAAACAGTAACATGCCACTTCAAAGTAAGACCAGGTAAGTCAATAAAACTTACAAATTGTAAAACAAAATATTCATTCAGCATATGAATTAAGTTTTCCTAATGAATACAAAAAATCCCATCCATTCTCTAACAAAAAGAATGGGATGTCCAAAGTTTCCTGATCAAATTTAACAGATGAAGCTGTTACCCTTCTATCTTGGTTTCTGATCGGAGCTAGGTTGGCAAGTGGAAGACAAGGAAGAAGCACATTTTAACTTTCAAGTACATATATATGCTTTATGGACCTACCTTAACTTCAGGGACCTATATGGCTGTACATATGGCCCTGTAATGGTCATGAATATAACACACCAAACATACCACTTTAACACATAGGTGAATAATGACTCCAACCTTTACCTGAGCACCTCAATAATCTAAAAAAAATGGACAGCACTATTATGTTGATGAAATATGACATTTCTAGCGGGTAAAGTCCATCAGCTCTTGACACTTGAACAATCACTCTCACAACAATAACTCCTCACATTTTCTGCATACACTCTATGGTGTCCTGAAAGGCGTGCATGACACGACACAGCCGGTGGTAAACAAACACTCACAATCATCAACCAAAGATATTGCAAATGTATACCAATGATGAGCAGACAAAATGCACAATGATATGTTTCAATAATGTATTAATAAAGAGAACCCTTTTCGATGCATTTCAAAGACGCATCTCACTCCTTGGTCTTTTGCCTTTTCTGATATATAATACAATGCTCCAGTGACAACTCCTCCACAGCTAATATCCTACATGTACAAGAACAATTAAAGATCCTAGCTGCAACACTGTAATCGACGCAACTCCTTATCCTAACCCTAACTTTAAATCTACACCCAACCTTAAAAACCAAACGACTACCCTATCCCCTTTAATTAACAAAATAAAGCTATGACCAAATATCTGTAACCCTCTAGATCTAGGATCATATACTATCCTTTATCTAGGCGTGTTGTGGTCTAGTGGATAAGTCTCCAGACTATGAACCACAAGATACATGGTTCAAATCCCTACGCAACACTAACATCCTTTGGCAAGATATTAATCTACATACGCCCCACTCGACCCAGAAAAGGTATGTGGTTACCTGGCAGAATTAATTCCTTCAAATGCTAGTTAGACATATTGGCAGCCATGCTTAAGCTGGGGTAAAAGTTGTGGAGCACCAGTAGGAATCGAGTCTGACAGACATGAGTGCTATATAAGAATCCCCTATCATTATCATTATTATACTCTGTGATATACCGATTTTCTTTCATTCTGATGTTAAAGCTAATAATTAATGATTAAACACAACAAAAGTATTCATAATTATGAAGCTCTGAAGATGTAACTAACATCAAATAAATGACATGGTCACCCCCCAAAACAACCCCCGAAAGTAAGAGATAGGCTTGTTCTTATCCAACTATTCTAAGTTGTGATTCGTAACTTAAGGGCTGCAAGCTCATTATGGAAAACATAATTTTGTATAAAGCGTGTCCCATCTTGCCCAACACAGCATCCCCAAAACTCTTCATTACTGCATACAAAGTGGTTTGCTTCTTCACTTCATGTGCGACATGTGGTGTCAATTCAATTCCAAAGTCAACAAAACAGCAAAATTGGGATTTTTCTGTGCTTTAAAAAAAGTGACACCATCTATCTCACCTACTAAACCTTCTTGGGTCCTTCAAATCCAACCTTTTAGAATTTCTTTTATAAAAGAAATGTCGCAAAATCAATATTTAGCTTCTTACAGAAAGTGTTGCTTTTTACGGCTTGATATACATGTCAAAGATTGTCCACATATGGATAAACCATGAAGTCCAAATTTGTCCCATATCCCGCTGGTCTCGCCTTCTCTTTGTGGATGTGGTGGCGATGTTTTAACCCAAATCATTTACAAACGTAAGTAAAATATTCTGGTAACAAAGACTTATTTTGATGCAAGAGATGATGGAACATTTAGCCCTCTCCTAAACCCATTACAATTCTAGCATAAAACAGTGACCATTTTGATTGATTACAATATTTCAGAGAGTGATTACAAATATTTACTTTTTCGTCATATCATTCTCTGATATCATTTGAATTTTAGTGTACATATTTGCAAGGAATGCTAGATAACAGCTATACACTCCCCTGCACAAGGACCCTTCCGGCCCGACGGCTCCTGCCATAAAAATCTCGGCATCTTCCTTAGAGATAGCGTGTGTGGACTGTAGTGTAAGCACACACTCCTCACAGGTTTAATACATTTGTAGTGAAGGTTCTACCATTGCAGTTGTTGAAATGTACATACCAGGATGCATTTTTCTAGTAATGCATGTATGTGGCTTCATGCAACCAGTTATGAATGGATAATTTCAGTACAAATTCAAGACAAATCCCGAAAACAGATCAAGAATCAACAACTCAATGCCTGACATATAACTGCACTTCAACTTCAACCGACTCACCCCAATTTATAATGAAGTCGTCTGAAAAAGATCAATGACAAATGCAAAACAACTCGAATGTAAGTAAATCAGATGATAGATGCATGGTCTGAGTAATACCAGACTGAAGCTACAATGTATCGTGCCTTCAGATGGAGGGGATAAAGGCACATTCACATATACAACACGATGGCATGTTTTCTTTAGAATTTAATTGTAAACGGTCGGAAAGTGGGAGAAAAAAACAGTATCTATACACTCTGTAGGTTCTAAGATACTAACTTATATGTGTGTTAGACATTGTAAGATACAGACATGTGAAGCGCAATATGCTAAATCTTGCCTCGGCGGTTTACTGGGGCATTTGGGAGCGAAGCTTGAGGCTGCCTTCCCCCGGCTGATTCGTACAAACGTCAGTAAACGGTCCTCCACATGTCTATACAATAAAAGTACATACACAAGCACATTTTTTCTCTCTATTTCTGTCACTATCTTTCTTACACATGTAGATCCATCTGACTCCCCCTCTCCCATTCCTTGATTGCCCCCCCCCCCCCAAATCCAGATTAAGTCGCCTGTTTTTGTTGTTTAGTTGCTTGCTGGCCTTTCTTCCTTTCTTTCTCCCTCTCTCTCTATCTCTCTCTATTTCTCTCCCCCCCCCCCCCCCCTCTCTTCTCTCTCTCTCTCTCTCTCTTTTTCTCTCTCCCTCCCTCTCTCTCTCTCTCTCTTTCTCTCCCCCTCTCTCTCTCACTCTCTCTCTCTCTCTCTTTCTCTCTCTCTCTCTCTTTTGCTGTCCTTTCTGGCTCCCTCACATTGTCCTCCACATTCCCTGAAGAACATATCATCCAAAGGACTCACCCATTCCTGTTATCCGTGAGTTGTTTGATGATCTGACAGTAAACCTCATCCTTGAGAGGCTCCGTCTTCAGCGCTGGCTCATAGATCCTGTCCGTCAGGTCGTTGCCATGTCGGGTAATCCTCTTGCCAGGGAAATCCCCCATATATCTCAAAATAGGTGCACAGAAGTCAAGGACAAAGCTACTTGGTATTGCGAGTATATGCAGTCTTTAAAGTCTTGAACGGTCTTTAAAGACAGTGGATGTTTAAGCTCAAGATTCCTTTAATACATGACTAAATGAGAAACTAGAAATATTCTATACTCCATTTTCTAACAGCAGTACATTGTTGTTCTGTTTAATAGTAATTTGCTTAATTATGTCTCGTTCCAAAAGTGTACATACACATTTTCACCATATACAGAATTTCATTTTATATCATTGTAAATATGATTTTCACAAGATGGAATTAAATGACCAGAACTGAAGAAATAATGTAGTCTTCTGACAAGTGGTCTTTCTATACGGGTGGTTTTTCTATACGGGTTGTTTGACTATGTTTGTTGGTAAAAGGATATCTTCAAAGACTCTGCAAGCTTCCATGGAGACTTCTGAGTTTTGAAGGAGTTTCTTTAGAAGAGGCTGTCTAATGGGTTCCTTGGCATGGTTCCAGATGGTCTCCCTGGTACGACGCATGGCCTTCCCTATGGTACGCTTGGGTGGAGCTCTGAAAGCAAGATGCATTGAGAGAAAAAAGTTAGATTTTCCGTTTCCCCCCTCACTCTTACTCTGTCTCTCTGTTTATCTGGCTGTCCATCTGTCTGTCTATATATCTGTCTCTCTGTCTGACTGTCTGTCTGTTTCTGTTTCTTGTCTTTCTACTCAATTTATTTCTAACAACCTTTTTTCTGTCTGTCTCTGTTTTTACTCTTTTACTCTATACCTATTAATATATCCTAGACTGTACTAAACTGGGAATCATCTTTGAATTAGTTTAGTGTCTATTTTTATCTGTTTTGTTTTCTTTTTGTTTTCTTTTTCTTCTTTTTTTAGTTCATCTTTGATGCCTGGTCTGTTTTTGAGTTCCATTATAAATGTTCCTTTTAACAGTTCAAATTTAATCCTTATAACAAAAATATGAGGTGTCATTCTAAACTAGATGTGACATTTACACCCCAAAAATAAATGTGGAGATACCAAATGGTCTACCAAGAATCAATAAAGAAATAGAAGTAAAATATTAAAGCTGGTACCTGAAATGATCAATGGAGAATTCTTCCAGTGTATGTTGTTTGTTTGGTATATCCTGACTCATGGCAATATCAGCAGGTCCAATGGTTCGGTCAGCCATCTCCGCAGGGTGCATTGTGAACAAAGCCTGAAACATAACATGGGAGGGAGGCGGATTTGAAATGAAACATTTTTCAAAATGACAGAAAAGGATAGTTTTATTTCTATTCTATTATGATTCCCCATAACCACATATTTTGCATTTATACACTAATACGGAGTAAACACATGCAAAAATCAGGAACAATAATACTTTTTTACGTGATTAACTTTAAAAGTGAATGATTATGAAAATATATTTTTTTACAATCTTGATATAGATATATACGTTATATGTTTAATCAAGAAAGATTGTTTGAATGGATGGATTTATGGTGTGTAAAAATCATTGAAATATAGGTGTTTTTATAACCCCAAATTTTTTAGTAAATCACATTTCTGATTTCTAATATCAAACTTTCAAATGTATGAAAAAGAATTTGTTACTTTAAAATCATAAAGAAAATTATATCATTAAAAAGGTCTTTACAAGCTGATACATATTTGGTCATGAAATTAAAATTCTCCATTGACCCCATCATCATTATTCACCTTCTTCTTCTCTTCCATCTTCACCTCCTCCTCAATTTTATCACAATGATCAGCCTGATCATCATTATCATCATCCTCATCATTTTCATCATCACTACCAACATCAATACCCTCCTCCTTATCATCATCACCACCACTATGATTATCATATTCACCACCACCACCAGCATTACCATGGAGTTAAATCCCTATCGACTTACCACAACCTCATTGGGTGGTTTGGTCTTGGTTGGCATCACATAGACGCAATCTGAAGGGAAGTCCCCCTTCTGTCCTGTGCGGTCATTCTGACCATAACACCATCCTTGGTTCATCCCCTGGTCACCATTCTCTTGCTCCAGGACAATCAGATCTCCACGCTGGAAACTCAGATAAGATGACCCTTGACCTGTGGATAATATTCAGAAATATGATATTATACAAATAATACACAGCAGTGAGGGCATTAGTAAGAATAACCAACATGAGGTACCTTTGGAACAGTCTAACACGCCCGGGGCAATAGCCGAGGGTGTTTGGACTATTTTGAAAGTACAAAGTCTGGGTAATTTTACTAATGCCCGAACAAAATGATGTGTATTATTTGTCTTATTTTATGTTTAATTGTTTTACAAATGATATTCTATGACATGATTTTGATAATGACCGGTCATTTTCCAAATTACGTGTTAGGCAAAATAAATGCCTGGTCACGTATACGCTCTTAACCAATCATTTGATTAGGATCCACGTCATCATCTTATAATATGTGATATATCATTATGTAATGCACTGCATTTTCCACTCATCCCACCATATGGTAAATTCACTATCTTACATTTCCCTTACCCAAAGACTCTCTGAGAGACTAAGGGGTATTTCTTGATGGGACCACAAGTTTGCTGTGTGCAGGACTTGCATGTACACCCATTTCCACAAAGTCTGGTGTCGGCAAATTATGGCCTTCTGCACATAGAAAATGACCATCTCTCAACTTCAACCCCAACCCCAACCTTAACCCTAAACCTAACCTATTACCCGAGTGCAACCCTAACCCTATACATTAAGCGAAATAAAGTCTGGAGCAAAGTTTGGGTCACTAGTGACGAGCCCATGGCACTAATGACCTTTGGCAAGATGTTAATCTACATTTGCCACTCTACACCCGGTTGTAAATGGGTACTTGATATGCTTGAGCGCTAGTTACTTTGGCAGCTCGGCTATAACCAGTGTAATATGTGTAAAGTGCCATGAGCATCAGAGTCTGGCAGATACTGGCACTAAATAAATAACCATATTATTATTATCATAGAATCAATATTAGGTTTTCTGAGCAGTGCATGACTCACTATGCTTTGGACAGTCCTGAAGCGCCACCACGTATCTGGATCTCTTCTTGAGTCCGTCCAGGAAGTAGACGATGAGATCCCTGATGTCTTCAGCGTTGGACGATGTGAAGGTGAATTCTTCGCCTTTCACCGTCAGAAGGGTGAAACTCTGGCCATGCAACTTACCCGTTCTGGAAGAAAGAGAAAAAGGGGGGTGACGTGCTTTCGAGTAATAACAATTTCCCCTTCTCTCCTCCCCCTTCTTTACCTCTTGCCACTCTCTCTCTCTCTCTCTCTCTCTCTTACTTCTTTCTCTTTCTCTTTCTCTCTCCTTCCTCTCTCTCTCTTTTTCTCTCTTTCTCCATCTTTCTATCTTTCCTGCTCTTTCTCTTTCTTCACTATATCTCTCGGTCTCTTATCCTTTCTTTCTATTTTTCTTACTTTCCATCCCTCTCTCCTCCTCCCCCTCTCTCCTCTATATATCTCTCTCTCTCTCTCTCTCTCTCTCTCCCTTTCCCTTTTTAACCTCTTACCTTTATGTGACGTAATACGTGTACTTATAATTATGTAAATTATACTGTTTTAAATTTTGTTAAATGCAATGTATATCAATGTGCAATTCAGTATATGTAACTGCGATACATGTGTCAATAAATACCATACCATACCATACCATACCATTCAATTGTATCCTTCTCTCTCTCCCCTCCACTTTCCTGAAGCTGTTTGCATGTATTATGAAATTTCTATGTATTATCTGAGTGTTATACTCATTGTATGTTTTCCAATTGGTCAAATAAATAAATAAATAATAATAATAAAGGTCGAAGGTCACAGTACCTATACACTCAAATGTGAAAGCACTGACCATGTAACTGATCCATCTTCAATAATGGCAAGAATAAAACTCGGTCAAATAACTTATTCTGTCAGCAGAATGAAGCTCTGACCATCCATCCAATATACCCTCCTCTTCAAAAAACCTTCTTTCTAGCAATTTGCTAGTCCCATGACTCAGTATGAATGACATACATATTGGCATAAATACATGTACAAATTTGGAAACTGATATACAATGAAAGCTATACAAAAACACCACCTGTCAGTAAAAGCCACGTTTATCGTATCACTTGAACAATGTTTCTCATTGAAACCCATAGGCCTACTGAAAGGCCAGCTGCCCATAGAAACTTGTGAGCAGTTCGTTAAATGCAAATACAGATCAGTGACTGTATTTTTCTCATACCTGCTGCTTGACACTTGTGTGATCTCCGGGAAGGACAGCTCCAAGAGAACTTGCTCGAGGTCGTCGACCACGTACACTCCGGTCCAGTTGACCGCGATGATGACCTCGTTCTTGGGCAGGCTTGGACCGGAGAACTTGTAAGCCTCGTAGAAGCGTGAGAAGAGAAGCGGCCATCGAAGCTGGGCGTACCTCACCACGTCCTCCTTGACTCGGACTGGGTTCTCTTGGTCTTTGACGTAGTAGCTCTGTGGATGACAAATATTTTGATATTTATTATTATTTATTATCATTTATTTATTTATTCATTTAATCATGTTTTATTTACTACAATTGATAAAAACAGTGGAGGGTAATCTGATTCAGTTAAAAGAAACTGCTTTCCAACTGTTATATTATTGTTATCATGATAATATATTTCAAAATGTTCATCAAGGATTGTCTGTAGTAATGCTGGTGAGCACCTTAGCATCACATGACCAGCTTTTTATTATATTCACCATGCACAATGTCTTTAGTTCCTGATATTGTGAATAATAGTAAAACATGATCAGCTGGCCCTGCACTGCTAAGGTCTGCATGAACATTACTGCAGAATGTCCTCAAAAAACAATGGCTGAATGAAACATCTAATTGATTCTATCCTCAATTTGGAAGTATTCAAAAGATCTACATGGTAACTGATGAAAATCAGCTACTGTATGATAGAACAGTTCTTACAGTGGACATGTCGATCGTTTAACTTTGTCTCAACCCTCAAAAAGCCATCGGTAGTTTGGTTAATTGAAAGGTAAAAAACTATTATTGCCCAGCTATTTAAGTTTCAATTGGCTCTATACTTATTGCTCTCTGAAGATATATGTTTTGTAGAACATGTCCAAATACGCCATCTTTCTATAGAATCCAATTTATCATTCTCCTTGGGTGACGTTGACATTCATAGCATGTCAATAGCATGTCAAAGGTCATTGATAAGTTCAAGAGTTAAGGTCAAAGGTGACTTACACTTGTGTGTTGTCTGCTGATCATTCCAGCCCATCTCTCAGCTGTCTTGGCTCCTGTCATGGCGTTATCCGGTATGTAGGATGGGATCAGCTTCAGCAGGCGCTCGTACGACATATCACTCTTGTATTCCACATAGTATTGCTGAGCGGCAATGGCTGCTAAGTCTTCATCCTGTTACGAGATGGAAGAAAGACGGCAAACAGAATTAAAGAAAGTAGATCTTGATCAATGTGACAAGCAGTAAACAAAGAATCAATATTAAGCAAACAACATGAGCTCTATCATCATCATTTTTCCTACTAATGATTATCAACATCATGATAATCATCACTCATTATTTTGATCAATATCATCATTATAAACACCATCTTCCTCAACATCATTTTTACCCTCCTCCTCCTCAATCCTTGTCACCATCATCGTTATTATCTCTATCATCAGTATCATCATCATCATCATCATCATCATCATCATCATCATCATCATCATCAGCGTTATTATCATCGTTATCCTCCTCATCATCATCACAACCAACATCATCATATTCATTATCACTATCATCAACGTCACCATTACCAACACCCCCACGATTATCATACCCTCCACTTCCATTCATCATACCTTATCACACCGGTACTCTCCAAATTTGACGCCCCTCACGATCTGCTGGTAGATCAGATTGGTACCGACGGGGTCAGCCGTGGGGTCATGCCAGGGGGCAAATATCTCCTTCCTGAAGAAGAGTCTCCAGGGAGCGTTCCTCTCCTGCGCTCCCTTCTCTTTGGCGTACTGCTCACACTGCGAGATAGCATCCATAACATGGTCTCCCCCGCTACCAAGCGAAGATACCTGTAAGTGATATCGAAAGAGACATCTCATGAGTGATACGCAGTGAAACCTGTATATAAAGGCCCCTCCAGAGAGGCAAGAAGAGAGGTCTTTAAAGGCAGGTGGTCTTAATATTTCAATGAGAAGCCATTTTCAATAGGAACAGAGGGTGTGGTCTTTATATATAGACAGGTGGTTGCTTAATCGAGACGTTATCGCAATAAACTCTCAAAAGAATGACTTATATTAAAAGCAAATTCTTGGCTTGGCTGAACAATTCATAATATTACCCAAGCCTGAGAACAGGTGTTAGACCAATATAAAAGACAACAATAGTGTATTTTGTAGATTCGACCTTATTAAAAGAATAGCTCATAATTGAATTTAGCTCCATGTCCATCATATTTTTTTAGATGATTCAATAATGAAGACGACCTTATGGAATGCACCACACATGGAATTTAAAAAAAATGATCCTACCTTCTCAAAGAGAGCGATGTAAAGGGAGAAGCCAAACTGGTCTTTCAATCCAATCTTCTGGGCTAGGAGCTGACAGAGTTCCCTGGCGGTGGTAGCAGAGTCAGCCAGTAGGGTACGGGTTGTTCCGTCCATGAACGTGATGGGTAACATCAGGGGGTTCTTGGTCTTGGTAGCCTGGTTATAAATGAATAATATAATATAATATCCTAACAAATAAATATATGCTTTAAAACAAATAAACATCAATAAATGCAGACATACATGTTGATTATACTGGACACTGCCAATGAGTACAGCATTTGAATTTTCAAAACATGACGATGATAGAATATACAACACTTTTCTATAAAGGCAAATAAAAAATTCGAGAGATAAAAACAAATTCATCTGGGAGAATTCTTTGAAATGGTTTCTGGAGCAAAGGAACAGCCTCCTTTCTCCCCGAAGGGTTCCAGCTATCGCAAGCCTTAGTGCAGACAGAACGAACTAAGGAATATGGTTGGGGCCTTATGATAAATCAAAGTATTTTATCATGTTACCATGCTATAGAATATGATAATTAGGTACTGCATGGTGATACAAATACAAGGGAGCAATGAGCACTACATACAGCACTGGAAAAATCCAAATGGGCTCTTGTAACTATTTTTGGTGAGGAAATCTAACATCAACTACAAAAGATTCTTTTTTCAAAATCTCCCATGATAAAAAGTTTTTTTGTTTATGATGCGTACCTGAAGTTCGAGCCAGCTGGGTGGTTGACTCCTGGTGCCATTGGCTAGGGTTCTCCTTAGTCTCTCCTCACAGTAGGCTGCATACCCAGGTGGTCCTTCAGTCATGATGAAACAGCGCAGGTACTTCACAAACTATAGGCAGCAGAAGAAGTTTATAACTCTTTAAATGCCAAACAAATAATCTCTGGGCGCCACATTGTAATTTTTTAACCCAAAATGTGTGATTTAGATTAAATACGATCATACCAATTCAGCTCCACTTTTAAAAAATATGGTGACAGTTAATTAATTATTTATTAAAATTAATGACAATACATGGGCCAGCTGGTTGTGCGTATTATAATTAACACGCAAAAGCCAACAAAAATCCTGTAATGTCATTGGCTGGAATAAAACGTATAAGATGCTATCTCATTTTTTCAACGGCTGGTTCAAAATTATTGAATATATTTATGGATATTTCAGCCTTCTTTGAACCGATTTTGATCAAACAAAGACTTAGTCATGTAAATTGTATGTTCATTCAAATTTGACACTCTGTGGTTATTTCATCAAATCAGCTCTCATTTAATGTAAGAAAAAGGGGATCATCGGTGACCATTAGTAGCTATAAGTAGTGCAGTGGAGCTTTAATAGAATTTACTGGCTCCAGGTTAGCATTGACATAATTATTCTTCCTTCTGGGAAATATTCAAGTAAAGATGAGAGGAGGAATGAGAGACTGTATCCTACCCTATCGGTTGGGGCGAAACATCCCACACAGAGGGAGAGGAGGATCCAACCACGAGGTAGACTGGTCTGAGAAGGGTTGTTGGTCAGCTGTTTACAGATCATGCAGTAGATCTCATCCCTGGAAGGAAAGAGAAATAAGAAGGTGGTTAATGGAGAGAAGAGATGGACAGTTGAACCCTCAGATGAATAGTGTCACGTTTTATTGACCTTTGTTGTCGTCTTTTCATCAAGAATGCTATGAAGCCCATGTAGTAGATGATCAGAAAGATCAAATATTAAAGACAAATTGGATTCAATTGCTGTTGCAGTACATTATGACATTCATGGAAAAACTATTGCTATTAATATTACTCTTAGTATTACTATGATTATTGTTGATTACTATTTCCATTGGCCTATTATTATTGTCATTTCTATTACTGATGACTATTAATATTACTATAACTATCATCATTAATAAGTGTTATATTCCACATACAGAGAATCTTGCGCTACGATTGGTCACAAGTAAATCATGTGATGAAAGATAGTGCGCCCATCATTGATGGGAGAAGAATTTTTTTTTGCACTGTGTAGATAGTAGTACTATCTATACAGTGCAACGTACTTTCACTGAAGACTATCTTGCCACTCTAAAATAACGGAAGAAGTGAAATGTTTCCGATGTGGAATATAAAGCAAATAATCATATTTTGGTTTCAGGCGATAGCAAACTATCACTTCCTTGATCTGAATGTATATGCTATCTTTCCTCGGCTTTGCTTCGGAAAGAAAGCTACATCCAGATCGCCTCGGAAGTGATAGTTTGTCCCAACGGTAATTATTTGCTTACTATCATCATGATATTATCATTTACCTGAGCTCTGGACGGAGGAGCCCATGGCCTGTGATGAAGTGAAGTTTCTCCAGGTTAGAGGTCGGTCTATCAATCAGCATACTGTTACCGACGTCATTCTCGTTTCCATCTTGAATCCTCTGGGCCATCTCCTGGCTGATCTTGGACTTCCTCTTGAGTGTCATGGAAACCAGCTTACGTCTCATCGTGTTCTTGTTGCGACCAGTGGTCCCAGAGTTAGGCACATCATTAGGCTGCATAGCGAAAGACAATTGACAGGAAATTTTGTCAGATTTTCTCACTTGCCACCACTAGATTGCCAAGCAATAAGGATCTCTCTCCAAATGAGCTATGTAGTAGCCCAAAAATGAATTGTACTGATATTTTAAATATATTCTGTGACTGCCACATCTGCCTCACCCAATCAGCTCATGAAACATCGACACTTGCTTTAGTATCAGGATCTACTTGCAACTCGTTCCCTCTCACCTCAATCTGTGTTTACATTTTTTTCGGGGGGGGGGGAGGGGGATGGGGAGGATGTGTAGGATGTACATGACAAAAATGATTTAGACCCAATACACAAACGATATCTTCCACAAGAAACTGTCTGGATAAATCCTGAATACATACATGCATTCCAGGTATCTATACCTTTCAATGATAAAAGGGGTAGATCCAGGATTTTGTAAAAGAGGGACACAATACCCAACATAACATGATCATAGGGGCAAATTTTGTTCTTAGTAATGTATGATATACCAATTGGGTTTCAAAAGGAGGGGCACACGAAGAAGAGGAAGAGGAAGGGGAAGAGGAAGAGGAAGAGGAATAGGAAGGGGAAGAGGAAGAGGAAGAGGAAGAGGAAGAGGAAGAGGAAGAGGAAGAAGAAGAAGAAGAAGAAGAAGAAGAAGAAGAAGAAGAAGAAGAAGAAGAATAAGAAGAAGAAGAAGAAGAAGAGAAAAAGAAACTTACAATCATGTCATCTCCAATCATCATCTGTTCAGCTGTTTGTTTGCCCTTCGACCTTCCTAAAGTGTTGTAGATCTTGGTCATCACAGACTTGCCATCCTACAAATTAAAAAAAGAACATCACTCAGTTGTAGGGTTGTGGGAGCAGGGCGCGACAAACCCGCTTGCCCGACGTCCCGGGGCAACCAAATTGAGCCGTCGGGCAAGTAAATCAAATTATCACTTGCCCGATTCGGGCAAGTGATACTTTTACAGTAATTTCCTAGTGTCCAAGAACTCTACCATTCACCCGTCAACTTCCGTCGTCAAAATCCAGAAGCAAAAAAGCGATCGTTCCGATTTCGAAAAAACTTCACAGACAGCTAGCCAGCTCAGCTAGCTCAGCGCGCATGCAACAGTGACACTTCAAGCCATGAATGCCGCTCCGCCTCCACGCACGGCCGGCCGTGAGCTAGCTAGAGACAGCTAGCGCGATCGTACCAGCTGCGAGCTTATTCGCGCTCTCTCTCTCTAGCTCTGCAGGCCGCACCGACAGGCCTTTGCTATTCTCTGATTGCCGATTGGTTGAATCACGCCAAATATGACGTCATTATTCTAGGGAAATGAACACGTGCGAATCGGAATGGAATAAACAACAGGGATTTTCTAGTAAGTACAAAAAGTCAAATGTTTGATATTTATTCATAATGACTGTTAATGATTGTGAACATATTATTTAAAACTCGCTGCTCATATAAATCAGATGAATGTTTTTGTCTCGTTTTCAATTTATTACTGCGGTCTCAAGATCCGACCGAGCGAGTCATTTTGATAATAGTATCGAGACCCCCAGAATATAAGCCGTTGTTGTTTTGTTTTCATGGTTTTAGCGACGTTGTTTAGTCTAGTTTTCGCATACTTATCCGAGATTTATCGTAAAATATCTTCAATATTATTATTTAGTAAGAATTTACAAATTTTGGCATGATATTTATAGCAGTGAATGATGAAATAAAAATGTCCGTACTTTATTTAAAATAGTTGATTACCCATTATTTACATGACGTTTCTTGATGGAAGAGTTGACCCAAATTATTAACAGCTGAAAATTAGCCTACGTTTCCAAATGACAGCGGCTTGCACAGACACACATGTGATGTTGCACCATGGTACATGTGGCTACCATTAATGACATGTTTGTATCATATTTTTTACAACAGGGTCATTATGCTTTTTTACATGACTGAATATTAAAAACTTAAACCTGCTTGAACCATTCTACCTTGCCGAGATTCATGTGAATCTGATTATTTATGGAGAATCAATAAAATGCGTTTTTTAAACCTTCAACCATCCTTTGTTGACCATTTTCTTTGACATATTAGGTTATTATTCAGTACAGTTACACTGTACATGTATGTGCATTAATTTGCTATCTAAAACACTAACTTATCATTACGAGATAATAAATGCTTTAACCTCGAGTCCTTTTTCGCTTTAAAGTTTTGGGCAAGTGGAAATATTGTTTGGGCAAGTAAATTGAAAACCCACTTGCCCGACAGGGCAAGTGGTGAAAAAAAATTCTTGTAGCACCCTGGGGAGTATAACTTTCTAATAACATATTTGATCACACTTTTCAAAGTGCAAGATATCTATGATACAGAAATTCTTAAATATATTTACATTATTATTTATGAAGGACTGTGGGAGTGTAACTTCCTGTATAATTCATTTTATCATACTTTTCAAAAGAGGGCCAAAGTTAAAAACATAGCCCACTGCCCTGCAAGCATCTACCTGCATAGATGATGTATATCATCAGTTATTACATAAAAATAAAGTATGAACAATGAAGTACACTGTTCTGAAAATGGCCTCAAACTCATTTGACCAAACTGTCATGTAGTTGATTTCCTTTCCCTTTGTAAGTTATTACATGTATATTTTCATGTCCTTACCTTTTTTCTCTATCCTCTCTTGAGCACTTAAGTTACACAAAGTTGGCATAACAATAATTTCTAAAATTTAATAAATCACAGTACATTGACTACTGAATGCTATTATTCCCATAGGGTTTAACACTGCAGAAACCTACTTCCGGTAGGCAGTGGGTTAAATCCTAACAAGACAGACAAGGGAAGAGAGACAGATTAGTCTTACCCTGTCAGCCATTGAAGCAGATGCCTTTGGCTCTGGAAGATCACCCATAAACCTCAAGATCATGATCCAAACAGCTAGGGCAGCCTGCATGAAAGGAAAGAGAGACATATTAAGTAAAATACAAATAGCAAGTTAAATAGCAGCTTATGTGCTACATTAGAATTGTTTCCAAATCGTCACAACTAAAATTTTAGTCAGTAATGAACATGTACATGTATTTGGCATGTTTCACAGACAGGATTTAAACCCAAGACGATGTCAATTGATTGAAACAACTGCACAGAGCCCGCTCCTCCCCCCCCCCCCACACACATTTCATCATAACCTTTATTCCTAACACTATCCCTAATCCTAACCTTAACCCTCACATTATTATTATTATGATTGTTATTGTTGTTGATGTTGTTATTGTTATAATGATCCTCATCATTATCATCATATCTTAATCATTATCATTACTATAATTAGTATCAATATCCTCAGCATTTCCTTTGCCAGACACAAAAACAAAGATATAATTGAGTACAAAGGACAACCTAAGGACTAGCTTGAAATTTACATAGCTTTCTAGAGCTCTTCCTAGCAGAGAATGTACGCTCCTACCTGTCGATCATTCTCATTCTTCAGATCCAGCAGCGGCTCATGAATGGGTTTGCGTATGTGAAACTTCGTGTGCCCAGCCTCAAAGTATGTTGCAGCGAATTTCTCAAACCGATACTCCGAGATGTCTTCGTCGTTATCCGGCACGTAAGGCTTCATGGCGTCGAATTCACCTGCGATGACTGCATTTTGGTGAGACATCTCCAGATCCTAAAGAAAACACATAGATAGTTTCAAATATTAACTCTATGTTCATTGCCTAATGACTAAAGGCTTGTTCAGATATGGTGCGCCAAAACCGTCGCAAAATTTTATTGCACCATCTATTAAGTTAAACTTTTCTTAGTCATACTATAAATTTAACTAAAGTAAGAAAGAAGAAATACCATACATTACAGAATTATGCAAATTTGTGTTGAATTACATGCAGGTAATGTACGTTTTCAAAAAGAGGAGTGTCTTCAGATTCCACTTGAAGAACGTCAAAATTTCAAAGAAACTTACATGAGTTAGTTATTGGTTTCATAAACATGGTGGAGCAGCTAAGAAAGCTTGGTCTCTAAGAAATAACCTTGTTGTTCGGACTACTACCTTGACTAAGCCAGAAATATAGCAACGGCCTTGCAGATGCGTCAAGATTTAATATTCCAAGATAACACCAAGTAATTAAGTCTTTTGCATTCTGGATGTGTCTTAACTTTATATTTCTCGATGCTACATGTACCTTACCTCAAATCCTTTTGGTGCCTGTCCCGTCTCCTCATTTCCATCGATGTCTCCGAAGAGTTCATCCACCACCTCTACGTCTGTCCGTGGTTGATTGCGACGTTTTTCTGCCTGTTCGATGGCGTAGACCTTTTCCATCCTCTGACGCTTCTCCTGCTCCTCAAGCTCATTGTCCATCCTCTCTTGCTCCAGGAGAAGAGCCTAAAGAAAAAAAATTACTTCAAATATTAAGGTCTTATGTATGATACCATTATTAACGTGAAGCCAGTGAAGATCAGTCACGACAGGGGAGACATGGCAAGATTTTAGTATACAATGAAGGAGATGTGCTGCTTTATTTTGGAGTAGTTAAAGGGAGTTGAGATCTTTAAGCGATATACCATGAATAGTGAATTACAATAATCTAGAGGAGACAGAACAAGAGATCTTACGACCGCATGTGAAGAATCTTTAGCTATGAACTTCCTTATTCTACGGAGGTTAAGTAAGTGGAAATTAATAGATAGTGATACATTTGAAACATGATCCGACATATTCATGTCAAAGGTAACACTCAATATGCGAACAGATGGTGAAATTGAAATGATGTTATCATCGTCAATCTTCAGATGTACATGATGTAACTGTTGATGGTGCTTTGGAGATGCAGCAATCATGAATCCTGTTTTTAACTAAGCCCCCTCCCCCCTCTCTTTCAGCTGGACGACTAACATATTAATTTTTGCTATTTACCTTAGCCCTTCTTTCAGCCTCTTGCTTAGCCTTCTTAGCTCCCAGCTTTCGTTTCAGCTTCTCCTCCTCCTCCTTGCGTACCCTCTCTGCTTCCACACGACGACGGTGCTACAATAGAACATGACAATCAAACAATTTTAGAGATCGAATACGAGCCCACGTTCATGTAGTAGGCGACTTTTTATTCTAACTATGCCCATGACAATGAAAAAACATCTATAGATCAAAACAATGTAAATGTAGGAGGTATAATGCATTCAGGGACTACGCCCTAGCTATATTAAAGTCATATATTTATGTACACACCTCATAAAACTGTAATGGTTTAAAGTGAGAGATTGTTATCTCTCCTAAAATACAAATTATACATGTACTTAAGGTCACGTTTTGGCCGATGATCAACTGTTCCTCAAAGATTTCTTATTACACCAAACTAATTTTCAAGATGAAAACTGGCCTTACCTCTGTTACAAGTTTCTTGTACTTTCTCCTGGCTAACACCATGCGGAATCCTGCCTGGACTTTGACGATGCTACTGCGATATTTCCTGGTTGTCCGCCGAATCAAGAAGCCCCTGGCATGGGCCTGTTAAAAGTATACAATCAATATCTTTACTACCTATAGGTGTATCAAATGGGCATGGATATGTCTCATTTTTACAAAAGTATAAAGAAAATTATTTTTGTCTAAAAGAAATACATTGTATGTTTAAATAAAAATTGCAAGACAGGGAACTAATAGCATACAAAATAATTATAATTTGGTGATAAGTACACTTCAATAAGAGGACCTTTAAAAAAATACATTCTAACAACAGCGAGCACAAACAGAACAATGCAAAAAAAACGGAATGTAGACAATCATACCTGGAAACCTCTGATTCTCCTCCTTGTAAACTCATATCTGTAAGCCAAGATCCTGGCTCGTAGGACAGCCTGAAGTCTGAGAAATCCTCTCTTCATCTAAAACAGGTAGAGGTAGAATGAGGACATTGCATGATAATTGCAGATGTTATAATAACCTTGTGAGACAGTCATTTCACATGCTGTGGTTTGGCTCAAAAGCTTCTGATTTAGAGCCAACAAATATATCAGATGTATGAGAAGTAAGAGAAAAAATTCGGCACATTTGCATCCATTTGATGCCAGGAATTGAAAAAAGGAGAAAATAATCTTTAAAATCCATGAGTTGGCAACACATTGAGTGGTTCAAAATCACTGTTTTTAAAATCAAAACTGTCCCCTTTTTTCCTTCCAACTGTTCGACTGAGTCCTTACCCATGTATGTTGTTTTCAGAGATGATGCATGTAGCAATAAAGGGAAAACTCATTGTTGTAAATTTGAAGAACAGCATGTGATCAACTTTGCTCTTAAAAAAAACCTGTCCTGTCTCTCTGCGACTAAATTCTAACACTTTAAGCCAGAACTGTATCACTCTACTTAACCCTAATAGCTGATGTCAACATAATCAAAATCCATTAGCAATTCAAGACCTTACCCTATATCTTTCACGAATAAAGCCAGGGAGCAAATGTCACTTAGGCAAAATATCATCCAACCCCCCTTTCCACATAAAGTTATGGTATACAGTCAGGCTTTACATTTTGAAAAAAAGTATTCTCATAACAGATACTCTCAAAAAAAGAATATGAACGTACCTTGAGGTAGCGGATTCTCTGAGCGTATTTTCGCCATGCCTTGCTGATGGTGATGGCAGCTGAGCGCATCTGCAGGAAACGCCGTCTGTAGAACCAGCCGCGGAAGACCTTCTGGATGATGACACACTGTGCGGTGAGTGCCTTGTCTCGCTCGCTCTCAAGGTGCAAGTCTTGTGCATCCTGAAGGGGGAATAAAATGAGCAAGATATTGTCAATGTGTGAAGTTTCTGGCATATCCTAAAACCAAAAAATATTCTTTCAAATCTTATTCCTTAAATTGAAATCGAATTCCGATCTTGAGTCACATAGGATTTTTTGGACAATATGGATAATGTGAAGTTTTGAAAATACCTTCCTACATTAATCAAATCGACACAAAAATCATGTAAAAATGTATGAGATGAACACAGAGTGGGTGTACTCTGTACTCACATATAGTACTGCCCAGTGTTGTCCTGCTGTTTTGTGTCCAATCCATTAAACTGTGGTTTATCCTTGTACTAAGGTATGTCTGAATAGACAGTTTGCATGCACAACAACAGAAATCTTGTGGAACTCATACAATGGTGGCAGCGGTGGGATTTGTCATTGAAGCGATTAGATTTCTCATTAGACTAAAAACAATCAAACCTGTCCTAGTGGCCACCTCTCTATGCTGTTGTTTAGTAATCACTTTTTTATTGATTCTGTCTTTGCCTATTGCATAATAATAACAATAATAATAATAATAACTTAAAGCCTGTCTGTACTAGTTTGGCCAGGACGGTTTAGACCACCCAGGGTGGTCGCTGACAGGTGGCTATCTCATCAACTCAGCTCTCCATTAACATAAGAAAAAGAGGATCATGGGGGAACAACGGTCACCGCTTAGGCATTTTTTCTATGTAGAGGGAGCAGGTAGCTACAAGTAGTACAGTGGGGCTTTAAATACAGGGATCTTACCTTGAGGAAGACTTTCTTGGTTCCGAGCTGCCAGTCCTCACCTGCGAGGAATGCCTTACCAATCTTCTTACAAGCAGCAATGCAGTCTTCCTTTTGGGATGGTTTGATCCCTGGTACCAACATCCGGTAGCGGTCGACAAACTCGGAGAAGGTGTGACGGATGGGGTATCCCGCTCGTCGGATCCTGAACGAAAGAAGATCATAGTTGGCAAAAATACAACTCAGCTCAGGGAAAAGAGGCCAATATCGCACTAACATTTAAACCTGACACTGGGTTCAGACTTTTGTCCGAGGTTTGAATTGAGTCTGAAGTCTATGTTTTCTGGGGGGTGTTTCATAAAGCTGTTTGTAAAGTTACGCATGGCTTTACGAACAGCTTGTATATGAAGAGGCAGATAGGATGCCCAACGTTTTTCCTGATGTTTTAACAAAGTGTGACTAATTTCCAATAACCTCAATCAAATTATGGCAAATAAATGTACTTTGCATTAAAAATGTTTGTTATAATAAGAATGTTAATCTACATCTGCACAGTTCAACTTTACTTGATGCAGTTAATAATGATTAAGCATCCCATTTGGCTTTGCATATGTAAGTCATTCGTAAAGTCATGCATAACTTTACGAAAAACTTTATGAAACACTCCCCTGCTTATTAAACATGAATTTTGACAAAAGGTTGGATTTAACTGATGTAGATGAATGCAGACCACAGAGTATAGATTATTCATATAAATTCTTATGTTCTCTTTTGAAAATTCCTAAGTGCTGTGAATGTTTTTTAAAAGAAACATCTCAACTAAAATGAAGATGTACATCTATTTGAACATGTATATAAAAACTCTGTTTCCTCTCATTTTCTCTCATTAATTGTCGATAAAACAAATCTGCTATGACCCTGAGGATCTTTCAAAAGTAGGCATAAATGCATCAGACCTTTCTGTCATATCAGTGACTTCTACCTTCAAAATGAATATTCAAAAGAATTTTCTGTCCCTGGAATAACAGGTTTTGTTCTTTATACACTCCTACTTGGTTGCAAAAGAAAAATTACCTGATAGTTTCCATCATGCCAGAGTAACGCAGCTGTCTTACCACTAGTTCTCTCTCAAAGTCCTGTAAAATTGAAGCAGAGAAGAATTATTCTATTACTTATAATAACAATGGCTTCTTATATACGGCTCATATCTTTCCTGTTGTGACACACATGGCACTTTAGACTTTACTACCCTGGTTGCCAATTAGTTGTATGCTATGGTGACAATTTCTCCATGTGCAATGTCCTACAGTCACAGCATTCTCAACTTCACCCCTAGACTTAACATGGTACCTAACCCTAATCCTAACCTAATCTTACGTTAACCTAACCCTAAACCTAACCCTAACCTACCCCCAAAGTACCCCCACACATAAACCTAATCATTATCCTAACCTACCCAAACCTAACCCCACACCTTAACCTAACCCCACACCTAAACCTAACCTTAACTCATAGCCTGCCATGAGGCTGCGTGCACGCTATTGTTACGCTGCTTCTTGCATGCTAGCAAACATTCGTAATAGCAGTTATTGTTCATGCCCATTGGACTGTGCCTAGTGTTTTGCACGCGCTATTGTAAGTACCATCGCGTTAATCCGATTATCTCGTTATAAATCTGGCACTGGGGGGATTAGCCTGTGGCAGGATAAGAGTTAAACCTCAACCTAACTCTACAACTAAGCCTAAACCTAACCCTAATTTAAAAACAAACATAACCCTAACCATACGTCTTCAGCCAATCAACAAGTAATTGTTGCAAGAGCAAAATGTCAGAACATCCATCCCATAGCCGTATGTCTTTAATGAATCAAAAAGTAACTGCTGCCGGAGCTAATGTAAAACCCATCTGCCAATCAACTCACATTGGGCTGTTTATGCTCATTTGGCTTGATACAGCGGACAAAGAAAGGCTGACATTGTCCCAGAGTGGTCATCAGAAGATCTAGAGACTTCTTGAACTGTGCTCCGAGCGTTGGCGACTTCTTGCGCATCTCAGTGGTGGACGAGAGGTCTTTGGCAAAGAGAGTCGTGAGGTATTTGTTCTGACTGGTGCGGATCAGCTGGATGAAGTCGGGGCTGAAGGTGTCACGATTCTTGTCCAGGAAACCTGTAGGGAGTGAGCGGAGGCAAACATATATGATCAGTTTCCTCTATTCACTGTCAGGGAGTAGAATAACCTCTACACAACAAGGGGAATAGGAAAAACAAAATTATCCTGCAAGACTAGAAGGAAGTATGGATGTATCAAGGCAGATTCTGGCAGTTCAGGAACCAATTAGAATTCATTAACTGCTTTTTGCCACTAGGTTTACAAACAATTATGGATACGTTTTTATCTCTGTTAGTTCTTCTAAAATATAATGAAACCCCTCACAATGAATTGAACTTCTTTCTCTTTATAAAAAAAAAGAAGCTATTTCTTAGCAAAACTTAAGATTGAGCATTTACTTTCTTGGGCAATCTATGTGCACATAGCATGAAAGTGGTAAAGGGTACATACCTGTTGCTTCATAGTAGACTGTTCCTGCAAAGTGCTTGATACCAAAGAGAGTACCCTTGGCAGAGGCTCCACTGATGTAAAGCTTGTTCTTGGAGTGTTGCTTGTTAAGCTTTGCCAGCATGGTCTCATCAGATCCCTGCAAAAATAAGGGCAATAATTGTCCTGGTTTCCTGATTTGAATTTTGTGTTTTTCCTAAATGCTAAGAAAGCATGTGTATGCCTGAAAGTAAGTAACCAGGGGACTGATAGCTTTTAAGTCCTCTCTGAAGGACTTGGTAATGAGGATTAATGCCTTACCAAAGGGCACAAGCCCATCGACTTGGTTTTTAACCTGGGGCCTCCCGGTTCTGAGAGCACTGCATTCTCTACGGTATAATCATTGGGATTATGTTTAACATAACCAATGTATAAAACAAATTGATTCCTTCTTCAGTGACTGAGACAATGGAAATTCATGACATTTTCTCTACAAAGCATAATGGGGTAATTGTGTTTGCCTTTTTTGAAAATACGTAACTTTCTTTATTTTGTTCAAACTTTCACTGATCTGTTTTAATCATGTTTCTGCCTTCAATAGAACTAACTAAATATCAGAGCAGACTCCCCCTTTTAAGCACATTTATTGTGTCAAGTCATTTCTTGTGGTGGTGTCATGGTATAGTGCTTCATTCACTCGACTCTCGATCCTTGGCTTGAGGGGGTCGGATCCCTGCCTTGTACTAATGTCATTTTGCAAGACTTTTATTCAGATTTGCCACCCTCCACCCAGGTGTAAATGGGTACCTGGCAATTGCTGGGGTACTTTAATAATTGCAAGGCTCTCAGGTAAAACAGCAATGGTGCTAATGAGGCTACCCTGGGTAATCAAATTATTGTGATCATTGAACGAGGCTTTAGAGACCTACCCTTGGGAAGCGAGACTCCTCATCGACCAGGGCAATGATGTTCATGGGTTTGACGGCAATCAGGTCTAGGGTTTCCTGGTTATCCACAAACTTGATGTGCTGCCACTTGATTCCTTCTCTATCATACTCCTCCTACGAGAACAATATAGGAAAGTAGGAAGAAAGCAGAATGGTCATGAAGAGTTGATGATTACCTATAAATCCAATTATCCCCCCCCCCCCCTCTCACTCACTCTCTAGGTGTCCTATAACAGTTAACAATTAAATTATTTTTGTATTCCTCATAACTCAAGAAGAATGAAAGGTAGACTGGTGTAATTTAATTGGGCCTGTGTTCAATGCTTTTAGAACTAAGCTTTCATATGTCACATTCTCAAGAAACGTAATTCGGGACAAATTGATTTTTCACACCTTTGAAAAAGGACGAACCTTGGTGAGGGTATGAATAATTTAGTGGTCAGCTGTATATCCCTCATATGCTCTTTGTGTGCGTTTGTGTTTCAGACTTTATACTTTTATATTTTTTAGAGTATCTTTCTTTCTGATAATAAAAGAATTCAAAATATAAAAAGAAATCTGTACCTGCTCAAGCTTGAATATATGCCTGACGAAGAACTGCTGCAGATTCTCATTTGCGTAGTTGATGCACATCTGTTCAAAGCTGTTGAAAACAAAGTCAGAAATTTACATCAAGAGAAATGTAATACAGTAAGATGGCCATCTTTTTCTTCACATGTTTGAGAACACTGATAACTTTTGTGGGTTTTTCGACATATTGTTATAACAGGCTAAATCTTTTAAGAGAAGGTAAGAATGCAGGATTATTACCCCATCCAAAACAGACTAGCTACTCTTTGTCCAAAGAGTGGAGCAACAGTACCACTTGGGTAGTTCAGGCTGCCTCAAGCACTGAAAAGGACGGACAAAGCATCTCCTAACATCACAAAACCTGGGCATCCTTTCAAGAAACCATCCTAAGTACAAGTTTGCCTACATCCCATTAACCCATTCTGGACAGCTGTCAATAAAGCTTTTTGGTTGCAACAAATTCAAGATTTAAGAGTCAACTGTTTTTGCCAAAGTTCTCAAACCTGAAGATGTCCAGAAGTCCGATGTCGAACCTCTTTCCCCTATTCCTTTATTGTTATTTTCAGAGCCAATATAGGTAAAGGGAGTCCAGAAGTCAGATGTCCACCCTCTTTCCCCTACTTCTTTATTATTTTTCAGAGCCGAAATAGGTAAGGGTAGTCCATTAACATCGGACAAAGGGTCTCACCTGTTCTTGCCAAAGTTCTCAAAGCCGAAGATGTCGAGGAGTCCGATGCTGATCCTCTTCCCTGTACTCCTGTCATGCTCCTTGAAGGTGGCCACGTTGAGTTTGTTAACAATCCAGATAAAGAGCCGGCCGTAGATGGCCTTGACGAAGGCATCCCTCATGTCGATGGCCTTGGCATGACTGACCGGCGAGAT
The DNA here is from genome assembly GCF_000002235.5 of Strongylocentrotus purpuratus. Classification (NCBI taxonomy): domain Eukaryota; kingdom Metazoa; phylum Echinodermata; class Echinoidea; order Camarodonta; family Strongylocentrotidae; genus Strongylocentrotus; species Strongylocentrotus purpuratus. The sequence goes on from NW_022145597.1 coordinate 21,519,879, forward strand.
GATGACCTCGCCGGATGCTGTGGTGGACTTGGTGGTCAGCACTTCTTCCAGGGCTTTTTGGTTGACCTGTAGCAAAGATCACATCGTTGGGAATCATCAATATAAATATTATATCTGTTCCAAGGGTTTGTTTATTTCAAGATTATAACAAAACTTGACGTATGTCTATTTCCAATTATTAAAATCATTAATGGAAAAAAATAATGGATATTAATATCAATGATATTATCATAATTAATAATAGTAATATTAATATTAATTATGTCAAACATTAATATTTTACTCTACTTACTTTATGCAGAGAAATTATCGTAAAATTAAAATCTTACAAAAAATAAACACATTGCACTGTATGTTTGGGGTGCCATGCCAATAGACTATCATTAAAACATCCAGTGGATGCTATGGACACCTTGTGTCATACCAGAACCATAATCCAACAGGCCAAAGATCATACAGGGCAGATAAAGATGAAAAGGAGCAATCCTAGTACAGTCAAACCTGTCTATAGCTACCGCCCAAGGGAAACACAAAAAGTGGCCTTTGTAGACAGGCTCCTTAAGTACATGTTTCAATGAGAAACCATTTTCAAGGGAACAAATATTGTGGTCCTTGTAGACAGGTGGTCTTTGTAGACAGGTGGTCACTAAAGCAGGTTTGACTGTATTAGTCAAAGTGGAGCTCAACTTACAGCTAGGAGTTTGGCCACCTTGGCAGTCTGAGAGTGGTCTTTGAAACCCGTTGCATCCAGGTTGGACTTCTCAATGGCTGTGTACTTGATGTTCCCCAGGTGGAGGATAGAGGCCAAGAGCTTGAAGATATCCCAGATCTCATCATCAGTGAAGTTCAGGACCTTCATGGCCGCTCGGATGGTGGAGAAGTCCTCACGGTCGTTCCTCCCAGGACATTCGATGCAGTCACCCTAAGGTTCACAGATACATTTATTTCATTATAAAGTATTTGAGATGGTTGAAAGGTCATCAAAAATGTTTCTAACTTCTATATATAGTTCTTCAAAAAAAGCAAACTTACAGAGGGTTGAAAACAATAATGATACAATCCATCCCTCCCATACTTCTTACATGATAACTCATCATTTTCTGTACATATTTAATCCTCATGAAAAATTCGGTTTTACAGATAATTTACACGTTTGAAAACCACAATACACCAATATGATTTTTAATGATGCACAATAAGTCTTGGTTCTAAACTGGACACAAAGTGGCATAACAATGAGAACATGACTTTAACGGTTATGAGGAATGACCAATAACCAAGTCACACCACCAAACCGACTCCAAACTGGTAGATTCTTTGTCATTTTTTGTTCAGTCTGGTGTTGGTCTGGTGTCGGTCTGGTGTCTGTCTGGTGTCTGTCTGGTGTCAGTCTGGTGTCAGTCTGGTGTCGGTCTGGTGTCGGTCTGGTGTAGGTCTGGTGTCGGTCTAGTTTTGGTATGGTGTTGTAATGGTGTCGGCCTGGTGTCGGTCTGGTTTTGGTGTGGTGTCAATCTGGTAGGAAGCATACCTGAGTGAGGTAGTAGTAATCCTTTGCATTGGTGAGTTCCAATTCCTTCTTCTCCTGGTCAGGCATACCAGACATCAAACAGTAGAAGATGTGGTAGTTTCTCTCATCACTAAGCTGTTTTTAAGAGAACAGACAAGGTGTTTAATTGTAAAGTAATGATCAATAAATTAACTGAATAATACACTATCTTTATAAAAAAATTCTAGCGAGAGGTGAATGTCTTTATCTCAACTCCATACATGGTTCACATGATGAGTTCTAATGATTTCTAAAGTTGTTTTCAGCGGAAAGATTAATGCTCCATTAATAGTCCATTAAAGCATGACATGATGGACCAACCCAGGGTAGGTATGTGGTCAAAGAAAAGACCTCGAGTTCATTCAGGCATTTTGTGTCAAGGCTCAATCCGTGCTCTCTTGCATTTCCTGGTCCGGATTATGGACGGCACATACAGTTTGTATGGAGCTACATGTCTTATCCCTTTCCAGCTTTGTACAATGCATCAACTTATAAGACTTTCTATATCATAATACAGGTTTAATACCCTGCTGGTGCTCAATGGAAGACGAGTCTTCATTCATGATACAGAGGATGATAGCCATACAAGGGCATTGTTCAGATTAACTATTGAGGAAAATGACACCCTCGGTGATATGTACATTGTTCCACTATACTTGGAGGTGCTCGGAATACAAAACTACCAAATACTTTGTCCTTGCCTAACAGGTGGTTTTTAAACAGGTTTCTTATTCAACAGGTTATAATTAGAAATACTGGTCAAGGGCAAGTAAATATAAAATTTAGTCTTTATACGCAGATGGTCCTTCTATACAGGCAGTCACTATAGCAAATTTTCTTTTATCATGGTGCCATTATCATCATCATCATCATCATCATCATCATCATCATCATCATCATCTTCATCAACGACGACATCATCATCCCCTTTTCTTACCTGACTAACAAGCCTGGACTTCTCCAGCAGGTACTGGTCAATCTTGGCCCCCTCAATGACCCCCCTCTCCTGAAAGTGAATGTCAATGTACTTTCCAAATCGACTTGAGTTGTCATTCCTGATTGTCTTGGCATTTCCAAAGGCTGCAAAGAAAATGGAATGGATCATTTCTTAACCTCGATCTTCTGAGCCACCAAATTTGTGTAGAATTGTCACAATTCTATTAAGGATGACATTTTGAATTATATTATTATGATCTTTATGATAAATTGGGCATAACATCCTTCCATGATATACACTTTGCAATGACCGTATACATGTATGTATATAATCGTACAACAATAGGTAGTGAAAAATAGCTCCATGGTCAAATTCTAACACTAATGAATTTCTTGACCTCTTTGTGAAAATAATGCCATTCCAAAATGTCTAACTCTGTTCCTACTTTACCCGTAATATAATACTTAAAAGCAACCCGAGCCTCAACCTGATATATATTTGACAAAACGAAGCACACAAGACATGTTGTTGTAGCAAATGACAGGTCAACTTCAGATGAAATACATGAAAATAAGAGACTATAGTGAAGTATGGTCTCTGCAATTTAGAGCATACCAAACTTGTGTTTAAGTGTCAATATTCAAATTACACGATTGTTATTGACATGCCCCCAGCAGAGCAGATATGATTGGTTCAAACAGTGTCTAGTAGTCGGAGAAGGGGAGGGAAGAGGACGGAAGAGGAGAGAAGAGAGAAAAGAGGAGAGAAAAGGAGAGGAGAGAAGGGGAGAGAAGAGAAGGGGAGAGAAGAGAAGGGGAGAGAAGAGAAGGGGGAGAAGCGAAGAGAAGACGGAAGAGAAGGAAGAGGAGAGAAGAGGAGAAGTTTGTGAACAAAAGAACATGAATAAATAAACAATCAAGATGAGGGACTTGACATTGTGACCAAATTTATCTTTCTCACTCTCGTTCTTTGCATCTTAAATTTGCCCTCAGACTACATCATGACTTGGCATTTACTATACTTGCTATTGACATCCCCCAACAACGCTCATACTTTTATAATCAATTTACCACTCACTGGCACCTATTTGTTTGCATTTCCATTGAAACATGAACCATTCCACAAGCTCACCAGGGATATCCAGTGACATAGCAACATAGGGTCAAAGGTCATTGTTGTTTTGACCTAGGAGCTGAACAACAGGTAATTTGAAACTATGTATTGAATACTAAAGTGAATGCTGATAGCTCGACTACTATTTGTTGAGTTCACAGGAACTTGTATGTTTACAAATAAATCAAAATAAGTATCTGGAACCAAAATTGTTGTGATTTGCATCATTTAACACAGACTACAGATCATTTCATCAGGGTTGCACGGCTAAAGACGAGAATTATAGCAAAATGCAGAAAAATATTATACGTTTTTATAAATGTTACTATAAATTCTATATGAAATTCGTTATTTTCATATTCTTTGATCTACTTGAGGTTTTGTTTTGTTTTGTACTCTCTTCTTGCTTTCTTTCTTCTGACCCTAAATAGACTCCTCAAAAATGTTCTGCAATTCAACTTTTAGCATTGAAATCTTTCTTGTTACTATATTATCATATTTGATGTTGGTATTGTTAAAGACCTTATTTATTCCTCTTTAGAATAATACCCCATTTGTAATGATCATGTAATCATGGACTGTGCAGGACACCTGAATATTAGCTAGCCAAGTCAAAAGTTTTAAATGGTGCAATTGACAACAGCAATGCAAAATCTGAGGAAATCTACTGCAGATCACGTAATAATAAGTCTCCTTTACCCAGGGAAGCCTCTTCAGTATTCAAACTATTCTCCCTGAGGGTCCTGCAATCATATTATTACCACAGCTTTAGCCGAGCTATACTATGAGAAGGCGCTCAAGCATTCAAGGTATTTCTTCCTACCAGTAACCAATTTACTACACCTGGATGGAGAAATTGAAAAAGGTCGAAAATATTCACCTTCCATAATAGGATTAGATTCAATAATCTGTTGTTCAATCCATGAATGTTGACCACTCACTGCTGCCAAGAACTGTAAGATCAGCTTAGCACTCTCCGTCTTTCCTGCTCCACTTTCACCACTACAATATGAAAGAACAAGAAAATAATAAGAAAAGAAGATTCATGTAATGATCTATTTGGGCTGATTTCCAGAGCGATAATTTTTAACATGTTTCAGTAACATAGACTAGCAACGGCAATTTAAAGTGATCATTTCACACAAATACAGAAGTAATTCTACATACAGTAGTAAGCATTCATATCATTACCAGCAGCAACACTGTACTGCCAATGATGGAATTGCATATTTTGATTACAATATTACTAAATTTTAAAATTAGTCATAGACTAGTCAAAATCACATCATTAATACTAATTTTTTTGTAAGGAATACAGATGCATCAATTCGTCCCTATTTTCCGAAGTGACGGTAGTGAGGAAAATCGTAACGCAAATTGAATGCAATTTTTTTATACTACCGTCACTTCGTGAAAACAGCGACGAATTATTGTGTAGTATTCAATTCAACTATTTGTGTATCATCATTGGTATAATCATAATTACATTTACATATATTATCCCTTGTGTATAATTCAACTTGATTGTATGGAGACCCAAATAATTGCAGACAAAATTTCACCCTCGTCACCGTGACAACATAAATACTACCCATATTTGAAGCTTTTTATTACTCCAAAGTCCAAACAATACTAGTAGATATAGATCCAATCAAGCAACACAGACAGTTATGCAATATTCCGATTATGATTTCTAAAATTCATTTCTGTAATTAACGATCCTTAATGGTATGCATGTAATAACTTACATAATATAAAGTATAGCACAAAGGGAAAGGAAAATTTACCAAAATGAAGTACTAGAAATTAGGCTATTAATCCCAATGTCTGGATCACTAACAACCATTGCCTGTGCAAACACTTCTAGCAACTAGTCCATACTACAAAGTTGACAACAATTCTGTCTTATGTCAATTTCTGAAATGCATATTTTCTTAATATTTAACATATTTCAGTAAATGAATATGAAGATTGTGATGAACAGATATTAATGTATCAATACACTTGTCTGTTTCAAAACTAACAATCTCCATTAGAAAAATGTACAGTACACACTAGAGACAGACATTGTCATATGAAGGGATGATGCTTTCTAAAATTTATTTCCTAAACTCAATTTGAAATTCACATTCCATAATATTGCAATAACTCATTAAATGTACATGGAAAGAGCTAGCGTAATTAATGCTATATTGATACTTGTTTTGTCTGCAACACTCACAATCTACAAACAGACCAACCACAAGCATACAAGGTCAAAACCACAAGGTTGATACAAATCATTCTTAGGTCAATATCTGAAATATACATTCTATAATATTCCAGTGACTCATAAAGTGTACATGAAGAATTTAGTTTGGAGTGTATTAGTAATTAATAGCATATTGCTATCAATAAACTTGTCTGTAACAGAAAGAATCTATACACAAAACCACAACCATGAGCATACAAGGTCGACATGAACCTTCTGTGGGGGAATACAGCAGCACTGCACACGTGTATACCTGTTGTTATTGATATCATTGTGCAGCATGTATTGAATATTATTGATTTTCTTCTGTGCGAGGGTTTCCCATCCTTTGTGTACATATACTCATAATACAATATCGGCTCATTATATATGAACCTGATCTGAACCTGCACCTGTGATGCTTGGAAAAATGAGCGATTATAACTTGGAGCTTGCTCTTTTAATGTCCACATAATATATATACACATATACACATGGAAAAACTTGTATGATATAGATGTAGGTTTACAACTGGATTACAGGGTCTAAACCTAATGGCACAGTAATGGGCTCGTTCAGACATGATGCTGGAAACGGCGACATTTTTATCGTTATGTGAACGTGAATAGAAAGTGTGCATGAATTATGATCCATGCAACTGCACTCAACAAAAGAACGATTACTGATCTATGCATATTTGTTCTCATTTCTCTATGTAACTCATTCTAATTCTATCCCTCTGAGCCTCTGAATATTTTACTAAACGATGGCGCATAACAAATGCTGTATCTATTATTATTATTACTCATTATCTGTTTGTTATAAGGTATAGACATGTGAATTTTATATCGCATATGTCAAAATAAATTTTAAAAAGCTGCGGTTTACAGTGTCATAAATGAACAAGCCTTAAAATACTTGCTTTCATTCATGAGAGCTCTTTTGGATTTATTGTAGTAAAGATAAGGCTTCATCAAGAAGGGCAACTTATTTAAAATACATTTGCCAATAAATTTACATTTTTTCCTTCAGAACTATTTCTCATTTTACCAGAGGTCTTTCAGAGTTTTGCAGAATTAAACCGCACACTACTCCCATGTATTTGTTCACTTATCTGCTAGACTGCTACAATCCTCCAGAATACAAATACCCCCCCCCCCCTCTCCCCCCCCCCCAAAAAAAAAATGAAGATGAATTGCCCTACCTGATTATAACGCATTGATTCTTGAGCCCACGTAACATACGATAGTAAGCGTTGTCCGCGATGGCGAAGATGTGAGGGGGTAGTTCCCCTATCCTTTTATCTCTGTACGCTTCAATCTGTTCCCTCATGTAGATGGGGAGGACTTGGTAGGGATTGACAGCTACAAGGATGGTTCCAGTGTATGTCTGCAAAATAAGGTTATGTCAATAGGCCATTATCGTAGTGAATCAAATTTAATGCATACATTTTTGCTAAGTGCCTCGTTACAAATGACTTTATTCACCTTGTACGAATGATTTTATTTGAATAGTCAGAATGAAAGTTGTATACATTAATTGTTCCAATGTAGGACAAATATTATGGCTTAATGCCCTACCTAACAACACGAAATGTATGCAATTTGTATTCTGACTACCGGGTATTGAAATACAATTATCTGTAACAGGTGAACAAAATGATCTGTAATGGGGAAAATCATATGAAATGCATGTAAATGTGAGAATAAGTATATTTTCATGAACTTTTTAAGATTCTTTGCTCTGAAACATAGTGGTATATTTTTTTTTCAGGGTTTTTGAAGAAGCTATTGTAAAACATTTATCACTTGAGGATAGTCTGAATGTGGAATTAAATGTTGGCATCTGTGAAATATAACTAATGCTAACCCGCAAATGCATCGTCTCAAGATACATTTTAATCCAAATGTTTGCAAAATCAAAGATTAAGAGCATTTTTTTTAAAGTACAAAATGCCTGCATGTACCTTGGAAAGGAAGGATATATTTTCTACACCATAATCCTCCTGGAAATGCCATAATGTGCTGTTCTACCAAGGAGCCTTCTTAAAATGGTTCAACAGGCTGTGTTGCAGTCTACAAGACGCCCAAATATGATTCATCAATCGATGTTTGAAAGTTAACTTTTTGGTCTCAATACAAAATGTTTATCCAAAATTTTTGGCTGTTTTGAAATCGAAAGTTCAACCTTTCAAACTTTCAAACATACGTAACGGTATCACCAATACCGATGAACTTTCGTAATTGAATGATTCATTAATATGCAGGATTCTGGGAACTTACATAGATGAAGTTGGCCTTGTATCTCTCTAGTAGATTCCTCAGGATGCCAGCCTCATGAAGGTCACCTAGCAGAATCATATCCTCCACGCCCTTGATGGAGGATACGTGCATAGTATGCAGCTTCTGCGCCACCTTTTCCGACAACCAATGCTCCTAAAAAAGACATTAATAATATGAAAATATAAACTTCTAAAGTGCATTTTCTGACAAAAACTGTCACCCAACGATACTTCGGTTACAAACGTATCTAGTACCTGGTAGGAAATTATTCCTTGAAATGCTAGAGTGCCGTATGGCAGACTTGCTAAGGCCAGGGTAATAATCGAGAGCGCCAGGAGGGTCAAATCTGACTGACTTGAGCGCTATACAAGAACCCATTATTATTATTATTATTATATATTTATACGTCACCATTCAAAGCTCTGGGAAATATTTACATTCATTTATTTGGTCATTTCTGATTATTGATCATCTATGTAACAGCATTCCAAAGAGTGAGTTCATCTACAAATCGTCATCGTTATTATGAACTGACGAATCTGTCATCATATATATAATATTTATTAAAAAAAGAATATTCAAATGTTCAAACTGACAAAGCATCGAAGAATAATGAGAATCAAATAATACCAATACATATGTCTTTACTGATATGTTACAACATGTACTTTGTTCAAATCTATTGTTTTGTTCTTGCTCAAGAATGATTGAGAAAAAAAATTCATTGGAAAAAAAAAAGTCAAATAATCGTTTAAAACATTGCACTTCAAATGAATAATAACCACACAAATTAATTATATTTATCATTGTAATTATTATCTAGATTATCATAATTTCAAAGATAGACTCCTATGATCTTCTTGCATTGTATCTTTCTTTGTTTCACTCCCCTATACTGATCCATATACAGAACGTATAACCTTCAACACCCCCATTACTCATTGACTACTCATAATGCAATTTCTCAGCTCTATTTCATCTGTTTATAAAACATTCATCATATTTATTACAGCTGGCATACATTTGCTTCCTAGTACACAATCAATGCAGAAAATACATCCCAATTCAAATTAATGCTTGAGAAGTTTCCTATTCATTGTAAGAACAGAATCACCTTGGGACCTGTCAAAATAAATGCCTGAGACACAATACGTGTACAATAATGTTCAACACTTATGAAATTCAGTTGTAAACTAAATAAGATTGATTTTATATTCTTCCCTTATATACCCACTATTCATCACGGTGAATGTTGAAGAGTATACAAGCATATTATTATTATTATTATTAATACATGAATATTTAAATTAATTATACAGTTGTCAATGAGACCATATGATCATACAGTTAAAATGTAAAAGTATGATTTATTGTTCTAAAAAAATGTAGCGCTGAGTTTATTAATGAGCAATGTGTAACTTAAAATGTGTTCAATTGACCTATGCTTTATATACTGTATATAGTTGTAACCATATGAAAGAAGAATTTCCACTTAATGTGGACAATAAAACAATCAAATCAAATCAAATCATCTATATAATACTTCTATTTTTTTAATGAATGCTTAGTACATGACTCGTCGGTTGCCTGGTAAAAGGTCGCATAGCGTGGGCGCTGGTAAAAAAAGGGGAACCAAGAAAAATGCTTTTGAAGTTTTAACACCTACTTCAAGTGCTAAAATTGACAATGTTTCTTTGTTCAATGTAGCCAAAACTATTCTTAGAGAAAGATATTTACCTGATTTATTATGTTCTCAAATTAATTTGCAAATATATCTTTCTTTTGCTGGAAACAGAAAAGCCTGAACGCACAATTTAACTTCGCGGCAAAGGGTAGTGGAGCGCTACGCGACGTTTTGCCGGGCAACCAGCAAAACATTGTATGCTTTGGTTGACCAAAGAAACCAGAGACTGCAGCAGTCGACTTTTGTCACTCATCCATAAGTGCAATTGCTATAGATCACAGATAATCAAAACAATGTGGCAGTCAATAATTTCAGTCCAAAAAGAAAGAATTAAAGCCCATATTAGAGATTTGCAAGCCCCAACAAAATTCATGAACATTTCAGGCCAGAAAAAATCTTGTATAACACTTAATCAGGAGAGACTTACCTTCCCTTCATCGTCGGTCAGTTGCAGTTGACCAGAATCAGCGATCTTGACCTCTGCTCCGATAGGGACCTTCTTCAATGAATCTTTCCTAGGGTCTTCAAGCCACACAAAGTCTCCCTGTAATCAAACAAAAGCAAGAACATGTAAAGAGTGGTGGTATCATGGTATTGTGGATAAGACGGACTTTGAAGGACATGGCATAGGGTTCAAATCCCTGCCATAGCACGGGTCTACTGTCCTTTGACAAGAATTAATCTTCATTTGCCACTCTCCATCAAGGTGAAGTGAATGGATATCTAGTAGGAAAAGAATCCTTGGCTGTGTTTATTGCCTATCATAGAAGCCAGACTATTAAAAGCTAGGGTAATATGATTGCAGGGCCCTCAGGATAAAACTATTAACACTGATCAGGCTGCCCTGGGTGAATTATAGCGAGACCTGCTTGAACAACCACCTGTATAGAAAGACCACGTGCATAGAGTCACCATCTACCACCTGTCTGTAAAGACAATATTTTTTGTTTCCCTTGACCAGTGTTTGCTTCAGAAATATGAAAATATCTTGAAACATAAGGACCATTTGTTTTTTCTGATTTAGTCTTTATGTACAGCTTTCACTGTACATGAACTTCATTAGAGCTCAACAGGGAAAATATTCAAAATGCATAAAGGTATATGAAAAACAAAATGGCCGGTAAAAATTTGAAATGCTGCATGGCTGCACTTTCAATAGTTATTGAAAAAAATCATATCCTGGAAAAAAGGAGAATGATACAAAAGCAACAATTCTTTACGGACAAATATGTTTATATTCATAAACTGAACATTGTTGTACTTCTTGTTGTACTGAGAGAGATGAGACGCTTAATTGGCAGGCAATTTGCTTGAAGATGTCTTGACGAAGCTGTTCATGTCATATGGTTGGAGCCAGAAGGGCGTTAACTCTGTTTAAACTGATATGAATTATTAAACTCATTTCTGGCTCCAAACAGACGATATATAAAGTATGTTATCATATTCTACATCTAACAATCATTACAATGGTTCCGCTGAAAATTGCAAAATTTCAAAACATGTGATAATCATTATGTTTAGAACTTCCTCATTTATACTTAATGGGATTGTTACACAGTGCAGGTAGCTAAATTTCGCTCACACGATATGCATTCTCATGGAACCATGGTATTGTTATAATGTTTATTTTGTGTTCTCTTTCATTACGGGTATATACAGTATATAACATAATTATTGTACATGTAAAGAAAAATATAAACATTCTTAGAATACTACATGAACAATACATGTTATAATATGTATGCATCCAATTATATTGCTGTGCAAAATCATACAATTCAAGAAATTCCAAAACACATCATGTATATACTTTTGTCACGGTGACCAAATAGGTAGGAGTGGAGATAGTGCACACACTCTGCGCGCGAATGAATCCACTGACCAGGAAGATGCTGATATCTCTAAAGCATGGTGCTTAGGAATAATATTTCTTATTAGGTACTACATAAATCCATTTTCATTACTAACAAACATTATTTTCAAATTGCATTCTTTACTAGGAAAAGTATGAGTGGTAGAACCCCTTTCAAATACTTTACTGACTTTGAAAAGGCCATCTAATCCATGTGTGAAAATACATGAATTAATTGAACAAATGAACTAAAATAGTAGACATTGATACTTTTGATAAGTCTGATATTGGTGGTACATGTATGTAGATACGTAAATATGTTTACTGTCTTAATAAAATAGAAGGAGAATTGAAATGTAAGCCTCAAGTCAAAACACAAATCTCACTTAAAATAAGTACAAGTAAAAACTGAATGTAATACATGTACCAAACATGAAGAATTATATTTTTTGTGTAATACTCTAGTTTTCTACTTTTCTACTTATACATGTATACTCCATGTAAATATAGCATGTACATATCTACATGTACATGTAATACCTATCTCTTAAAACAAATGTCAACACTCAAACTACAGAATGGACTGTGTGCACATCTTAGTCTAGCGCCTCAGTTTAAACAGTGGGCGTGTGTCGGCTCAGGTCAGCTGGACAACATTGAAGGTCACACACCTATTCTCTCCCGCTTTCTCCTCTCTTTCTATTTATTGATCTCTCTCTCTCTCTCTCTCTCCTTCCCTCATTCTATCTGCATGTCTACCTCTAGCTTTCTCTCTCTCTGTGTATCCTCTTCTCTCTATCTATGTCTCTCTCTCTCTCTCTCTCTCTCTCTCTCCCTTTCTCTCTTTCACTCTATGTCTCTCTCCCTTTCTCTCTCTTTCACTCTATCTCTCTGTCAATGGACCGATACCTTAAGGGAAACCTTGCAAGGCATGGACAGGAAAACAGCAACAGGTGAACACGTCTTTTCATCGTGATTTTTTTCATTCTGCTGATGATTAACGATGTAATTGACCAGTTGCATATAATTCTTTGAAATGGTTGAAATTGAAAGTACAATGTATCCTACAATTCCACTTGATGTTCGTGTCACTTACAATTGTCTAATCCTACTAATCTCTATGCCACCTTTGGATTGCATTGATATATTTACATTAAAAATCATTCCGGTAGAAACACAATCGAAGATGAGACTGCAAAAAGTTTTTGATTGACAAGAGTCTTTACGTATATATATTTGTATTAGCACTTTCCTTTATTTTGATCTCAGACAAGTAAGCACTGATCATGTAAGGCCTAAACCTAACATACTTTTTTAGCCCGAACCCTATTGAATTCTTGCACTCTTTGTTAAACATTGTCCACTTAACATACCCGTTCAGTATTTTTCTAATTCTTGATGTAATTGTAGATCATGAAAATCCCTACAAGGAAAATTCATATTTTGATTTGATTTTGATTTGACTTTGCATATATATATTCAGGCAGAATTAGTCACTTGTTCTACCCTTAAAAAACAATGGGCAGAATTTTACTGCTGATGTCAACAACACTTTGCAAATTAACCTATCTACATTTAATTCAAAGACTTTAAAAATATGTCTACCAAAACATACAACGGAACAGAAGCTTTTGCACGGAGTACATACATGTACATGTACGTACTCTGTCTCTGTGTATTGATTTTATTCATCATCTAGTGTTCCCTACTCACATCATTTACCAAGAGTTGGAGGGGCATTAAATCATTTCTTTTACATCTAGAGTTAACGCCCTTTAGACTCGGCAGACGATATACTCATTAATGCAACTTAATACACTAAAAAAAGAGACCATTTCCTGCATACGGTCTCAACTAAAGAGGAACAGTTCCTTGAGTAAAGAATAACAAAAGCACTCCAATATGAAGTCATCCATGGCCCACGGGTGAAAGAAAATTCACACGTTTCTAGCAACGTCATTCTATCGACATTGTGTGGACAGTTTTGCTTTACAAAGTGACGTTTTGATCCTGAATAGTCGACTATATAGCACGTAAATATTCTATTTGCAAGGTGTGTTCCGAGTGGGCATTATTGTTGAGGGAGGCAGACCTTATACATATATTTATCATGAATCATTTGACAGGTTATTGTTGGGTTGATATCCTGCTCATAATCCAGTTATCAAAGCCATGACAGACCTATAAAGTAGATATTACATATATATTACATATTTATGCTGTGATACTTTCTTACAGTAGTGTAACAATTCTTGTTTGGATGTATCGGTGTGCATGTAGTGGTGTTAGATGTCCTCTTAGATATTGATGTACATTGTAAAGCGTACTCTTTTAAAGTAAAGCGTATAGAGAAAATTGAAAGTTATTATTATTATTATTATCAAATATTAATACTATTGTAAATGTAGAGGAAAAGTATAAATATTATTGTAATCTTCATTTTACAACATTCAGGGTTGAAAATTTAAACACTATTGTAACACATTGATGATTACAATATACACACCGTATAATACTAAAATCCAGTATCCTAGGTTTCTGATTGGTCAAAAATACAGGTATAGTTAGACTATTGACTCAACCATCTCAGGGTATGACGACATACTGTGAACCGCACCACACCCTTGAAAGCATTGAACATTCCACTTTCCCATTGTGTCTTGTTTTTCTTGTATTTCATCTGCATCTTAGTATTTATAGAGTGTAATATACATGAAGTAACAACAAAGTGTTATACAGATTTGTGAGATTTGTGGATAAAAATATCTTCTGTTGTAAAAAATTATACAAACATATAAAAATACTTTTGATTTTAAAATTGTATTGATTTTTTTTTTAAATTAAAAAAGGATACATCCTTTGTCCAACTGCATATATATGTCACACACTTGCAAGTTTGACCAGGTCAATGGAAATGCAGTATGGATACCATTAAAAGCTATACAATTATTTGATTACCCAATTTGGTTCAACAGCACAATATCAATTATTTATGATAATTTGTTGTTCTTAAAGTGGCAAATAATTTTCTAACAATGTGAAGAATCGGCTTGCTTATTAGCCAATGGGGCCCTTCAGATTGTGAGTTTCTTATCTAAATCTATGTTTTTGTGCTTGAACGGTATATTTTATAGTACTGTATATCTTCTCTTTGTCTTGTCCACCTTGCCAATGGCACCTTGTATTTTATAAGACACCGTATCATGGACCGGTGTTTACTTCTTCGTTTTATGTTGTTATGACTAACATTTCAACAACAACAAAAACAACATACATATATATATATATATATATATATATATATATATATATATATATATATATACTAGTTGTTACATGCATAACAATTTGATTGAATGTTACAAAATACTGAAAAATAGCTATGATAATTATTTAATCTTGTAAAAAGTGGAATTTTACGTACCTTTACGAGGATGACCATGGTGGCTGTGGGGCGGGTTCAAATCTCACGGGAAATGTTTCCTATTTATTTATTCATACAGGGGTCGTATCCGATCATGAGATCTGTAACAACAAAGATAAAAAGAGGGATATTGATTAATTCAACTGTTAGACAAACAACAACAACAATATTCTGTTCTGGTTTGCTGAGGGTTGCTTTCTAACAGAGATGAAATAGATCAATGACATGAAAAGTGATATAGTTTTGTAAACAAATTATTTTCACTAAATCAAATTGACATTGCATGTTAATGATTGTCATCTCAGTTCAAATTAATCTATATGTACATTCAAGTAATTGTAAAAAGGAAATACAGAAAGAAAATCATGATAATAATTCACATAAAGGAAAAAGAAACTGAAACACCTAAGAATTAATCATCTCAATATGTGGAGGTATTATCAAAAAGTCATAATATAATACATAACTATACACCCATATACATAAATATATATAATAACATAAAATATTATATAATTCAATACCAAATACCAGAATCTTGGGCAGATTAACTCATAGATTTGATTTGTTCAAACAGATTAAAGACCACATCATAGTAACGGTATATAAAAATGTCCCCTCCCATCGTGGCTCCACGCTCCATTTCACAAGAATTTCCGGTATTCAAAGGAATACCGTATTGAATTTCTTTCAAAGAATATGTCAAGAGTCATACTGTATATTTTTACCAACCATTGAATGAAAGCATTGCATAGATTTTTAGATAAGTAGTCATTCTAAAACCTATTGTGTACATGTAGTACAATTCACACCATGTACAAACCATGGTCAATATTGTTATACTCCTATATGTTCCTGGAAATATATACATGTACATATATTATAAAGATATACCGGGTATATATACACATATATATATATATATATATATATTACAGATTAAAAAGTTCATGAAGGAGATCTAAGGGAAGCAGGATAAATACAGGTCCTCACCATTTACTATTAAAACTCTCTCTATATTTTGTATCTCATGTTTACAAATATCTATAGACAAGCCTACATATCGGCCCTTAAGGGAACATATAAATGCTGATTAAAAGAAAAAATGGTTTCTCATGTACGTTTCCTTTAGAGAAAAGGGATATTTCTTGCAAAAATTTACGAGTATCATTATTTGAAGAATATAACCTAAAATATATAAATGTTCATAGATGAGTATTACTTCAAGCAAGTACAAGTACATTAGAGAAATAAAACTATATGTACTTCTCTCCAAAAGTCATGTCTATTTTTCATAAATCTCAATAGCTTTTGAAAAAAATTGAATTAAAAACCTGTGGGAGTTTATAAAAGGTAGATTTATTCAAATAGATTTATTTTCTATTAAGAGAGAAATGTGTTACTGAGCACAATGTTGGTATTCGTTTACAAGAAAATTATTCTATAAATGCAAGACAAGATATGAAATAATTTTTTCTCAATGTAACCAAATTCATTAGATGTTTCGAGGAATGTTTCCCTCCATATGGCGCAATTTAAGAGAGTGAATATACCTGACTATTTCCTGTCATGCTTAGCATGATATCCCTTTTATAGCGAGCCATTTATTTCATTCCATTATCTACTCACGATGTACACGTGCAATTCATGAGTTCAAAGGTCTAGGATTATGTTTGATATATAATTAGATAGGCAGTAATCAATCCTCCTGAGCAAACAATCGACATTATTCATGGAAATATAACGATCTTACGTTAAAGGGTTGATTCTTCTCTACTTCCCTACAACAATGTTAGAAGATTTATTATCAAAGGTGTTTTGTCCTATACTAGTTAACAACTACATCCAAGATGTCAGTATACATGATTGATGAATGAGTAACATTGACAGAACTAGTAAAGCATCCATGAAAACAATATATCAACAAAAACAAAAATGATTTTGCCCCCAAAACATGTCTTTCCTGGAACTGCCATAACAATGTTAAAACTATTATAATAAGTACATCATTTAAATGCAGTACAAAGCTGAAGTATCAAAATTGAATTTGATCAATTTTTCATTGGTGAAAAAAGGCATTTGAAGGAGAAAATAAAACGGTACTAAAAGAGGGACTTGGTAACTGTAGCCTGAAAAAGAAAGAAGTATTACATTGTGGGATTCAAGTAGTGTTATTCTAATCAACTGACCAAAGACGATGAAACAAAAATACAAAGATAGAACAAATATATTAGAGTGCACTTGTTTTCTTTAAAAATTTCAATTAATGCAGTATTTAAATGGTATGCATACTGTAATGGAATTTTTTACTTTGTTCGACACTAATGGTGCGTGCATGCGTAGATAATGAGGGACATACATGTATTCTAATTGAATTTCATTAGTTCATTTTGTGGTGTTGATACAATGTAAATGGACAAAATGGACATGTACCGTATATGGATACTGCACATGCCGTGAGCTAATTAAATAAATTTGCATTAGAGTCAAGCGATTGCATTTAGGTTACAATTCAGGCCTGTTACAATTCCACAATGCAACATTCTCACCTCCCTTTTTAATGATTAAAAAAATGGAATTTACCCATCAGTCATATTACATGTATGTCCTCAATACTACTAGGTAATAAACCTTCCAAAGTTTCATGTGTTCCAATGTATATATTGATTCAATATGGTTTGTTTGTTTACATTAACATATCTGTAAAAAAAAAACCTCAAGACACCACCCAGTTGGTAAATAGGTCCACAGATAAATTTAAGTAAATGAATTCAAGGATTATAATCCATATTTTTTAATACTTTTACACACATATTTTGGTAATCGTGAAAAAAATTAAAAAATCAGAGAAAAACACTGCATGTTTTCATTTCCTGTATAATGAAGACCAAGTTGTACTGTGAGTAAAGCCTTATCATGCATGTACTTTTTAAGTACAGTAAATAATAAACTGTAATTCATACAATTAACCTTTTTATAATTATATGAATTAATCATTTTATGTCATGGTGCAAAAAAATGTAAAATTTACACTGAAAATTTAATTTTAAGGCTAAGGATAATATATATGGTAGGCTTTGGAGAAAACACATTTCTCTTACGATGATGGTAATGTCTGTCTAAACAGCTGTCTAAACTGCAAATTTGTTCAGCATTCTACTGATCATGTATCACGCACAATGATGTGTGGTGCCCTTGTTCAACAAAAAACATAAAACATACATTTTAAAAGCATACATTTTTTGTGTCAAATTACAAATAACAAATTTTGGCCATTTATCATTTGTTTAAAACTGTATATACTGTATAAGTCAAGAATTCATTCTATAGAACAAAAATGAAACATTATCTTCAGGTGTTTTTTGTTCTTTCTCTTTTCTTTCAGTTATATTTCCCAATTGAAAAGCCTCAATTATCACCAGCGTATCCATTTTGCAAATAACTACAAAAATAACTCTTTTAAAGAGGTTATACCAAAAGGTGACAATAAACCACTTACGGTACTTAAAGTTATTACCTGCCATTAAGGTTGCCAATTAAGCCCAGAAGTCCAGTCACTCACTTAATTAAGTCCGATGTTATCTCACTCTGATGACAAGATTAACAAACACTCCCCCTTCCACTAAGTTCAACACTAACCGGCCGGTCGGACTTTTTGCCAATGTGGCACAGTATGGCTCACACAGAATTGGATCTCTCTCATACAGAGACACACCACTATGAAAACATGCAGAAAGACCTCTATAGTTTAGTTCTCAAAAATACACAATAGTTCTTTTTACGCAAGAATAGATCCTCCTTTTCTACTGTTGTGTGTGATACTGCCGGTTTCCCCCTTTAGGTAGTGGTGGAAGGTGTATGGTGGTGGTGGTGGTTTATTTGTGCATTGCATACGAGTGAGCGCACTAGTGTGTGCTCTTAGGGGTGCTGCCCGAGTTTGGGCAGGGCACATACACCAAAGAGCAGGGGTGTATGCATAATAGAATGAGAGCGAGAGCGAGGGCTGAGGGGAACAATAGGCAGCATACCGGATAACAATAGGCGAGCACAACACAAATATAAGTGACTCACTATACAAGGGATATAGTTCGATGATCACAGGACGAGTGTGGTCTTTATAAACAAACCCTGAGGTTTTTGTTATGTAATACAAAGTGAATTGCAGTTTGTGATTCTCCTCTCATATGTTTACAAGTGATGAACTGGCAAAAAAGGGCACTTTAAAAACTTTTAGGTAATTGCATTAAGGATTTTTTTAAACATAGTTCAAAGACTTCCTAAGTGGTAATAACACATAATCTTCATTGGATCATATGAGAAGATTTTGGGCATTTCCCAACTTTTGTTTTAATTAATTAACAATAGATACTCAACAGATAAAGAAATTTAATCTAGTGTGATTGTGAAAAACCTGGTTGGAAACAGCAAATTGATCATTAATGAATCAATGTAAGTATTAAAGATTGAAGCAATTCTCCATGCTTGTGTAATTAAACAAGTTAACATCTCCCTAAGATAAATCTAGGAAAATGTTGGTAGAATATTTTTCTTGCACATGTTTGGCATTTTTGAACATATTCATCTGTGATGTAAAGTCACATAGACAGAAATAGGCAGCAGAAAAAGAAAAGCAAAAAATACAAAACCTCCTTTTAACAACAGGGGTGTGGTTTGTAAACAAATAATCAATGATTTGCATCTTTGTTTGGTTAATTTTTGCTAAGTACATTTTAGCAGATATAGTACTTACTTAAATATTCACTGATAAAATCATGAAATTAAGCCTTTTAAAAATCTACCACTATCACTACTATTTATGTTACCGGTAATACAGGTCTACTTGTACTTGGGTACGGTAGGCCTAAATAGGATAATTTGTACAATACTACCAATCTGTATTTTAGCAGTAACACTTATGACACGTCTTGTCCACAAGATACAGTTTACAACTAAATTGTTATTAGACGTTGTAAATTTGAAGTTTTATGTGTTTTTTAACTCAATGTGGACTGGTTAAATTAGGGCCTTTTGCTGAATATATAGATGTTAATGTAAACATTCTAAATAGGGACAAATCAATTGTTCACATACCGGTACATAAAAAAGTATAAAACTTGCTGAGGTAATGAATAATTCGTCCTTGTTTTCACGAAGTGACGGTAGTGAGGAAAATCGTAACGCAAAGTGAATGCAATTTTTTTTTCACTACCGTCACTTCGTGAAAA
The DNA here is from genome assembly GCF_000002235.5 of Strongylocentrotus purpuratus. Classification (NCBI taxonomy): domain Eukaryota; kingdom Metazoa; phylum Echinodermata; class Echinoidea; order Camarodonta; family Strongylocentrotidae; genus Strongylocentrotus; species Strongylocentrotus purpuratus. The sequence continues at coordinate 21,540,172 of NW_022145597.1, forward strand.
CAGCGACGAATTAAGTTGTGAACTGTACATCTAAGTGCACCTGCATGACGTTACAAAAGAACTGATAAAGTTCACATCTGATCTTTTGAAGCAGAAACAACAATTTCAACAAGATAAGCAGCGATCAACTAGCTACCAAGGGTCTGCAACACAAGACTAGAAGTAAACTTCGAAAGAGGCGAGGCAGTTTTACACTGTCTGAACTTTGGGCAGTCTTTATTTGGGGGCAATGTGAATGGCACGCAATCAACCAGCTCGCTCTCAGCATAGATCTAACAGTAGAGATAGACTACTGCTGATTGCCACGCTGACACCTGCATGATACTTAGATTGCTATTAACACTACAAATATTGCCATGTACTATAGATGTAATCCATAATCTGATTAAAGTGGCTGTGCTGTTAATTGTGTTATAGTAATACTCTTACAATTAACTGGTGAACAAATTGTGTGATTAAGATTACTTTGATCCAATGAAAATTAACCTGCCCAAAAAAAACTACATAAAATCATGTTATATTTTAGACAGTGTAGTCTTCATATTGATGGATAAATGGTTGCATCCAGCATCTAAGAGTGCGGAAACTACCATTTTGAAAACAGAGTCACTCCAGTGCCCTTTAGGCTTGTCTTCATCAGCTCAAGTTTGCCAAATAACCTGCTATTTTAACTATCCCGATCGCAAATTAATCAGTTAATTTGCGTCATCATCAGCCCGCAGTTGCAATTAGCAGGATATTTGGTCAAGAAAAAAATCCAGAGAAATCTTGGTCATGTTTCCAAATAGTGGGCTAATTTGTGCTTGTTCGAGCTAGTTTGTGATGAGTGTACCTGTCTAGTGAAGACGCAATTTCGAGTTTCTGGATAATATTCAGAGTCTCAAAATAGAAAGTTACTGTATTAGGAAAACTCGAGCTGATGAATACAGGCCTTTTGAATAGTGATTTAATATTTTAGTTTTAGAGTGTACCTGGGAGTAGATGGTGATTTAACAATGGAAAGCTCCAGAAGCATTTTGGAAACTTAAACCCATTGCCAACATTCTCTCAATCCCTTAGGCTTAAAGGGATAGTTGAGTTCTGTTGCAGAGGGCGCTACACAAAATATTTTTTTACGTGAGATAATAAAAAACTGACTGAAATTTGAAAGAACATACAATTTAAATGACAAAATAATCTTTGTTTGATCAAAATCGGTTCAGAGACGGCTGAAATATCCATAAATATAATGATTTCTAAAACTTGTGTACCACCACAAATATTAGATAATTTGAACCAGGCGTTCAAAGCCGTTGAAAAAACAAAATAGCGCCTTTTACGTTGTATTTCAGCCAATGCCGATGTTGGCTGTTTTGTTGGCTCTTTCATGTTGCTTATATTACGCACAATCAGCTGGCCCATGTATTGTTATTATTAATTAATGAATTAATTAACGGTCACCATATTTTTTTGAAAGTGGAGCTGAATTGGTCGTATTGATCATATTGGCTAAATTTCACACATTTTGGGGTCTAAAATTACCTTCTTAGCAATTTTAGGTCCTAAAAAAGTCACTAGAAATGTCATGTATAAGAATAAGAGCAATAACCATGCACTTTGAAGGCATTTGCGATCTGAAAACAGAACTCAACTATCCCTTTAATACAGGGACCACTCGCTTTCCATAAGCAATGGGTAAGGTGAGGTCTGGTACACAAAAAACAATATGTAAAAATATCCAAATGTAGAAACATCACTCCAAGAAATTCTCATTTTACTATAGTAAATCTTTCAAGAGTCTAATATACTTTATGAACAGACACAAACAATATTTCTTGGAATACCTCACTTTATTAACTGAATAATATTAAATCAAGCTTCTTTGTCTGTGGAAACACAATCTGGATGAACAGATTTAACAATAGTAGTAACTGGATATGACATACAAATTTATACAAATAAAGAGATCAGAATTGAACACTCACATTATGGGGATTACCAAACAAATCTTCTGCAGAGCAATTTATGAAATGGTTGAAATCCCTTTGATTAGTCAAACAGACTGCTTAGGTTGTTGTTGTTGGGGTGACATTTAACTATATTACCCACTTAATAACCAACCAGACTGTCCTCATACATCTTCAACTTAAGCAATATGTTTAAACTTTAGATGGCAAGTTATACGTCTAATTATTTGAATGAAGGGTTTTGAGCCGACCACAAAAATTGGTGTATTTTGCCCTTTGCACAAAATTACCTGGAATACCGTGCAATTTTTAATCATATCTCATGGTTTGCAAACAAAAATGCCAGATGACCGTGCAGTAAATGTTCAATATCTCATGGTTTGGTGTGCGCAAACGCCTATAAGAGTGAATATGTGTTGAAATATACACAGGCTAAAGCACATGTATACATGTGCGCAGGTCTTTTATCATACTTGGGAAAGGACAAAATAGGATATTTGTTCCCTGCATGTTTGGTGTGCAAGTTGATATTAGGATGTAATACCGGTAGTGATAATTGAGACACTAGGTTTCAGACAATTATTTATGATAATATTGAATGGCTTTCTATTATGGGACACAAGAATATATCACATTCACTTTGAAAATATTTCCCTTGTTGTGCCGACGCATATAATATGCTCATGAGCTTGTGGGATAAACCCATGTGTCCCAACCAAGGCCATTCAATATTAAATAAATATTGCCCTAAAAAACAGTCAATATTACACTCAGTCAGTGTGTTTGGATTAATACAAGGTCTACCCTGATATTAGGCTGGTTTTAATAAAAGCAGACAATTTAGAAAATAGATTAGTGAAAGTTTTAGCAATATCCGATTAGAATAGACAAGTTATGAACTTTTGAAGTTGTCATCGGCTAAACACAAATTGGCAACACTGCGAGTCTGTGACGTATCTTGCGAGCTCTTCTCTGATTTCCTCTGTACAGAAAATTTAATGACATATGACTAAAATTACTCTTAAGGGAAAATATACTGGTAGATTTTTGAAGTTTTTTTGTACAAGGCAAATGGGAGGACCTCACAATATATGTCAGAGTTGCGATTTGTGTTTGATTGATTGCACCTTCAACAATTCATAATTTTTTTTTTTTCTTTTACTTGTAATTGTTTTTTGCTCAAACTTTCACTGACCTGTTTCTCTCATTTTTCTGCTTCTATTAAAACCAACTATATTATCAAGGTGGACTTCCCCTTTAAAAGATATATTTCATTTGCTCACTTGATTATCGTTTCATACAGGTTGGTGTAATCTACAAAAAAATAACATTTAAAGTACTGACTATTAAACACACTGATATAACAAAGCAAATTTGGTCAAAGTTTCTATCCTCTGTAATTGAGAAATGAAACTAATTTTTGAACTTTGTGAAACTATATTAACAAAATTTTTAGGAGACACTTAATAAAAAAGGTAATTATGTTTGATTGTCACGTCCTATCAACTTCTTATCTATCCTCAGCAATTTTAATAGAATGAAACTACAGTAAATCTCTGTGTATAAGACACAACCTTTTTCTGCTGAAAAAAATCTAAAGTCAGGGGGTGCGCCTAATACTCAGGTACACATTTAATTTTTTTTTTTTTTTTTTTTTTTAAAGTGTCAATATATGCCCCTCCACCTGGCACTGTGCCTGGAAATGATTTGTCTTTTCTTCCCCGGCCCAAAGACACAGGTGCGTCTTATACACAGAGATTTCTGGTAATCTGTAATCTCTCTGGAACTGTATCAATAAGACTTAAGTTAACCATGTCTTCCTATTATTTTTTTAGTTTGGTGATTTTATCTAATTTTGTTCAGGAAATGTGTACTGTAGAATGTAAAGAAAAAACATACCTTGGTATTTTCAGATGATAATAATAATACTCAGCTTTTATATTTAACGTATCAAGTGACCTATAAAATAAATAGCTCCCATTTCATTTAACAACCCAAATGAATTATGTATTGTTTTCATAAGTCATGAGGATAAATTGTCTTACAATTCACTTATAAACACAAAAAAAAACTAAAAATAGGCTACATGAATTATAAGCAATTCATTACATGTACATATATGGTACAATTTTGCACACACAAAATCCAATACCAACCAAAAATGCTCTTCTTTATATATATTGAAAATAATAATCCTTTTTTCCTACATATTTACATCTGAATGACTTCATAATTAAAATGCACTTTGAACATCATTTTACAATGCTGTACAGGGTGTATAATATAACAGTATTGCTACTGTTCACAAATGAAATTCAAAAAATAGAAAATTAATAAGTTTGTTTCCCACACAACTGTCATATACAGTCACATTTATTCATACGATTTCTGTCAGATTGACATACATCAAATGAAAATACGATTGTAAAGAGTTTCAAAAAACCATGTCAATTTCAATAGCCTTGTCCATCAGTACTATCACACATTGAAATGTGCAAACATTACCATGTCGGAACACATGATCTAAAGTGACATAATTTCTTTTCGATGTTGAGTTACAACAGAGGATTGAAATTGCAATTGGGTTGGTCTTTGTGATTGTGTTTGAAGAAGAGTTCAACACTAATATTCTTCTTCTGGGGGAGATGGCTCCATGGTTAACTTCAGCCAAGTAAAATAAAAGTGATCGATTCATTGTTTCTTGTCACCTCTCACCTTTAATTTTTGGTACGACATAAAATAAAGAATACGAGGTAAAAAAAAATCCTTAATTTTTGTAAGATTTAAACAAACTGGCGCTAACGTACTTTCGTTTCCATTTTTGACCCGCAACTTAGGCATGGAGATACCCTACTAATTATAGAGCATACCAAAAATCAACTAAATCTTTATCAATTGTTCAAATAATGGTTAAGATTTAAAAGTCATTATGTTTCTTACCTGTTTCATCTCAATTTTCTTATCTCTTTTGGAGTATTTTTCCTAAAAAAAGATGACATTATAATATACACTTTCCCACAGGTTTCACGGCAAACCGCTGCACAATTACAATACGACGACCCAAGGAAGGGGTGTGGGCAGGCACGTGCGTGAGGTTAGATAATTACTACGGTCGCTAACTGCACGCATGCCTGCCCACAGTACCCTGGGCCCTCCGTCGGTACGCGTACGGTATGCAATTGTATTGTAACTGTGCAGCGGTTTGTCGTGAAACCTGTGGGAAAGTGTATATTATAATGTCATCTTTTTTTAGCAAAAATACTCCAAAAGAGATGAGAAAATTGACACATAACAGATAAGAAATATATCAACTTTTAAATCATAACCATTATTTGAACAATTGATGAAGATTTAGTTGAATTTTGGTATGTTTTAGTAGGAGTTCCCGGTCAAAAATGGATACGAAAGTACATTAGCACCAATAAACTTGACATGAACCTCTTTAAAATGCAACCAGAAATTAGTTTTCCCATTTTTTACAAAAGGAATGGCACAACCACCTGGTACAGCAAAAGCAGCCATGAAACAGCTAAACTCAGTTACAATTTTTAAATGCCACCAGCGTTTCGGGCTTTAAGGCGGCTGCATATTCCACTATCACTTCCATCATTTCATTTTTTGCAACCACCGACGCCTTTGGTTCGCAACGGGAATCATTCACATTAATTAGCGCGCGGTGCGCAGCGCAGACGATCTACCAGCCGCTATAATTACGCAGCTGGAAGCTCGACAAATATCTACCAACAGAAACAACAGGTGTTCACTCTCAAATGATCACAAAAATACTTTCATGAGCTATTTCACGTTATCAAAGTAACACAGATAAACTATAAATTACATTCTTGTTCTAATCGTAAGTAATCTCAAACAAAATACAGCATTATAACAGAGAAAGCGAGAGCTAAAGACGTTAAATTCTTACCGGTGTTTCGACTGATTCAGTGCAGAGTTGATCTGTTTTCAAAGAGTACTTCTAATGAAACCATTTATCGCATTGTATTGGCATGTAAAATGCAACGTGATCGTTCAAATCTTGTGTGCAAGAAAGGATACCATTCTCATTGAATAGGTGTCAACTGCCGTACGTTCGACTTGAAGATTCATCGCCATCGAGGGTTAAACTAATGACCACGCCCAATATGTGCCCTGGGTCAAGGAATAAACTTGCAAGAAGTAAGAGCTTATGAAATTTGAAATTAGCTCAATTATATCTGTCTCTCTGTATCATATATATAGATATAGAAGTTGGAAAGGTTAAACTTTATTAATAAGAGTTGTACAGTCTGTTTCACCTTTGAACTTCTATACATTTGCTTATATATAAGCAAGTTTAGTAAAACTGCAATTTCTGACAGTGCTCAACTGTAGGAGCAAATGTAGATATATATATATATCCCTCTCTCTCTCTCTCATTTATCTTTTATCATTTATGAATATACATCTTTGCATTTTAAATACAGCTGTAAATCTAATTATTACCCGAGCTTATGAAATACTCTCTCTTCCTCTATTTCTCTTTCCCGGCCATCTCTCCCCCCTCCCCCCCCCCCCCCCCCCCCCCCCTCTCTCTCTCTCTCTCTCTCTCTCAGACTCTCGATCTCTTTCTCTCTCTATCAGACTCTCTCTCTCTCTCTCTCTTTCGACCTCCTCCCCCATCTCCCCCCCCCCCCCTCTCTCTCTCTTTCTATCATATAATTATATTTTATCTTCTAATTTGTTTTTCTAAATTTCACACATACTTGATATTGCTCTTTAAATTGCCTTGCTGAAACAGATCGATTTACATAATAAGTTATAACAATTTTGTCTTATTTACCCTAGGTAGCTTTATCACGTATACTGCTCTTCCTGCGGGCTCAATCTCAAATGTCAACAAATATTAATCTTCCTGAAGATCAAAATTCATGCATTTTGAAGAAATTACTATTGTATATGGTATATGATTATTGCTTGGGGGGGACCCAAAATACCCAGTCTGCCCCTCTCCGCTCAACGTTTGCCTACTCAGGTTTCTCTATTTGTATTCTTTGTTGGTATATGGTTAGGATTTTTGCATTTTTATTCAGTTTAGTGTTAGTAATAATGGTGGAACCAAGGTAAAGCTAATGACTCTACAAATGGGGACCATGTAATACAAGGAACACAAAAAACATACAAGGACATTTGCCACTTTATAGATAAAAATGTAATTTGCTACTTCAAAAGTACTCTGAAAAATACAATCTATGTCATAGAAATTATCGGAACAATGATAATTAAAGTAAATACAATTATACATTCTAATATATCAGTACCCAGGTATTTCATTTTCTAAATTCACATAGCGAGGTAAACAGTCATCAAACAAATGTATATCAAGGTGGAATAAACCATATGGGACCATTAGCTCTACAAATATACAAAGAAGCAATGTAGCATTTTGAAAGAAAAGGAATCTAGAAGAACATAGGTAAGTTACAGTTGTATTTTCTAGCATCAATATTCTGAAAGCATTCTGTATCTTCAAGGTAAGCTTCCCTACATTGGTCAATAGAGGGTTGTATTTTCTAGCATCAATATTCTGAAAGCATTCTGTATCTTCAAGGTATGCTTCCCTACATTGGTCAATAGAGGGCTCACTTGCAAGACATGGAATACCTGGAGTTGAGTTTATTTGTTGTACATGGTCTGCTGAGAGCCAGAAGGGTTTAAAATTCGTGTAAAACTAGATTCCGAGGGGTCAGTGACACAAAGACGTAACTCCATTTTGGCCATTTTGAGAAAAAGTGGTTTAGGTGTCACAGAGCACTTGGGCCTTGAGGAGTTTAAGTCTATGTTTCACTAGCCATTGACTTCAATGGAGGTGTTGAATGAGTTAAGTCTGTGTTTCCTGGAAAGCCTACATTTTTCTGAAAATGTTGATATCAAATACTCATTTTGGCAGAATATGGAGTTACGACTTAGTGTCACTGAACCCTCGATGTGTACTAATAAACACATGTAAACCACTTGCCCCTAGATGATCGATATCTAGACAATAACATGCATTTTTCATCTTTGTTGAATATTTCAATGCAGCACCTTTGGTTTGACTTTGACTACAATATTTTTATAACTACCTACTACTTACCGTAGCTTAAGAGAAACTGTTTTTATTATTTTGTAAATGCTATTTTAATTTTCGTTTTGTTTTTAGTGCTTCTAAGTTATCAATATTGTTATCATTATTATTATCTCTTGAACAGGCACTTCATAAATGACAAATGTATTATTATCATTATTATCACTGGAGTCTAGAATGACATATTATAACCTCATTTACTGTTAAATTATCCAAATATTGAGGTGACTTTAAGACAACCATATAGGGAATTTCTTACGTTTCTCCTTTCACCATACTGCATACTAGAACCACATTGAGAGCTATTGAGAGCCTTCTGAATTCGAATTGAATAGCAAAAAATAGATAGACATTTTGTTTATCTAAATTTCTACCCTGTAAAATCTGTCTATGTTATGAATGGTTAAGGCAATGCACTTATCATACAATTCATTAGAACATACATTTTGCTTTCATAATTTTAATAACAATAATAGCGATAATAATGCAAAACCAGGAACTATTGCATCATTGAAATGTTCGAGAGTGCTCCAGTTTCACATATTCATGCCAAACAAATTTGAATCATACCCTAATTAATACAACAAACATTTGTGATCTGAGGCAGTTTCTTGCTGTGAAAATGGCCGTCCCTAACATCTCATTTTGCAACAGTTTCTGGATTTACAGTAATTGAAATTAATATTGATGAATTTCTATACAAATATACTAAACTATGCATTCTGAACTGCACATTACGATAACATATATATTTGTCATTCTCTTCCCCATTAATGATGCATGGTATCTATTTTCTTGGAAGAGGTGAACTGCAAATGCTACATAATTGAGAGCAAGGTATAAATAAGATTATGTTAGCTCTCTCAAACCGAATGCCCTCACAGATAAAGTTATGCATAATTTAATGAGCTGCATCGATACGAGCAGGAGGTATTCTTTACAGTGCATGCATACACCCATGGAATTTATGGTACAATCATATTTTTTTCTCGGAGCCAGTAGGGCGTTAAGTTGTATACTTTACTTAAACATAGTTAACGCCCTTTTGGCTCTAAATCAATGATTTAATTGATGAGTTGCCTATAGTGTCTTTCTAATCTTCCTTTTGTTGTACATGTTTTGTGACTGTTTATCATATCAAATTATTATATCTCATTAAAATCTTCATATGGATCATTTATTTCATGCCTGGAAATTTTCAAAAAAAAGGTAAATCAAATTTTAATTTGTTTTGGAAGCTTGTGCCCCTGTAAGAGGTGTTCCGTCCCAAATGGAGTTGTCTGCATCTATTATGTTAACTCTCTACATCATTACACTAAATATCTTCAACTACCCCAAATAGCATGAAAATATAAAAATATAGAAAACATACAACACATTACTACCATTCTAACAAGATTGTCATTGATTACAACATTACAAATAATTAAATTCATTAATCAACAATTAAGAAAGCACGATTTTTCCTTTTTTAATGAACCAGACATGGATTTAATCATCCTAATTATCTTCAAATTCTATAAAGATGAAAGAGGTGGATTCAAGTCAGGGAGGGGTCACTGGGGGGGGGGGGGGGGGGGGGGCATATTCACTTAGCAAAGAGAAATTGAAAAAAGATTTGGCAAAACAACAAAAATGAGAAAAAGAAAGAAAATGGGAAAAAAGTAGGAAGATGAGGTTTGATCACCATTAATTTATTTGCTTGTCAGATGTTTTTTTTCAGAATTGTGCCCCCCCCCCCCCTCCCCCGAGAATCCTGGATACGCTACTGGTTGAATCTATGTAGAGCTAGCTTCTAACGCATCGTCACAAGTTCTTCCGAGGAGGTCGGGTGGATGGCGACGGTGTCGTCAAACTGAGCTTTAGTTGCACCCATCTTGATAGCGACGGAGAAACCTTGAAGCATCTCATCGCATCCCAAACCTTGCATGTGAAGCCCAACAACCTAATGAAAGTAGAGCAAAGGATTGAAAAGGGTCATAACTGAACAACAAATTGAAATGTCAATCACAAATATCATGCGTTCACAGAAATCGCAGAATGTGGAGCAACAGGATATGAAATGCTGAAACAGATGGCTCAAGACCGAGGTACTTGGAGAGACACTTGATGTAGAATTCTGATTGAGTTACGGAACCTGTACTGACAGATCTCTATTGATGATCATACATTCGTTCATTCAGTACGTTCTACTCCCATCCTCACTACTGATGTTCGGGGGTCGTAGATTCGAACACCAATGCTCTCCTCTCTCTCTCTCTCTCTCTCTCTCTCTCTCTCTCTGTTTCATGCATTAGGAATTTAATCATACTGCTATTAGTTCATAATTCAAGATATTTTATAGTAATTTAATTTAACACCCTGTAATATATATGTATGGCAAAGATTTGGTCTCAGCAGTCATCTTTCATGTGAAGATATATGAAATTGCATGCAAAGTAAATGAGATCACAGACATAGGTTATGTTCAGTTTTGCAATGTCAAAATTAGAGAGCCTTCAATCTGTTTAATTTGATAATGTTCTTATTTGTATTTCATGTGAAATTTTGGCATAATGACTCCTTAGGATAAAAGGAATAATACTACAGTGATGTATATATCATCATACAGTGCATCAAGTATTTCTTAAACAAAAATGAATACCATTACTGGGCGGTATTTCATAAAGCTGTGCTTTACCAATGATTTGAATATGAAGAGCCAAATGGGATGCCCAAAGTTTTTCCTGATATTTTAACAAACTGTGACTGTATTTCCCATAATCTTGATTAAATTGTAGCCAAAAATACACTTTGCATTAAAATGTTTTGTTAATAATGATAAGGTTAATCTACATCTGCATATTTCAACTTGAGCATATGCAATTAAAAGGATTTGAGAATCCCATTTAGCTCTTCATATTTAAGTCATTTGTAAAGTCATGCGTGACTTTATGCACAGCTTTATGAAACACCCCCCTGGTTCAACTACAATAATATGAAGGAAAAAAATTCCTGCTCATTTTTAATTGAATTCTCTACTGTCACAGACAAAGAGATTTCACTTGAAAATGAGCTATCATACTAAACAATATATTTTTCACTCTTTCTCACCTTTTCTTCTGGACCAGCGCACACAAGCTTCATCTTGGTCTTCTCCTTCCTCTCTGTCATTGCAAAGTACATGTTGTTGAAAGAAGACTGGTAGGTCTTCACATTGTCGCCCCCGTACTTCGCAATAGCCTCCGCTGAATGGGGAAGAAGGGATAAATAAGAGATATAATGCTTTTTATGTTTTTATGTTTTTATATTGCAATAAAAGTTAGACTTCCTCCAATACATCTATTTTCCTCTTCTGTTTTCATTTTCAACCCAAGCTCTTTCATTTTTTCAAAGTTTTTCAAAACTCTCTTTTTGGAGCTGTTCAGAGCCAAGTCGCTCACTGCTTCAGTGTATTTTTGTTCCACTGAGACATTTAAGAAAATTGTGAGTTAGTTGAGTGAACATTTATAATATCACCGTAAAAAAACACATTTGAATGTGATATGATCATGTGGCATTTAACATCAAGAATTTTAAAAGGAAAATAATAATTTGAATCCTTCATATCATCATGTTGAAAATTTCTCCTTTTTCTTACAGAAGTTCTATTTGAACCTGGCTCCATGTATATACTTTTACATTCTCTTCAGAAATATTTACATGAATTTTTATTTTTAAAAAATGGATCAATAAAAGAAAAGTAGCCAGCATCATTAGCAATCTGACATAGAAGAAAAAGCAAAGAATGCAATCCTTTATAAATTTCTGTCCTGAATGTAATAATCTCACCTTCTGTCAATCCGATGGTGCCAATGGGGGGATGAGAGAAGACAACGGTCGCAATGTTGTCGTAGTCTAACTTCAAGGTGCTCTCATTATTGAAGAGACGATGCGACAGCCTCCTTCCAGCAGCAATAGCAACTGTACAAAAAAACACACACAAAAAAAATGATACATATATGCTTGAGCGAGACTACCTGTGTCTCTCTCATAAAAGAATGTCTGTTTGTTCACCTTGAAAAGTGCTTTACTGGAACATGTAAGAAAACAACCATTCTTGTTTACCTAGCTATAACTGTAAAAACAAGTACAGCTCAATTTAAAATATGGGATATTCTAATAATAACATACTGCAATAAACATGTTAAAGGTACTATGTCCCATTTGCAGGCCCAAAAAATGAACAGGTTAAATTCCAAAGGCATTTAAAAGATGATACTAATTTAGAACTTTCCTTTAAAAAAGGGGGCTTGAAAATGTCTTCAAGTGGGAAAATAACGACTATTAGTTGTCGAATCGACTCAAGAGCTATAAGGCCAGTAAGTAATAGTCTGATTTTCAGACCATTGTACCGAATGGTCGTACGTTTTATGCTGTGCAAAGATTCAATCAGTTTAAACATACATGACATATCCATAATTCCTACAAAGTTCTACAGAATTTGATGTTGGCTGCAAAAGGGACATAAGAAAAACAAGGCATGTTTTGATAACAAACAAAATTGGCAAAGTATTGGTCCCATTATCGCGGGGACGAGAGTCTTACTCAATGAATGAATGAATGACTAAATGAAATATAAAGTAACAATGCCAACATTTTAAGTCCCATGTATATGCTGTATATGCACATAAAATCTATAAGATACAGTGTAATTATTTGGTTGGAGCACCACACAGTTATTCACTTATTTATGTAGCACTCACTTTGTTCACTCTGTATAAGATGATTGTGTAAAATTATTGTTACCACTGTCTGATTGCTATGTATCGCTTTGTGTTTTTATTTGTAAAGTCAAACCTGGCTATATCAACCGCCCAAGGGAAACACAAAAAGTGGACTAATTGTAGGCAGGTGGTCTTTGTAGACAGGTGCCTATAGTACATGTTTAAATGAGAAATCATTTTCAAGGTAAACAAAAAATGTGGTCTTTGTAGACAGGTGGTCACTAAAGCAGGTTTGACTGTATATTAAAACTAATATTTTGGTCGCCATAAATAACGGTGAAAATATGAACTATACCCAAGCCTTTTATTAACCGGGCGCCGGGCGATTTTTACCCAACGGTCCCTGACTTTTGGCGCCCGGTAAGACGGGGAAAATGAGTACCGGGCGCCAGTCCATTTTTATTTCTGGCGCCCGGTCTGGGAGAATTAACATTTTCTGTTTCATAAACTTCCACATGTCTAGCACTAAATGTTCACAAATGTGACAAAAACTTACTTGATACGAGTTAAACGTGGACTGAATGAACCCTAACAAATCATTATATAATGAGAATCCTAATTAAAATCGCCCATAAACAATTGCAGCACTAATACGAGCGGCCGCTATCTCCTACTCCTAGCGGAGTACGGAGCACACAATACAGGGGATGTACACCACTCAAAGACGAGCGCATTTCCCCAGGACGGCCATGCATACACACACAAATGACATCAGTGCTGTACTGCACTACACACACAGTGTCAGTACAAGAAAGTCTCGATGTAACTTCCAAAAATCCATCCCAAAAGCCAAATTTTGCTGTCAAAAATGCGGAATCGGAGCCATATTTCCAAAGCTCACGGGGGTTTAGCCCAGTTTTAAGAAACAGTTCATCAAAATAGCGCTAAAAATCAAGAAATCAGCGATTTTGTTGCCAGTTTTTTTGCCTATCGCATGCCTTTCGGATGTAATGGTAGCTTCAAAAAGCCAAATGAAAAACAGAACACCGGACCTGCTGATCGATGCATTGACTTTATGTACAAAGTTGATTGCAACTCCAGACTTTCCTTGATTCAGCGGCCCTCGTACTCATTGACTAAAATTCTGTGATGTTTTAAATAATGGATTTTTCTGATAAAATAGGTAAATATAGTTAACAATTTTTTTAATTTTTTTTTTTTTTAATTTTTTTTTTTTATTCTTATTTTTTTTTTTTTTTAATTTTTTTTTTAAGTGACAGGTCTAAATAACGAACACGTTAAACAGGCAAAATCTGTTTTTTCACCTAAAATATGCTTTTTCAAGCTGAATAATATGTTTTTTGAAAGTGACAGTTGGCAGCTCTGCATTGTCATTATAGATGTTTTTTCTTAAGTATTTTTTTTATAAAAATAATTTAATTCCCCCCTTCCTAACATTTTTCAATTTTTGACATTTAACGGCATGAAAATAGTGTTAAACATGAACTACAACAACTACATATGACAGATTTATCCAAAGTATGAGTGATTTAATATTAGAGTGCTCAAAATGTAAACTACCGTATGTATAAATAAAAGGTAACGTTTAACAAATAATTTAAAAGAATACATATTTTCATCAATTTTGGAAACGGCTCCTGGTCCTGGAAAACGGCTCCCGGTTCTCTACAAAAATTAAGGACCGGGAGCCCCTTTTTCAGATATTTGGCTCCCGGTCTGCTTTGACTTAATAAAAGGCTTGACTATACCTGGTGTAAGAAGGGCTCTTCCACACACGTCTCCTAGAGCATAGATGTTTGGTGTAGCGGTGTTCTGGTATTCATCTACAACGATGTTTCCTTTGGCATCGGTTTTCACACCCTGAGAGGGAAACAAATGATACAGATTAGAAAGAGATGCAAAAGAATCATAGCAAGATAAGACAATGAAACGTTTTTCTAAGATTCTATGTTTATGTGGAGTTGTTTGGTCCAGGCTTGAAGTAAGGAATTATACAGTGTGTCCCAGAGAAAACGAAACCGAGAACTATCAATGTTTTATTATAACTTAATCACAATTATAATTAATAAATGACACATATTTGGAAAGCTTAGATCCTCCATTTTTATTTGATGCAACTCATATGATGCATATTTCATGCATGAGTGATTAAAAGCAATTTGGAGAGAGGAAACCAAAAAGTCATTTGGCGGGCAGTATCTGAATTTCAAGGAGAAAATCAAATTTCTAGAAAGTTCAATTTCTGCCCTTTCATATGACACCTCAATCGGGAAAAATGAGCCAGGAATAACAAAGTTCTGTTTGTTTTAAAAAATGCTTGCATTTCCATAATTTGATCAAACAAGTTCTTTTTCACTGGCTGCCTGCCGTAGCATCAAACAGAGTTGACAAAAGACTTAACTCCGTTTCGTTGAAGATCAGCCATGCATCAGGTCTTTCTTCTTAATCTTTGTGCATGGCTGATCGTCAACGAAACGGAGTTGAGTCTTTTGTCAACTCTGTTCGTTGCAACGGCAAGAAGCCAGTAAAAACAAACCCGTTTGGTCAAATTATGGAAATGCAAGCATTACTTTAAACAAACAGAACTTTGTTATTCCTGGCTCATTTTTCCTGATTGAGGTGTCATATGAAAGGGGAGAAATTGAACTTTCTAGAAATGTAATTTTCCCTTTAAAATTCAGATACTGCCCGCCAAATGACTTTTTGGTTTCCTCTCTTCAAATTGCTTTTAGTCACTCATGCGTGAAATATGCATCATATGAGTTACATCAAATGAAAGAGGAGGATCTAAGCTTTCCAAATATTTAATTTATAAAGATGACATTTCCAAGAAACACTAGCCAAACTACTGGCACAAAAATTCCAGGAATAAATTTCCTTTTATTTTATTCTCTAATTGCAATTGCATCCTCACTTACAACTCCAACCCCATCCAACATTTAAATCACTAAAAGTCAAACATGAGAGGTCTGCTCTGAGTCTCCCACAAGTTCAAGTCCAATACCACTGACTGATTGCACCTCCATCAACTTTCTCCAAGGAAAATATCTGGGGGGGGGGGGGGGGGGGTGTTTCACAAAGACTAAGACAGACTTAAGTTGGATTCACCATGGCAGGCCCTTCATGCTACTATTTCTGTTAACTTTTACTGGCATTGGCCTCTCAAGGGACTTACAAATCGTGGTCACAAATCTACAGAATTTACTTTTTTGATAGTTCATTATTGAAGGATAAAACATTATCTAGAGATCATAATGGTAAGAGCAACCAGTGGCATGAATGTCCTACTTAAAGTCGCTCTTAGTCTTTGTGAAACACCCCCCTGAGGTTCTTTTTGAGACTTACCACATGTTCAAGTCCAAGACTCTTTGTTAGTGGATGTCTCCCGACAGCCCAGAGCAGACAGTCAAATCCTTTGAATGTTCCTGCAGTTGTGTTATAGGTAAGAGTTCCATCTGCTTCCTTCACAACAGACACAGACTGCAAGTAATTGGATTTAAATTGAAATGGTAATTGAAATTGAGAAATGGTAATTGAAATGGTAATTGAAATGGTAATTCAAACTGATAATAAATCTTCCTGATGTTGTGTTATAAGGCCAGGATTTCTTCTGTTTCATTGACTTTGTATACAGGCTGCAAGACATTTTAAACTTAAATTTAAATTAAAAATTACAAATTACAAATTTAAATTGAAAAAATTAAAAATTAAATTAAATTTGAAATGATATAAAAACTGAAATTTGGACTGGGGTTAGAAACAGGCAATGATATCGAAAATTTAAAAATTAAAGTTAAAATTAAGTATTCATTGACCATTTAAATTTTTTTCCACTGGTATTTAAATTTAATGTTATAAAAAGATGCTAATCAAATGATGGGCTAAAAGTTGGTATTGAAAAGGCATTTATTTTTCCTTTACGTAACGTTCACTACCACGTTCTAGTAACCACGGATTAGCATTCTCTAATCATCATAATGTAACTTTGTCAGCCGAATCTCGATCTATGGAATTTGGGATGAGGGTGATACTAATCAAGATCCTTGTTACCCTTTTACAAAACATATACTACACATCACAAGTTTGAGCAATGAAATAATTATCCATATCCAGTACCTTCAAACAGTCAAGATTCTTGGTAATCAGAGTCAAAATTTAAACAAACACCCTGTGGTTTTAATACTTACTGAACTTTGTCTGACAAGCTTAATTCCAAGGTTTTCAATGCTCTCTGTCACATTGGTAGTAATCATGGAGTCGAAATTCCTAAGAGCCTGGGAGAAAAAGAGAAGAGAAAATCAATCAGTGAAAGAACACATCAGGGTCCTGTTTCATAAAACTTTTTATCAATAACAACTGTCACAAATCTGCTCATAGCCAATCAAAAGCAAGGATTTCAGTAGCTTATAACAACTATTGAATCTTGTTATTGATTTCAATTTTCATGAAACAGGGTCCAGGATGTATTACATGTAGCTCAAATAACCACGCTTAAATCCTGAGCCCAATACCATATGCACACTAACCCTAGACCAGAACCGAACCCGAAATCTAAAACTCAATCACAACCACAGTCTTGACCCTATGTCTGTAATGAAATAAAACCCCTGGAGGAAATGACAACAGAGAGAATGCCGGATCAGAAGTGAAACAGGCTTATACTGTATTTCCTGTTCGATCTCATACTCTAGCCACATCAAACCAACAATAGACCGAGTAAAATATTACATTACCACAAATCACTAAGATTCTGTCAATTGATGATCAATTCCTTGGTGTTTTGATCAATGAAAATCTGAGATGGAATAATCATGTGCAATATATTTCTAATACTATTTCACGTAATATTGGTATTCTCTGTAAATTGAAACATTATGTCCCTTCAAATATCTTGTTTATGTTATATAATTCATTAATACTGCCTCATATTTCATATTGTAACATTATATGGGCAAATTTGTAAAGCAACGTTGACGCCATTTTACTGTTACAAAAGAAAGCCATGCGTATATGAACTGATTCTTCCAATCGCGACCACACCAATCCCTTGTTTTCAAAACTAAAAACTCTAAAAGCTGATGATGATATAAATTTTCTACAAATAGCACTTTTCATGTTTCGCTTACAAAATGGTCTACTACCTCCATACTTTCCCCCATTGTTTAATTTGAATAAAATCATCCACTCTTACCCTACAAGGCAAACTGAAAAATTCCATTTAAGAAATCAAAAAACCGCATTGGCTCTCAAATCCATTAGACACGCCGGCCCAGACATCTGGAACTCTCTGCCCATTGTAATGAGAAACCTTGGGACATTGTATTCTTTTAAGAAGGCAGTTAAAACTATGTTATTGTCTAAGTATTGATCCTGTCATGTGTAATTTTACTGTATTCATGTTCGTGTGTACATTGACTGTATATTCAACAATGATGTGTAATCGTCTATGACCTAGCATCGTTTATCCATTCATGAATGAACCTGCATTCAATCAACAGATGTATGAGATTTATTGTATTATTAACAATGATCCTTCTCTCCCCTTTCCTTTTCTTCTTTGCAAGTCACACTCTTTTTTTATTTATATTTGTTATTGTTGTATCTAAGTTGAGGGCTGCAGGTAGTCTGCAAGCACAAACCCTGGTCAATCGTAAAAGTGAGTCTGCACTATAAGACTACCATAGGCCATGTAATGTAGTTGCTCCTGACACACCAGTAGGTAGCTGGGCTAGGCTTCTCTCAAGACATAATGATTTTTTGATAAAGTGTCAAATTAGGGTCTGTGCTTGCAGACTAGGCTGCAGGCACGTCAAGCTACTTTGCTTATTTCTGTAGCCCTCCTGCATCTAATGTATGTTAATTATGCATTCAATATATTTGTTTAATTTCGTTTATTATCTGTATAAAATTATATACACTTAAAATATTGTATCAAACCATATCATGTTCATGAAAATGTATGATGAAAAAAAAGAAAAAAGATGCAGAAACCAATAAATCAAATCAAATCAAATTCGGATCATTTGGCAGTGTGATGAAGTATTTACTATTGACTGCATTGTTCTGTCAATGGATATTCAATTTGGAATCATTTTGGCAGTGTGATGGAGTGTTAACATATTGTTCTCCAATATCATTTGAGTTTTTTACAACAATATTGACAGAAATTATCAAACCAACCTGGTCTCTCCTGATAAAGAGGGAGACATCACTTCCAAGTTCTTTCAGGATTCCTGCCAGTTCAACAGCAATGTATCCAGCTCCAACCACCGCAGTCTTCCTAAAATGACACACATATTGAACAAAAAGAGGTTGTTTTTTTGAGGATGAATATAAAAATGTATTATATTCTATCAATATATTTTAGTTATTACAAATCTTGTTGATTTAATTCAGCTTTAATAAGGGGGAATAAAGCATTCTTCAGGTGAGTTTAAATGGAATGATCAATTTTGTTTATTTCATTCAAAATAAATCATAAGAAAATTTCAATGTGTACAGCAGAAGAAAAACACCACCATAATAGATACTACATCTAAATGTAGAGGGAAAAATTAAAAACAAAATTGGATTGCAGTCAAACACACACACCGTAACACCGTATTTGTACTACATACATTTGATCCTAGCTTATAATAAACTAATATGAATATGGTGTTATGTACTAGGAATTTAGTTTGTGGTTATTCCATCTAGAGGATTATGTTACATTGTAATTTTAATTAAGACTATCATCTTCTATTTGTTTCATTGTTCATTGTTAAAGTCAATGTATGGAGGCTGACCGACACAAATGGACAGCAATCTTATTTATGAACACAGTCTCTATCAGAACTCAACCTTCAGCTGTTTTTCATAACCCTATTAAACCAATAGCATAGCTTAATTTGAAATAAAGAATCATAACCCTATTAAACCAATAGCATAGCTTAATTTGAAATAAAGAACTACTCAATCATCCATTATAAAATAAATGTCTTACTTTGGAAGGTCTGTCAGATCAAAGAAGCCATCACTACTGATTCCATACTCGGCACCTAGAAGAAAAAAAACACAAACAAAAATATTCTCTAGTCTAACAGTTTCAGAAGAAAAAACATGAATGTACGACATTCTATTTCCAGCAAAAAAATGCAATTTCTAAAACTAGCTGAATTCCTAGCTAAATTCTGGTCTCACGCTATGCCAACCTTATCGTCTAATGGAAAACCTAACAGCAATCTAAGCCCTAACCCCATAGGAGCAACATATTCCAGACAAATTTGTTTAATGTAAATTTGTCTGTTGAGAGTCTGATAGGTATAAAAGTTTTCGAGTTAATGCTTTTCTTCCTCTAAACAGTGGATTTTGTCCTTACATTAATCTGTGAAGCCTATGGGATATTTGAACAATTATCACAACATTATTACTCAACAGCAGACAGCCCTTTCTTAATAATAATAATAATATTCGATTCTTGTATAGCCTATATCACATTATAACGTCCCTATACGCTTCCAAAGAGCTTTGGATTCCAATTACCTGGGACATCAGGAATCGTTGGCTCCCCACCCACAGCGATCATGGTGTGACGACCTTTGAACTTCTGACCGTTGACCTCAATGCATCCATCGGCTGTGAACTTGCCGTAACCAGGGATGAAATCAACCTTGGCTTTGCCTAGGTTAGTCTCATAGATGCCATTCAGACGTTTGACATAGGCATCACGCTTCTCCTTTATCACACTGGAAATAAAAACAAGATACAGTGAAACCTGGGCATAAAGACAGCTCAAGAGAGACGAGAAATACGGTCTATATAGACAGGTGGTCATTCTGTACAGGTTTATTTGATTCAAAATCATAATTTTTTCCTTATGATCTTAGTAGGACATGGTTTTAGAGGCGCATCATTTTCTATGCAGGTTTCTTGCAAAAAGAGCAATCATAGAATGTGACTTAGGCTCTGTGCACTGCGATTTTTATCTTTTTTGTTAAGGAGGTCTAGACTGAACCTTTTACAGTCTTTTTTATGACCCCTATGAGGCTACGTACAAACTTTAAAATCTAAATGTTGGGGGTCCAGACTCGGATTTGGGGGGCTATGTATGCTGCCACCTGTTAGTGTTGAGCCCAACTTACAGTAAATAGAATACCATAAAAAATGTTGAAGCTCATTTCATAAAATTCATAGCTAGGTACAAGTTTTGTTGTTTATATGTGAATGGTCCTCTTTTATAGTTGTGTCTTACCTCCAGTTAAATCCCTTGTAATCTACATTGAAGCCATAATCCTTATGATCATGAATCATTTCCATGTGAAGAGCTGTATTGAACATGATCTTCTTGGGAACACAGCCAACATTCACCTGTCAAAATATATGAAGTATAAATTAGTAATCAGTAATCTCATTGCACGCAGTAGATTCAAGAAACACAGACATTTTGGCTGAAAGTAAGTCGTTATAATATGATTTTTGATGATATTTTAAAAACAGTATATGAATATTCACTATGAATATGACGGACAAAGAAAGCAGACAAAATATACAGTTCCTCAGGTAGACAAAGGAACAGGCCTTCACTGCTATTATGTAAAAATGTATAGAACAGGTGAATATGCATGTGACACATGTTCTACACATTTTTACACAATAGCAGTGAAGGGATATATGTTCCTTTGTCTACCTGAGGAACTGTATATTTTGTCCGCTTTCTTTATCCATCATATTCATAGTGATTAGATCTATTTTCTTTCCAATCCCTGAAAATAATTAATTTTCTGGGGGGGGGGGGGAGATAATTGTCCTAGGGGGTAATTGTCCTCGAGGGGGGTAATCGTCCCTATAGATACAGATATAATTTAATCAATATCATATTTCATATTACCTAGTCCTCAAGGCTAAATCAGACTGTAAAGTCTAGATCTAGGCAAAGAAACTCTGAGTTTAACTTTATAACTTAATTTTAACCCAGGGCTGTCAACTTTGGGGAACTGCTTTGAGGGAGATCGTATGCAATTCTTTTTGGCTCAACTGGGGGGGGGGGGGGGGTTGAACAAAAATTGGACTCCCTCCAAATGCGAGAGGGTTGACAACCCGACGCTAAGCCTAATAATAATAATAATATTAAGGACAAGGTCAAACTTTTCGCTGGGAAAGGTTGAGAAAATGTCAATTCTGTAACGAATTCCCCGTATCAGACAGTAATTTCTGTTTAGGTACAATATATATAATTATTTATATACTCACACATGTTCCTCCTAGTCGTGAGCCTTCGATAACTGCAGCAGTCACGCCGAATTCGGTGGCTCTCCTCGCGCTGGCGATACCCCCAGAGCCGCCGCCCAGCACCAGATAATCGTAGGTCTTCACTTCTCCGGACGCCATCGTGCATAAACGACGAAAGCTCCCTTGCAGTTGACGAAGTCGTAGCATCAAAATGACTCGGCTAATTATGCCTGTCTACGTCTGTACGTACGTGTCCTTGATAAGTATAGTTGGAAGCGAAAACAATTATGTTTTGCAGTATTTCTAGCAAGTCATTACGCGTTTTACGCTCGATCACGTTCACTGAATACATACAGAGCTAGGTACTAGTAACAATGCATGCTGCGGACATAAATACTAGGCTTGAACGCAGACCCTTCTTCTTCCAGTGTACGTGCTGCTTCAAGGTGATGGTAAGATTGTGTAATTTTCACAGCACTTGACGCAAAAAAAAGTAATCGAAATAACGATGATACACAAACAAAGGAGTATAGATCTGTTCAAATATTGATTGATAATATTACAGATAAAAAATTGTCAACCTTTATTTTATATACAAAATTGAGCCTTAATTATCAGACTAAACTTGTTAGCGACCTTCTAATTATTTGCTTTACCAGGCAATTTGTTATTATTTATACAAAGAGGTAAAAGTTCTTAATCAGTTACCATCAACTGGTAAAATAATTTGAACCTTTTCAAGTTTCATAATGTAAAAATTAAGTTTCTGAAATAAATGATGACACTCAACTAATTTGAAATGACATGTATATATTGTGCTTGAACTAAGACTATCGCAATACGTCCACGCCCACTTTTCTGAAAAAGGTTTCCTCATCCATGTCTTTTCCGACAGTTAGCAAAAAATAACATTTTCGTTTGTTTTCCGGGGTGGTCGAGGCTTGAAGCTCAAGGTAGAAAACTATGATTAAGAAATTAAGTTAATCATAAATTAATTTGGTCTACCGACACAAATTTCTGAACAATTGTGAATACCGGTATAGCGATCGCTCTAAATTCAGACAACTGGTGTGTGACTCTGCTCGTACACTAAACATATAACATTTATTTCTCTCTCTCTCATTCACCCAGACACCCCTCACTCCATCCATTTCATTTCCTTCTCTCTCTCTCTATATCATTTTCCTCTTTGTCGTTTCTCTGAGAATCAATTTTATCTACATCCTTTTCCCTCCCCACCTCATCCCCCCCCCCCCCCCCCCTCTCTCTCTCTTTCTCTCTCTCTCTCTCTCTCTCTCTCTCTCTCTATTATACAGTACAGTATATCAATACTTAACTCAATCAGTATATTGCAAACACAAATACTTGTGGCTTTCCTCACACATACATAGTATTAGATACACAGTGTATCATGTAAAAATTATGTGTTATTAATTATAACAATGATCTCTGTCATTCTCTCTCTCTCTCTCTATCTCTCTCTCCCTCTCTCTCTCTCTATCTCTCTATCTCTCTCTCTCTCCCTCCCTCTTCTACCTATCTCTCTTTCTCTTCAAATAAAACAATACACCTCCCCCAATTCAAGAGTCCTTTGAATGAAGGACTAAACAACATGGTAAGGCAAACATTTAAGTCCAAAACAATGTATTGTAACGGACACGATTTCGCCACCTTGGCTTGACACGGAATATTTGTCAGGATGCCCCGTATCTGGCCAGGCGCTCTCCGTCCGTTTGGACAAAATATATGCCCGTAGCTTAATGGCTGGAGTTATTCACTGCTCATACGTGTATCTCAACAATCATTCGTCCATCGACTGCAATCGGTCACCTAAAAACGCCTTGAGCACATCATCAATCAATTGAACATCCCTCGAGCAGTCAATCATGCTTCGTCAATACCTGTCACTGATTCTCATCCATTCGTTTAACTACGATCACTGCTCCAAGAAATCAAACCAGTCATGAGTTGTATGTTGAAAGTCTTTAATGCGATCCAATCAACATTCAGGGTTAACTCAGCACAAGTACAAGTGTAGACTAGATGTAAGACTCAATTAGAGGTAGGGCCAGGCCAATTATGAGGCCATCTTTCAGGCCAGCCTCGGTGAGGCTGGCCTGTATCGGATACAGTGCAGTGGAAAGCCCTAGATACACAACCCTGCCCGTACTAAAAATTTCCCTATACATAAACGCATAAAAGAACAATTATGTCCTCGTTAGTAAAACAACACTTCAACACAATATTTCTGCTAATACCATAAAATCTTCACATATAATCTTCAGTATAACCCCTTATTCCTGATTAGATCACTACTATACAAGTAATATCCCCAAAAGAAACATGATAATTGCACCAACATGATCAAAATATGTAATTTATGCTCATTTTCCTTCAGTTTGGTAATTGCTAAATCAACGATGCACCATATTGCTATAGCGCATGCTCGTACAACAGAAAATGCTTAACCTTCGTCCAATACTAAAACCCTGATTTGTTACACGATTCCCTTCCCTCCCAAGCTTGGTCCCCAAGCTAACTTATCTATAACTTATGCAACAACAACAAAACAAATCAAAACTAAAATCCAAGTCTTTTCTGACAGTTCAAAATGGCTCTTTCCAAAAGTGTTCAACTGTTCAAAAGTTAGTTCGTTTCCTTTCCTTCTCAGCATCCCTGGGCTCATTGTTCTTTCTCTCCATTGTCGTTCTACACTTCCGTCAGCTCGATCAGCTGCAACACCGTCAATGCTACCTCCCGTCGTCCCCAAGCTCCGTCAGCTCGACCAGCTGTGACGCAGTCAGTCTTACTGCCCGTTGTCCCCAAGCTCCTTCAGCTCGACCAGCTGTGACGCGGCAGTCTCACTGCACGTCGCCCCCAAGCTTTATCAGCTCGACCAGCTGTGACGCCGTACGACCTACTGCCCTTCGTCGTCCCCCAGCTCCGTCAGCTCTACCAGCTTGTGACGCCGTCAGGCCTTCTGCCCGTCGTCCCCCAGCTCCGTCAGCTCTACCAGCTTGTGACACCGTCAGACCTACTGCCCGTCGTCCACCAGCTCAACCAGCTGTGACGCCGTCAGACCTACTGCCCGTCGTCCCCCAGCTCAACCAGCTGTGACGCCGTCAGTCTTACTGCCTGTCGTCCCCCAGCTCCGTCAGCTCTACCAGCTTGTGACGCCTGTCAGACTTACTGCCCATGGTCCCCCAGCTCCGTCAGTGCTACTGCCGTCGTCCTCCAGCTCCGTCAACTCGACCACTCCACACCATCAGCTATCCCACTTCTGACACCATGTGTGACGGACTCGATTTCGCCACCTTGGCTTGACACGGAATATTTGTCAGGATGCCCCGTATCTGGCCAGGCGCTCTCCGTCCGTTTGGACAAAATATATGCCCGTAGCTTAATGGCTGGAGTTATTCACTGCTCATACGTGTATCTCAACAATCATTCGTCCATCGACTGCAATCGGTCACCTAAAAACGCCTTGAGCACATCATCAATCAATTGAACATCCCTCGAGCAGTCAATCATGCTTCGTCAATACCTGTCACTGATTCTCATCCATTCGTTTAACTACGATCACTGCTCCAAGAAATCAAACCAGTCATGAGTTGTATGTTGAAAGTCTTTAATGCGATCCAATCAACATTCAGGGTTAACTCAGCACAAGTACAAGTGTAGACTAGATGTAAGACTCAATTAGAGGTAGGGCCAGGCCAATTATGAGGCCATCTTTCAGGCCAGCCTCGGTGAGGCTGGCCTGTATCGGATACAGTGCAGTGGAAAGCCCTAGATACACAACCCTGCCCGTACTAAAAATTTCCCTATACATAAACGCATAAAAGAACAATTATGTCCTCGTTAGTAAAACAACACTTCAACACAATATTTCTGCTAATACCATAAAATCTTCACATATAATCTTCAGTATAACCCCTTATTCCTGATTAGATCACTACTATACAAGTAATATCCCCAAAAGAAACATGATAATTGCACCAACATGATCAAAATATGTAATTTATGCTCATTTTCCTTCAGTTTGGTAATTGCTAAATCAACGATGCACCATATTGCTATAGCGCATGCTCGTACAACAGAAAATGCTTAACCTTCGTCCAATACTAAAACCCTGATTTGTTACAGTATTTACAAAATAATCCTTTTATATATTTATTCACAATGCACCCATACATCAGCGGCTCGAAGAAAGGCACACATTGACAAAAATAAACGGTTTTAGTACTAACAGATGTATTTCAGTCTTTTGAAATGTGTATAAACCCCATGACAGAAACAATAAATTCTGGCAGTGCCGATAATTTGGCATGAAATTTCAAAACAGATTATTCCTCACACGTGAAACAAAAGTACTGAATTTTCTTCTTATGTAAATGACCTCATCAGATTCATAATGTTCAATAGTATGACAAGTTTATTTAACATTATTTTTTACAAACATTAAATAGATATAAGTAAATAAAACACAAAGTGTATTCCTATATCAAATATATTGGATTGTTTCAAATTTATACTAATAATAATTTGTACTATGATTGAAAAAAATGCATCAATCTAATGTTTAAAACAAAAAAATGATGTTTAAAGTGTACCAGTCACTAGAATATATTTATATCTGTATGTTAAGGGTTCCTTGTGGCAATACTATATGCAAAATATGAGCTTATGTCCAAATATATTACTTCAAAAAGAGATATTGTATAGATCTAAGCACTTATTTTTGCGGACGTTTGATTTCACTAATTTTTTGCATATAAATATGTTGAAATCACTATTAAAGTAAACCCCTTTGTATGTTGAAGACAGTGTCTATACTCTATAGCACAAGCCGACACCTGTTTGTGACTACACTGACTGAATTTGTGCACATCAATACATTATTTCATTAATATATTCATTTATTTATTTATTATTTCTCCAGAAATAATTCTACATAGACATTCTGTGTGCAGCGCATTCGCTTGTGTTTTAATCATAGTATCTTTCTCTCGCAGGTACGTCCTACAGCTGTCTGTGAGCACTAAATTTATTTATTTTCATTTTGCTCCCGAAATTTGAAAATCGTATTAACCAATATTTCGCTCATGGGGAGGGGGGGGGGGGGAGGGGATGGTGTGCATCAAAAAAAATTGTTTTAACCCAGACATTTGAAGAAATGTTCGTTTTAAATGTTGTTTTTTTTTTGTCCGGGGGGGGGGGGGGGGGGGGGTCCGGGGGGGGGGGGGGGGGGGGGGGGGGGGGGGGGGGGTATATTATCATTTCTTAGTGTTCCCCCCCCCCCCCCTGTGGATCCGCGCCTGCTTGTAAGAATACACATTACAATAAATTGCAATTCCACACTTAAATTATAGTTTACCTCTCTGCTCCACTGGGTAGCATACATGACAGTTGCCTTATTCAAAATTATAGCAACGATCAGAGAATGAGTTTCTGACCATTCGAACTGTACCCCAAAATAAGTTACATCATAATTTCTGTTATAATTACTGCTTTCAGATATACCCATTCATTATTTGCGATAATTAATGCAATACATAAGCAAGTAAATTATCAACACAAAACATTTTATATGAATTACTGTTTGTCATTTTTCAATTTGAAGTAAGGCATTAAAATATACTTGTATAGTTTTTTTATATTGTTTCCAATTTCCATACATCTTTCAAATTGTTTTTTATATTTGTAATACATGTGTAATTATTATGCCTATGTATTGTGAAACAAAATATTCATGTACCATGTGAATGAAGTATTCTAATAAATACAAAATCTTAATACAAACAAAAAATAACGTTTGCATCCTACCTAGTGAAAAGAATGAAGATAAAATGCCTTAGGTAATGACCTGAGTGCTATGCCGTGGATTGAATCTAAAGCATTCACATGTCATTAAAGTATTGAAAGCCTCTATCAAGGTTTTACAAGCCCTCAAAAGATTATCTAAAGCTTCCTCTGTAGTAAAGTAAGTTTATTAAAGTACAGTGTATGTGCAAAATTTCAGAACAAAAGACTCTTGTATTTTTTTCCTCTCTATGAGTGAAAATTGAAGCGCTCATTTTGTACACATCATAGGCCTACAGGGTGAATAAAACACTGCCAATTGCAAAATTCAAATTTTAAAAGTGAAATGACTGTAATTTTGCTAATAATGAATATTCTGCCACCATGCTTATAGGAAATTCTTCAATTGCAATTTTTTGAACAACATTTTGGCAATATTACAAGCTTTGAGATTTTCACCGTGCAATTCCCTGCAACACCCTGTAAAGCATTCCAATTTACACCAAGCTACATATGACCTATTGACCCAAGCAGAGTAAGTAAGGTAAATGGGTACTAATAGGAAGAAATCCTTCAATCCCCATGCATCTGATACAAAGAACATGATATGCATTATGCTCACAAGTACGTCTTGAGCATTTGCTCTTACCGGTAATTGGATTTGACACCTTAAATATCTCATGTATTATTATCATAAAGGAAGGAATATTTTTATGATTATTAAAATAGTTATTAAGCAAATAATTACCGTTGGTGAAGGTTATGGGACAAACTATCACTTCTGAGGCGATCTGGATGTAGCTATCTTTCCAAAGCGAAGCTGAGGAAAGATAGCGTATACATTCAGATCGCTGAGGAAGTGATAGTTTGCCATCGCCTGAAACCAAAAGACGATTATTTGCTTTATATTCCACATCAGAAACATTTGCTTCTTCCGTCATTTTAGAGCAACAAGTCATTAATTAACAGCTAGCAAACGGTAAAGATACGTACAGTGCATGCAGTACTTACGTACGTATACGCAACGTATACAATTAAATTGCCTTCAGTGAAACAGTGTAACAAACTTTTCTTCTCCCATCAATGATGGGCAAACTAGTTTTCATCACATGATTTACTTTTGACCAATTGTAGAGCAAGATTCTTAGTATGTGGAATATTATATAAAATCATCAATACTATCCTCATTAGAAATATTACTATTAATATCAATATTATCATTCCTATACCATCACATCTCTACAAAGAGAGGTACTTCATGTATCTGCAAAAAGTAGGGAGACCTCTCACATCTGCCTACAAAGTCTTCAAAAGAAGAAGCAGGAGAACCTATACGGGAGAATATCTACTGAACCGCAATTAGCCTGTGTCATGTTGCCTCTCCTGATATTTCTGTAAAAATGGAAAAGGAAATAAATACTATCATGTTATTTGGAGGCACTATAACTATCCAGAAAGCAGTGTAATAGCACAAAGTTTCAATCATGAAACAAAAATGGTACAATGTTTTTAAAAAGCATATCACTGGCTCTATGCTTTTAAACCTTAGGAAATTAAAATAAAATGAAAGGTGGTGATGTCATCTGTTAAGCCATAGCTCAATCAATCGATTTTGTTCAAATTTGATTCGAGAAGGATTTTAAACTAAAGTATTGAGGATGAATCCTACTATTAAATTCTACAGGAGCAGACTGATCAATCCCTATTCATCTCAATCTGCATAACACTCCATTGCAATGCATTGCAAAAGACTTCTGACCAGGGGGGTGTTTCATAAAGATCATACCGGTAAGTCAAATTTAACTCTAAGTTGGACTTCAAAATTATTGAGAGCCATTTGTAGCCTTAAAATAAAATATATTTAAAACAAAATTCAAGTATTTTGTAGACTTTTATAAATTCCACATCAAGAACATGAACTTTCCTTGATAATACAAAATATGAATGATTTGCATCAACATTTTATGCCTTGTAAAATAACTTTTACAAAATATTTTCATAGATGCAAATGGCTCTCCATGATTGTTAAGTCCAACTTAGAGATAAGTTAAACTTAGGATCTTTGTGAAACACCCCCCAGATCTATTGTTCCATGGAGTTATCTACTATACCAAGGACTGATTAGGATATTGTAGAAGTGTTCTTACCCGTAACTGTCGCGGTGGCATTTCTCAATCTGACTGCTGTGGATGTGATAGTACTCTCATTGCATAGTTCTAAACCCACAGATCCGACCTTTGAACTCTGTAATCCAGTACCAGTAAGGCGCAACTGAGGCGTAAATAAGAAGAGATAAATATATTGTATTATGTATAATGGGGCATGGAATTTGTGAAAAAGAAAGTGATAGAAATTCAGAATGGTTTTTCATAGTTTTGGGGGGAATAATATCGGACAAGCACTCTGATGTTTTAAGTCTCTCGTAGTTTTTATTGTTTTTACTGATTTGTGAGAAATGGGGCAGTGTCGAAAACATACTTTTTTGTTCACAGAAGTTTTTTTCTGAATATGACAATTCTAATGCATTTCATTGTTGTGGTTTGTTTTGTTTTGTTTAAACTTTAAGAGCTCTCCAGAATTATATTGTGTGACTTTTTTTCCCCCCTGGGAATTAGGCATCACAAGCCAAGGTTCAAAGATGGTCAACTTACATGTAAATCAGACCCGTCATGATCTGTGACAATCATTAAGGTCCCATCTTCACTCTCTCCTTGGCTGACCAGTTGTGCCTCACTCTCGACTATCTGCTCCTGTGAAGAATAAAATCAAAACAATGATTGAGACAGATGGAAAGGTAGAGTGCAAAAGTATATATCAAAATAGTAGAGGCAGGGAAGACATAGAGGGAGAGAGAAAGGGAGAGGGAAGAGATATAGAGGTATATAGAAAGAGAGGAGAGAGAGAGAGAGACAGAGTTGGGGAGAAAGAGTGACACATGGATTGAAAGATTCAAAAGAAAGGAGAAAGGGAGATAAAGACAGAGATAGATATACAGAAAAGGGGAAAGAGATGAAGAGTAAGTTAGATATAAACAGAGAAAGAGAGAGAGAGACCCGGAGAGGAAGATAATGAAAGGTTTAGGTTGGTCTCATCTTATCTCGACATATTACAAAACCACAACAGATTTCTAACAACAAACACATCGTCCATAGTTCAGTTCAATTCATTTTTCTGTTAGTATACGTTCATGGGGACAATAATGAAAGAACATTACCTGTTGATTACCAATTATTTCCTCTCCTCCAACAGCGATCCCATCATCTTCATTCTGTACCTCACTCTGCTCTTCCCCTTGGCCGACTGCCTCCCCCTGGTCTTCCCCCTCACCGATCGCAATGAACTCCTCCTGTATTCTATCTGCTAGCTGATTCATAACGACCAATGTCTCACTTCCCTCGATGTGCTGAGTGCCATCACTGCCTATAACATTCAACACCTGCCAAAAGTTTAAAGTTTAAATTAGTAATATGCACTGTTCTTTGACATTTGTTTTATCTTAAACCTTTATGTTGAAAATTGTTACACAAGTATTACCTAATTTCACAGATACTTCATGAAATGTGCTCCGGCAGCAATTACTCTGGGTTTTACTCCGTGAAAGACGTAAGATAAGCATTAGAGTTGCAATTTGATTTTAGATTAGGTTTCGTGTAAGGACAGAATTAGGAATAAGAAATGGTCAAGGATGAGGTTAAGAAACATGTAGGAAAATAACAGCATGTGTCTAAGAACCCGAACACTCATACTCATCAGTGACGACTGGCTTACTAATCTATGTCATGGTTATGGGTGGAAAAAAGAGGCTACGTAATTCCATAACTACTATCAGAGGAGGAATTGCCCACCTGCAGAACTTGACCATCGGTAGTGACCAACTGACCGCCCTCTCCTGACAGAACCTGGAGCCCTGTTGAGCCGTGTGGCTGAAGTGACGACTTGACCGACCGGCCGACGATCCGTCCCTGTTCATGCTGCTTGAGATGGACGCGCATGCGGTCCTTCCAGGCCGTTATGTGACCGCAGGCGTTGCATTTGTAGCGTAGGTTGGAATGCTTGGACATGTGGTTCGTCAGGTGCTGTTTGTTGGCTGTGCTGTAGGAGCAAAGGTCACAGGAGTACTGCTTGATACCTGCAATCAATACCATTTTGAAAAGGGAATCACTTTGAATACAAGTCATGTTTCTCTTCAAAGAATTATCGCTTAAATCCAAATATTAGAGATCAGCACAAATGTTGCAGCTAATCTCACAACATAACTTTTTCTCAAGAAAGTTGTCCCCTGAAGCTCCCTATTTTTACCCTATACAGCTTTTTCAAATTCACGCAACATTTCATATTTCAGGTATGCCGGCACTAGCTTTTCTGATATTTTAAAATCAAAACGCCAACATGTACAACCCAATGTATATTATCAAATAACATGACATTCCTAAAGAATATACCTCTTCCTTCTTAACTTCAACCCCGAACCAAACATTATACATAAACCTAACCTAATATACCATTGTAGCCCTAACCACAGCTCTGTATCTTTGACTGAATAAAGCCTGGAGTAATTGTCACCAGAACATAAGTCAGATCATAGAGCGATTGATCCTTTTTCACAAATGAAGACCTGCTGACAAACCCACCTGTGTGCTTAGCTATGTGCGTGTGCATCTGCGTCATGGTTATAGCCGAGTAGTCGCAATGTCCGCATTTGAAAGGCTTCACGAGAGAATGTCTGGCCATGTGTCTTGTCAGACTGCTCTTGTACGCAGACACATAGTTACACTGCTTACACTGGTGCACCTTATCTGGTCTTTCCCGCTCTGCATCATGGATCTGGCTGTGGCTTCATGCTGTGCTTGCTCTTGCAGACATAACCACATTCCTGGCATGTGTACTCCAGTTTTCCATCCTCCTTCTTAGATGGTGGAGGGACCTTGGCCATGCTAATTCTTTTGTTGATCTCTTTCCTTTTCTTTGTTTCGAGGCATATGTGGTTGTTGAGTGTTTTGGCACTACTGGCTTCAAAGCCACATGATTCACATTGAATTCTCTTGCTATGTCTTGTGACATGTGAGTTCAGGTTGGACTTGGAGTTGGTGGAGAAGGTACATCCAGGGCGCGTACATTTAAAAGGATTGTCACCGTTGTGGATGTGCATATGAGACTTAAGACAATGGTTGTATGTTGTCTCATAGTCGCACTCGGTGCATTTGTATCGCTTCTGCTTTTTGTGTTTGAACATGTGCGTCTCAAGATCCTGCTTTCTCGTGGCGGAATACGAACAGAGAGAGCACTGGAATGGTCGGACACCGTGGTGCTTTGAAGAGATGTGGTGGAGAAGACTGTGTCTGTAGATGCTGGTGAAGTCGCAGTGGAAGCACCGGTACTGCTTCTCAGGGTTATGCTTCTTGGAATGTGTCTGCAGATCGTACTTGTACATGATACGTAATCACATTCCGGGCACTTGAACAACTCGCTAGGGTCCATTTCCTTGATGTCAAAGTGGGTCTTTATATGGGTCTTGAGGTTGAAGCGCTGCGGTGTGGTGTAGCTGCACTTAGAGCAGTAAAAGAGTTGCTTCTCATCAGGAACGGCATGCAGTACTTCGTGACTAAGCTGTAGGTGTGTCTTCGTGGTGGTGAAGTCACACTCATCACATTTATACTCTGGAATGTCTTTGGTTGCTTGGCTTGCTGTGGAATCTTTCTCAGCTCCTGCTTCCTCATCCTCCTCACGAGGCTCAGTGTCCATATCTACCAAAACAAGAAAATATTCTTCATATTCTTCATATTCTTCAAAAATTGATTTACTTAATGAAGAATATATGATTTGAAGTACTGGCATCGTGTGGGGCAGTCATCAACAGGTTTGACAGGCCTTTAGTGACTGAAGTTTTCCTTGACATGGTGGCTATAATGATAATGATAATAATTAACATTGCTTTTGTAGCGCACGTACCACTAACATAATGAAAGTCACTATGCACTTACAGAAAGGTAACAGAGATAGGGCAGAATCAGATATGAACATTTATGCCTGGTATATAAATGTAGATACAATATCAAAGAATCAAATGATAACATACATGCCATTTACCATTGCAAATTACAATTTAACCAATTAATAATAAAGTAAATATCAAAGGATTGAATTCACTTGATTGGCCAAGAATATCAGAAGATTTATTGACAAAGTTATGCCGAAACACTATTGCCTTTGACTCTTCAGGAATGTTGTACACTGCGAAAGAAATTAACTTCAAGTGGTAATTCTGTCAACTTTTGTGCTTATCACTGAATGTCGTTACCAGCAAGTTTTGGTTAGTATACTTTTAGCATATTCATATTTTGCTGGTCTAAACAACACATCTTCTGCATAAACAATTATAAACAATTCAGAAATGCTTTTAGGCAGTCTCTTCTAAAATGCAGTGTCATTTCCAGATCTCAAGATTAGTTTTCAGAGCTTATTTGTCATTTGTTAATTGTGCCCCAAGTTATGATAAAGTAAACAGTTCTCCAAGCCTTACCTTCTTCAGATCCAGGCTGCACCACTGCCGCTTCTGATGTGTCTTTGACTTCAGCTTCCGCGCCTTCTTTCAGAGGCACTTCCAATGTAGTCAACGACACCACATTTATCATGACATCCGACCCAACGGTCGAGTTTTTGTAAACGTACAGTGTCCTGTCAGGTTCATGGTACTGTTCAATGGCGGCGGCAAGAGACAGGGACGTACTATCATCCTTCTCTTCTCCCAAATTACTAGCTTCTGTAGAGGGCTGTAAAGACCAGCCTGCAAGATCTGTTTCCACATTTAGCTCCTTGTCCTCTGTGTTTGGCGTGTCATCTGCAGCATCCAAGACACCCTCATGCTCATCTACATGTAACATTCCAGTCTCATGAAGAGTCACTTTTATCCTTGAGACAGTAGCGTCTTCTGTTTTCTCCTCTTCCTCCGTGGAGAGATCTTTAACCTCCACGCATAATTCTTGATCAGTGGTATTTCTCTCAAAAAATGTTTTAGAATTAGATCCCGAAGGTGAATCGGGAGATGCTCTGCCTTGTTCCATGACGGTAATATTCGACTGTGAGAAACAAAAGGTATCATGTGAGCGCTTACACTTCTTCAAGTCTTAATTCAGGGTTCAACATATTATAAATATTAAGGGAAGGGGATCCAGATTGAACCTTTTAAAGCTTTAAATTTTGCTTTTGATGATTTTTTTTCTGGTAAGACTCTGGCTATGTACTGCACCCTTAATTAATGCTTCATATTCAATTACCGTAAATCTCCGTGTATAAGGCGCACTTTTTTGCCGCCGAAAAAATTTGAAAGTCAGGGTGCGTCTTATACACAGGTACAGAAAAAAAAAGTTTTTTTTTTTTTTTTTTTTTTTTTTTTTAAGTTTCGATTTATGGCGCTATGCCTGGCAATGTCTCCCAGCTCAGTAATCAGTGTGTTGACTCACCACTCAGAAACTACAACAACACTCAAATTTGTCTGTCATCTTGGTTTGAAAGTAATCTTTCAAATAGATCTCAATATGTAGTTTATAATAATAATTCCTCAATTTTTTTTTCTATAACAAATGGTGTACCACAAGGTCCTATCCTAGGTAGGGGACCTACTCCATTGTCAGAAATTTAGAGGATGCTATTCATATCATGCATGACTATTGATGTTTGGCATAGAACACAGTGCTTCTGCTAGGTGATGTGATGAGGCTGGTGTGGGACAGGATCATAAAGCCTTAGAGTCTGGACCTGTTTTTAATTTACATTAATGATCTTACACATTCTTCTACAACGACATTGTTACTATTATTTGTGACAAGTTCACAACTTCAACTGCACCTCGATGTAAAATGAAGGTCCTTCCCCGCGTGGGTTTTAGGCAACAAAACAACAATGAAACAAAAAACTAGAGTAAAGGAGCCCGTTTTCGGCCACTTAAGACAAAATCCTATTTTTAGGACTCTTTACTTCCTATTTATTATCATTTCTTGTTCAAATCATAAAGCAAATATTATTATTATTTAAACAAAAAAAGAATCCCAGAAAAAATCACGAATTGCCATGACAATATTCATTTCAATTTTCACTGTTTCGGAGCCAGTTATCGGCCGAGCATTTCAGTTTACGGCCGCATGTACAAAGTCAATAGGAAGCGCTCGCGCGCGCCGTGCGTTTCGCGCTGATGTACAGCACAACGGGCGGAGCAGGTATCCACGCGGGAGCTCCCTGGTGCTCGCCTGGCCGAAGACAGGCACAGCGGTGATCGGAAGTTGGAATCTGAATTAGACAGAGATATCGTGGTGTGCGTCGCGGTGTACGGCTGCATGATTTAATACATGCGATGAGATACTTTTGAGCTTGCGACTAGCACAAAATCGGGCTCTAAATCTGAAAAATACTTGAAATAAAGCTCATTTTATGGTACCCATATTTCTTACAGACACGCGTAAGATACTCGATTTTTCAGATTTGGGTAGCGGGACCGGCGATTACATCGCTAAAATGTGATATTTTAGGATATATTTTCCATTGCAAATGTGGTTCTTCAGTGACACTGGCATGGTATGGTATGTGTGGGATATGTGTTATGCTATTATGCGATGTATTTTAGAGTGATTTTACCTTGCATCCAACTAATCGGCCGAAAACGGGAGCTGGCCGATTACCGGCTCTTTACTCTATTTAAAAAAAAAAAAATTTGCCCCCAAAATAGGGGTGCGCCTTATACACTGGTGTGCCTTATACACGGAGATTTACGGTATTCATTGAAGGAAATCAGCAGCGGTTTCTTTGATTTTCTACATAATTTTTAGCTTGGATTCTGGAATCGACAAGAAGTTACACAACAGATTTACATATTATTTACGGTAACATCAACAGTATGATTTTGGAGCGTTATATTTAATATAAATGTGAAGAGTTCAGAAACCTATCCAAAATTTGACCCATAACTCCGGCGTGAAGATACCCTACTAAAACCATACCCAAAATGATTCATTGAATGTCCAAATAAAGATCATGAGTTAAAAGTTGTTTTGTTTATTACCTGTTTCGTGTCAATTTTCTTGTTATTTTTGGAGTATTTTCAGAAAAACATTGATATAGTATACACTTTTTGACAGGTTTCACGGCAAACTGCTGCACAATACAAGTGCATACTGATAAAGTGATGGTAGGTTGCGGGCGGGCGCGCTTGTGTGAAGTTATCTACTGTAATGAGGATCTGATACATTAGTTACATTTGATGAATATTTACTTCATTTTGGGTATGTTTTAGTAGGGTATCTCCATGCCGTGCCAGAGTTACGGGTCAAATTTTGGATAGGCTTCTGAACAAGTGCCAAGATTTCAACAATTGTGGCATTGATTTTCTCTTCTGAATTTTCTCCCAATTGTTCAGTAGTCTAGATCTAGACTAGACCGAAAGCTTCAGTCTCTATACCGTCGGTTGTTCACTGAGACTACGTCTGGCTCCACTAGACCTCCGGTTATAGAGACAGAACGATCGCCTATGCCAGCCTATGTTGAAGATATCACGGCTAGATTTTAGCCGTTAGGCCCTCCCACAAACATGAACAAACTTGCCATGGCCGTATTGTTATGCCCCCAAAATCCCCCAAAAATGTCATTTTACCTCGTGCATATCCAATTTACATTAGGTCTAGGCTATAATACATCGGTTCCACTTACTAACTTGATTGAAATAATCTGTTTAATGGTCCCTTTTAAGGAAATTATAGGTCAAAATCGACATCCATGTTGAAAATCTTGCAAGCCGTGTTAAACTCTCGCTGCCGTCAATCTCATCCCTTCTAGTCTACGCCGAAGGCAAAATGATTATGAAGGGAAAAACTGTGCGCCATCTACACGTTCGTAATGGCGTTATCACAGTTTTTCCTTCATAATCATTTTTGCCTTCGGCGTAGACTAGAAGAGATGAGATTGACGGCAGCGAGAGTTTAACACGGCTTGCAAGATTTTCAACATGGATGTCGAATTTGACCCATAATTTCCTTAAAAGGGACCATTAAACGGATTATTTCAATCAAGTTAGTAAGTGGAACGATGTATTATAGCCTAGGCCTAATGTAAAATTGGATATGCACGAGGTAAAATGACATTTTGGGGGATTTTGGGGCATAACAATACGGCCGTGGCAAGTTTGTTCATGTTTGTGGGAGGGGCTAACGGCTAAAATCTAGCCGTGATATCTTCAACATAGGCTGGCATAGGCGATCATTCAGTCTCTATAACCGGAGGTCTAGTGGAGCCAGACGTAGTCTCAGTGGAACAACCGACGGTATAGAGACTGAAGCTTTCGGTCTAGATCTAGACTAGATCATTCATGTGCAGGACGTGTGTGAAAAGTTTTTTGACAATTTGGGTTTGACAAAGTAAGTATTAAACTTTAATTTAAAGTAAGGCGGCTAATATTTGTGTCTCTTTAAAATCACTCTGATCGCTGTTGTATGGCCTATGGCGCCCGAGCTGCGCCGCTATAATTATAAACGCGCTAGCTAGCTCTGCGGCAGTACCCATATCCATTCGAACTGATCTGCGGGAAAACTTCCATTGAGAATACCTTTGCCCCACCCTATTCATTCTGTGTAATCAAAATCATTGATAGTTGATATTCAGTGTACGAAATGAAATCATGGACCTAAAGAACAGACAAAATTTTACTTACCGGTTCCTTTTTGATGAAATGACACTGGATAGTTTGGCGGGAAAGAACGAAATTCTTTAAATATTGGCTTTATAAATATAATCATGAAAGATACATATGCATCTCGTATGCTCGTACGTCTTCGTTTTGTAGCTGTAATTGTGCTAATTGTGCGCATGTGCACAAACCACAAAACATTTATTTATGCTGATATGATAAGATCGGGGATAAGATGAACATGAAAAAGGATCGAGGGGCAGAATGACAGGTATACAAAACATGTCTTAACGAATCACAAAGAAAAGCTTTCGACCGAAATTTAATTGACAGGGATTGCAGGGAGCGGCAGAGGATCCAGGATTCGAAGGTGGGAAATAGGGCGGCGAGCTGCATATCCCGTGCATATCAAGTTGGCAAAAAAAAAGGATACGAAACTGACATAATTTCATACTGGCACGTGGCATATGGTAGGTAGGCCTACGTGCGACGGGTCGACCCCTCCCCCTTGAAATAATTTGGTGTGATGCCCGTGTGATATGCAATGATGCACAATGCACACAAAAGGGGCGGATCTAGCTTGGTGCCAAGGAGCTAGGGGGGGGGGGGTGACCCAGTGCCGGATCCACTCATTTTCCAAAAATCGCGCCGTTTTACTGTTTTAATTTTTCCTTTTTTTTCCTTAATTCCCTCTGAGCGGGCCTTGCCCACCCCCAGAGAAAAAAATCATGCAAAATCACGCGATTTTTTTACCTTTTTAGGGGGGTGCAAATTTTAAAATTTTCGTGGACCAAAAAAAAAAATTGTGCTCACTACCCCCCCCCCCCCCCCCCCCCCCGCCACTGAGCGACTTTTCG
Source organism: Strongylocentrotus purpuratus (assembly GCF_000002235.5). Taxonomy (NCBI): domain Eukaryota; kingdom Metazoa; phylum Echinodermata; class Echinoidea; order Camarodonta; family Strongylocentrotidae; genus Strongylocentrotus; species Strongylocentrotus purpuratus. The sequence goes on from NW_022145597.1 coordinate 21,579,459, forward strand.
GCTGGCTGAGTAGTTGCGATTTTTTTTTTTGGGACTCCAAAAAAAAAAAAAAAAATTCCACCTCCCCCTCGAGCGCCAGGGGGGGCAGCCACAAAAAAAGGTAAAATTAACGTTAAAAAGTGTAAAAATACACATTTTTTTTCTTCACAGGGGGGGGGGGGGGGGCGGGCCCCCCGGGCTCCCTCTGGATCCGCCACTTGTTCTGCCCCCCCCCCCCCCCCCCCCACCTCCAAACGCTTTTGCTCATTACGCTACTGTTTTACCATTAAGCCTTCGTATATTTGGCTCGCATGATTTCAAATTTGGCCCCCCCCCCCCCTAAGAATCCTTGATCCGCGCCTGCAATTCACATACGGTTGTCCGTTACTTCACCAGTAGTACTTGCAAAAATAATCTCGAGTGTATAAACTGTGTTGTTATTAGGGGCGTCGCTAGACCTTTTTTAGTGGGGAAACTTTGGCACTTCATTAAATTATAAGAGAAAGAAGACGACCCGTCGTACCGTTCTCGACTCTTAATCCTTGTCTGAATTAAGTTTCCCCCCCCCCCCTCCCGTGAAGAAGACGATCCGTAGTACCGTTATCGACTCTAAATTCTTGTTTCGCCCTCCCGCGCGGAGCGCGGAAGCTTTGGCACTTTATTAAATTATTAGAGAAAGAAGACGATTCGTTGTATTGTGTCCTTGTCTGAATTCAGTTTCCCCCTGGAATTGTAAAAAAGTTATGATTTAATTCTATAGCGCACACCGCTGCGCCCCCCCCCCCCCCCTCCCCCCCGCCGGCGAAATTTGTATTCCCAAACAGGTTTGCTATTTCTTATATTTCCGTTCTTCTCAATGGCTGATATCAGTGTTCTACGTCATTAGCAGCTTGGAAAGAGGTCACAAACAATTAGACTTTGATTTTTTATTCCTTTGCCTCACTATTTATAAAGGCAAAAAACTGAAGAAACTGAGACTTGAACCCATAACTTTAAGATTGTATTACGCTGACCTTACCGATTGAGCCAACGATGGGTTAATGAAAACTGGTTATGCATGATTTTTATAACCCTATCACTCACGGTCATTGCCAATGACGCAACATATCAGCCAATCAGATGACCGGAAATATTACCATTGGCAAACCTGTTTGGGAAAAAATAGCCCCCCCCCCCCCCCCCCCCCCACCAATACGCCAGTGCGTATAATTGACAAGCGTATAATCGGATTATTAAGGAAACGTCAATCGAAATGAATAGCACTAATTACGTCTTTTAATTTTGCCTAGTAGTCTGCCATTTTATCCCGTAGTCATGGAAACCATCAAGACGATTACTCAAGTTAGACAGTCTCTTTTAGTCTGTTCGACACGAATCCAAGCATAACTCTGTCAGTTTCTGGCTGTGTCAGAGAACAGAGCAGCTTCGACCAGTAGACCTACAGGTTCTCTGGAGTGCAGTAGACCGTGTAGTCTACGGGTAGTCTCAAAGTTCAGACATTTTATTTCTATTACACGTATTAGGCCTAGTAGGTCTTCACTCATGATGATACAAGAGTTTTTGAGTACGTTGTTGTTGCCTGCAAATTTGTCTCTGTTTGATCCCGACCCCCCCCCCCCCACTCAGTGGGGTACGCATATGCTCGTTCCCTCTTTTTGAAAGCACCCCCTATCTGAGGACTGCCACTATTTTCGAACCCCCCTTTCGCGGGCTTTTCCTGCCTTGGAGACCCCCTAAATCATGAGAAATGCTCAATGTACCCCCCCCCCCTAAATTCGGAATAATTTCTCAGGAGTCCAAAGAGATGAGAGAAAAAAAAAAAAAAAACCCTTTTTAAAGAAATCTCCGGGTGAAAAGTCAAATACACCCCTTTTTTTTTACAATTCTCGGGCCGGACTCACGAAAATTACCCCTTTACCGGACATTTTGGTAACACGCATGCGGTCATTCCGACCCCTGAGTGGGGGGGGGGGGGGGGCGGGTGTTTGATACATCGAACTAGCGAGCAAAAATTAAAAAGAATAAAAGTTTGGGGGGGGGGAAGAGAGAAAAGAAAGAGGTTAGTTTTTTTTGTATTCTTATTTTACTCAATAATTTATTGTTGTTGTATTATTTGGTAGATTTTTCGGTAAATCTCCTTTGACTCTTGACGTTCGATCTCCTTCAACATAATTATCTCTGAACAATGAGACTGAATAATTCCGCTCAATAATCAGTAATACAAGTGACACTATTCAAGCTACTGGATACGAGAGGATTGTGTTTACATGAACATAATGACGTCACTCTGCTGGTCAGAGCAACTGGGAACTATAGATGACATGACATGTCACACAAAGAATCTGCTATGAATGGAAACACTTCTAAAGTGCACTCATGCATGTGGTGTCCACCGATCTTGTATATAGTAAATCAGTCTGTCAATTATAATCAAGTGATTAAGAATATAGACTCTTGAGAGAGAAGGGGGAGAGACAATAAGGCGGAGAAATGAGGAGAAGCCTAAGAACTGAAGAAGAAGAAGAAGACGAAGAAGAAGGAGAAAATCTAACCCGCCCCTTCCCTCTAAAACTTCATAACAATAATGATATCAAGTGATAAAATAATTGTAAAAAATAAATAAAATAAAAAACAAGTAGAGTTAACCCTTTTCTTCTCTCTCAGGCTCTCTCCGACTCTCTCTCTCTCTCTCTCTCTCTCTCTCTCTCTCTCTTTCATTTTCCTCTCTTAATTCTTTCCATATTACATAAACGCTTTAAGCCGAAAAGGAATAAGACCTAGATATTCTCCCTTCGGCTTCCACAATGATTAAAAACAATTTGAAAGAAGAATTAAAACACAAAAAGTGACAGACTATAAAGATTGAACAAATGTTCCAGTTTATAGTTAGAATCTCACATAAAGACACTTCATGTATATTGGATAATAACCGAGATTTTTAAAAAAAAAATTTTTAATTATTTTTTTTACTAATTTATAGCAACAACAACAACAACAAAAAGAAAAGGAGAAGAGAGAAATAGCATACAATAAATAGAATGGCATGCAATGATGCTAATGTAAAGAAACGTGCCCAAGGGTATTTTTATGTTGGATAATCAAGCAACATAACTTTCTTGAATAGTGTTTTTGTGTTGAGTTTTTTATAAATGTTTTAAGAATATGAGAACAAATTATGTTCTAAAGTTTCCATAGAGTTGTTCAGTAGCTCTGCCCAGCAAAGTTTTGTATGAGCAAATTTGAAACGATGTTTTGCTCACAAACTAGTATTACAGTATTTTGGTTATAAATATAAAATTATGTAAGTACAATTTACTTCTAAATGGCCAAGTTTGGATTAGCGAATAAGAAGTTGGAAATGTCAATATAGAAAGAAAAAAAACTGTATAAGCATGTGTTTGCTGATGTGTGATCACATAGTTTTATCTCTAACATCTGGTTTTAGGTATTCCACGTATTAATTTTTCAAAAAAGGACTACTTTATGGAACTAAAGTAAGGTTGCGAATTTGGGTTCTTTTGAATCATAAACATATTCCTGAATTGTTACTTGGCAATCAGTCGGGCATAATTATGTTAAAGTATTTTTAAGGTATTGATATTTGCAAAATGTTTGCTTGCAGGTGTTTGGAGTTTCAAGAGGTTTTATGATTAACTTTTATAACTTTTCTTGGTTATTCATTTAAAAAAAAATCTATTGTGAGGGAGATGTTGTATATCCACTTGGAACTACATTAACATGAGATATGATATGTAAATACCACGCCGAGCTACGCGGAAGGATACATAAATAAATGGTCTTACAATATGGCTACTAATCAGTAACTACATCGTCTGCCAGACTCTATCATTTCACCGATTCATATAACATATTACACCAGTTATCACCTTGTATATTTAAATATATTATTATATATTTATAATTAAACAATTTTTAAAAATTGATTCGTTTTTACTTGTACTTTTATGCTTTTGATATTAAAGTATAATGAACGAGGTTGCGTCGCTATGCAACAGGCACCCTGTTTGTCTACAAAACACCATCGGCAGTGTTTGTATGGGGAAAGCATCGTTAGGTACATTATTGTGCACGTAAATACTCGCGCTACGAAGACCAATTACGCCGTACCAGCAAACTGTAACAACAAAGCGTAACGCACGTAAACTTTACACGCAGGAGAAACCGTGAACGACACTTACCACCCACAGTGTTGCTGAATTTACAATTTCACAACTCTTTAAATATTAGATTTATATCAATATGATGCGATCAAAGGCATCGCCAAAAGGCAACGAGAGGAAGCTGAAGGCAGAAGGATTTACTACAAAATCCCGGATGAAAAATGCTGTTGTTGTTGCACCTCCAGCAGCGGGAGCGTTTGCCGAAAAACCACTCTTACAAGGAACAAGTTTCAGGAAATTCTACAACAGAGGAGATTTCCCAATTGCATTAGAACACGACACAAAAGGAAACAAAATTGCATGGAAGGTAAGTTCTAGTAAAGTTTGTTTTCGTGAGAATGGGGGGCTTAAACTGAAGTTAAAGTGGAATGGTGTGTGTCCGGATAGGATGGTTATCCGGACAGATAAGTTTTACAGGCGTGCCAAGAAAAGTGGTGAGAAATTGGACTGGGAAAAATTCACCAGAGTATGCAAGCAAGTTAGACCTAAAGAAGTCTAGTGATTACAATTTTGACTTGCAGTGTTTTTCGACTCCTCTGCCTCTGGGCATCCGTTCAACCACTTGAAATTATAATTTGAAGAAGCCTTCTATGGATGGGAAAAAGGTGTGATTCCTTTTCCTAATCCTAACCCAATTCATCCAACGTTGTACTTGTATCGTCAATTCAACATGGCGAAGAGTAGGTCTAAGTAGGGTCTACGCTGCGCAGCCGCTACATTTCTTTTCTTTTTTAATTCTAGTCGGTCAAGAGACAATTGTCTAATCCTTGGCTCAAAGTCATGATGGGCTTACCGCTTAGATTTAGAATCCTTAGTTAATCACTCTGTTTTTTCTCCCTCTTTTACTTCACAGGTTGAAATTGAAAAGCTTGACTACCACCACTACCTGCCAATGTTCTTTGACGGACTCTGTGAAACAACACATCCGTACGAGTTCTTCGCAAGACAAGGGGTTCATGACATGTTGGAGCATGGCGGTTCCAAGATTCTTCCAGTTATTCCACAGCTCATCATCCCCATCAAGAGTGCATTGAACATGAAAAACAGAATGGTGGGTACTGGTTTCCATGACATTGATGGTGTTTTTTATTGTTGTAGAAGTTAACATATATCAATATTTCATCTTATTTTAGCAACATTATAAAGGGCAAATATTTACAATGGTTAGTGCGATTTGATGTTACAGCTTTATTTTTGTTTAGCATCCAGACACACAACTTCATCATTTAGTTCAGAGAGACACCGATAAATGTTAAATGCATTTTTATGTTGATGTGCTAGCAAAAAAACAGCTGTAGACTATCTCAAGACTTTAAGTTATTAGTTTTGAAAATATTAGGGAAATAAAGATGCACAACTTAAATGCAACTTGGTTCTCTTGATATGAGCAATTGTTTCTTCGCTGCATGTCAGAAATTTCAATTTGACACAAAGGTAAAATGAATGACATCTTTTTTAAAAGTATACTGTGTACCAATCTACAAAGTGAACCTTACATATGTAAACTTTTGTAAATTGACTCTTCCTTGCTTGTGATTCATATTCACAAACTTTCATAAATTTTAAAAGAAAATTAACACTAACACTGGTTAACGATACCTTTAATAATTTCATGAATGTTGCCTCTGTTTGTTTTTGACAGGTCCTATGCACAACGTTAAAGGTTCTGCAGCACCTCGTCGTCTCGGGTGAAAATGTCGGCGAAGCTCTCGTCCCTTACTACCGACAAATCCTCCCCGTTCTCAATACCTTCAAGAACAATAATCTGAACTCCGGAGACAGCATCGACTACGGACAGCAGAGGAGAGAGAATATCGGTGACCTCATTCATGAAGTGCTAGTAGCGTTTGAAAAGAAGGGCGGCGATGATGCATTTATCAACATCAAGTACATGGTTCCGACGCATGAATCGTCAGTGCTCAACTGATGCTCTGATAGCTCATGATCAAAGAACTGTGATACTTTTCTTGACTTTCACGTCTCGAAAAATAACTGTAAATTGTAAATTGATTAGATCATTTATATTTTGTTCAATGTCCCATGTATATTGCCCTTGCATATATCTCCTTTATTTTCTTTCCCTATTCTACGATGTATACGTTCTTAGAATTATCTTCATATGTTTATCCAAGAGCCTTATCTTCATATGTTTTCCAAGAGCCTGAGATATCTAAAAGCACAAACCTCCATATTTGTTGGAAAAGTAAAACTACGCTCAAATTCTTTTGGTGCGAGAACAATTCTTACAAGTTTGTTGGAAAGAATTAAAATCGAACAATTTTTTTTTTATATGTATACTTTGCCTAGAAAGTTTTGTGTTCATCAAAAAGTGGAATTGAAGGTGGCTATTTTAATACATAAATTCTGAAGTTATTTAGACTTTATCAAAATTGAAAGATGTTCCTCTGATACATGGTCTTTATAGCCTCATATTAAGGTATTCAATCAAGATTTATGGATTATTTTGCGCCTTCCTCATTTCATAGTTTCAGATTGGAAAAGTGCTTAACCGCTTATACTTCAGTTGAGTCTGTTTATTTACTGGATTTATTGTGGTATTCTCTCCCTCTCTCTTCCTCTCTCCCTCTCTCTTCCTCTCACTCTGTCTCATTTACTTGTCTTCATGTATCTCTTCTGGTCTTATCTTGTACAGATTGTATGATACATGTGTAGTACGGATTATAATACTTTGATTATGCAATTGGTAATTTAAAACTGGCTTCATTGTTCTATATTTTATGGACAGTGACTATTGAGTTCGACAAAAAAAGCACTGTTTTGAAACTGCCATTAATCAATTACTTTACAATGGTATGATATGATTGGTTGTGTCTGCATGCAAGCCTTTATCACTTTGGGACTGAAAAATTCAATGTTACATGTTTATAATTGAAAAAAACTCAAGCTTTGTCTCATGTTGGGTTCAGATGAATATTTTTTTTAAAACTTTGAGAGATTTTATACAATACTTCAAAGCTTTTACCATTGTTGCCTGATAAATGCCTTTATTTGCAATTGGTATTTCAGAAAATGGAACTGCATTCAAACAAATCACATTGTGCGTGACAGGTAGAATTATGTATGCCTGAGGACTTCTAGATAGTTTTAATATCAATGATCCTCAGACATTCTCTTCTTCTGCCACATGCAATCTTCTTCTGTGCACAACAATCGTATACATGGCAGCCAACAGTTTATATACTGATATAACTGATATATTGTTATTGTGATTAGAAGTGTAGTGGAATAAATGTCACCGTCATTTGCATTTGTACTGTCAGTATTTTCTGTAATGGGTAGGAAATTTATCTTCCATTTATTCAACATCGAACAATGTCTGTTGATTGTAATATTCAAACAAAAAAAATGAATTGGTGTTGTCAATTTGATATATGATATATACTGTGTTTCGATAGTTTGTTTAAGACTATGCAAATACTAGATCTGTATGTTTCATATTCCGTCCGCATATGGATCACCGTCCAGGAACATAGTACTTTATTTCTTGACATGAATTTACTTGTATTTTACTTACTGATCAAAATTGTGTCCAACTAGAATAAGTATACCTGATGAAACCAACACAAAAATAGTGTCTATTTTCTTATGCCATTCACATAAAATAAACTTGCAACATAGAGTGTGTTGAATAGTACAGTGATAAATGCTCTTTTGTATGTAGAAATTGTAGCCCGATATTCAACATGTGTACATGTGCCATATGATGAAATTGTACCTTGTCTTAAATTGTCAAGAATGATTATACCCAGAGTCAGAATTTTTACTGTCATCGTTAAAGATTGGAGCAGCCATTTTGTCAGTTTTATCCAATTAAATAAAATTCTATGTAGTAATAAAGTATGTATATAAATACAAACAAAATATTGAACAAAACATTATGCAATGTTTTCTATGGTATTGTGTTGGATGATGTAAGAAATAAATGTTTTTCAAAATTATCAGATAAACTAGACATGTGTGGATTTCTTAAGCTTGTGTATGTGTGTGTGTGAGTGAAATATTTTTACGGGAGTGTTGAGAGCCACAACGATGTTAACTCGTCCTTTGACACATTCAAACACCCTCCTGGCTCTCAGCAGATTACAAGTATTGTGGCGAGAGGGTGTCGTCCTTGACAACGGTGATTTTCCTGTATATAGCAAGTAAACTTGCCAAGCTCCATAACTTTTATCGAACTAAAGTCTGAATGAGACATATTTTAGAACATGGTCCAATTTTATTTTGGTATAATGGTTGGCTTGTTTTGTTCATCAAAAAGGAACTTTTTTTGACGGTGTAAATTTTTCCCTTAAAGATAAACATTAGTACTGGTAATGCGATTGCATTGTGAAAGAAAAGGGTGTGGAAAGGATCAGAAACAGTTGATCATATAGCATGTACTGTAAGTATTGGTCTGCACTGCAAGGTTCTGGAGTCATCAAAATCATAAGAAATTTGACAGAGTCTTGGTAAAGTAACAAGCAGTGTACACAGAAAGCTATATATGAGACAACACACATGATGTCGGGGCTAGTACTACCTTGATTTCCTTGTCTTTCTCTGCTCATTACTCAGCCAGTATACATTTTCTTCCAAAATTGTTTGGCACATGTCATTTATTTGTAATCTTGAACATTCAGTGTAAGTTTTGTTTGATTCTGTGAGAATTAATTTTCTTTTTTTTTTTACCAGAACTGGAGTTTATCTTTAAACTATATCAAAGTTTTGCACATACAGTGCAACTGTGCAGTGTAAAAAGGAAGACTCGACATTCTGTCGGTGACTCTGTTCAAATCATGTTCTCTCCCAGTATCACCTTCACTCTCTCATTCTCTTGCCATTTCTCATATACCCTTCTCCCATAACTGTCTTTTGCCCATCCCACTGCTCCCCCTTTTTTTTTTACTAGTTTCTTTTTTCTCTCTCTTTATTCCTATCATTTCTTCTTTAAACTCTTTCCATTTTTCTGTTTTTGTGATCACAGAATGTATATTCGTCATTTTACACTTCTTTGTTATGTATAGTTCAACCAATGGAAACAGAATTCCTATTTCATGACAAATGAATCAATAAATCAAATACATTTTTTCTCCCTTTTCCCTCTCTCTTCAGCTCTCTTTCTATTCTCTCACCTCTTTCTCCCTATCCTCTCCCCCCCCCCCCTTCATATGATTTTCTCTTTTCTCTCCCCTTCTCTTCTTTTGCTTTCTCTTTTTGTCTCTCTCTCTCTCTTCCATCTATCATTTTCCTCCTCTTTTTTTCTCTCCCTTCTTCTCTTTTTTTCTCTCCCCCTTCTGATTTTCTTTCCCCTCTCCACTTCTCTTCTTTTGCTTTCCACTCTCTTGCTTTCTTTGTTTTGTCCCCTCTCCATCTTATTAGTTCCTCACTCTCTCTCCTCTCTCTACCTCTCCTTTCCCACTTTCGATTTCCAACCTATTCCTCCGTTCACTTTCCCTACCTCAATGTCCCCAGCCTCTTCCCCATTTCAATTCTCTCCTTATCAAGTTGAAGGTATCATTTCGAAGAGAACCTCCACTCTTAGAAGCACAGATGAAAAGGGCGCTTGCACAATTTGACATAGTTCAACAACTTGCATTACAAATACCAATTAATTCATACCAAATAGCTGGAATGTAGACACAGAAATACAATGTGTTTTTGAATTATTGAATCATATTCATATATTTATTTATTTGGTTTTATTTCAACAGGGTAACCCCATTAGTAGTTGGACGACTGTTATACTTGGGGGCCCTGCATAGCATAAAGATATATAAAGACATATATAAAGACATACATAGACATGAAAACATCATAACATGGTGAATAGTGAACATGATATACCAGAAAGAATACAGATAAAATTTCAGATGTAAATGTTAACTCAGCAAGTAAAAACAAAATCAAGAGAATTATACATAAACAAATTTTGAAAGCAAATCCTTATATCATGGTAACAGAGTGTCTAAACATAATTATACATTATTTGTAGTTCTATATTTATGAAAATTGTGTTGGAAATATTCACATAAAATGTGAAATAGATGATTTGACTACATAAATAAATCATCAAATTTAAAAAGATATATACATACGTACTGATAACACCATTAAGTGGGAAGCTGAGGGACCCCCTACCCCAACTCACACACACACACACACACATGCACATTATAGCAAGTTTCCTTTAAAAAAATGAAATGATCAGCTAGGAAAACAATTTTTTTTTGAAAGGGGGGGGGGGCTTTTCACCAAGAGAAAATGAAGGGGAAAATTCATGAAGGATGGGGTTCCCTCAAACTCCCCAACGATTTATAGCAGAAGAATTGTATACTAGAAGAAGTCTATATAACTGTTATGTCACTGTATATAGGAATTATTTACAGTTTAGAAGACGGATGAGTGAAAATCTCTTCTGTTAAAAAATGCATAATATGAACCTATTTTAGAGTTTTGAGACAAAAGTACATCTTTTTATCATATACAGTATTATAGATGGTAAATTTGTATTTTCCCCTATTAATAAAATGTCTGTTCCATACAAAGAAGAAAATGAACACTATGAATGCATAATTTGAGTTTTAAAATGAAAATTCCCCTCCTTCTATATAGATGGCACATTGCCAATAGGATAATCCCCATTTTCATAACTTTCTAATTTTTTGTGCTTTTTTAGTGAGACTTCTTTCTGATGTACCCTAATGGCACGATACACGATAACAGGTAGGTAATAATAGTGTGACATGTTCAACATTTAAATACACCCACGTCAAAAGAGCTGATTTTTTTTCTTTTTCAAAGCAATTGACATTTTTTGTAGCATCTGGACATCAAACTGTTGTCTTCCCTCTAAAAAAAATTAGGAACAGAAACTATTAAAGGTAAAGACCAGTATTGGAAATGCCCCAATTTCAAAAAATGAAATGGAAGCTCTCATTACCAATCATGTGAAAGAATATGTTTTGACTAATACATGATGATAAAAAATTTGCCGGGAAACCGCCTACTAATTCATATATTTGGTAAATTTGTTTCTCTCATGGTCTGTGAGAGATATAGGGTAGTCCCATATACATCTTTCTGTGTATAGTGCTTGTAACTTTACGAAAAATGGGCCAAATTTCTTATCATTTTGATGATTCCAGAACCTTGCAGATGATAGATGGCAGATGATCAACCTTTTCTGATCGATTCCACAACGTTTCTTTCACAATGCAATCGCATGACCATAACTGGTCTTTACCTTTAAGAAAAAATTTGTACAAGTATGGTATTCAGTCTTGTTTCCCTTCTTATTTACACAAATGGTACTCATCAACTCATCATCATGATAACTTCAAATAGACCAATTTAGAAATGTAATTTATGAACACACCCAGCCTAGACCCTTGTTTCAAATTTCTTGTATTCAATTACGTTATTGTTGCTATATCAGGCAATCAGTGGATTTTTGTTCGAGTTGCAACTAGTGGTCATTGCCGTAGAGTGAACATAATTTCACTTATTTGTATACTGGTTTATGTTTCTTCAGTCTATTAAAATACAAACACACATGTATATATGTTCATCATCAAAGAATATACACAATCCGGGAAGACTGGACAATCACTTGTAAATCATTGTTTTTCAAAATGGCAAAGCAAAATAAACCATAATTCCTTTCACCTTTCTCTATCTGATATCAAACAGAAATGTAAATATGACTGAGGACCATTCACTTACCAGTAAAGCTTTATTCACAAATTCAGCAGTAAACCCCAGCATTTTTTTCTTCTTCATTTCAAATTGATGTAAAGTGTAATGCACTTTAAATGTCCTATCTTAGTATCTTATAACATAGAGCTAAGTGAATAATGAATATGACCTTTGTTGCGTGCCGTTGCCATTTATTAACATTTTTAAATAACACAGTTTTTGTTTTTCACTATACCGGTACATTGAAATATGTTACTCTGTCAGGTAAGCACCATTCATAAATGTACTAAATTGTACGAACCCTGAGAATCTATGAATGCCAAAAGACTCGAAAGAACTCTGATGATGTAGGTATTTACCGTGAACCATCAATTCTACATACTTTACCTTAAAAAAACCCATAAAACCTTCAGTACCCCTCTCAATATCAGTATCAGATAGTAAAATCAATACATGGCAATTATATTTGAGGTAATTCAGATAAGAGTGATTATTATTATACTACTTCTATTTTATTACTACTCTTATGAACAGCTCACCTTCATAACAAATAGGTACTCCCTGTCAGCTCTGTTTGAATGACTGAAAAATTAAGGTCTATTTTGAGAAGGGGGAGGGGCGGGGGTCAGCATTTGGGAAGCTTCTTGTATTTCATTGAGAGTACATTTAGACTTGCAATATCTTTTAAAACAATCAATATTTGAAGGTTATATTTTGGCTATAGCGACATGGAAAGTATTACCGGTAGTAAGTATTAGTACAGTCAAACCTGTCTAAAGCGACCGCCCAAGGTAAACACAAAAAGTGGTCTTTGTAGACAGGTTCCTTTAGTACATGTGTCAATGAGAAACCATTTTCAAGGGAAAAAAAATGTGCTCCTTGTAGACAGGTGGTCATAAAAGCAGGTTTGACTGTATTAGTTTATGTCGCCTATTTGTCTCGATTACTTTTTTTCTCTTCAGTATTTGATTTTTGTTCCAATATTTAAAAAAAATACTGTTCAGTCTCACTACATTACAATGGGATCATCCAGACGGGTATTCAGGGGTAGCCTGGCCAGACTTGCGGCCAGCACGAGCTATACATTGAAGATGAAAGTATCTGTTAAAGATTTGTATGCAATGAATATATATAGTATGGACACCATATTCATTTAACATTACATAAACGTTGGGTCCATAATATTGATTAACCATGAAGCTGAATATAGTTGGCAACGCTTTTTATGCAAAACTCAATTTGAGCAAACATAGTTACAGTTGATAGGAGACATAGTTTCTCACTTCTGGTATGTCACAAAAAGTGCCCCAACTTTCTGGACAGACTCATATTTAATTCAGAGGTTATTTTTCTCAACCCAGCTGTTCCAGCCACCTGGATAATGCCTGGCTCTGTAAAATAAAACAGGAGAAGAAAAAAAAAGAAATGTTTACATATCACCTCATATAGCAGTCTTGGCATAACATACAATGGACAAATCTTGGTTTATATATTTAAATCAATTTTCTTAATAGGGAGGTAGTGTCTTCATCATCCATTGTTGTTTTTACATGTTTTTAAATCAGCAGTTTACGTACGTGTCCAAGTTGCAGAATGGTCATGCATACATGTAGAATGCCTTTGGCTAGACATTAATCTGCATTTGCCATTCTTCACCCATGTGCAGCAAATGGTATCTGGTTAGTAATTCATTCCAAGGTTAAATTTATTATCCTGGGCTAAAGCCAGGATAATAATACTTTTTAGGTGCCTTGAGCATCCTCTGGGATGGATATGTGCGCAATTAGTTAAAGGGATCGTTTAACAATGTTAAATCTGAGATACACAGCCCTACGTGTTATCAGTGTCTGTGATATGGTGTAATATTGAAGCCCTAAAAAAAGTGCGCTTCAAAACGATCAAGAAGTGCCTCAAAAAAGTAAAAATCTTTGAGTGACCGGTTTTACCATACTCGTTTTCCCCAATAGACTGTAGTGTTATGAAAACCTTCAGGCGAACGGTTTTCAAAGTTTGTAAATCCAATCATAAATATCTTGATAATCAGACAGGCGATCGGCTTGTAAAAGTCATGGGGTTCCTGACTGACCTAAAGGTTTATAATTATCATTGCATCATGAGCTAAATCCAGAATTTTGTTTCAGAATCTGAGACAAAGTTACCAATTCCCTTTAATATTATTACTAACTCTCTAAATATGTATCACAAAAATGATCTCCCTGTCCCACCTCATGTTTTTGATTGAATAGATATACCAAAAGCTTCAAGGATATTTCATCATTTCAACAGCAAGATCGAACTATACTGGTCATTGAGGTAATCAAGATCGAAAATGGGTAATTTTACCCCAAAAATGTGTTTCACAAGCCACAAAGCTATCGTTCCATCCATTGGTGCACTTTTCTTTTTTTTTTTTTTTTTTTTTTTTTTTTTTTGGGGGGGGGGGGGGGGGATTGCATGTGTGGCTAACGAGCAAAGAAATCAATTGAAGTATTTAAAGAACTCTTACTTGGTGTATCCAAATTCTTTTTTTGCCATCTCCAATACTATCAGACTGCGCCTTCCACTGCGACAGGTGAAGACGACATTAGATCCATCAGGCTTTGGTTTCTCCAAACCATACTTCTCTTTGAGTTGATCTTCAGGTAAACCCAAGGCTTCCTTCAGCTCATCCACTAAGAAAATTATTTTTTAAAGGGAAAATAATTTGAGGAATTGACAAACCTTCATTTTTTTTTTAAATTCAAAAATAATATTTTGTAATTTTTTATTTTTTTTAATTACTAGGACAGCTTCACAGGCAAAATCACCACATTGAGCTAGAAAAATAGAAAATAGAAAATAGCCAGAAAAATAATGGAGATGGAAAATTCACATGCATACCGGTAGCTAAACTGAGAAGAACGCCATTGGTTTTGTAAGAAAAAAATACTACGGTTACCAAAGCATCCCTCTTTTAGAGTGTTGAAAGAATAGATCTCCATCATACACGATGCAACATTAAAACATGTACAACATGCAGGAAATTGGCACTCATACATGTATGTGCCAGGATATCTGGTGTGACCTTGTACTACAAAGGTCAAAGTCAGATGTAAGGGAAGTACAATAGATGGTACACAGAAACCTCAACTTCAAAGCAAAACAAAATCTTGGGCGATTCCATGCAATATGTCTCCTCTACAACATGTTTTATAGATTGATTTCACCCAAAAATAATTGCCTCGTCTAGAGATTTTTCAAATTTGGATGAAATTAAAGGGCCTTGCTTTAAAATAATTTGTATGAAAGTAGAAATGTATAAGAAACCAAAAGGCAAGGTTTGATATCAGGGCTCAAATTAATTTTTTGTCCACGGGGGCTCTTCCCCCCAAAAAAGAGCCCCCGTGAGCCTTCTCACGGGGGCTCTTTTAGTACTGACGGGGGCTTTTTTTTATACAAATATCTATTGAGTTGGTACCTATGATACTCCTCAATTATTTGCTATTTCATCATTATCATTTCAATCAGCATTTTCCCTCTTACAAATTTAAAAGCTACATAGCTGTTACTGGCCTGTGTATATAATATATACGCATACAACACTGATCTTTATGATGTCTTTAACGTGACATATCTTCTTCTCCCCTTGCAAACAAGAAAGAAAACAAGGTCATTAAAAGGGATTAAGCGACAAATAATGATTGTGATTCAAATTGATGCGAATATTTGTTTGAATAAGCACTGCTATTCACCCGAATCTTCTTTGTAAAATCAACTTTTACAAATCTCAGCCATGCTTATTGAGTTGAGACGTTCCATTCAATGTAAAATACTCATTAAAGAATACACTTCTCCTAATCTGAAAGTGATCTTACAACACAGTGGCAGATTTGCATGGCTGAGATTTGTAAAAGTCATTTTTACAAAGAAGATTCTGGTGAAAAGCATTGCTTATTCAAAAAAATCCTTGCATCAATTTGAATCACAATGATTATTTGTCACATGATCCTTTTATTAAATAACCTTGTTTTCTTTTTTTTTGCAGGGGGAGAAGAAGCTATGTCACGTTAAGAAATCATAAAGATCAGTTGTATTATGCGTATATGATACCAGAACAAATGTTGATTATCAGAATGTCATTTTGGAATACCTCTATACAAATACCACATTGTCTTTAGCCCGTATCAATATTAGTATGATCCAATTTAAAGTTATTATTCTTTATTTAATTCAGTATAATGCTTTTCCTCAAAAATAGTTTTGATATTTTTTTAGGGTTGAGACGCTAAGAAATGGTTTCAAATGTACATTACACGAACCCTGAACCATTGCAAAATGATGGGGGTTAATCTCTCTCTCTCTCTCTCTCTCTTTCTCTCTCTCTTTATTTTAATCATGCATTATCAACTACATATAAAGCAGCAACCAAAAACTTAGGGTTATCTGAGATAGGTGAAAGTAAGAGTTAAAAAGAAAGTCATGCTAAAACGGCGCTTCACTCCCCCCCCCCCCCCCTGAAAAAAATAAAATAGATTAGTAAGTCCTCCTCTCCAGCATCCCCCCCCCCCCCCCCCCCCCCCCCCGCTTTAATATCACATTTTCACTTGGCAGCCCAAGGGGGCCGGGGGGGGGGTGGGAGGAGGGGGTTAAACCCCCTAACACCCCTAACACATTTTTTAATATGACACCACTAAATCTATGCCAATCTCAAATTGCCAAATTTGGTCAGGGGATTGTGACATATAGTCATGGACAACTCACAGAAAAGTCACATGGGACACATGCACTGCATAGAATCCCCAATTTTAGAATATATTTTGTCTTATTCTCAAACTTAAAGGTACCGTACTCAGTAAACTTATTTTATTACGTACATGTACATATCAGTATTTACTTATCAGTATTTTGTTACTTGCATATAATTCATTTGTTCTATTATACATATATTTAATACTGTATGGGCTATATGTGTCATTTTAATTTGTGGATATTTGAGTAGAAAATAAATGAAATTAAAATCAAAATCAAAATCAAAATCAAATCAAATATTGGGACTCACTAGGAATATGACAAGCATTTTTCATCATTCCTGCTGCCTCTACCTCATCAGCTCTTCTGACTTCAATGATGAGGGCTCCTCCATTCTCAACTAGCTTCACCATCTCGTCATGGTAACAGTTCTGAGGGTCTGCCTCTTCCTCTGCCGATGTGGACATGTTCCCCTGAGGACCGCTCATTTGAGACATTATACCTCCAGCTAAAATAAGAGTGAAAAGAGAAAAGAATGTGAAAATAGAAAAGAAAGTGAAAGCTTATATACCCATGGGCAAGTCCAGGTTTTTGGTCTTTTTGTGTCCCAAAATGTTTCCAAGTACTGCTGAGTTATGAATTATAAGTAGATATTAATTGTGTCATTTCACTCCGTATTTGGTTTGTTTCAATCTCTAGTAGGGCATTTCATCAGGTATGTAAAACAAAATCTCAGATGTGGGGACAAAATGCTTTAGAATTAACCTAGATCATCCATTGTAATGATATAGATCTGTTTGTGATGATATGTCTCGAAAAAGGACTACCGGTAACTTTTATACCTGTAATCTGAGAGATCTTGTGACACGACCTGGTGACTCCAAACCCATGCAGTGACTCTACAGTACGTGCCAGTTCAAACAAAAGACACAAATTCAATCTTTTTTATATTGATGCAAAAAGAAAGGGAATGGAAAGTATGTAGGGTAGACATGGTGTTGATACTTCTGACATCATATTGATGTCTTGTTATATAGTATTTTGATCTAGTTTCCTGAACCAACCGATCCGATTTAAACGCTTCACAGAATCAACCTAAAATGGGATTAAAATTAAATAACAATTCGTGACTATTGCAGTGCAGATTCTCCAGCCCACTTGGGAAACCTACACTAATAGAATAACATCACAGAGTACACAGACTAACGTAAACAGAGATTAACCCATACAATTACAAGATGAGAGAAGTCTACACATTTAATACCCCCTCGATCCCTTACCTGAAGAGCTCCAGGTAGACCTAAATTGCTTGTCAAAGTTTCATTGACTTAAAGATACCATGCGTGAATGTATAACCCATCATTCAGCATGGGCCTCAGACAAATGGATAACTAGAAAGTTACTCTATGACTACGGCCCAATCAAACAAGATCAGTTAACTTTTTGATAAATGTAATGCTTCCTGGGAGAAATTTCAATAGTTTTAAACATATTTGTGGCTTACACCCAGTAAATAAGATCGATTGATCGATCTGTAATTGAAAAACAAGTCAGAAAAAATCTTGGAACCAGCGGGATTTAAACCTGCCAGTGCCATCTACTGCTTGCCGGGCAGCGACTCTACCACCAAGCCATCACTGGTCCATGGCACAGTCACGATGAACTAGATGAACCCCCCCCCCCCCTCTCTTATTCGCCGGCTGTATCGCACGGTATACTTTCTCACGAATTGGGCAAAAAAAGAGTGCTTATTAACCCCCCCCCCCCCCCCACTTTCCGCTTATTCACCACTAAATATTTCGCACAAATTGGGGCTCCTCTTGGAATTGGGCCCCCGCCCCCCTGCCGGCTGGATTCGCCCCTGTGCATCCCCAAAAATACATTGGATCCTTTTTCCTCTCTGGTCTAAAGACTAATCTCAACTCTCAGAAGTTTCTGTCTTTTGAGCCCCCACCCCCCCCCCCTTCCATATAATCACCAGAGATCCTGTTTCCTCTATTATTAGTATTACTATTAGCAACTTTCTTCCTGCAATTCTACACAGTAGTCATCTGGACCTAGCCTGGTGGTTGTAATTAATTCATTTAATTTAATACTTAGCATTATTTAGCAATATTATAATTTAAACAAATATTGTTGGCCTTTTCGTGACACTGCTCATTCACTTTTAGCGGTTTATTGTGTGCAAGGGCAAGGCCTAAATAAAAATGGAAAATTCCAGCTAGCTCAGCTCCGCATAAATTATACGCAAGAGTGACCACTGATGACCAGTTAAGTGGCTATATCACGAGAAGGCCCAATTGTTACTTTTACCATCAAAGACTCTTTGAAAGACTAGTCCGTGTGTGGTGTATATGGTGTGCAAACTCGCAGGCCGCTGGACACGGCTGGAACACAACTCAGTAGACGTCCGAGAGTATTTATGATGAGATACCGGTGGATCGGGCAAAGTCCAAATACACTGTGTCAACTGTAATGTTGCGAGATGTCTGCCGAGCCCAGGCGCTAGCTAGGCAAGCAAATTTAACCTTTGTTACGATGCCTGGGCATGCGCAAAACATTGTCATTTCGATGATAAAGTTGAAAAAGGGAGTAAATATTGATTTTAGATAGTACGATGTAAGGTCGCGGCCTCCAGTATTGTCGTACGTATAGTCTATATCGGAGACCTTAAATGCGATCACTGCAGTACTACAAATACAAGGGTTTTCTGAGTGAGGGCAGGGGGAGGGGGGGGGGGGGCTTTCCCTATTAATCCTATCCCCTCCCCATGCTATACTAGCTCGGCTTCTGCCGATGACTACTAGAGGCAAAAACGGAGAAGAACGCAAATAATGTACATAGCAAGACCTTCCTTCACTTCAGTCATAATCTTATCTACAATTCGTATAGATGTCGACTAGGTAGGAATGTCTGTCAGCTATTATAGCCTAGGGTCTATAGGGTACGACTGGGGAACACCTTATAATTTCAAAATGCATTGGAAAATTCTGTTAGATAGGATAAAGGCTTTTAAAGCCTCCTAAATTAAAAACTTGGGAAAGACCAACATATAGGATATTGCACGTATTGGTTGACTGTCACCCTAACGTATCCTCTGCATGGGCGTCAATCATGGGGGGGGGGGGGGGCGGGGGCACGTCTCCCCACGAAATCCCCCCCCCCCCCATGATTTGGGGTTAAATTATTTGTTTTCCTTTCTTTCTCTCTTTCTCTTTGTGTTGACTTTTTAAAACTTTTATTTTTACGCATACGTTATTTTGGACCGGTTTCTAAATTATTGAGATATGGAAATTCTGTTTAAGTAAGTTATATATTATGGAACATTTTCGATTTTTAGGAAAAAAATGCAAACATTAAACCTTTCGTATATTATTTTGTTTTATTCAGTCAAATATTTCACTGCCTTTCTGATACTAAATTTAGTATTGGGAGGGGGGGGGGTGTTAACCCTTATGCCACACCATACCCTGCAAACACCGACCCCCTCCCCCTAATAGGCTCACTGAACTCAGGGCAGTGTCACAGGGGGGGGGCAGGGGTGCGGCCGCCCCCTATCATTTTGAAAAAAAGGAAGAGGAAGGGAAGGAGAAAGAGGAAAAGGAGAAGGAAAAGGAATGGAAAAGAAGGATAAGAAAAAAAAAGAAGGAGAATAAAAGAAAAGGAAGGGGACGAGAAGGAGGGACGCCAGGAGAAAGAGAACTATAATTATGGCGTAACGGAGGGCGGGGGAGAGGGGAAAAAATAAAGCCATTTAAGCATCAATTTAAAAAATTCTTTAACTTCAACAGGCACCCCTAATTCCTCTGCGTGGCGCGCCCATTCGCCCCCTTAAAAACAAAAACCTGGCGCCGCCCTGTCTGAACTTGTGTCCCCCCCCCCCACGGTCTAATTTGGATTGACGCCCAGGGTCGCCTCTGTTATTTAAAAGTCTCGGTGGGGGGGGGGGGGGGCTCGTTATACTTTATAGGAGGTTCCCTTCACCGGACCACAGACCCCTTCTTCACTGAATTTTTCATTATTCTTTAATTTTATTCGAATAAAGTCTTCACAATCATAATCACTAGGGATTAATCCCTATCATGATCATTCAACAAAAAACAATTCATTTGGCCTTAGCCTAAATAGCCTAAAGAGAAAGCATATACATATCGCCTATATACATTTTAAAAGCGAAACAGAAGCGGGGTGTATAGTGAATCATAATTGGATCATTATAAACGTCTTCTGAAAGTAAACGTTAGCGAATTACCCCCATGCATTAATGTAACGACATAATGTTTTTCATGTCTTCGTAAAATCCATCTATTGTAAGTCTGCAAAAGCATGTTCATTTAATAAGACTATGATATTATTAATGATCCACGACTCATGTTTTGTCAGCAAATAAAAATTGTTCGCATTCCACAGACAATGCAAATCGGTTTCCAATCGTGTATATATTATACATACGCCTTTTATAGATGTCATAAACCACTGTACACAATATTGAAAGTAGGAAACTGAAAATAGATATAGGTCTAAACATAAGTGTATACATGCACTATCAAGTTTGCTTTCTAAGAACACAAAAAGACGCTTGCGCATGTTATTATCATTACATTTCATTTTATAGCTTTTACTCAGATTTTGTTGTTATCAAGTCATCAATTCTAAATGCTTGTTTGTCAAAATTTGTCTACTCTCCTTATTGACGCAATATTGAAATCAAACACATGGTATATTATGCTCTGAATAGCGAGTATGCCTACTGGTCTTTTGAAAGATTACTTGTCTTATTTTTCTGTATAGGCCCTGCTGCTTTAAAAAAGAAACGTTAAAGGTGTTTACACCAGGATTCTAAATCAGTATCAAACCTGATTTGTTTTTATTATCAGTGGCATCATCTACGACATTATCTCGGCATTTACATCCTCCTCATCGATATCAATTGACTCATGAACAACTGTACATCATCATCATCATCATAATTACCATCAACACCATCACCATCAACACCATCATTTTCGTCAACATCATCATCATCATCATCTTCCTCATCATCGCAATAATCGTTACCATTAGTATCATCATCATCCTTGTTGTCATCATCATCCGTCTTTGTCATCATCATCATCATAATCATCATCGTAATTATCATCATCGTCATTATCATCATCATTCTGTACTATTATTATCATCATTATCATCATCACCACCATCATCCTTGTTGTCATCATCATCCGTCTTTGTCATCATTATCATCATAATCATCATCGTTATTATCATCATCGTCATTATCATCATCATCTGTACTATTATTATCATCATTATCATCATCACCACCATCATCCTTGTTGTCATCATCATCATCATAATCACCACCACCACCATCGCTATCTTGATTATTATTACGTTCATTATTATCATCATCATCATCATCATCATCATCATCATCATCATCATCATCATCATCATCTCCATCATCATAGTCTTTGGCCTATACATTTTTCTCTCGAAAAAGTTAGTTTATCAGTCGATAAGCAGAGTTTTCCCCAAAAAAATGTTTAGTTTATCTCGAAAAAAACCGAGCTTATCTGTGAAAAAACATAGATTTTCTGTTTGGCGGTTTAACTGAAAAAGTCTCATATCCAGGGCTCAAATTAATTTTTTGTCCACGGGGGCTCTTCCCCCGAAAAAAAGAGCCCCCGTGAGCCTTCTCACGGGGGCTCTTTTATTACTGACAGGGGCTCTTTTTTATACAAATATCCATTGAATTGGTACCTATGATACTCCTCAATTATTTGCTATTTCATCATTATCATTTCAATCAGCATTTTCCCTCTTACAAATTTACAAGCTACATAGCTGTTACTGGCCTGTGTATATTATATACGCATACAACACTGACCTTTATGATGTCTTTAACGTGACATATCTTCTTCTCCCCTTGCAAACGAAAAAGAAAACATGGTCATTAAAAGGGATTAAGCGTAATGATTGTGATTCAAATTGATGCGAATATTTGTTTGAATAAGCACTGCTATTCACCCGAATCTTCTTTGTAAAAACAACTTTTACAAATCTCAGCCATGCTTACTGAGTTGAGACGTTCCATTCAATTTCAAATACCCATTACATAATACACTTCTCCTAATCTCAAAGTGATCTTACAGCACAGTGGCAGAATTGCGTGGCTGAGATTTGTAAAAGTCGTTTTTACAAAGAAGATTCTGGTGAAAAGCATTGCTTATTCAAAAAAATACTTGCATCAATTTGAATCACAATGATTATTTGTCGCATGGTCCTTTTATTAAATAACCTTGTTTTCTGTTTTGTTTGCAGAGGGAGAAGAAGCTATGTCACGTTAAGAAATCATAAAGATCAGTTGTATTATGCGTATGATACCAATACAAATGTTGATTATCAAAATGTCATTTTGGAATACCTCTATACAAATACCACATTGTCTTTAGCCCGTATCAGTATTAGTATGATCCAATATAAAGCTATTATTCTTTATTTAATTCAGTATAATGCTTTTCCTCAAAAATAGTTTTGCTATTTTTTTAGGGTTGAGACGCTAAGAAATGGTTTCAAATGTACTTTACACGAACCCTGAACCATTGCAAAATGATGGTGGTTCTCTCTCTCTCTCTTTATTTTAATCATGCATTATCAACTACATAATAAAGCAGCAACCAAAAACTTAGGAGAATCCCCCTCCCCCCCCCCCCCGCTTTAATATCACATTTTCACTTGGCAGCCCAAGGGGGCCGGGGAAGGGGTGGTGGGAGGAGGAGGTTAAACCCCCTACCCCCCCCCCCCCGCCGTAGATCTGCCCATGTTACCATATCATTCCACGCAGGGGCGGCGATCCCGGGGGGGGGGCGGGGGGGACACGTCCCCCCCCCCTCAATTTTTTTTAGGGGGGAATCGTCCCCCCCCCCCCTGGAAATCTGAAAAAGTGCAAAAAAAATTGTATAGCATATACTGAATAATGACTGCAACACACTTTTAGGCTCTAGAAGGCCCAAGAGTGCAGCGTTTAGACTAATAAAATTGCAAAAAAAATCTCGCTCGGTCGCTACGCTCTCTTGCATAACATCCTCGTAAAAAAAAAAAAAAATCGCATTTCGTCCCCCCCCCCCCCCGGTCATTTAAGGTTTGAAAATTGAAACTCAATATTGTGTTAAAGTTATAACAGAAAAGATTATCTTTATTTTATAATTCCAGCGGTGCGATTTTTAATTTTGCAATCGCCCCCGTGAGCAACCTGACGGGGGCGATTTTGTAGCTCACGGGGGCGAATCGCCCACCGCCCCCGTGTATTTTGAGCGCTGCAGTCATATCGCTTGTTCAATTTGGTTTCACGCAATACGGCCATCTCTGGAAAATGCTTTACAGTTTACTTGCGTAAAATACAGATCGATAGAAAATTAAACATATGCAAATTGAACCTTTTATTAAAATAAAACAAACATTGAAAATGAAATATTTGCATATTAATTTTAATCAGAATTGTGGTCGTTAACATATTCACTTTATTATAATAACAACCACCATTAGGCGCGGATCCAGGATTTCTTAAAGGGGAGGCCCAAATTTGAAATCAATTTGAAATTCAGTGTGCTACCTTGTGCCGGCCGATATTTCGCTAATTGGGGGGGGGGGGGGGGCATAGTGAGCACTTTTTGTAATACTCAACACCCCCCCCCCCCCTTGAGCAATTTTTTTCGCCAGGAGGGGGGGGGGGTCTTTCTTTTTGGGGCCAAGGAGGGGGGGGGGGCAAGGCCCACTCCCCCCTCTGGATCCGCGCCTTACCACCACCACATCATCATCGTCATCATCACCATCAGTACCACTACAGTATCATCGTCAATCATCGTAATAATCACTGTCATTAAAGATGATAACATCACCATCATTATTATCATAAAATATTGTAACCATTATCCACATCATGATTATGGTCATCATCATCATCATCATAATCATCACTATCATTACCACAATCATCATCATCATATTTATCATCATTATCACCATCATCATCGTCATCATCATTATCATTCACTTACAGTCATTAAACACCCGTATTTTTTTTTTTAAAGCAGCCCTATATCCCAATACTTCGAGATTTCAGTTTTCGAAAAAAAAAAAAAACACGCTAAAAACTTGATTCAATTCCAGATATATATTTCGGATGTATGCTTGCCAATATCGATACAAAGAGATATATAATACAATCATAAAAAGGGTCATCTGGACTCTTTGATTATCAACCTTGGATGATTTTTAGGTTAGTTGTATTACCATTATGTCCGCCCTATATAGGACGAAATTAGCTGTAAGATATATCGTCTAAGGATATTACGAATACGCAGAAAGTTTTTTTTAAAATAAGTTATCTCTTTATTTTCTTACATTCCCGACCAACTTCACTGCTTACAGATTGGTGCCTAATTAGTTGGCATATTGTCTAAACTGATCTTTCTTGAAAATTAGAGAAAACATATTGGTTAGTTGTGCATAAGAATATTCGGTCAAATTCATGAATGTAAGATACAGTGCATAAAGAATATTACGAAAGGTCCTTAATAGATAATGAAATGGTAGACCCATCGATTAACTCGATCATGATATAAAATGAGGTAGTTATAAGCGTGTTTCCAAAGTTGGCTAAATTATTATCACAAGTCATGACGTCCCATAATTTTTTGAAATTGTGGGTTTTATCACGTCATTTCCTTGCACTATAAATGTTATTGGATAGTAAAAAAAAACATTACTTAAATCTTATTTCCAATTTCGTTGTACGTTTGTAGTATGATCATCGATAATCAATTAAGACCTACATAACTATAAGCCTCTTCTAAATATACAAGTTCTGCTTCATGTCATTCTACAATACTTTCATGAATTAACATAATTTATTAATTATTTGGTAGATCGGGATAACATGATATTCTCATGGCTGATCGTAACATTCGGTGCAGTTAGACACACATGTATCCAGAGGTAGCATCTGTTCAGGGCATAGCATCGTGGTATGAGGGCAGTCACATTTGGGATCACATATAGCGATGCACTCTTCGGTCACGACTCCGCAACGAGCTGGGCCGCAGAACAAAGCGCATTGGTTAAAGACCATATTGTTAGGGCACACAATAGCTGTAAGGGTTGAAGAAGAAGAAAATTAATTGGTTGGGTAAGTGATTGGTTGATTGATTGATTGGTTGATTTAATGAATTGATTTATTAGTTTGTTGCGTGATTGATTTGAATTGTTGAATGGTTGGCTGGTTGGTCGGTTGCTAGGTTGGTTGATTGGTTAATTAATGCTTGATTTATTGGTTGATTGGTTGATTGGTTGATTACTTGATTACTTGGTTAATCGATTGGCCGATTGAATGATAGAAAGATCGATTGAATGTTTGATTGATCAATGGTATTATTGGTTCATTGTTTGATTGATTGATTGATTGATTACAATTTATTGTTTGGTTCAGTTGGTTGATGGGTTGATTGGATTGATTGACTGATTTATTGACTGACTGACCGACCGACTGATTGATTGATTGACGGGTTTAGTTTGACATGTTATTTTAATTGTTTGTTTAAGTGATTGACCAGCCTGATGGACACACTGATTACAGTACTGTTGATCTCACTGACAGGGCCGTACATAGCATGGGCTCAGGCTTTGAGGGAGGGGGGGGGGGGGTGGCAATTAAAGAAGGCCACCGAGTGTTGGAGGGGGCCCTCATCGTTTTCTTTTCACTTTCATTATCCCCTCTCCTGGCCTTTTGTTACTTTCTACCCCTTTTTAAAACAATTTCATCATGCCCCCATGGCTGTACGTCACTGACCACATTATTATGGTATGACGGTGCAAAATATAGATGCAAATTATAGACCTATAGATTGAGATTGATCCGTATGATTTTATGAACAATAGCTGGCTGCCACAGAAGATTCAGAACGCTATTTAAAGACCGTCAATACTACTGAGCTAGAAGGGATTAGACCCCACAGCGAGGTCACTGACAGGTGGCTATCTCATTAACTCAGCTCTCAACTAACATAAGAAAAAGAGGATCATGGGGGACCAACAGGCACCGATTGGGGAAGTTTTCTATATAGAGGGATCAAGTAGCTACAAGTAGGACAGTTGGGCTTTAAAGTCATGACTTTTGAAAATGATACATCTTGATTTTTTGTATAAAATTATGTTCTGTTTGATTTGAGCCCTCGGGCTGCGTGTTTATATTTCATTTCGAAATAACTCATGCAACAGGCCATTAATATATTTTATTCCCTCCCCTAAATGTAATTTTAAGAAAATATCTCACGAGTTTCGCAGTTCACGCCTGTGAAAGCATCCTCACAATAACAGGTATAGGCTCCCCCGTCATTATCCGCGGCACACTCTCCGTCATTCAGACATGGGTTCGAAAAGCAAGGATCAGCTAAAGAGAAGAATAAAGAGTAAGAACAGGTATATACATGTAGAATCCATTTTCTTTCAGTACCGGACTTTCTCAATGATTTTCCCCACATTGGAAACTATAACACCACGCGGTCCAATAAAATAGTTTACTTTACATTTATTGATGTTTCTTTCCTGTGGACCTGGTGATAAGGTATTCCATTAACCTATTATTAATAACTGAACTACAATACTTGGGATCCAGTCTGCATACATTATTTGTTGCTATGTCGGGCAACCTCCAGGTTGTCAAGAACGACCTTTGTTTAAAAAGTATGCATTCAATTTGAATATGTTAATAAACCGGTCCATTCAGTGAAACCCTAAACCTGGGTCTAAAATCACGGTTATCCCCCAGTTACACCCCAAACAGACTTCACAACGACTGATTTTGGACGGCTGGGGTAATGTTATGTTTTTTCGGTTTGATGTCGTTGTTTCTGCTGGATTAAAAAAAACGAAATCTAAAGAAGAATTCAGCTTCTCTTTCTTGAACGAAAGTCGAAGCCCAGCCTTGGGTTTAGATAATTATGAGCCTATAAATCTTGACATGTCAGATTAATACTCTTTTCTTTTGGACAAAAATATAGTGTAAAATTCATCTCCAAATATTTATCTCATGCCAAAATGTCTGTTGCCTATGATCTGAGGCGTCATTTTGATTGCGTTATTACCTGCGCCAATCGAGTGTTCGAAGGCAATTAGCGCATTCGCCAGTGAGTCAAAGTAATTATTCGACCCGTTCGTTTTATAGTGTAGTTGTACGCCATCACCTCCCATCGTGCTCACATGGTGCGTCAAAGGTTGCGTCATCGATGACGCAGTCTTGCGTCAGGTAAATGACGCCTTGTTTGCATCGCGTATATTCATGAGCTTGCAGTAATTTCTTACCGATTTGGCAGTTGACGCCTCTGTATCCGGGCTCACACTGGCACGTAAAACCTTCCTCTAGAGGTGAACATGCGCCATTCAGACACGGGTTTGAGGAACACGAGTTTTCTAGAAGCAATATATAAGTCAACAGGTATACCATTTAAGAAAATTGTCTTTTTCAAATCAACTGTCTACTATATCAGATGGCTTATCATTTTACTTAAGGTAGAAACTTTTGTGCTGGCTACAGCCTTAGAAAGTGAGAGCCAATGAGACCAACTTTATTGTCGGTCCCTTGTGTATCCAGTGGGACAAAGACATGCGTATGGGTCTACATCATCATCATCGAAACTTAAGAGGTGATGGACTGATTTATTGATTGAATGATTGTTTAACTGATTGATTGAACGAGTAATCATTTAATTAATTGATTGATTAATAATTTGATTGATTGACTAATTAATCATCGAAACTAAGTGGTGACTGATTGATTTATTGATTGAATGATTCGTTAAATAATGATCGATCGGTTGAGTAATGAATGAATTGATTGATTGATTGGTTGGTTGATCAATAATTGATCGATTGAAGGTTTAACTCGTTAATCTAAATATTATCAATCTCGCAGTTGGTTCCAGCGTATCAAGGGGGACAAACCCATGTGTTGGTCCTCCTCATCATAAAATAAGCAGTGGTTGATTGATTTATTGATTGATTGATTACTTTAACTCGTTAATCTTATTACCAATCTCGCAGTTAGTTCCTGTGAATCCGGTGGGACAAACACATGCGTAGTGATCCACCTCATCATCAAAACATTCTGCACCGTTCAGACATGGTTCACTGCTGCATGGAGTAACCGTAACTGCACGAATGAAAGCGGAAAAGAAACATATAGGCCTTCCATATCAAATTTTAGAACGAAGTTTGTGAATATGGACACAATATTGAGAGCAGAATTTGAATGACAATTTTGTTCTTCTTAATAAAAAAAATCTTTGCTACTTTTGCATTTGTCATCTACACTCAATCTCTCTCTTCTCTTTTCTAATGTTCCTTTTTATTTGCTCTTTCTCTCTCTTTGCTAATGTTCCTTTTTTTTTTGCTCTTTCTCTCTCTCATCCCGTCTCTCCCTATATCTTTTTCTCTCCCCCCATGTCTTGACATAAATAGAGCCATTAATTGACTTCCAACCCTTTAAACACAACAGTATTCTCTTAACACACTGACAGAGTTAAACATATAGAGTTGACCCACCTTGTGGTTTAAAGAGATGAATGCATTGTAGAGACGGTGCTATCATACACGAAAGAATCAACAGAGAGATGACTGATCTGAGATGCCCCATGATGATGTCGAGCTATCAATAAATGACGTCAAACCGATCTCGAGATTTGACGATGAACAGAATATTATAACAGGAAGAGACGACAGCGATGATGATTTGGCATGCACACCTTCACTAGTAACTTTTCTCACAATACTGACAGGATTGTGCAAATGATCCTGTAGGTACCACAGGCCGTGCGAAATGCAAATAAAGGAGATTTTCTCCTCAAAACTGTTTTTGTTTTGGTGTATATAGCTGAGCCGAGGCACACTCTTGCATGAAGCAATATGTTTGCTTTCTGAGCTTTTGGTAAACATGCAATCTGGCATTTTTAAGGGGGTCATGGAACAGTGACCGGCCTGATGTAGGAGAGAGGGTTATACAATATTATTGGATCATGGTGAAGGGATGGGAGAGGGGGAGGGAATGGGTGCCAGAAAAAGGTTCATGAAGTGCGAGGGGAAGGTATTGGAGGGGACTTCTTTTCCTGTCACA
This sequence comes from Strongylocentrotus purpuratus, assembly GCF_000002235.5. Lineage (NCBI taxonomy): Eukaryota > Metazoa > Echinodermata > Echinoidea > Camarodonta > Strongylocentrotidae > Strongylocentrotus > Strongylocentrotus purpuratus. The sequence goes on from NW_022145597.1 coordinate 21,609,210, forward strand.
TTTCTCCCCCTTTTCCTCCCCCTCTCTTTCTTTCTCTCTCTCTCTCTCTCTGTCTCCCTCCTCTCCCCCATCTCTCTCTGTACCTATCTCGTGCGATTTTGCATTTTTGCAGTCTTCTTCAGTATATTTGTTTACGAAAACGAGCTAATATTTAAACTTCTCTACGGGATCAATCAAATTTTTGACAATGGAATATTTGACCAGATGGGCATTGGCATGCAGAGATCACATGATTTTTTGTAAAACTGCATATTCTTTTTACTTCTTGGACTGATTGTTTAAAATGTAACGTGTTGGATATGAACAAAATCTGCTTTAACCTTCTGCGTAATTAACGTCATAAAAACCGACGATAATTTTCATGCAGATGCATACAGCTATCTTGTGAAGGGCACGGGGCACGTACGTACCCTCCCCCCCCCCCATCGAATACCGAAAATGGAAGAGAGAGAGAGAGAGAGAAAGAGAGAGAAAAAGAGAAAGAGAGGGAAGAAGGAAGACAAGGGGGGGGGGGTAACTGTAGAACTAGAACTTAAATAGATTTGAGGTATCAGGCATGCAATGTCCATCTCGAATAAAGTCCAAACACCACGTATTCCAAAATAGCAGTGTCATCAAAATCATTGTGACATGATGCTTCATCCGTTCCAAACTAAGCTAAAACTAGGAAGTATTTTATAACAAACGACCAATTTCAATGACGTTGAACATTATTGAAGAGCTTCCAGGAGTTATAAACTATAACTCCTGGAAGCTCTTCAATAATGTTCAACGTGTTTATAACTCCTGGAAGCTCTTCAATAATGTTCAACGTCATTGAAATTGGTCGTTTGTTATAAAATACTTCCTAGTTTTAGCTTAGTTTGGAACAGTATATACAAATTATTTGTTGAACTTGAAAGTCATCTTGGTCTTGAATAAAATAATTTGTAATTGATTGTTCGGTACATTGACATGAATTTTACCTCTACTCGGAGAAAAATCTTTCATTTAAACAATCACTTATCAAATATGAGGAAAACCGCAAGATAAACTACCAGACATTGTATTTTATTGAGTCGAGTCACGTTTCGAAATGATCGCGTGTTAGCGTTAAGCAAATTCAGTTGTATTTCTATCAAGTATATACCAAGAAGGTCAAAGCGACTTAGTAGTAAAGTATAGGTTCGTGTAAAAAAATGGTTTATAGGCCTATTTTAAATAAGCGAATATACGTGCCCTTTTGCGACAGTTAGTTTGTAGGAAAACACAATCGTTTATATTAAAGCACGGTTTGAACTTTGGGTACGTTTTGGGTCGTCGTCATTCCTGACTATTCTTGTCTCCAAGCTGTATACTTTTGTTCATTACAATGAGTAACGAACGGTATGACCATACCAACTATGTTTATAATATACTCATACCGAGAACAAACTATATTGTAATATTGTTTCAATAAGCTGCAGATATATTTCCTTCCCTTTTCCTTGTCTTTTGTAGTTAATTGTGAGTATCGGTTCATGTATCCCTGTAATCTCCCTTTCCCTGTTTTAGCGTGTATTTGTATTTTATAAACTTTACTTTAGTTAATTATGTCATTTGTAGTTTAAGGAGCCTATCCACAACAAGCTCTGCTTTTCCATAGGCTCCGCCACTATATCTATTAAGTTCAACTTACTGGACAATATTCTGAATAGTGTGTACCGGTATTATGTACATGTATATTATAATCATTTTCAATATGTTGTTACACTCTTTGTAAAATGAGATATTGTGTAAACCAATAAACAATCTATCTATCTATCTACTCTGCCGTAGATCATGAACTGTTGGGCGCAACCTCCCCCCGAAAAAAAAGTTCTGAATAATAGTTTAAAACTATTGATCATTCGAACCATTACTGATAATGACACTGACAGCTAGGTTAGCAAAGTGCCCTCTGGATAAGGAGATTTTAAAGAATTTTGTGACATGCCTTTCATTAGAATTAGATCCACCGTGTGAAATTCAATTCCCCCCCCCCCCCCCTTGGCGGCCAAGTGAGGGGAAAGGAGAAAGGGGGGGGGGGGGAGAATGATAACAATGGTTGTACATAAAAGGTGGCTGGGAGATCCGTGGGCGAGAACTCATAATATTTAAATCACAAAACCCTTACTGGAACCTGATAATCCCCGTGATAATCTGTTTAATTCGTATTAACGATTTTCAAATAACGAGTAGTAACGATTAGATTAACAGATATACAGTTGAAATAAATATTACCTCCACCCTTACATGATTAATATACATTAGATGGTATATAATTTTAAAAATTATTTAACTTTGGTGTCTATTCTCTGTCAGCTTCCTTGGGCTGTGTGCAGGCGCGTACGCAGGATTTTTTCAAGGGGGGGGGGGTTTAACATAAATAAATCGGGCCGACTGAATAAGCGGGGGGGGGGGTCAGTCATGGGAATATTTTTTATTTTTTTAAATTTTATTTTAAACATAAAAAAAAAAAAAAAAAAAATCAAAGGGGGGTTTAGGGGGGTTACGGGGGGGGGGGGTTTACACACAAAAAAAATACCAAAGGGTGGTTTAACCTCCCAACCCCCCCCCCCCCCCTGTGTACGCACCTGGCTGTGTGTGTCTAACAATATAGACACACTACTCTTTAAAAAACTCGATATACTATATTCCATCCTTACTCTCTTTCAAGTTCCTTCCGAATCCCTCTTCTCGCATTCAAATACTACTTGTATAACCTATTCATAAATTAGAAGGCATAACAAAAAAATGTTGTATATTGCCCTTTGCGACCGATCCAAAAATCTTGATATCTACGGTCGGCTTAAAAAAAAAAAAACGAGATTTCTGACAGACCGACCCACGTTTTGGCACTTAAAGGGCAATACAACATCTTTTTTTAGACCTATCACTCAAGGCACTAAAATCTACTCCTAGATCCTGTCTCCAACAATTTTATTACAAGAACGACAGCCTCACTTTCAATACTTTCAACAATAAACATCTTATACGATAGGTTTCAAATATACTGAAAGCTTCGTATTAAATAAAAAAAAACATTAACAACCAAAGAGCATAATGATAAATTCAATCCAAACATGATTTAGTCATATTAATTTTCTCGTCGAGAATTCATATAAACGGATAATCTATTAACCACTGACTGGGTTCAAGATTGTAATGACACAAATTGATACAAAATTTTTAATCGAAAATGGGAAAAACTAAATAAATACTCGATCACGTCGAGCATCGAGCAACTTCTTTCGAAATTTCAACCTAAAGGCAATTTCAAGAGTGTCGTGTGTGATTTCTATGAAACGTCAACATTTAGGGTAGCGTTTTTCAACAGGGGTACCGTGAGGGAAATTTAGTTACATCAAAAAGTTATTTTGGAACAACATCGATTTATTCATAATTTTAGTTGAGTAATCATATAACTTATTAACCACTGACCGAGTCTAAGATTGTGATGATAAAAATTTTAATCGAAAATGGGAAAAAGTTAATGCCAATTTCAAAATTACAGTGTTTTTTTGCTCGTCGCGAGAGAAATTTAGTTACATTAACATGCACATTATTTTTGAATAGCGTCAATATCGCAAAACAAATATTGTTGAAACTGTTAGAGTATGCTGTTTCATGGTGAAGAAATAGCGATTAGCAATAAAAGTATACTTCTTCCTCGCTCGCATTATTTAGAAACATGATAATTTTAGGCCGCATTTCTGAATACCTTCATTTTTGACAACGTATACCTTATTATCGTTTTATTTGGCAGCGAGGGGCCCAAATATATTTTTATCATGTTCGGGTTACAGTATACGTCATTTTCATGTTGGCAATAGGTGACGCACACATTTGAAATCGCCCTCTCTCCCCTCTCTCTCCCCATCTACCAATAGCATTTTATTATTTTCCCAGTGATACATGCATGTAGTACATTAGGAGACAAAATTAATAAAATCAAAACTTTGTCTATTTTAATAGTAATTTAATGTGATGATAGCAGGTACAGGACAATGTTCATTGTATTGCACAAATTTGGGTTTAATCAAAACAATAAAACATTTTAAAAAACCAGTAGAGGCACAGTTTACAAAAATATGTTAAGTATTTCAAAGTAGACACAGATCTTTTTTTCAGCATATATAGAAGTGTATCAAATGAAGAAAATCAACTCTCCTTCGCTACATGGAAATGACCAGTTTAACATATCGACACTTGAATTGGCAACAATGAAAATACATTACAGGTATACAAAAATAATATTCATGATTTAGGCAAAATACAGTGTCATGTTAAACACTGAAGAAAACAAAACGGTAAAAAAAGGCTGAACATTGATCAAACAATAAGATCTATGCATAACCACTTAGGGTGTCAAAATATTCTTCAAGTAAAATGTTATGTTACATTGAGACATTAACAAATGTACAATTTTTACTTTTTGTGCTAGGATAAAATACAAAACAAAGCAATTATCAGGTAAGTGCAGTTTTAAAATTTTAACGTATCATGATAAACATGTGTTTAGGATTCCGACAAAAGAACAAAAATAATCTGTTACATAATTGTATGAACCTCATCATTGACAATCAGCTGAGTTTATAACCACACATTATTGTTCAAATAGCAAGCAAAGAACTTTAATTCAGAGTAGATAATACTCTCAATAATAATAATACCAAGTTGATTTCACAAACTGTGTAACATAATCTACAAAGCTTATACATACATTGGAATAATTCATTACAAACTTTATAATGAGCTATAAAATTGAACTTCTGTAAGTACATTACAACTTAACAAATTAGGCAATTTCTTTTTTGCAATAGAGGTAAAACCAGGATGAGACAGCTGTGGAGAGAGAGAAAATATAAATAGGTTTTACAGAAGGGTAAAATAGTAGAAATGCAGGGGAGTCTCAGGAAACAATAAGCTTAGCACTTGCATGCAGTGGCCAGAAGAAAAAAATTGCTTGGAATGGATGAGACCTAATTTTTCATGCTCTATTCTGACTTGAATGGCCAATTGTTCTGGCCTATTCAAGACCATTGGAGTCTTGATATTGATAAATATACAATCACATAGACTCACTTCCATTGTTTATTTGTTTTGGTCACAAGTTTAGCTATTTTGCCTACAGAGCAGTAATATTTAACCTAGACGGAACGAACAGAGAGAGAATGAGATAAAATGATACAGAAATGGATAATGTTATACACCAGAAGAACAGAAATCATCTTAAAAGGTACTCTCAAATATGGGAAATAAACTGAATAACAAGAAAACTTGCCTGAAACTTGTTTTGAAATATTCTGCATGTGTTTTGTCATTTCAGTCTTGTACACCATGGCCCCATAACACAAAGGTTTGCAATCAATTGCAAAATGACAATGGCCAATCAAGATCAGCGTTGCATGCACATCTTGTTCAAAAGACTGATCATCAACCAATCAGAGCAGTCATTTCAAATTTGCAATTTTTGCCTAGATCTCTTCTTCAGTTGGCAGTGCACTCTCCTCTCTATTTGAAAGTTGACTAGACTTTCTTGTAGCGAACACTCAAATGTGGTTTCAATTCTGGAGTAGTAGTAGTTGCCATAGAAACTGTCTGTTCCAGGGTGGACTCATCAATCAGCTTGAATGCCCGAGCAATCTGAAAAATGGAAAAACAGTGAAGCAATGGTACTAATTTCATGTTATAATTTTATGATCAACTGATAACACAATCTAACTTTTGAGGATGAAATTCTTAGAAAATTTAGTGTTGAGTTTAATTGAAAGCTCCTTGGTCTGCTTTTTCTTGTAAAAAGATACAGCCCACCTTGATATTAAATTGGTTTTTAAAAGAAACAGAAAATGAGAGGAAAAAGGAACATGAAATCTTCAGCAACATCCTATTAAAAATAAGAAAGCTATGAGTTATGAGCAACTCTGTGATATATATCTTGCAAGGTCCCCACATATTTGCTCAGTACTAAAAACAACAAAAAAGAAATCAGAAATGTATATTTTCCCTAGTGGATTACCAAGGTGAGATGTAGTGTTATTTTCTTTTGGGTTCTTTCTTGTTTCATGGTCTTACCTTGGTAGTATGAGGCAATGAGGCAAATGATGAATGTAGGATACCATTAGACTCTAACTGAAGTTCAGTTCCGTTCACATCGCCTTCTTCTATCTCCACAATACCTGCAAGAATATTAAAAATCATTAATCCTCATTTAGAGGGAAATCTTCAGCAGTTTTCATATCTAACCCTAACCCTAAATTCAATTCTCACTATCACCAGTACCCCCAAATGGCTGGATGTGCGACCCTTGGATGTAATTTTGAGCCACTTGCGGGACTTACATACTTTTGGTGTAGGGTGCAGGCATGTATTTCCTGTATTATATATGTGCAATATACGTATCCAAAAGCCTTTTCTGGATTTCTCTATTGACGCCTGCTACTGACTTCCTGAGATTATTTTACAAGTCCATGATTATTACAGAAGAAGAACTTAGGGAATCCCACTGCATGTCCATCATTTGTAATTGTTCTTTGTCTAATGCCGCTGCCGATTGTGCAGTGATTTCAAACTTGTCTTGCCTTCGGAGAACACATTTTTTCCAAGTCGCACTTTGTGTTGGGTTTGTTGGGTATTTCACCCAAGACACACCTCTCATCTAGGTTTTTTCATTTAATTTTTGTGTGTTATCTGCACACAGCAGATTCACAGTATCACATCATATTCCAACTGACAATTCAGTTTATAAAAATAGAAAATTGCTTAAGATATACTACAAAAATTAAAAAACAAAACAAAGACAAAGTGAAAGATAGCACCATCTAACTATTGCAATGCTTATTACAGACAGCTAGCTAGGTGAGTGTCGGCAAGCAGCCGAGACCGGATCAGCACAGAACTCGACCTACATTTAATTCAACCTCTAAAATCCACTTACCTACATTCTGAGCAGATACAAAAGCAACATGATTTGTTCCGATGTTAACCCTCAAGAAGCCACTGTCTCTGTGCTTTGGCACGTTGTCAGGAGTAAAGGAACTGAAACTGAAGGGGAAAAAGATTATCTGTCATAGAGGATTTACATGATACAAGTCACACCAGTGGTATGGCTGTGGGGAGGCGGGGGGGATGGCACATGCAGCTAGAGGGGCACATGCCCCCTAATCAGATGAAGAAGCAAAAAGGAAAAGAAGGAAAAAGATAACAGGAGAGATACAAGGTAAGAGAAAAATGGGAAATGGGGTGTTGTGATACATGACTAACGAAGTTCATTTCATTTATTTTAAAAAAAAAATCTTTCACATTTCAGTAAAAATAAATGTACCGGTATGTATATTTAAAGAATAAAACATACAAAGAGAAAATAAAAACAAACACAAATAATAATAATAATAATCATGATTCATATAGCATTTGATACTAAATACCGTCAGATATTATTACCCCCCTTCATAGGATTCATTCATCCACAATTCCAACCAAATCCCTGGGGAGTATTCCTACAATATGGTCGATGTGAGGGCATGTGGAATTAACTAACACAATCTATTCGGAACTCTGGATTCTCATTTCTCTCCTGGGTATAAGGTAGTAAATTTAGATTAATGCCTTGAAGAAATTGTATGTAATTGACAAAGGGATAGAAAATGGGCAATTAACTGAATTACTGGTATAGCTGGGGAGCCTTAACAGGAGCCTTATTTTTTGTCAAAGTTATCATTAATAGCTGAATAATTTGTTATAAACTGATTTATTGTGCATCTTTTTACCTGAAATTCAGCAAGGGTTGTCCAACATGAGTGAACTCCAACGTCTCTTTGTATTCAAATGGTTTGATGGTTGGAAAGAATCCCTTAGCCGTCTCTGATTCCCAAGTCCCTAGCAACCAAGAGAGCTGCTTCACAGCTTCATGAAGAGGAGCTGAGGGGAAGAAAAAAATTGCGATATAATCATGCTGCGATATTGAGAAACTTTGAAAAAAATTGAAATACTTGGATAGTTGGGAAGAGTCCTTTTATCATCTTTCTGTTCTGACCACTTCAACCCAAAAATATGGCGATCATGCTTTTACAACAGCCTTAAAAACTTCTTCGTCCGGGTTTTCTCTGGGCTGTGATAGGACCTTGTCTCACATGGTAGGTGCATATCTCACAATATTGGCTATTTTCATACATTACATACGTAAATATTGCTTTTATTATCTTATTATTATCTGGTTGAATTACTATTATATATCCATGCATTCTATATTCTGATACAATGTTTGTTAATGTATTATTGTTTAATAAAGGATGAACGGCGAATAGAGAATTTAACGAATAATTAAGTGCTATATAAACACTTTCCATCAATACTATTATCTAAGAGGTGATACCCAATTTGCATCTTGGTACAAGGTGCAAATCACATGGCCCGCCCCCCCCCCCCCACTCAGTGTTATTTAGGGTACGCATATGCGTGTTCCCTCCTTTTGAAAACACCCCCCTAAGTCCAGTGTGTAAAGTCAATTTTGTGTATGTACGAGCCGGACTTTGGTGCGTGGAAAGTACCCCTTTACCGGACATTTTGGGAACACACATGGTATCCCTCCGTTCACGGAGTTGGGGGGGGGGGGGGGTTGCCGGGTCACATGGTCATGGGTAGCTAATGTTTAATTGGCCGGACAAACGGTACTCAACCATCTTAGGCAATAAGTATAAGAACAGAACTAGATACTGTGGGAGGCTATTGGAAAGACTAACATTTCTTAAAGATTGGAAAAACTAATTTGAACTGAATGAACAATTTTCAAATATTCTTTTGGCTAATTGAAGGAAATATAATTAACAATACTATAACTGCTAGAGTTCATTATCATATTCAATTGTGTTTTGAGTTTTAATGTGGAAAAAATAATCAAACAAACAGTATAGAATTTGTTTGGAAATTTGATTTTCAAATTATTTTTTTCTTTGTTTTTCATATTTCTAATACTAGATGTCAACAAAATCAGTCTTGTTTATCATTCAATTGTTGAGATATAATCTCACACTTTGACATAAACCTACGACTGTTCGTTTAATCTGTATGTTACTGTACGACCAAAGAATAATAATAACTCCTTACTACGACCACCAGGGGCGGATCTAGCTTTTTGCTAAGGGGGGGGGTTTGACCAAAATAATGACGATGCAGAGCATCGTCCACGAGCCGCATAGCGGCGAGCCGATTTTTTTTGGGGTGTTTATTTGAACCCCGCAAGTGATGTTTTCCTGGCATCTATTAACACAATGGAGACCATAAAAAGCAGTGCATGATAACGTCTTTTTAAATCAAGTAACAGCTTAATACACAGTTATATCCAGCCTTTTTATCATGTGTTTGGTTAAGTTACCAGATGAGTTGAATATCTTCTCACGATATTTGCACTTGAAAGGGTTTCTCTCCAGCGTGCGTTCTTTTTTCTTTCTTTTTTTTTCTTTTTTTTTGTTTTTTGGGGCCGCCCAAGGGGGGGGGGGGTTTGAACCCCCTAACCCCCCCCCCCCCCCCCCCCGGTAGATCCGCGCCTGACCACGCCCACGACACACGGGTCCTGACAACGCTCCCACTGCATGGTCGCAGTGATTAAGCCCATGGTAATGTATCGGTCCTAGCAGAGTTCACCTCCGCTGAGCTCGTGGCCTAGAATCGGAGGGAGTTGAGCCAGGGATATGTGAGTTACAAGCCCTGGTTGAGCAATTGAATATTACGATCATGCACACACACACTTCGCATCAAACTGTAAATTGACTGTGTTTATATCATCAATTTCGCACGACAGTAGTTAATAGCTTTAGTAAAAACTTACCAGACATGATGAAGATCAATTCAGCTTCAAATTTAAAGTGTAGATCTATGTGTATGTGTTCCTCGGCCTCGCTCAGTCTTTTGTTTCGATCTAGCTAACACTGCAATACGTCACCTCCTATTCCAGGTCAGCGCGGAAACGTAGAACCCCTCGTAACGCGTAGTACAGAGTGTGTAAAAAAAAGAAGAAAAGGGTAAAGCGTATTCTAATTTCGAATAGGTGATGTTATGACAAACAAAATTCATTTTAATCAAACCATTTTTGAAGTTGGTGATTATTTTTCTGAATATTTTTGAGCAGCAGCACCAGTTTTATCAAGTAGAATGTGCATTAACAAGGCCATTTATTGACGGCGAGGGCTAATTCTCTCTCTCTGATCTCTCTCTCTCTCTCTACTCTCTCGACTTCTCTCTCTTCTCCCACATCCCCCTCTCTCTTGTGTACTTATTAATGAATAAGTATCTTTCAAAATTTGCTCCAACAAGGCTCCACCACGTTTGCTAAATTACTAATCGGAATTCTGTACTTTAGAACAAAAAAACACATAAAACAAAAACAACATACCGGTAGATGAAATCATTAGAAAAAGTAATACATTTATTTTATTTCGTTATTGGCAAATCAACTACATGTACATGTACAAGGTGTCATACACAAAACATATATACAAAGACCATTTTAATACAAGTTTCATAAAGTAAGTGGTCACATTGAATAATTCTTAGGTTTTTTTAAATGAAACTATTGCAGCATTATCTCCAATTTTCAGTGCGGTACATGATACAATTATTGTACAACAAAAGATATCTATCATCTCCAATAAAAAAGAAGATAATACATATTATACATTTCGCAAAGTATTTTTTAATCAAGAATAATAACTCTAGGAGGGAACATCTGTTAAAGAATTTCGTTCGCAGTGGGGGGGGGGGGGGCATGATCTGGAGAATATGTTAGTTTGGCTGATGCACCTTTAAACATAATTTCCTCTAAAAAGTTAGAAACCCCAATAAACAGTCATAATCCAAAATAGGAGAGGGTGAGAGGTACGTCAGTTCACAGAGATAAAATATTCAAGTAAGAAATAAATAAAAAGTGAGATACAAAATAATGTAAAGGACGATCGATAAGAAGGAGAGAGAAAAAGAGATATGCTTTATAAAGGTACAAAACTACCATCAGATAAAAGGGAGCAAGGAGATGGAGGGAAAAAAAGGGGGAACAGAATATAAGTAAAGTATTTACCAAGACAAAAAATAAACAGAGAAAATGTAAGTATCAGAGAGAGATTAAAAACGTATATTTTTAATCTCTCGTCTTATCACTCCTCTCTAACCAAACAGTGGTTACAATACTTTCTTGTAGCAAACACTCAAGTGTGGTGTCAACTCTGGTGTTTTGACTGTTGCCATGGAGACTTCCTGTTCCAGGGTGGATTCATCAATCAACTTAAATTTTAGAGCAACCTGAGATTATGGAAAAGTGATAAAATCATTTATTCAAGAAATCCTTTAAGTTTGAATCAACTTTACCGTCTTCACTCGCTTTTCACCCCATTCTCCGATCCAGTTTTGAATACCCCCCCCCCCTCCAACCATCATCTTTATTTTCCCTTATAAATTCATTCGAAATCCCTCTAATCCTCTCATTGCTTATATTCTAAATAAAATATGACTGAGACAACCTATAGACAACCTATTCCATTAAAAAATGACAACAATCACATACTAGTTCTAGTCGCCTATCCCCTCATCTAGTGAGAAAAGGAAAAAAGGAAGATATAGGAGAAAGGTCATTTTAAAAGAGTCCTTTCTTGAGGACCTAACACTCCCCTGCTTGTCCACTTTGATCTCTCTCATTTTACCCATTGAGCTAAACTAAACATTACCTGCATTAATTCATAAAGGCTTGTTTACATTTTGCTGCATTAAACCATGTGTTTTATTACGTGTACTTAAGCACACTATACTTCACGTTTGTATCTTATAACACATAGATAAGTGAGCATCCATAGGATCTTTGTTGCACAGCCACTTTTTTCGTCCTCACTTGCTACTCATTTAGTACATGAAAAATAGCTGGCCAATAGTAAATCCCCATGGTTTACCGAGGCTTATGTGAACAAGCCTCTAGATGGTGATCTCCTACTTTCTTGTACGTACCTTTGTAGTGATTGGTAGGTCGGTGTAAGACATGTGATGTAGTCCCTTAGACTCTAGATGAAGCTCAGTACCAACCACCTTCCCTTCCTCTATCTCCACAATACCTGCAGGGACACACCAATATAATCAAAATAATGAAGTGTCAACTATACTTCAAGAATCTATCTTCCAATGAGACTGGGATCATGACTTTACTAGCTCACTACAGTCACCCCACCCCAACTAATCTGTATGAAGATAAGTTTAAGTAGATTCATGAACAAAAGCATATTAAAAAGAGGGCAATGGGGGGGGGGGGGGGGGGGCTCATTAAAACAATTTTTGGGATATTATTTTTTTATTTTTAAATTATTATGATGATGATGATGATTATTATCATTATGAATATTATTATTACGATTATTACTATCATTATTATTTTTCATTATTTCTTTCTTTCTTTCTTTCTTTCTAGATATATATATATATATATATATATATATATATATATTTCGGGGGGGGGATGTATTCTACCAGTATTTTAGATTATATTTTCAGGAAGGGGTGGGGGTATGTATTCTACCAGTATTTCAGATTTTATTTTCAGGAACGGGTTGGGGGGGGGGGGGAGGGAGTGCACCCATGCAGTGTGAAGTTGTATTTTGCATTCAATATCCACCTAAGAACATTATATCATGCGTATGTGAATGGTTTCTAATTGATTTTATTGTTCTAAGTCATGGTAAACAACAAATCAAACTTCCTTCCTCTGTGACCAATGGGACAACTTTTGAGTGATGCCCTATACCATGCAGGGCTGATCAACATAACTCAAGAAGATCAAGATCAAAAACTCAAATTTACCAATATTCATAGCTACCATAAAGGCAACGTGATTTGTTCCAACATCAACCCTCAGAAATCCACTCTCTCGATGCTTTGGCTCATTTTCAGGCGTGTAAGCCCCTGACCTGAAGAGACAAAAATGGGTTTTAACTTTTATCAGTTATTTATTTTTAGCATTCTATGACAATAATATCCCCAGGACTATAATTTCCTGGACATTTACCCTGGTACTTACCATCACGTAGACACAAAAAACGCCCCCCCCCCCAAGAAAAAGCTCCATATTGATGGTGCTACATAATCAAGGGGTCAATCACTTCGGAGGTTTAGAGATAAATGTCCTTCTTCCTCTTCTTCTTGAGACACTATGTCTACATAAGCCCCGCTCATGACAGGGTGCAAGATCTGGCCTTAATTGGCATTGAACCTTTACACATCTTTGGGAGTACAGGATTCTGGTAGGAGGGAGGAGCAGACAAAAGGGTGTTTTATAATCTTTGACAAAATAATATGAACTCAAGTGTATTATTAAGGCTCTCACAGGTTGCTGCTAAATTTCTTGAAATGAATTATATTCCTACTTGAAATTCAGCAAGGGTTGTCCGACATGAGTGAACTCCAACGTCTCTTTGTATTCAAATGGTTTGATGGTTGGAAAGAATCCCTTAGCCGTCTCTGATTCCCAAGTCCCTAGTAACCAAGAGAGCTGCTGTACGGCTTCATGCAGAGGAGCTGTACAAAGATAAATGTCGTAATATGATGCAAATTAAATTTGCTTGAAATGACAATATTGATTTACAAATCTTAAGGTAATTTAGCGAATGTTGCATTATGACATTAGTGTTGTATAATACCCACTGGAAGAAAAGTACTAGAAAAGTATATTAGAACTATATGTACCTGTTCCATATTGCCTTATCTGAGAGACAGTTCGAGGGATATGTCTGAGTAGAACTTTTGCTCCTGCAATAAATTAGAGAAATGAATTAAATAAGTTCTTTATCACAAATATTTGTTTAACTGCATCTACTTTTTTCGGGGGGGGGGGGCGGGAAAAAAAATCATACTAGGCCTATCCTAGCTTTTTGTTATGCGATCCATGCATCCCTAACTTTAAAAAATAAAGAATACAAAAAATATATATATACCCCCCCCCTCCCCATATATGTATACATGTTTATACACCCACATGAACTAAATTATATATCCATGTTTATATACCCCCATGAACTAAATTATATATATATACATACATTGTTCGGTTCGTAGACTTTTCAGCTGACATGAAATATTGACTATTCTAGGTGAATTATATCATAACCATAACAATGTTCACTCCATACAGAGCCATGCAAGTCAATGCCAGATAATATAACTCTGTCAGGAAGCAGCTGGTCTGCTCATCTCCGCTAACAGCGCTATAATAATCATATAAAACTTACGAGCTCCAGACATGATCAATCTAGTCTAATCTGAATTTACAAATGATTCCGAACGCGAACAAAAGCTGCATATGAGCCAAACACTAACAGTAACTTTTGAAATACCATAGGCGTAGCATATAAGCATAGCCAGGCTAGGTCATTGGCTAAGTCACGAGCATGTATTTATGGACCATAGTACAATGTACATTTTAATCAAAGGCCATCGCATCCCAGGTAGTGCAGTTCCGATTTCACGTGAACTTGTACTTTGACACACATGTGCACAAGGCCAGGGTGTGTATGCAAAAGAAAATGAAAACAACTAGATCGTTTCATATATTATTATTCAAAATATTTTCAACATCGATATTCAACATTGTCTTTTATTCGATTTTGACTCTTCTTAACACCTCACTTTTCAATAGAGAAGCTAATTTAAAGCAAATTATTATTATTATTATTATTATTTTATTACACACCCTGATTTTTCTGTCAGTTAGGGGATTTCCCTTGTTGTGCATGCGCGCGTACGTTTCCTTCCGGTATACAGTCGTAAACAACACTAGTGCGTCTCATTCACACGTACGTAAACAACACACGTGCACGGTATTTACTGATAAAACTCTCTTAGAGGTCTAGACCTATGTGAATACGTGAGCATGCAGTTCAATTTCAGATTTTCGGGAGAAGTTAACTGCAGTGTCTTTGTTATGGTTGGAGTGGTATATGAGGTGAGTATACGTAGTAGATACAAATACTTTACTTACTTTACTTTAAAACACGATGTTGTAGGTCTAAGCCTGTTCATCGATCCAGGATTCTTCCGTAATAAACATAATAATAAACATGCACAAAGACACATCTGACAATGACATGGTCTGTGTCTTAGTTACTTGACTTGAATTGAACTAGAACCGTAGTACTAGTAGAAGTAGAAGTTGTAGGCCTAGATCTACGTAATAAGTTATTGAACAAGTTGAACAATTTGACTTTTTTTAGTTTTAGTTTTAGTTTGAGATCTAATCTAATTGTACCGAGGAGCTCCTATCTCCTTGAGTAAACACATGCTCATGCATCTGAGCTGAAGCAGGCGAGTCTGGCAAGGCTAGATCAAAACTAATTTACTCATATTCATGCATGTTTTTATCTTTTACTTGAGAAATTTGTTTTGCTTTGTTAGCTGCGTACTATTAAGTTATGTTCTTGTGATGTTCACCTTCAATTCCTCGTTTTGCAATATAGTCTAGCTAGATCTACCAAGTAAAAAATTGTCAAATCACTGCATATATAGTACAAGTACGAGCAACTCAAATTGATCCATTGATGTGTTTCAATCAAGTTAGATTTTTCTTCTTCTTCTTCCAAGGAAAGTGCTGCTTCAAGGCCTTGAAGATTGCGTACTGTGAATGTGATTCAACAGCTGAACATGGATATCCTGGAGAGATTCTTCCCAAGAGTCTCGTGTCTTGAAGACTTCCTTAGAGATCTGAATGGATGTCCACCTCTCTGCATCCCCAAAGACAAGGCTGGGTATAGGAATCTAGACTAAGAAAGTTAGAGCACTCTAAATTTAGGACAGAATACTTCAGGTTTAAATCATTTTAGCTTACAAATGCATGATAATGTATCAAAAGGAAATGGAAAGATCTTCATCAGACAGTATGGCTCGAATTCACAAAGGAGGTTTGTCGACAAACCAAGGTTTATATACGTGATATGACACGTTTTTTACAAACCTGGTTGTAAAAATGCGTCGAAACGCGTCAAATGATGCACGAAAACCAAGGTTTGTCGACAAACCTCCTTTGTGAATTTGGGCCTATGTGGTTGTGGGTTGAAGAAAATTCAAATCTAGGAAGGCTTACTTCGACATCAGGTCATCGTGTCCGGTCGGGTCGGGTTACACAAATTTTTGTGAAACAAAAGCAGAAGATTGAGTGAAGATGCAGATTGACTTTTTGTAGATTTGCCATAAGTTTTTCACAAGGTTTCTGGAAAATTGGGACAAACCATTAGTAGATGCATGAGAGGCGTTTATTTCACAAACATTATCCCCGACATTTGGTGAATAAAGGGGCATGTTTTGACGAAAGGTTGGGTAACGTGACTACACGACCCGACACCATGACCTGATGATTCAAAGTAAAGTGGCTGAAAATATACCAGTATTTTGTACACTTTTCTTTAACCATGGTTCCATGTGAAAATACCTGATTTCCCATGGAAGTGAAAGCAACCAGAATATAATGAAATAAACTAATTTTCTTGTGTTTTTCAACATGAGCGATGTTAAATCATACTTGCATTGCAGTTCAAAATTATGATTTGTGAGTTTATTTATGTTTCATTCATCTTAAAATTAACTTAACTTATGTTTTCTTTCAATTGACCATTTCTTGTAATTTTTTTAACCGATAATACTTGGGAGATATTTTAATATTTTTCTCATCAAATATTTTTAATTCTGTAAATGAATATTAAGATCATAATCATTTTGCTAAATGATTAGCAATCTAATTAATCTAATAATGGATAGTGGATATTCAAAGGCTTGTAGAATGTTCATCTTGTTGCATTTGCTTGTCATTTTTCTCTCTCCTTGAAGCTACCGAGCCTTCCTGCAGTCGACTCTCGTAGGAATCCCATCATGTCATATTAGCTATCAAGGGCCATTGGATTATACACAGCATTCTGATCATATGGAAGTTATCAACCGAGTGTTGTTGGTAAGTTGACAATTTTGTCAATAAGATTTTCAATACTGGTTTAAAAGTTCTTATATCACATCCAAAAGAACAGATTATCTGTAACAGTTTAGATGTCTAGAGTTTAGACATCTTTCTCACTTTTCTGATCATCAATAGTTGTTGTTTTCGCGATTACTGCGCCGTACTGCGTACTTTAGGACGACTTTTAATACTTCAACTAGTTGTATGGTTTCGTTTGGCCATAATCCAGGATTCTCTTGCCCATAATTAAAGGAGAGTCTGAGTTTGCAGGTCCAAAGAATTGATGAACAAGTAAAAAAAAAAAAAAAGCTATGGGGTGGGGTGGGGAGAGGGTATAATAAAGCCTCATTTATGGCTTAGGAAATTTGCTGACGAAAAATAAGTGTAATGTAAATGAACTGAAACCTGTGTGTATAAAGATGTCTTGATAGAAAAAGGAAAACAAGTGATCTTTATATAGCCTATAGGTTCCTTTAATACCAGTTTCAGTGATGGATGTATTGATTGATTGTGTATTCCTATTTTACTTGCAGAGACTGCAACACCAAGGAAAAGGAGGAAAGAATGTCCTACTGAACGGTTTTACTTCTGTGAGTAAAATAATGTGCATTTGTTTTGTCTGTTAAGTATGAAATTAAAGGCTGCTGTTGGAATTCCAATAGACTAGCGACAGAATGGATGCTACTGTAGCATCTTTAACAGAAGTATCTTTGTCATTCATATCCAGTGAAAAATGGTGATTAGTGGCGCAAATCGGATTGTCGTATGGCTCTCATAGCTTTTGTCATGCGCATGGGTTTGATTCCTGCGCTGAGCAGACAGAAATGCAAAAATGATTTTCGCCGTGTTGTATGTAAGTGTGCCCCTCCCCTCTGTTCTTAATGCAGGCTCAGGTTCAGGGGAACACTCTCCGTTCCTCAGACTAGAACGTTAACTGGAGGCCCGAGTGTAGGAGAGTTGCACTCTATGCATGTTAATGTGCTACACTTCTCGCAAAGAGTAGGGTGTAAACTCGGGGCTTAGTGTGGCTGCATTCAAAACTGGTAATGTTTCTACAAATCTTCCTGATAGGCTGCATAGCCCTTTGAAGATTAACAGAAGAAGAATTAATGTACCCCCTTTTTGGGGGAATTTGTCTTTATGAATATATATACAGTATGAGAAATGTTGAATTTTTAAAAATTGGCAGTGGAGATCAGAAGGTGATTATGCAGGGATCCTTCCTTCGATAAATGTTCCGAACAACAACAGTAACCAACTCAGGATACCATTCTGGAGCAAGCTGCTAAGCAGGTAACAATGATTATTATCATCATCTTAATCATCGTCATAATCATCCTCCCCCTTCTCCTCATCATCCTCATTATCATCCTTCTTATCATCATCATCATCATCTTCACCAACTTTTGTTTTCTTTTTTTTTTATGGCAAAATACATATTTTTTTGTTATACAGGGGTTGTATAGAAACATATTTTGATTTAAATTTTATTGAGGGAAAATATAAATTCTGATAATTTTTGGTACAGAGCCAATGGGAGGTGGCCTAGCAAGATACATCACAGAGTTGCCAATTTGTGTTTGATTGATTTTTTTGTTTTCAGTCAGAATTTGCCCCAACTTTCACTGACCAGTTCCTCTCATTTTTCTGCTTCAATTAAAACCAACGTAATATCAGGATGAACTTCCCTTTAAAGGCAGTTGTAACTATTGTCCTGCAGGTGGTTTTCCAAACGGGAGAGATGAAAGCAATGAACAAGCAGAAAAATCTCAAAGAAGGCCTCTTCCGTATTTTGCTAATCCTATACATCATCAATAAATTGTTGTGTAGGTGGAGATTTAAATGCCAGTCTGTTTGTGTCGTTTTTTTAGAATTGGAGATGAGTTGATGATGCACATTCTGGAGAATCTGTCTATTTTTGGTGCAGCTCCACCATCCTGCTATATTCAACTTACAGGTGAGAAACAATGGGCTTTATTGAATGTGGCTGTTTTTAGAAACATGTCTCTACAACTAATTTAATAATGCCTACCATGAGAAACTTTAACTGGTGTTTTTAAAAACCGATGGGATTGGGGTATGATTTGTTCTAGTTATTATATATATATTTATATTTTTCTTTCAATAACAAAAATTATAAAAATTATTAAAAAAATTATTTAAAAAAAAAAATTGGCTGCCGTTTTAACTGTATATTGTTGTAGATTAGAAAATAATATCTCTGTATTAGTCACTGTAATAACATAGTTTTTATACACTTGTAAAGGACTTTTTTCTTTTGATTTTATTGGGTATTGAATTGGCTGGCTTGATGCTTGATATTATTTAATATAATTAGTTTACGATACAAGCCAGTCAAATCAATCAGGGAACATTACTTTCAGCATTCAGTTAAGCCAGCCCTGTTTCCACTTAGATTCCAATGCACGTTTGATGATTTTCTACAGGTACCCCACTGAGTATGTTGATATCCTCCTTACCAACCAACACACCAAGTCCTGCCAAAACATCCACAGTTGAACAAAGGTTCAAACAGCGGAGAAAGAGTTTCCAAGTTAAGGATGCTGCCAAAGGAGGGAAGGTTGATCGATGCGATGGTGACGGAAGGAAAGTTCACGGAAAGAGGAAGAGAGATGAGGATGCAGGATGCAACCAGGGAGATGCCAATGTTGCCAAATTCCGAAGAGGAGGTTAGTTTATAAATCAATCTTATCTTGTCTGTTCCTACCGATATCAGAAATGTGAGAGGAATAAATTTTCAAGAGCAAAATCTGATTTATATAGTGCATTTATAATGATTAATCTCTCTACATAATTGCTCGTTTGATACACATGTAATTTTGTAAGATTATTCATATCAGATATTTGCCTTTCACAGACTACACATGCAAATGGTGACATTGCACTTAAACACACAATATATATTAAAGAATAAATAATAGAATTTAGAAAGAAAAAAAATAAAATGGGGAACAAAAGAAGACAATGGGATATGCATCCAGAGATGTTTATATGTGTGTATATAACATAGCAGAGGGGTCAGCTCCCCTCATGATAAGAATTGGTTTGTTTATAGCGATCCGGGATCAAGTTCACTTCCGATGAGTTTAGTTACTTTTTTCCATCGCTAGTTTTCACCAAGGCGATGATTTTTTCATCATGTGTCTAGGCAGACTCCATATTGGAAGACTGATAGGTTTTCTTGTACATACTTGCATTTTGTGGGTTCAAATCCTCTTGCATCGTTATTCCAGTATTTTTCAACTTCTTGCGTGCCTTGATGATTTTGTTGCGTTTCCGATAGGTACAGAGTTTGACAATGATGGACCGCGGCCGTTGTCCAGTGCACTTCTCTCAGTGCGATGAGAACGGTCGATATCATTACGCATTAGGGGGTGTGAAGTTTTGTGTTGCTGATGTCGCAGATCAGCTGATCTGTGTCTTCATTACCATTTTCTTGAACACCAAAAATGCGCAATGATGAACGCCTCAAGTATTGCTGTAGATTGTTTGTTGCCATCTCTAACTCCTGAAGTTTGTTTCCCTTCTTCTGTAATTCTTCCTCTACCTTCTTCAATCTGTGTTCCCTGTTATCTATTGTGACTTCAAGGTCATGAATTCTACTCTCATTGCGCTCAATCATTTGTTGTAGTTTCCCAGATGTTTGATCAGCGATTTCTTTCGCAATAGATCTAGCAATTTCCTTAATCTGTTGCAAGGATTTGTCCGTCTGAAATAATTCAATGATGACCTCACTTACACTTACAGCACTCACTGAATTGGAACAAGTTGAAGGCCTAGACATTTCAATGAAGAACAGACAAGCAGGTGGCACAAATATGTGATGTCTATAGTCTAATCTGATGAACAGCGACTAATAAAATAATTGTTGATTTTACTTTCAGTGTACACTGTATTCAGCTTATTGTTTGTCTGTTAAGTAAAGTACCCATTGAATTACAATCCATTTTGGTCTTAACAAAACTTGCCATTTTTAAGATCCCCTGTAACTTAGAGGCACTCATTCTTGTTAGATGGTTCCAATAATTCACATTTCTGGTTATACTATTCCAGAGCAAGGGATGAGGCAGCCTACACATAGGAAAGAGGCTGAGAATCGTGAAGAATTTAAGAAAGATCCCAAGGTTCTTGAGAGCATGATCACAGGACTGGAGAGAAGCTATTACATTCTAAATGCGTGCTATTCAAGGACTGCGGGACGGACTTTACTAAAACACGGTGAGTCATCAAGAAAAGTGTCAATGTTGATGATTGATCCCTTCTCCACCAATAAAAGTTGATAATAAATGAACATTTAAAGCTTGTTCACATGAGCCATTGCAAACTGCGGTGGTTTACCAAGAATTTTTTTTTCTTCAGCGTAATGTGTTCACATTTTTGTAGACCTTTGCTGCACACAATTTCTTTCTTCTTCCCCACTTTCCATTCATTTAGTACACAGAAAAGAATGCCTCAAATTACTTCATGCTTCACGTTTTTGTAGGACCTTTGCTGCATGCAGTTACTTTTTTCATCCCCACTTTCCATTCATTTAGTACACAAAAAGAATATTGTAAATTACTGCAATATGTGAACAAGCCTGTATTAGGAAAATCTTTTAGGCCTAATCCATTAGATTTGATGTATGACACTTATTTGATTGACGATTAATATGCTTTCAATTTCTCTCAATAGTCAAATTCCAGTCTTCAGCCCTGTACCTGACAATTAACCTCATCCTATCACCATAATAAATTCCCTGGTGCACAGTGGCGCCGATATATGGGATCATGAGTTGTTTTGGATTAATAGTTGGTTTGGTTTGATGGTTTGTTTAACCGGACTGTTAAGAAAGCATGTGTATGCTTGTAAATAAGCAATCAGTGGACCAATGGCTTTAAATCCTCTTTGAAGGACTTGGTAATGAGAATTAATGCCTTACCAGAGGGAGCTAGCGCGTCAACTTGGTTTCAAACCCGCGACCTCCCAGTTACGAGACAACTGCTCTACCACTGAGCCATCAGGCAAAGCCCTTTAACCTAATTGAGAATCCAATCACTATCCAAGCCCTAATCCTTCATCATCATGATCCTATGATAGTATGATATACATCTACAACTGTATCATTAAAGATAAATCTGTTCTATGAATATTCAGATCTCATTTCCAAGCTACCTGCCTCAAACAGCGGTGCCCAAATGCTGACGCAACACATCTTCAACTCTCCTCACAGTAGTGCAATGGCCCCTGGGAAATATGACAAGACTGTAAGTTATGACGGGAAGGGAAAAGGTGAAATTGGCCTGCAAGGAGATGACAAAGGCAGGAAGAGAAAAAAGGTTAGATATGTCGTGAGACTTGATCATTCATTCATTCATTCGTTCAAGGTTTTTACTTAGAAAAAAACATACATTGTACATCAATGTACATGCTGCAGCTAAAAAGATAAAATGTATGTGTTTACAATGATCAAGGATACATATAAATAGGAAAGAATATCCATTCACAAAACATATCTACATTATCGTAAATGAAATCATGACAGATGAAATAGTCGTCTGGTTAAAAAGACAACTGTTCATATATACAAATAAAAAGATTGGGTTTGAAAAGAAAAACTTAAAACAATCAGTGATTATTAAGAAGATCAATAAAATATGGTATTGCACTTTGTTTAAAACGAGAGGTTATGCATTTATATTGACTATACTTCTCTTTATTTCGTAATGACATGCCAACAATTTTTCATTCAGGAATCCAGCCTTTGCATTGTGGGTTATTAATTAGAGATTCAGCAAAAACAAAACATAATTTTTCAGAAGTTTGATTTTATATTTCACTCCTATATTCCTAAGTTCCAATATCCCACAATTTTTGGATACTCCCATAGGTGTACGAGGATGGGGTGGGATGGGGGCTTCATTTGTAAAGTTCCGATAAGAGGGCAGCTAGGTGCCAGAATATCCATTATATATGGGCATGAGATGCTCAAATAGTCTTATATTCTGGCAGGAGGTGCCCGGATATGTTATTTCTTTAATTCTAACAAAGAAGGTGTCAAATATTTTGCAGGAAATTTAAAAACTGAAAAGTTCAAATTTGGGCATAGGGGATCAGCCCCCCCCCCCCACACACACACAATGTCCATACACCTATGGTTATCCCTATGGTTATCCTATGTTCTGATATCTCTACATGTATGTTCAAACGTAAGCTACATGATTAGGCGAAAATTCCTTAATCTTGATTTATTTTGAAATAAGAAAAACATGTTATTTTTATCTATCGGAATAGCTCCAACGCACCTGTCGCCGTCTGATCAAGGTTCAAGCTTTACTCAAGACTTTCCTCACTCAGCATAGGTGAGTATACTTCATGTGTATGATGTAAAAAAGATAGATATATGTAATACAACCACTCTCCTTAGTACCTCACACTGATCAAAATGTATGCTCCTACTTTAGGTACTCATTAAAGTCTATCTGCACTACTTCAAGTTTCAAGTTTCAAGTTTTTATTTATTTCACTTTATCAAAAATAACACAATTGAACATAATGAACAATGGTAATTATTATAACTAAACATACAATATAGAAAACATAATGTACATGATAATAGTTATAACAGAAAATACAATCATATAAATCAATTAGTAAAGTGGGGTATCTACTAAAAAGCAAAGCTTGTATTATGTAGGTCCCGGTTCATAGGTTTGTGTATAAATAAGGGTATTTGATTTACAAAAGCATATGATTACACAAGGGTTATCTTTAAGTGACACATTTTACTATACATATCGTAAACAATTGAAAAAAAGGAAGAGTTCTGTGCTTTCCTCAGCGTAAACAAATATATATATATAGCAAACAATGCCTAAGCGGTGCCGTTGGTCCCCCATGATCCCCTTTTTCTTATGTTAATTAAGAGCTGATTTGATGCGATAACCACCTGTCAGTGACCATGGCAGGGTGGTCTAATCCATCCTGGCCATACTAGTGCAGACAGGCTTTAAAGAAAACAATATTTTTTTCTTCAGGAAACTCAAGCTCAACAGCATCCTAAACCACCAGTGCCCTCTGAATCTGCCTCAAGACAGCCCACCCTCAGACCATACCAACACCAGTCATCAGGAGTGCTCCACAGGAACACTGGGTCAAAGGTCACACACCAAGAAGACATCACTACCTCCACCATCTTCTGGTGAATGTGCGTCTTGTGAGAAAAGCCTGGCAGAGCTACGGGAAGAAAGTATGCTTGAGGGTTATTCACCGAAGGTGTTTCACCGGAAGAGGCCCAAACAGAGCGTTCTAAACAACACACAGGTATCATCGGTAAAGCAGTTTGATGGAACAAGGATGGAGGAGAGCGTGATACAAGTAGATGATGGAAGAGGAGGAATAGAACAGAGGAGAAAAGATGATGGTAGAAAAGGATCAACAAAGAAGGTAGGAGAGAGTATCAGAGAGGGGCTGAGGGACAGAGTAGGCCTTGGTGGAACTGAGGAGAGGGTAGGTAATGTCAGAAGAAAGAAGAAAGGAGAAATGGTAAAGTCTACCAAGGCCCAGTCCACCACTGATGAGAGAAAATTTGATGAGAAGAATGGGCACTCCAAAAGCCATCCAGGTTCCACAAAGGACTTTGATGTGTCCCAGTCTCGAAGTGTTAGGATGGAGATGGATGAAAATGCTACCAGCTCCACTGCAGGTGATGTCCTCCAAGAGACAGACAGTATTCCATCTCAACCTCACATGAGGTTAAGAAGGGAAACTAATACAGAGACTGAGACAGGGGTGGGGTTGCCTAGTGGCGAAGTCACTGTAGACAATGATGATGATGATACCTTGACCGTTTCAGGCAAAATCCTGTCTCAACCTGATAAGAGGTTAAGAGGAAAGACCAACATGAGGGCTAAGAGAAATACACTGCTGATTGGTGATGGTGTCCAGAGAGAATCCCAACGTGACAGGAAGATACAACGCAAGTCTAAAACTAAAACAGGGAGGCAGTTGCCTAGCGATACAGCTGCTCCAAGTGACCATCCCAAGAGGAATGAGACTCCAGATAGCATGCAATTCCAACTGAAGAGGAAGATGAAAAAGACGACTGATACCAAGGACAAGCCAAGGATGCGATTGCCTAACGATGCAGCAACTCTGATCAAGATGAAGACAGATCCATGGCAGGTCTGTCTTTTTCTGCGGCAGGTTCTTCTCAAGGTTGTCCCAGATGAGCTTTGGGGAAGTGTGCACAACAGGAATGTCTTCCTCAAAGGTTTCTAAAACTGCTTGGTTGCTTTTCTTTTTCCCCCCTTCTTTTCCTTTTCTATGACAGCTGTCATTTCATTGTATGTTTGTATATAGTTTAAAACAGGAAAACATTTTATTCAAACTCCAAGTGATCATTATGTAAAACGTATCAACAAACTGCAGCAGGGTGATTATGTACATATACCCTTAAAACACAGTAGTTAACTTGTTTAGCCCTTAGTTTGAAATTGTATTCCTCTGTTGTTAATGATATTTTTTGCATATAATGGAATCGTATATCGTTACCGTTACCTTTGACAGCCAATCAGCGCTCGTTATATTTGCGCCTTGTTCTTTTTAGTTTCCGTTTATATTGATCGATTTCGGCTTTCTGTTTCATTCTTGCATTTTACTCTGATGAGTGCAAGTCAAAAAGCTTAAGTTATGGCTCTCTTCAACGCTATTCTCCGATTTTGTAGTACTAATCATCTTTTCAATCGTGTATCAGATAAACAATTTTCAATTATTGCTGATAATTTAGGAGTGTAGATTCTTTGTAAATTGCAGTCACTGCACTCTAACCTTATATTGTCAAACCCTGAATTCCAAATGGTGTTGATATTTTCTGAATGATTGTTTGATTAATACTGTTATTTGTTAATGATGATTATATTCCATGTAGGTGTGAAGAAGTTTGTACAACTTGGTCGTTTTGAAAGACTGTCTCTCAGGGAACTCACTGAAGAAATCAGGGTATGTAGGCACAAATTGTTAGTACTTTAAAAACTTGTATTTACTTAATTCATGTTAGACTTCAAACTTTAGCCAGTTCTAAAGGTCTGCGGTACCAATAACATACATTTCATTTATATGCAGTCTGACATTATATCAATTCTTGCGGGCCTCCAAATTTTTTTTCTCTCCTCAATAAAGATTGGTTGCCACATTATAATCTTGATCAGACCTGCAAATAATTTGATTCATAACACATTTTGATTCTTTCTGAGAGTTTGAAAGGCAATTTATTAGGTTCGGTTTTTCAGGCAGGAATTATGAGAGTTTGAGTATTCAAAGTCATGTGTCTCTATAGAAGATAATACAGAAGCTTAACATCCTTGATATGCTAATTTTCCTCTGTGTTGCAGGCGGAAGATTGCGATTGGTGCCAGCTTGAAAAGTTCAGAGGTCGCGATCCACCCTTCACATCCGTGGTCAAACAGCGCCAGCTAGTGACAGACTTCTTTCACTGGCTGATGATTGGTTACACCGTTCCTCTTATCATGGTGACTACTTGAAAGGAAACTTATATCTTTGTGTTTTATGAGAGTTGAAAAATGAGGGAAAAAAAATCACTTATTAAAAGTATGAGCAAAGCCAAGAATCTTTTTTTAGGAAATTATTCAATTTGGATAAATTTATGAGAATCTGGAGGTAGTAACTCGGGTCTTTCAGGGCTTACATGTTGTGCTTTTCTTGTACTTATGTGAAATTGTTCTGCATATAAAGATACTCTATATAAAGGGCATCTGTTATGAATAATTACGTTTTAAATGCAACTCAGAATATCAAATACCTTCCTGATTGGTTGAACCTTAAGTTGTGTTTAATATTTTTAGAATTTGCATTTTAATAAAGCCAGGGTAGAAATAGGATTGCAGGGCCCATAGGGAGAATATAATACCAACGAGGCTACCCTGGGTAAACAAGACATATTATTATTATTATTATTACTAATCCAACTTATTATGCAAGAGGACCCTAGATTACGATAAATGGCATGAGTAGGAATATGAGTAAATGTATGAAAGTTTTTGGCTCGATTATTATCCAAGTTATAATGCCAACCTTTCCCATTCCTTTTTCTTTGACAAATAAAAGAGAGGAAGCAAAAAAGGTTTTGCATTGTTTATTATCATCATTCATTGTTCTTTCCTTATAAACCTATTCATCTCACTTCTCTGTTAGATGTGCTTCTATGTGACAGAGAATTCTAGTTCCAGGAACCAGCTCGTATTCTACCGGAAGCCTGTCTGGCTCCTGCTGGAGAAGATAGGCATTCAGTGTAAGGAAAAAAGAAAAAAAATTACCTTAAAGTGACTCAGTAACATTGCCTCAGACTCTGAAACAAAATCCTGGATTTAGCTTATGATGCAATCGTAATTTCAAACCTTTAGGTCAGTCAGGAATCCCATGACTTTTACAAGCCGATCGCCTGTCTGATTATCACAATATTTTGAAGCGCAATTTTTTTAGGGCTTCAATATTACACCATATCACAGACACTGATAACACGTAGGGCTATGCATCTCAGATTTAACATTGTGAAACGATGCCTTTAAATTTTCAAAACTTATTCTTCTGTCTTAGGGCTGCATTATTCCTTAAAGAAATTTGAGATGAAATTAAATGGAAGAGGTGGTAATTTATGTGGGAAAAATGATAAGTTCTTATTTGTTGATGTGCTTCCAATTTAACAAATGTAATGCATCTAGAAGTCTTAAACATTTTCGGCTTTAGAAAATGTAATGCATTTAAACTCAATGTGGCAAGAGCTGATTATACATTTCTTCCTTTTGATTTTGTTTGTGGTTTATTTATTTGAGCCAGACTACAAATAATTATTTCATTTCACTAGAATTCTTCTGCTTTTTCTTCGCAGATTATGTGTCTCATGGAGTCATGAAGCCTATGAAAGAGGTATTATGTCATTGTTTTGTTTTCTGTCGTCTCAAAGAAC
Organism: Strongylocentrotus purpuratus; assembly: GCF_000002235.5. Lineage (NCBI taxonomy): Eukaryota > Metazoa > Echinodermata > Echinoidea > Camarodonta > Strongylocentrotidae > Strongylocentrotus > Strongylocentrotus purpuratus. The sequence continues at coordinate 21,637,160 of NW_022145597.1, forward strand.
TTCTCTCATATTTTGTACTTTTAATAATATGTTGATATTAATATGTGATTTAAAATGATATTCAATACTGATGTTAATGACTAATGATTAAGATATAAAGATTCAATGGTTAATGTGTTTTATTGCCAAATTTCCTGAAAAGGTATTTACATGATTTTGAAGTACCCAATAATAATACTCTCCCATTCTCTCTCTCTCTCTCTCTCTCTCTCTTGTTTGTTTTCTTTGGGAGGGGGACATTAAAAGTGGGGGTGATTTTGTACTGTTGAGGGGGGGGGGTGCCCTTGTGCCCCCTAGTTACACCACAGTTAATAGACAATGTGCTCATCAATCTTGTCCATCATCTTGTTTCAGAATGATGTGAAGAAGCTTGTATCGGCCGGTCTAACTCTTGGCTTCTCTAGACTGCGCTTTGTTCCTAAGACTAAAGGTCTTAGACCCATTACAAGGATGGGCAAGTCTGTCATTGAGGAGAAGAAGGTCAGTCAAAGTCAGAATAATCCATTCAAACCTGTTTTTAAGGACCACCTTTATAAAAAGACCACATTTTGGGGAATATTTGTATTATTGACTACCGAGGGTCTCCCACTAAAACCTGTTTTGAAGTTCCTGTACATACAAGTCTCCTTGTCTCCTTTGTCTTTCTGTCCAGGTTCCACCATCTTAGTAAAATCCTTGTTGTACTTACCAGGATGTATATTGAAAAAATTAGCAATTTTACCAGAAGAAATTATGTATGATGATGATGGACAGTAATAAACAAATAGTAAAAGGAAAGCATGCTTGTATTTCACAATCTAACCATTATAGAAAAAAAAGCAAGATATTTTTTTGTTCCATTTATGCCTCCTAGGGCCTGAGTGTGAGACTTCTTCTTCAGGATCTGTTTGATGTGTTGACATACCACAAAGTAAGTCATGTAAATGTCTGATTACAATCATGATCAGAATTACAATTGGAATCAGGATGAAATGAATGCATTTATGCACTATTCCAAAGTATAAAAACTAGGGTATTTGTGTTTGAAAATGCATACTATCCTATTGGTTGAATTGTGATCATGTGATGTTCAATAGATTTGTTATACTACATGGTTGTGTTGTGTTTTCATTTATTTGGGCTTTCACAGTTGATTGTGGTATCCTTACACTTTTGGTTGACAATTTTATGTCCTTTATGTATCATCATAATTTGAAGTGTGTTGCCAGGATTTGCACGGTGAAAATCTCAAAATTTGTAAAAGAGCCAAAATATTGGGGGAAAAAAATTGCAATTGAAAACATTCCTATAGTATGGTGGCAAAATATTAATTATAAGCAAAATTACAGTCATTTTTCTTTTCAAATTTGAATTGTGCAAGTGGCAGTGTTTTATTCACCCCATATTTTGTGTACAAAATGAAGGCTTCAGTCTTTTGATCTGAAATTTTGCACATGCTTTCTTTAACTCGTCCTGCTGCTATGAACAAGTTTTGAGATAAGTTTCTGATATGGGCTTTAAATGGGGCTAGTTTTCAATTTCCATCTTCTGTTTTTGCTGTTGTATTTCCTCAGATCAACCAGCCATCTGTGATGGGCTCTTCATTGCTTGGAATAGATGGTATTTATCACAAGGTATTGAAGTTCATTAAGGATAGGAAAGAGAGAAAGGATACCAGGTAAGCTAAAGAACATTTTTCATGCTATTAAAAGAAAATGGAGCCTCTTTAATCTCTTTCTCTCTCTTTCTCTCTCTCTCTCTCTCTCTCTCTCTCTCTCTCTCTTTCTATTTCTCTCTCTTTCTCTCTCTCTCCCCCTCTCTTTCTCTCTCTCTCTCTCTCTCTTTCTCTCTCTCTCTCTCTCTCTCTCTCTCTCTCTCTCTCTCTCTCGCTGTCAAGTGATAATAAACTCTAGTCATTACTGACCAGCTGTTCTACAGGATTGTTGTAATTTTGTAAAATTGTTGATTTATTAAAATTCTCAATATGAGTTGCTATACAGGTCATTAATCATTTACTATGTAAATGTTTATTTATAATGCAGTGCTGATCTTCATATCTTTTGGCATAGCTTTCCAGAAAAATTATTGTCTATACTGTATTCAAGTTTCCAATTACTAAATTTTGACTTTAGCATGGCAAAGGGGGTGAGAAAAATTATTTTGTTTTCATATTAGGAGCTTGCCTCCATGTAATTTGGTGTTTAGACAAGTTATGTAGAATTGTCTCTTGCTATGGCCACAGATTAACATTTCCTTGACATCTTCTGATTTGTCTATACTTTGATACAGACATTTACTATTTTGGTTTGTCTATATCTTTTCAGACCGCTGTACTTTGTGAAGATAGACATTGAGAAGTGTTATGACTCCATCAAGCATTCAAAGCTGCTACAGATTATCTCAATGCTTCTCCAAGGGCATGTGAGTAGTATTCATTTCACTCATTTTGGAACAATCTATCTCAACTGAATTTTGACTTTTAATCCAGCGTAGCATTCAATACTGCAACCTAACAAGCAAACCAAGCCGTGTTTCCTGATTAAGTCTTGATTTCTATAAAACACTCACTCTCATCAAGCCCCAAGTAAACCCTACGCTCAAGTTACATTCATCATAGGGTAAAGGTATAGGGAACATTTGTGCATCTATGTTGTATTTTTTTTAAAAATTATTCCTTTCTTCCATCTTTACTTTTGATTATTCTTCCTCCTTCTCCTGTACTTCTTCATGTCCACTTCATTCTCCTCTTTCACTTCTCATTTTAATTCTCTTCATCTGCTTATTTCTATTTCTCTCTTTTTCTAATTTTTCCCACTCTCTTCCTTTTCTCTCTCTCTTTCTCTCTCACTTTCTCTTTTTTTTTTTTCTCTTTGTCTTTGTCTTTTTCCTTCTCCATCTCCTTCCCCCTTCCCCTTATCATGATTTTTCTTCTCTTCTCTTTCTCCATCTTTTTTTCTCTCTTTCTCTCTTTCTTTCTTTCTCTGTTTTATTCTTCTCTTTTTCCTTCTTTTCTTTATGTTCTCTCATTAAGTCCCATTTCTTCCATGCCTTTGTCTTGGTCTTGTATGCTGTGGCCTTGAGACTTTGGGCCTTGACTACAACACTGACACCTACCACAATCAGCACACAATATTGAGTAAGAATTTATACTGTAGACAAAGAAATCATTACACTCCTATTCCCTGCTTTCGTACCAGGACAAACCGGATGAGTATCAGCTCCAGCGTTATGTTACCGTGACGAGAGCAGCATCGGCATCGACTGGTCTGCAGAAGAGAAGCCATCGTCATGTGACTACGGAGCTGAGCAGTTTTCATCGTCAGTTGATTCAGATGGCACAGCATGGAAAGATCAAGAATGCGATCATCATCAATCAGGTATAACAATTGCTGCCAATATTTTACAACTTTATCAGTTAGAGAGAATGTTGAGTTCTAATAAAGTTAAAAGAAATAGACTATACACAATTTAGATTCTTTTTATTCCCATGGGTATGAGTATCAAAGTAGCAATGTTTCATGAAATGTATTGCCATTGCAGTGCGCTCGTATTTAAAATATATGATATTAAGAAAACTATATAGAAAACTTCCCCAATTGGTGCCTGTTGATCCCCCATGATCCTCTTTTTCTTATGTTAGTTGAGAGCTGAGTTAATGAAATAGCCACCTGTCAGTGACCTCGCTGTGTGGTCTAATCCCTTCTTGCCCAGTAGTATTGACGGTCTTAAATAGAAATATTTGATGTTACTTGTTTGTGTAGTCCTATGTACCCATATCTGTGCCCGATGCATTTCAGCAAGATGTAGTCAATTCAGTAAAATTTGATTGATTTCAAAACCTCATAATATTCATAAATTCATATTAGAATAATAAATTTCCCTGGAAGTTCTAATCTTGCATACCCTGTAGCTGTAGCCTGGCTGATTAGAATCCCACATTTTTCACATCATTAAATCGTTTTACTATCTTATCGCCAACCATCAAATATTCTGTATATTATATCTTATCAGGTTAACATAGTGAAAATACACGTAACTCCCACTGCTTTGCTGCAGAGACTGAAACCTCTGGTTCAGGGTTTTAATATCTCACTCACAACCATGAAATATTTATATATTTTATCTTATCAGGTTCACACAGTAAAGGAAGCACCCATGACTTTGTTGCAGAGACTAAACCTTTCGTTCATAATCTCATTCACAGCCATGAAATATTTTGTATATTCTCTCTTATCAGGTTCACACAGTAAAGGTGACACCAAAGGACTTGTTGCAGAGACTGAAACAACATGTCATGGCTGACATAGTGAAGGTATGATTAAGCAATTTACTGTAAAAATAGCCAGAAGGAATCTAATATAGTCTGCTGAGAGCCAGAAGGGTGTTTACCCATACATGTGCCCTCTAACACAATAATGCCCTTCTAGCCCTCATCGGACGATATGATAGATTAAGAGCTGGTTAATGGAAAGAGTTTGATATACGTAGTAAAAAGAGTGATGTATGATGAATGGATAAATATGATCTAAATGTAGAAACCGGCATGTTAATTGTGATAGAAGGAAAAAAACAGAGAGTAAGGGAGAGAAAATAGAGAAAGAATGTGTGACAGCGAGAGAGAGAGAGAGAGAGAGAGAGAGAGAGAGAGAATGTGTGACAGAGAGAAAGAGAGAAAGAGAGAGAGAGGGGGAGATAGAGAGAGAAAAAAAGAGAGAGAGAGAGAGAAACAGAGAGAGAGAGAGAGAGAGAGAAACAGAGAGAGATAGATAGAGAGAAAGATGGAGTGTGTATGTGTGAGAGAAAGAAAAAAGAGCATTTTTTACGATTTGATGACATTTGTCTTGCCGTGTAACTATTATGAACATATAATCTGTCATTGTTTTCAGAGTGGTAGGAAGTACTACTGGCGTCAGGATGGCATCAGCCAGGGCTCCATTCTCTCATCCCTTCTCTGTAGTTTCTTCTATGCTCACCTGGAGAGATGCTACTTGTCAGATATAGACCAAGAAGGGGTATGATACCACTCTTTATTCAGACTGTTATCCATTTTATGTCGCTTCTTCTATGCTCACCTAGAAAGAGGCTACTTCCCAGATATAGACCCAAATATGTTACCACTCTTTAGTCAGATTGTTATCCATTCTATGTAGCTTCTTCTATGATCATCTAGAAAGAAGCTACTTGTCATATATAGACCAAAGAGGGGTATGAAACCACTCTTTATTCAGACTGTTACCCCTTCTCTGCAGTTTCTTCTATGCCCACCTGGACAGAAGCTACCTCTCAGATATTGACCAAGAAGGGGTATGTTACCACTCTTTAGTTAGACTGTTACCCCTTCTCTGTAGCTTCTTCTATGCTCACATTGAAAGAAGGTACTTGTCAGATATAGACCAAAAAGGGGTATGTTACCACTCTTTAGTCAGATTGTTACACCTTTTCTGTAGTTTATTCTTTGCTCACCTAGGGAAATGCTACTGTAGCTAAATGTTATCATCAGTTCTAAAAACATTTGCATTCATCACAGTTTGTTTATAATTTTCAGCTGATTTTACTACACAACCATCAATTGCCTTTCATAATCAACAGACCAGCAATTCCTTTTAAAATCATCTCTTTTGATCACTGCTGGTCAGCCTATTCAACATTGTGACTCAATAGAATATAAATCAGGCAAGCTCACCTGTTGTTGAAATACCTTCACTACTGTACCCTAGTAGATGTTTTTGTATCATGGCAACAAATGGCCTATCAAGAGACAGTCTGGAAAAAAGGACATGACATAATTTTCTAGATTCATTCCCTGTGCACCATCTTAAAATAGATATTCATTGATTTTAAATCTAGCTTTATTTTCATTATTGCAAAGTTAAAACTTTGATTCGACAAGGTTATCAAAATTCAATGCTTGGAAACATTCGAAGTAAAGATTATTATAAATTACAAAACGCTTAAATACAGCCCCGGCATAGCACCTGAATAGCTCTCCGAACGCTGCTGAGATGTGTGAGATCACAGCAGGGACATGATTTGCACAAGCAGACGATGTCCCATGACATCTCATACATTTTCAGTGCCTGTGTTTTCATCTTCTCTTGAGTTCTTTCTCTTACTTCACTACCGTCAGGCTAAATGTATAATCTATTGCCTTACTCTAAACCCCGCGCATGGTTTTATTTTGATGACAAATGCAGCGATACAAAAATAAAGGAATCTGTCGCTTGTAAACAAAATAAGACGCCATTGTATATTCAGCTGCACACACCGCGGTATGTTCGGCGTTTCAAGAGGGAACAAATGCCGTCCTAAATATCAATCCGGGGGCTTTTCAATTTGAAAGTCTGGTTTCTTTGATTGTTAATTAACCCCTATCCTGTGTATTTACAAGCAAAAGATTTTAGTTATCGGAATCGGGTCATATCCCCTTTTGATCGGTTTGACAAGCCATTACATTTATATACACTAAACTCATTATAATTTGACAAATAATAGCTTTGCAATTATGTTCATTCTTTATGGGGTGTCATCTGCTTGGGCAGTATTGGTCCCTGTTGTGACGTCATTAAAACATCGTTATTTTTCTGGCGAATCTCTCGTATATCCCAGCTGCTATGGAGGTGGTTGTATTTGTATTTTTATAAATCACCCGATATGTAGCTGACCTCAAACTTGTACGATGGCCATCTGTTAGCTTACCAGTTTCTAGTGATACAATAGTTGACATATTTGTGATTTTCTTTGAATTTCACCTTTAATAGAAGGACTTAACCCTGGAAACTAGATTTTTCTGCTAATCACATGCAATTGTATATTACTCATCTGCACTACATAAAGTTTTATCAGCTGCAATTATCAGCAAGAAGATTTCTCATAAAGATTTAATCTATGGATATCATCTTGCATTGTAAAATATTCATCATTTGTGCTATCCGAGGAGGAGTTTTAATTTCAAGAGCATTTCTGTTTTAATGCGTTTCGTCGAGGCCTCGCGGGCGCGGTCGCTTCATTTCCTTCAAGCGTTTTGACACTTATCAAAGGAAATTTTTGTGTATATATTTAATGCATGATAATTATATGGACATCATGCCTCCGGGCTCCAGATGAGTTATTTTATTGGATTCCCACATCTGACACTTTCCTAGCAGTTCGCATGGAGTGTCTTTCATCAAGATACTGGTGAGCCTATCTTTTATGTTAGGAATTCAGTACACGAATGCCAACACTGCCTCTAAGAGTTTTTTTTTTGGGGGGGGGGGGTACGGGGAGGTGGTAAATAAATGAATTCTCCAGCATATTGCCCATGAAAGGCCAACAGTTTTTGCGGGTGCCTTACACCACTCCAGCAAAGCATAGAGAGTCAATGCTAATGCGTATTGACCTCTAGCACTGCATACATGCTGTGAGGCAGGGACCTAGAAGTCTATACACAAATATACACACCACACAATATCGCATAGACTCTACACAATCATGTCAATGCAGCTGTAAGCAAAGTTTGACACTAGACTTACAATTTTAATTTTTAATTTATTCTTTTTAACATCAGTAAGTTGAAAAAATGTATTTTACTGCTATTTAGGTGTCATCAATTGTCACTAAAGTACCGATTTTGAGTGAAATCAGTTGAGTTTTGTACAGTGGTGTTTGAAATGTTGAGAATCAAAAGCACAGCTTTTACTACACAGCCAGGATAGTGATGCTCCTATGTGTGCCTTACACTGTAGGTATGGGCTTGGTCTTGGTGGTATAAAGGCTTTAATATTGTACTCCTGCTTTCAATAAAAATATGTTCCAGTGTGTATCATATCTTTCTCTCTATATTTCTGTGTTTCTCTAGCTGATGATGAGATTGATTGATGATTTCCTGCTCATCACCCCTCATCATGACAAAGCTCAACGATTCCTCCAGCTACTTCTTTCAGGTTGGTATAATGTCCGCCATTAGCAGTAGTGGGTTCTTGTATAGCACTCATGTTTGACAGACTTCACATTCCTGGCTTTCCACAATTATAAACCAGGTTTGGAGCAACTTTAGAATACCCCACAACTAAAATTGACCAAACGTTCATAGGGTACCAAATGCTTCTCCAATAAAGCTAAATCTCGAGACTTAAGCTTTTTAAGTAACACTAAACCTAATCCTAACCCTAACCCTAACCCTAGGTCTTTGACGTTTATGTACGTTAGCCATATTCGTGGGGTTTTCTAAAGTTACTGGTAAGCCCCAGGGGAGAGCCTAGCTGCCATTACGGTGCTCCAGCACTTCAAGGAATTCATTCCTGCCAAGTACCCATTTACATCACCTGGGTCAAGTGTGGCAAAAGGAGATTAATGTCTCGCCAAAGTGTAGTAAGTTAATGATTTTCCTTATGAAGGTATTGTCAAAGTTCAACCATTATTGAATGGGATTTGATTAATTTAATACGTTTCGGTATATTTAACTGAGGAGTGTTTATATGTACATATTTTGTGGCGGAATGCATCTACGTGTATTTTTACTTATCTTGTATGCATGAAATGAAGGTGTGAAGCAGTACGGATGCAGTGCCAATCCCAGCAAGACATTGGCTAACTTTGATTTCATGCATGATGGTCAGTTAGTACCCAGGTCAAAAGGTCAGTATAAAATGCACACCAGATTCTGAAACATACATGTACATATCTACTATTAAAACAACAATTTTGTATCCCCTGTATCAAATATATGACAGCTAAAAGTTTCTAAAATATATATTATATTGTTTTATAAAACATGGCCCATTTAAAATACATTTACAGCAACCTGAAGTGCATTATTTCTTGTCTTTATTTTTATTGTGCAAAACCCAAAGCACACTGTGAATCTGCATTGCACTATGAATTCAAGTTTTATAAACAGAAAGAAGGGTTTTATGATAAATCAAAGCCCCAAATTGTGGAAAAAACTTCATATTTCATTGTTGTGAGTCATCTTCTTTTTTCCTGTTTAGAACTGTTTCCCTGGTGTGGTATAGTCTTCAAGACGCAGACCCTGAACATCAGCAATGATTACACAAAATACAACAATGTCAGTAAGTACATCCCAGGAGATACATGTAGCTCATCAAGTCATTGCCTTAGTTACTTATATTTTTAATGCACATTTTATTTGCATTGTAGCATCACTCATAATCCACCTTAAAGGCATAACAATGTTAAATCTGAGATACATGGCCCTACATGTTATCAGTGTCTGTGATATGGTGTAATATTGAAGCCCTAAAAAATTGCGCTTCAAAATTATCATGAAGTGCCGCCAAAAAGTAAAAATCTTTGAGTAACCGGTTTTACCATACTCATTTTCCACAATAGACTGTAGTGTTATAAAAACCGTTAGGAAAGCGAAAAATAAAATTTTGATTTCCAATAATTATATTGATAATCAGTCAGGCGATCGGCTTGTAAAAGTGATGGGATTCCTGACTGAACTAAAGGTTTATAATTATGATTGCAGCATGAGCTAAATCTAGGATTTTGTTTCAGAATCTGAGGCAATGTTACCGAGAAAAAATTACACACTAGCATGTGTGCTTGTGACATAACAGACATCGGGATACACTTCATGAAGGCATTCAATTATCAATCAGTCCATTAATCAACCACTATGTGAAATTATGTAGTAACAAAACCCATAGGGGTATTGGAGGGTGGTGAGAGAGGATAAAAATAAGGGAGAGGGCGTGGTGAGAGGGGGGGGGGAAATAAGGAGTCCTTTTCTCCTGAGCCTTCAGGTACCCACATTTTGTCTGTTTACTGGCTATGTACTATTTTAGGTACTTTTGGGGTGGAATTTGCTGTGCTGTCTAAAACGTCTTAATGAAAGATCTTCTCTCTTTTCTGTCAGGTATCCGCTACACTCTTACCATCTGTACAGACAGAGATACATCTCTACATCTTATGAGAATCAAACTCACCTGGTAAGTCATGCTTTTTCCCTTGTAAATGCGTTCTTAAAGTAAAGTAAAGCGCTTTGAAATTTGTATTAAGCGCTATATAAAAATTAAATATTATTATTATTATTGTTATAACCTTGCCATTTCCTTTTAATCAGTTTTGTACATTATCATGTTTTTTGGGAAATGAACTTCTCGATCTTGGTTGGCAGACTCTTGGACCTGCTTGTTTTTGGGGCTCTGCATGTGTGAGACTGTATTGTATCTGTGATCGTATCCTACTATCTTTCATGTTTTGAATTGCGCAAATCCTTGAAACACGTTGGTCTCTTTGCCAATCCACCGGGATCGAGAGGTCCATCCTTCCCAGGGGCCCCAGTCACAAGCATAGCTTTTTGGAGTCCCAATTTGGATCATGTTTGTTTGTCATGATTGCTATGTCTGGTATTTTTTAATAAACTGAACTGAACTGATACCTTGTTTATTACTCATGATATCTATCTATCAAGGGATCTTCCCCAGGTTCTGAGATCAATTACACCTTTTTCCCGCCCATCTCTGTTTTCTGCCATCTTAGTCTGGAATCTTTTAGCGTCGGTCATTACATTCCATGTCTTAATGTTCCTCTAATATTGTATTGCAGGTCAATTATTCTTGAGTTCATTGTTGTAATTATTGAAATGGACAAACAAAACCTGTATCTTTTTAACTAAGCAATCCATGATAAAATGCCCTCTGTGTAAAGTATTAATTTTTTAAAAACCTTATAAGATATTTGTGAGTGAAAACTGTCATTCCATGGAAATGTGAGAGAAGATTTTTAATGCCATTTATTTTGAAATATAATCAAAAGATAATATTTTTATGCCTCCGTTACGAAGTAGCCGGAGGCATTATGTTTTCGGGTTGTCCGTCCGTCCGTCCGTACGTCCGTACGTCCGTACGTCCGTCCGTCCGTCCGTACGTCCCGTTCTCGTGATCGCGTTATCTGAAGAACCGATTGATGGATTCCTGCCAAACTTTGGTCATGTATGTATCTTGCAGAGCCGATGAACTGATTAGATTTTGGGGTCACGAGTTCAAAGGTCAAAGGTCACAGGGCTCATTATGTATGCAAAAACAGCTCGTGATCGCGTTATCTGAAGAACCGATTGATGGATTCCTGCCAAACTTTGGTCATGTATGTATCTTGCAGAGCTGATGAACTGATTAGATTTTGGGGTCACAAGTTTAAAGGTCAAAGGTCACAGGGCTCATTATGTATGCAAAAACAGCTCGTGATCGCGTTATCTGAAGAACCGATTGATGGATTCCTGCCAAAATTAGGTCATGTATGTTACTTGCAGAGCCGATGAACTGATTAGATTTTGGGGTCATAAGGTCAAGGTCAAAGGTCATGCGGCTCATTATGTATGCAAAAATAGCTCGTGAACGCATTCTCATTAGAACTGACAAATGGATTACTATTTAACTCGGGACATCTTGTAGAGCCAATGAACTGAGTAGATGTTAGGGTCATGAGGTCAAAGATCAAAGGGTCATATATGTATATGAGAAATTGCTTGTAATCACGATATTCTGAGAAACTGTTAATGGATTACAATTGAACTTGAATTTGAAAAATTTCTTCTGTTTTTGTTTGTAAAATTGCTCTATGACGGAGGCATCATTTCGACTGCGCGCAGTTGAAGTTCCATCTAGTTATTTGTGTTTCAAAGCAATTTCTTTGATTTATTTTTTAAAGGTCTCTGAAAGCCAAGAATGTCAGCATATTCATGGACCCACTAGTAAGTATTCATGTCACTCCTTATCGTAAAGAAAGTTTTAAAAGATAAGAATTGAAATATTTATTTTCAAAAAGATATTTGGGAATGGCTATCATTCTTAGCATGACTTATGTGTTTAAAAAATGAAATAATATACCTTTAGCTATGTACATTCGTTTTTTTTCTTGAATATTGCATTAAATGAATTGAATCCTACGAAAATGTGTCAATTTCAAATATACATGTATCTACAGGCAAATATCCTTTTGGATACTAGATAGTCAATGTTTTCTATACATGTGTAGTTTTTATACGGCCTAAAAAAAAGGTGTTGTATTGCCCTTTAGGTGCCAAAACATGGGTCTGTCAGTCAGAAATTTTTATTTTAAAAAAATATAAAAATTAATCCATTTAAAAAAAAAAATTACGTTCATAAAATAAAAACCTGACAGTAGATTTCAAGATTTTTCGGATCGGTCGCAAAGGGAGATACATTTTTATGCCTCCGTTACGAAGTAGCCGGAGGCATTATGTTTTCGGGTTGTCCGTCCGTCCGTCCGTACGTCCGTACGTCCGTACGTCCGTACGTCCGTCCGTCCGTACGTCCCGTTCTCGTGATCGCGTTATCTGAAGAACCGATTGATGGATTCCTGCCAAACTTTGGTCATGTATGTATCTTGCAGAGCCGATGAACTGATTAGATTTTGGGGTCACGAGTTCAAAGGTCAAAGGTCACAGGGCTCATTATGTATGCAAAAACAGCTCGTGATCGCGTTATCTGAAGAACCGATTGATGGATTCCTGCCAAACTTTGGTCATGTATGTATCTTGCAGAGCTGATGAACTGATTAGATTTTGGGGTCACGAGTTTAAAGGTCAAAGGTCACAGGGCTCATTATGTATGCAAAAACAGCTCGTGATCGCGTTATCTGAAGAACCGATTGATGGATTCCTGCCAAAATTAGGTCATGTATGTTACTTGCAGAGCCGATGAACTGATTAGATTTTGGGGTCATAAGGTCAAGGTCAAAGGTCATGCGGCTCATTATGTATGCAAAAATAGCTCGTGAACGCATTCTCATTAGAACTGACAAATGGATTACTATTTAACTCGGGACATCTTGTAGAGCCAATGAACTGAGTAGATGTTAGGGTCATGAGGTCAAAGATCAAAGGGTCATATATGTATATGAGAAATTGCTTGTAATCACGATATTCTGAGAAACTGTTAATGGATTACAATTGAACTTGAATTTGAAAAATTTCTTCTGTTTTTGTTTGTAAAATTGCTCTATGACGGAGGCATCATTTCGACTGCGCGCAGTTGAAGTTCCATCTAGTTTTTTTAGGCCTTATTGCTATCTAGTATATATCAGATCAATGTGCATGTGTACTTATGGTTGTATTAATCCATTATTTTTTAGATCAACTCATTTCTGACAATTGTCATCAATGTGTACCATCTCCTTCTACTGCTAGCGCATCGTTTCCACTCCTACTACTACTGCCTTGCTAGCTACATCAAACAGAACACACCCCCTCTACAGTTCTACAGTAAGACAATTTTCTCTGTGTTGTACATGTACCATTATGCTGTATGTATATAAGACCCGGCCCCCCCCCCCCACTCCCGAATCGGAGGGACCGCATTCTTGTTCCCAAAATCTCTGGTAAAGGGGTACTTTTCACGCAACAAAGTCCGGCTCGTAATACACAACAAATCGGCCCATATTGACTTTACACACCGGACTTAAGGGGGTGTTTTCAAAAGGAGGGAACATGCATACGCGTTTACCTAAATGGCAGAGTGGGGGGGGGGCCGGGATATAAGGTTATAATTACTTGTTATGCATGTTTAAAATTGTTTTGTATAGATCACTTTTGTATGTATTTAAATGTGTTTTGTCATTAAAGGTACTATGTCCCTTTTGCAGCCAACGTCAAATTCTATAGAACTTTGCAGGAATTATGAATATGTCATGTATGTCCTATCTGTGAAATTTAAACGTTAGCAGCATCCTAATATTCAAATTATGCAAGGAAACCCGTTTACTTGCTAGACTTCACTGTCAGACACCATTGAGTGACTGACTGGCTTTTTTTCTTCTTTGGTAATAACATATAACATACATAAAATGAGCTGAAAAGGGTACATGAGCATTTGTCTACATCAATAACCCCCTTCTTGTTATGGCCAAAATTAAACTGATTGAATTTTTGTGCAGCATAAAACGTATGACCATTCGATACAATGGTCTAAAAATCAAGACTATTACTTATTGGCTCTATAGCTCCTAAGTCGATTTGACAACTAATATTAGTTATTTTCCCACTTGAAGACATTTTCAAGCCCCACCTGTTTTAGGGAAGTTCTATATTAGTATTATCTTTCAAATGCCGTTGGAATTTAACCTTTTCATTTTTGGGGCCTGCAAAAGGGACATAGTACCTTTAAAGTAACCCTGTGGAATGGGATAAAAGGTCAAAATAGGTGCCAAATGTATTTTATGACTTTTCAGTTATCTGAGCTCTGTGTGAGGGGATTTTCCATAAACCGCAGTATACCATCTTCATGCTAGTGTGTAAAGCTGCCATCTACGTGGGCATTGTTTTATTATTATGATAAGCGAAAGTGCTTTGACCTCTGTTCCTATTCAGAGCCGCACTTGTTCACAGCTTAACCGCAATAAAGGGACAGGTAACCAAAACAACTGTTGTGGTTGGATTGTTATCTTTGGTGGCAGCGGTTGGATCTATATTTTTCTAATTCTCTTTTTTGGGGTGACATCCTGATTTCCTGTCATTTTCAGATATCTGGGCATCTTGTGTAAGGATATTCCATGCGTGTACCGTCTCCAAGCTGCGCAAAGATGACCAGGGTGAGAGGGAGACTACCTTCCCTCTCACGGTCAATACTGTCAACTGGTAGGATATACTCTTCATTATCATATTTAGTTTGTGAAGGGCTGGTAACATATTGAAAATTTGATAATGATAAAATTGGTCTGTGTATATGCAAGAAAATCAGGGCTGGGGGCTCATTAGCTTCAATTGGCAAGCAGTATATTTTGCAATTGTGAGCACTAAACACATCAGGTATCAACAGATGATTGTTGGCAGCTTGTCACACCTGCAGTCACTGTATGGGGAGTTCCAAATAGGCCAATTGAATTGCTTCGCTGCTGGGAGGATGATGTTATGTACCACTTATATATTCAAATAGAACATCCCTCTCATTACGTACACATACATGCAATGTAGAGGTGTCGTGGTTGAGTGGATACGTTGCCAGACTGTTGATCGCAAGGTCCGCGGTTCGAGTCCCGCCGCGGCACTAATTTCCTTTGGCAAGACATTGATCTACATTTGCCACACTCAACCCAGGTGATGTAAATGAGTACCTGGCAGGAATTAATTCCTTGAAATGCTGGAGCGCTGTATAAATGGCTGCTAGGCTAAAGCCGGGGTAATAATAAATGTGCCTCGGAATAGAATTATCTAGATAGATGGCACTATAGAAATGCCTATTATTATTATTATTAATGTATTTTATTGAAATTTTTATTATCAGGATTGGACTGAAAGCTTTTAACACCAAGCTGAGCAAGCACAAAGGACTGTACCATCCCCTCATCAAACTGGTCAGGAAACACAGACAGAAAGCAGCTCTCAAAATGGTAATTATTATTATTTTCTCATTTATGATGATAACAAAGTTACGATGTATAAGTCTATCTGCATTAACCAATCTTGGGGTTATTTGATGTAATGCTGCAAAGCACTTTATATTTTTCTCCACATGTTTTGGCCACAAAAGCAATCACTAGATCACTCCAAGAGACATTTTAAGACAAAATAATTTATACTTTCTTACAAAATAGATAAGACTTCATAAATTGTTGGAACTGGTCAACAGAGGCAGCTGTCTTCAGAATGACAGGTACACAAATCTACAGCATACCACCCCAACATTTTTCTTCTTCTTCATTATTTTAACCCATTGCTTACTGGAACCTGGTGGTCCCTGTGTTAAGCCTATGAGAATTAGATAATTCAGTAGTCAGTGGGTTAACAACTTAGTTTGTCTCGGGCATTTTTTTTTTTTTGGGGGGGGGAGGGGGTAAAACTTACGTACAAAAACATTTCAGGGGAGCATGAATGGGACACTAAATTCTATGTTACAATAGTTCTTGTATTGAATGGCTCCTGGAAGGTACCTGTATGTCTTTATGTATTTACAATTTCATTTCCTTCCTCTTTTTATTTGTAGGGGAAAGCCATGTTGGAGGTTCTTGAAGAGATGACCAATCCTGCCCTTCCGGACGACTTCATGAAGATGAGAAGATGATCGCTCCTACCCCTCCCTCTTTCATAGGACTTAAACTTGATATGAGATGACTGCCCTGTCCTTTCTCTGCCAGTGGGCTTTATGAAGATGATGGCTGTTACCCCACCCACCCTCATGAGATTGAGAAGTATTTCAAGTTCCATTTGAGCATACAGCCCTACCCTAGCATTAAAGATGAAGTTGAGTTGTGGTCATGCGATTGCATTATGAAAGAAACGGTGTGGAACCGACCAGAAAAGGTTGATCATCTAGCATATAAGAATGTGTGTGTATTGCAAGGTTCTGGAATCATCAAAATGATAAGAAATTTGGCCAAGTCTTGGTAAAGTTACAGAACACTTGCACAGAAAGATGTATATGGGACTACACGAACACGTGGCGTAAAAAGCCGGCCCCCGATTTTTACGATGTTACATGCATATTTAGAATATGAAGGCATTTGAAGAGCCATGCTTTTCAGGGAACATGTCTTAACTGATGTTCTTCGACACTTGCACAATAAGAATGAGTAATGCTCACAACTTATTTTTCACCTCTTCCCAGAACTCAACCTTCTCTTTAAGATGAAAGGGTGACAGCTCTCCCCCCCCCCCCTCATGATTTGTCATTTGTATCAATGTATCCCACCCTGCCAGCCCCCCCCCCCCCATCAGTGGACTTTATAAATATGAGGTGTTAACCTCTCTCTCCCCCTCTTCCTCTCCCCCTCTTCCTCTCCCCCCCCCCCCCCTCTTCCTCTCCCCCCCCCCCCCCTCTTCCTCTCCCCCCCCCCTCTCCTCTCCCCCCTTTCCTCTCCCCCCCTCTTCCTCTCCCCTCTTCCTCTCCCCCCCTCTTCCTCTCCCCCCTCTTCCTCTCCCCCCTCTTCCTCTCCCCACCCCCCTCTTCCTCTCTCCCCCTCTGTCTGTTTATTTTTGCCTGCTTCATCACAGAAATTTGTGCTATGTAAATAAAATGAGTAACAGATTTACAAAATGTAGATATTTGATTTTTAGTGTCTTTATTTCACCAAAAGATTACATTGTGTACATACACTCTTTGCTTGTGACAAGATATGAGCATGATACATATACATCACAACCAATCATACATATTTAATATAACATTATACAATTCATAACTTAATTTCTTTTTAGTTAAAATATAAAGTTTCAATACCGTATTATGAAGAGTTATTTCATTAGTTTTGTGATATTCCACACACTACGATATGAGCTGTTATTATGTCACATTTACCTCAATTCAACTCGACCACCCAAGTGTTCTACATATATATTCTACTAAACTTATTTGAGTGAATTAATACATTTCCTAATATCAATATTTCACCTTTGTCGTCAATTTGGTAATTAAAAGGGTCATTAAAAGAGCCAACTAACCATCTATTAAGAGCATATTAGTATAAGAAAAATGACAAGGCAATGAAATGTTCTTGAATCCTACTCAATTTGGGCATTGTGGAATCCAGAGAAATTGGTTCATGTTCTGTACATTCCATGTATCGTAACTAAATAATAATTTCTTTTAAAAATCACTAAAAACTAAATTGAATGAAGAACAAATAGCACGATAATACTTCTATTATGGCAGGATTGTAGATGAATGGACAGCATGGGCAGATTAACAATACCCCAGATTATTACATTCTAAAATCGCCAAAGATATATAGGACCAGCCTGAATGATATAAATAATAAAAAGAGATAGAACACATGAAAACTACAACACCAGTAGATTACGATACTAAACTACATCTATCTACATGTATGTGTACTTAGAGAGGTATTACAAAAACAAAATAAGTGAAACATTCTACATTGTATGTCTAATTCCATTCAATGTTGCATAACATAGTGTTTACATAGCTTGCAGTGCATAAATGTAAAAACAAAATAATTAAAAATGTCTACCCTGTATTACATCAACTTCAATGTCATTGCAGATTGTTTTGACGGAGTGTTTCCATAGTTGGTTGCAGTGCGTTGTTGCATAATCAGTAACAAATTGTTCCATGTCATGTTAAGTAAGGCAATACATTAAATATACCATTTTGTATTCATAATGTAAAGTTGCACTAAACTACACAACAATGTGAAATAATACATTTTCAATTTGTTAAACTCTTAATTTTACTAAATCAATTTGAAATGTGCAAAGAAATAAGAATAAGCTACTAAAACAAGAGAATAAGATATATTTCTATAGCCACATCCCCTGAAAGATAAACCAAAAAATAGGCTGGTGGATACTAATATAGCCAATTACTTTTTGTTCGGATAGTGATTTGTGATGTTATTTTACAGTGCATAGTGTAATCTATTTAGAAAAAAAATTATAACTTCTATGGTACTACATCACATATCAATATAATACTGAAAAAGTAAAAAGTTTTTATACTGTCAGTGGGTATCCAGCCCCCTGTCCATAATATAAACAAAACTAAACTGATCACAGTCCTACAAAAACAAAACAAATATAGAAATACACGCAGGTATTGTAAACATGACAGTTAAAAAGCGTAAAGGCTCGTCTCGATATGACGTGGTATCTTGCTAAAGAAAAGTAACCCACTGTCATATCTACATCTGTTTATTCACTCATCTATTCACTTTATGATTAAAACTCGAAGAAACAAAATCTAAATGACTATTGATTGAAATCGTTAACTTATAAATTTTACACTTGCTAAACCCAAAATGCCATCATGGAATGAAATAAATAAAATTACTGTTACATGTCTTAGGTAGTAGTGAGATGTAATAGCACAAAAAGATGTATCCGGAACGCAAAATGCCCAACATTGAAAGAAAATTTGTAATTGAAATAATATAAATGACATTTTTAAGTTATATTACGTCTATCAAAGCAAGGTAGTATACATATTTTTGTGTCACAGGCTATTGTAAAGCCATCTAACTATAAGTACAATTCAAAGGGTAATATGAAATAAAGATATTCTGGTGGAATGAAAATCTTGTACATCTCTTCTTTTTTCCTTTCCTAACAAGTATATATTTAGAATAACAAGAGAATAATCCTTTCAGAAATATTTCTACTTTCACTAAATGAAACATTTCCAAAAGGTTTAATCCAAATTTATCTTGATCTCAGGCTCTGTATTGAAACCACCATACTACAATGCATGGCCGTGTATATCCATTGCATAACTACGACTAGCACCTTTTTCATTCGCTAAAAAAACAAAAACATAAAAAGGCAATTGCAAGTCACCTGCCTTCCTCGTCACAAAAGCTTGCCCGACACTGCAACATTAAAATCAGAGAATAAACATAGTTCAAGGAGAAAGCTACCTCTTATAAATATGAATAAATTAATTTGTTATATGCATATACTGTTCATTTCTAACCTGCTCTAATGCATTATCTACAGTGTATAGCCCTCTAATCGATCTCAAATATGATAAATTATATGGGTATGTGTACCTATAGATAGAAATAATGTTAATTATGAATTTTTTTATCCTCAACATTTTAACAAGATCATTTTGAGGTATCCATTTTTAAATTGAAAGATCTTTCTGGAATGCCCAATAAATATGACAACTTCTGGCAAATAAATGCATGCTCATATTTTTATGTTCTTTTGGAAATAGATTAAAATGTTGGAATGTTCCACAAAGATGGAAAAATAATTAAAATTCCATTACATCATTCGATTCACCTTGCCCTAAGAGAAAAAATATAATTTTCCTAGGCAATGCGTTAAAACAAGTGCAAAACTATGCTTTAGTTAACTGGAAACAAAATTAACTCATGGGTCTGTACTATAGCTAAGATAAAAAATCATATGTGAAAATGTATGTCGATTATCCATTGTCTCCTTCCAGAACACCAATATCAGAATTAAGTTGTTCAATATGTCGTACGATTTAGTGCATTGGGTGTGATTGTGTGAAATTCATTATCGAAAACCAATTGTGATATCGGTCTTTCAAACCAGTGATATCTGACGATTAAACACACCAATTTTTTCGAAGATTTCAGAATGCAACAAGAAAAAGATGTGTCCGCATCAACAGTAGTGTGTTTCGTTTACGATATTTACAAATATAAATTGCTCTGTATATACATGTACACCAATATCACAGCTTGTTCAGACACCATCGTTTGATCCATTATGCTTTCAATATGCACCATCAGATAAATTGCATTCAAGTTTTAGATAAAGACTGTTTGAGATGCGCCGATTCGATCGTCTCTGTCACATTCAAACAATACCTTGAAAATAACATCTTGTCTTTAACATGTTTGTTCAATGATGGAATAATTTCCAACACATTCAGATTGCATAATTGCATTTTCGTTTATAGGTACATGTATATTTGCACAAGGGTGACTGTGACTCAATAGTGATGTGATAAAAATAGATATATGATGCATATTTGTGAACTACAGATGTGAGGTAAGAAAGTGCGGTAAGATTTCTGTATTTAAAGCTTTCAAGCTAGACAAAACAGATTTCCTTGCCTCTTCCCCCGCCCCCATGTCCAGCTGGAGTGTGCCTGGCATTAGAAACAGAATTTCAATCACCCTTGTGCTTGGTGCAATCCATCTACATTTACTTTCCACATCTGTTATCTTCCAACCTTTATATTCAATTAAACGGAGCAGAATCAACTCTGTGAAGTACTACTAAATGTATGTAAATATTCTTGTGCTTCGTTCATCACTGTGATGTATTGGGATAAGTGCTATCAAGTTGACAGTACAGCGTACATGCATCAAAACTACTATATAGAGAAGATCTACATGTACATGTAGGAGTGTCTTGATAGAAACAGTTCATACAGGTCACTGACGATGTCATGATCTGTGCTCTATCCTTGTGCCAGGATCAATTGCTGCTTATTTTGAAGAAGAACAAAATCCTAAGAAGATCTTAACTCTTTTAACTAGAACAAGTTCATACTGTTCACTGACACCATCAGGATATGACATGGACTACTGTTGCTCAGTCTGAAGAACACTCAACAAAGTCCAGAGTTAACCTTGAATTCAAAGCACCATGTCAATCTACGATCAGCTTCAACTGTTCATACTGATCTTCAACTGTCCAGCTTTCCTTCCCTTTGAACCACCATAAGACCTGCACACAGAAAAACAACATCAAAGACCAACGTATGTGTACATCTGGAATTCCAAGCACCATGTCACTTTTAGATCAGCTTGGCTCATATATGTTGCCCAGCCAATTCACCCAACGCTTATTCAGGAGTTGTTCTACATAGACGAGGAGATGTGGACGACTGCATGGATGATAACATCTGCAGTCATCCAACGGTCAGTGCATGGTTGCATCAGATCTCTTAGTATGTCCCGTAACTAAACAAGCTTCTAGCACCAACTCTCCATTTGTAGCTCATCAAAGTCATTAGTTTCGACAACATGCTATTGTTATACTCTACAGAGCTGTCGACGTCTCTTCAAAACCAGACGCACCTTTCGATGCGCTACCGCTATCGTCACCATCCCCACCCAGCTTTTTCTTGACAATGTTCCGCTTCCACGTGGGCATGGAGCGTAGCTTGGCCTCTCGTTCGACCTGTGTCTTATCCACAGAAGCCTCGGTCTCATCAACTTTCTTCTTCTCCTTCTCCATCATGAGTTTACGCTTCCACTCCGGCACCCCCTGCCACTTGGACGACTCCTCCTCTTGTTTTCTTCTCTCCTCTTCCTCCTTAGCCTGTAAATAAACATCAAAGAAGAACAATTGACGAAGGTGGATAAATAATAATAATAATAGTGGGTTCTTGTATAGCGCTCATGTCAGTCAGATTTGACCATCCTGGCGCTCCCGATTATTACCCTGGCTTTAGCACGGCTGCCATACGGCGCTCTAGCATTTCAAGGAATAAATTCCTACCAGGTACCCATTTACTTCACCTGGGTGGAGTGTGGCAAATGTAGATCAATGTCTTGCCAAAGGACATTAGTGCGGCGGCGGGACTCGAACCACGGACCTTGTGATCGGCAGTCCTGCGACATATCCACTCGACCAAAACACCTCTACAATAGCTGATGTATTATAAATGTACAATACTTGGATAGATATATAGCTCTACAAAATACAGAAAACTGACCAGTATTCTGAATTTGAGATGCGTGTACATGTACCCGAGTTGATGTGAACCATTATCTGATATAACAAAAGACAACAACTGGGCGCTGTTGAATCATTTGAAATTTTATCTCAAAAATTTGACATATAATGTAGTTGACTTTGTTCTCCTTAAGTTCTCCTCATTGCTGCGGTCGAGTCATCCGTAGTCGTATTATACCCGATTGGCCCCGAGTCCGGCCACGGGAAAGACACAGTCTAGTCAGGCTACACTCCCTTTAAATTCTTATAGCACAGCCATAACAGCCATCTTTTTGACAAACTTTGTTAAAATTAGCATGCTATGTATGCTCTTAACACAACTATTTGTATTCTCACATGCAATTTAGTTAACAAGAATCTACTGCTCTTTATAAACTTTAAAGGCAGGCTTTACTACTTCAGCTAGAAGGGATTAGACCACCCAGCGAGCCAGCGAGGTCACTGTGACAGGTGGCTATCTCAATAACTCAGCTCTCATTTAATATAAGAAAGAGAGGATCATGGGGACCAACAGGCACCGATTGGGGAAGTTTTCTATATAGAGGGAGCAAGTAGCTACAAGTAGGACAGTGTGCCTTTAACATCCTAGTAAAGGAGCTTAATCTTAGATTGAAAAGATTTTCTCCAACTCCCAGTCTTCATCCTACTACTCACCATGGCATCCTTGAGTTTTTTATCCACCATGGCTTTCTTCCAAGCTGGCAAGTTATCATAGCCCTCTGGTGGCTGCACCGGTAGTGCCGGCGCTGATACCTTCCGAGTCCTCTCTGCCATCACCGTTGGTGAGAGCGGTCTTGTTTCTGGAGGCATGGAGATTCTCTTACTGTAGTCAGCTCTCTTAGGTGATGTCTGAGGTGGAGGGCCTTTCTGCGCCAATGGCGGTGCAATAGGCGCCTTCTGTGGTGGCGATGGTGGCGTAAAGGCTTTCTGCGGTGCCGGCGGCGCAGGAGGTGCTGTGGAAGGTGATGCCGGTACCTTCCCAGGTTTAGGCATCACCATTGGTGTAGGTTTGGTCGACTTGGGTGTCACGGGTGGTCCTCCGTTGCCGTTCGGTGAGAGACGGTAGGCATTAGACTGGGTGGAGTTGTTGCCGTTCTGGTGCTGTGGCGGTGACGGAGCTTGAGGGGGCGAGGGTGTGTCTGATCTGGTACCATTCGTCTTGGTTTGCTTCAGCTGGAATTGATTGACTCCATTGTCAGTCTCATCTGTAACCACAAGACAAAGTTAAATGTTAACCGTTAAGGATCACAGCTTCTGTTGCTACAATAATGCATGACAAACATGTGTTGTATAAAAGAACGCACTATCATCATAATCATCATCACCATCATCACTAACATTACCACAAGTCTTGCAAACTGGGCATGTTGAATTCTTAACTAAATTTACTATATCTTCTATATTCATAATGTCTGACTTGTCAA
Source organism: Strongylocentrotus purpuratus (assembly GCF_000002235.5). Lineage (NCBI taxonomy): Eukaryota > Metazoa > Echinodermata > Echinoidea > Camarodonta > Strongylocentrotidae > Strongylocentrotus > Strongylocentrotus purpuratus. The sequence goes on from NW_022145597.1 coordinate 21,660,704, forward strand.
CTATCACCAATCTCACAATATTTCGAACTCTTCTTCAAAGCAACTTGCTTTAAAGGGATCGTTTAACAATGTTAAATCTGAGATGCACGGCCCTACGTGTTTAACACTGTTAAGTGTCTCTGATATGGTGTTATATTGAAGCCCTAAAAAAATTGTGCATCAAAATGATCAAGAAGTGCCTCAAAAAAGTAATAACCTTTGAGTGACCGGTCTTACCATACTCCTTTCCCCCAATAGACTGTAGTGTTATGAAAACCGTTTGGCAATGCAAAATTTTATTTTGATATTCAATCATAAATATCTTGATAATCAGACAGGTGATCGGCTTGTAAAAGTCATGGGGTTCCTGACTGACCTAAAGGTTTATAATTATCATTGCAGCATGAGCGAAATCAAGGATTTTTTTAAGGATCTAAGATAAAGTTACCGGATCCCTTTTAGATGGCTTGCTCTGTAACAGCGGCATGTTTTTAAATGCAATGAAGGGCAATAGTGATGAAGAGATGAATCATTATGAACTTAGCTGACCTTTGAGCTCTGGTGAAGGTGGCTTGCTCTGCTTTGGGGTGGGACGCAGCCTTCCAGTGAAATTCTGCAGCTCAGCCATCAAGTTAGTCATGGGAGCTTCGGTGGACAGCGATTTCTTCTTTTCTGTGGATCAGAACAGACAGAAAACAAAAATGAAAATACAGGATGCCTCATTAGACATTCATACCTTCTGTACGATGAAAAGAAAAAGAAACGCAATGAGCATATTATCTAATAAAAAACACAAAAATCTTGATTAATTTATCCTTAATTGTGGACTGTGAAGAGCTTTCTTTCTTCTCCAAATTCACAGAATATTTATGTTTGATATCATAGAACAATGTATCTAAAGATGGAGAAAAAAAATGGAACCATTACTGGAAACTTTTCGTACAATTCTAGTTTAACAAAATGTTCATAGATAGACCCTTCACACATGACACATTACAATGCCTCGAAAGACCATCACAACAAAACAGAATTATTACCTATGAATAAGCAAGGTTCACTTCATTGTCATCTCTTCCAACACAAGAAAATCGAATTGGGGCCTTATTGTTGCATGAAGCTGCTTTTTAACCTCAAGGTGATCCGACAATCGCTCCCGGCTTTATTACGTCAATAGTACAGTGTTTAGGGTTAGACTTAGGCTTCACTTCAATTTTATATCAGGTTAAGGGTTAGGGTTAGATGTAATGTTGGGTCCAGGCTTGGAGTTCGGAATTCGGTTAAAGTAGGAAATTATCACAGGGTAACTGTCGCAGGTGTTATATGACCCACCTCCAACTTTTATTCATTAACATGGTCCTTTTTTTGTCAGAGTGGGTTTTTGTTGTTGCTGTTGTTATTTGGTACCGGGTAAGTTTTTGATTATTTATTTTTATTTTTACATATTTTTACATATTTTTACATATTAAAAAAATATTATTATATGTATTTATTATTTTTTAAATTTCTTTATTATTATTTTGTTGTTGTGGGGGGGGGGGGGGGGTCTTTTCTTTTTTACCTAGTCAAGTGGGAGTAAGGCTTGAGGGTTTTAAAAAAATTCATAGCAGTAGTTAGAGCACAGTTGGGATGGTTGCCAGCTAGAACATGAGTAACACCTTTATCACATCAAACATGCACCCAGTGCTGGAAATAGATTGGTAGACAAACATATATATATAGAAACATGCTGCTGTTACAAGGCAACTGACAAAAGTGCGGTGTATGCATGTGTGTTAGTGAGGACAAAAAAGGAGTGAAGCATTTAACAGAACATACTTTTAAGGAACATTGTAATGCATGTACCTGTAAGTGAGCTTTACGTAGGTTACATGTTCTTTCCATGTTCACTAATGTATAATGAACAACTTGATTTTATTATTAAGTTTTACTGCAATTCATTTTGTTGAAAAGTTTTCGACTCGGTTGAAGATAAAAAACTGATGAAAAGTCCAAAATATTGTTCATTAAGAAGATATGTATATTACACTTTTAAAAAACCCGAAATGAATAGAAATAAAAACGTGACCAATTAATTTTACAGAAAGGTTTCACAGCTTTAAATCTACTTAATGTATTTCAAAAAGCCATAGAAAGAATAATGTTCATTTTTGTAATGCATTGAAATAATAGACACTTCTCCATTAGAGGAGTGGGACCAAATTTAGATCTATTTTCCTTTGATATTTTGCATGTATCCCTTGTTGATAGATCAGACACACCTCTAACAACAATTCTAGGTTGTCAAGGCAACTGCATGGATAATATAAAATGTGTGTACACAAGGGTCGAGATCATATCTGACAACGAAATATCCCTTTAAGAAAGCATGACTTGCAAACATAGGCTAGAGCCGGTTCACCTTCTTAGAGTTTTATTTTAAAATAAATGAGTCAGGATATGTTTGCCGTATTCTAGTCGAATCGTCTGTGAGGTACAGTTGGGAAGGAAGGAAGGATTGCATTAAAATTAAAAGCCAGCTGGAACATAAAAACAATGCAGACAAAGGCAAACGGATTCTAGCGTATCCTATCTACCTTCAAGAATATGATACAGTTTCCCAGCATTGCCTGACTTGTCTAAAAATGTCTACATCAGATTCAAATTTAGATGCAGTTTTGTGCCCAACATATGCTGCAAAATAAAAGTTTATTAGTGTAAATGGCATAATTCTGGTACAACCATTTTCTTTTTCATGAGGCAGAATTAATGAATGCTCTTTTAATAGTGTACATATAAGTCTAGTAGAACCCTTTCTTCTTCCCACTATTATCTACAAACTTTATCATGGTAGTTCCTTTATAAAAACTGTGGCATTTATCTCTGATTTTGGAGTTGATATTGCGCTACTAATTTTGAATAATGTGAATACTCTTGAAGCCATGCCAATGACTAGAAGTATACAATAACAATGCATCTTGCCAAAAACTTTTTCTTCCTTGCAAATGTGGATATCTTTGCTGTTAATTTAAATTCCATAGAAGGGTGAAAAAGGGTTGGTGAAAAGGAAACATGAGTTTCTAATGCATGATAATAAGTTTTCATTGTTTTGATAATAGGATGTTATGAAACATGAAATTATGTGCATAAAGGGAAGGGCTTGCACTAGTTGAAAATGTTATCCTTTTGTTTCTATCTGAATGTTCTAATTCTAGAAGCAAATTTCTATGTGTTCTCTGTAGCACATTTATTGCACATAAAAAAGACACCTTGTGTAATTATAACAGTGTGTCCTCTACAAAGTGAAAATGAAATAAACCGTGTAATCCATCACAACATAGTGTAAACAGAAAAGAGAAACCTAAATTTAATTACCAACAATGTATATGTTTAGATTAGAGCTAACTTTAGTTGTCACACACATTTGTGGTACATTTGGTTGACACATAAACAATGGCTGAGATCCAAAATTAGGAAAACAATGAGTTCTCCCCAGGCTCTCAACCACTCCTAGGCAATTTATTATAAAGCCTTTTGATTGTTCGTAAGGTTAATATTGAGCATAAGTCTATGGATCATTGTGTATTGATTAATCATAACTCTTTATGATATGCGGCAGAGGCAATACCACTCCTACATTTTTTTGTAGAGCATATCTTTTGAGTAGAATATTTTTACTCTTGATTGATTTACAACATTAAGTTGCCCACACAACCATTTTTATTACAATAATCCATCATACCTGAATGAACAGTGAATGAATACTTATCAGTTTCAATTGCTCATACCAAGGCAATCAATCTTTATCAATGATATCCAAAAACTGTACATGAACTCTATCTTAATTTCCACAGGTTTATGTTGAATTTCACCTTACAAGATACAAGATATCAGACTTAATTGCTACGATTAATTTTTTGGGGAATGAAGGAGTACAGGACTTAAAATCGTGTGAAATAATAAGGTTGCCAAATTTTACCACAAGATGCAGATTAAAAATGCTGAAGTTTTGAAGAAAAAAAAGTTTAACATTTTGCGAACTTAGAAAAGTTAAGTGATTAGGCTCACATATTGTGATGACAGATATTGTTAATCAACATAACTAAATAATAAGTATTCTAGAGAGAATTGAAAGGTGAAATAGACAGAACTTAAAAACCAAGCCTCTATAATCTACAATCTACATGTTTGTCTACAATCTAAGTATAACTGTGTAAGTACATGTGAATAGTGAATTGTTGTTAATATTATAAATGCACAATACGTTTATCTAAGCTACATATTAGAAAAGGGTTATGCTAAAAGAAAAGTTCAAGCATTTTTGTAGATGATAGATTTGATTGACTTACCTCTTGAAACTGTCTTGAGTTGTACAGCTGAGAGGCCATCCAGTAGTCCTCCTCCTCCTCCTCCTCCTCCTCCTCCTCCTCCTGTGAATTTGTTTACTGCAGGTGGTGGAGGTGGGGGCGGGGCGTTGGGTGCTGGTGGAGGAGGGGGTACCATTCCACCCATTGGTGGAGGTGCAGGAATGTGCTGGGGTCTTCCACCCCCCATAACAGGTGGGGGCGGAGGTGGAGGGGCGAAACTGGCCACGGCGGGAGGGGGTGCTGGTGGTGGTGCAAATGATGTTGTGACAGGAATGGACATCAAGTGTGCTGGCTTGGGACCACTTGGTACGGGCGGGGGCTGCGGGGGTGCTGGAGGGGCAACTGAAGGGGGCGGTGGGACATCATCCGGGAACAGTATCTGGCTCCGTGGTCTCGACGTGGCACCTGGAATCTGCATGAAGATGTTGTTGGTATTGTTGGTGTTGCCTGATGGCATTGGAGGGGGTACTGGAGGGGGTGCATGTGTAGGTGGTGGGGGTACAGCAGCCACACTCATCGGTCTCACAGCTCCATGATGGGGTAGGTGTGACATCGGTGGAGGAGGTGGGGGTGCTTGAAAAGGTGGTGGAGGTACATCGGGTATAACTCCATACGTGTGCTCCATGGGATTTCGATATGCAACATTGTCAATATAAGTGCTTCCAACAACAGTATCATCATAAACCGATCCACCAAATTGGCTCTGTATTCTGTACTCTTCACTTCGCGTTCGCACCATACGTACATCCACTCCATTCCCATAGGACATTCTCTGCACCGATGTGTTCTCAATCATGGTCAGTCTAGTGTTTGGGTCTCTGACTGGAGCAGGCGGTCTGCGTTTGACCGCCTGATCATTGCCAGGTGTATTAGCATACTCACTCTCTCTCGCCATCGCTACGCCAGCTGCTCCACTGGACTCTCTCTCACTCATTACTTCCTGTTCTTTCAGCTGTGCTATACGCTCCGCAATCCTCGATTTTGACGGGGAGGTATTCTCAGGTCGACTCTCGCTTTTTGCTCCATCAGCAATGGCCGGTGGCAATGATATGATCTTTTTTCTTGGTGGTGAAGCAGCACGACGTGGTTCTTCATCAGGCTTATCCTCCTGCTGCTTGAAGCGTGCCATGATGGCAGCAATGTTCTCCTTCGTATCACCAGCTATCTCTGCCATAGGAGGCGGGGGAGGAAACTCTACCTCCTGACCTGGACAGCTTGGCATCTCTTGGTGATCCATAGGAGGAGGAGGGGGTAACAAATCCATCTCATCCGCACTTGGTTCCACCTTCTTACCCTTGTCTTTCTTCTGCACCCCCATCTCGTTCTCGTTGTTATCTAGCTTCAGGGAATGTTTCAGAGCCGGAGGAGCATCTTTCATGCTGACATACCCACAGTCCGCCAACTCATCCTCTGCCTCTTTCCTCACCGTGTTTCCGTTGACAAAGGGTAGCGGAGGAGGGATGAAAGAGGCACCGATTTCACCTTCGTGGAAGACATCGTCCTCTGTGGAGGTGCTGATTTTTCCTGGACTAGGGGGCTGGCTCGTGTCATAGGCAGAGTCAGCGCAGACTCCGACTTGTAGACCCCATTGGTTAGCGGTGGAGGGGGAGGCACATTCGGAATCGCACTGCAAGAAAACAGAGAAAAAGAAGCGTGAATGAGATGGTTTTCTTATAATGGTGATACACAAAAATGTAGTAGACCAATGGCACAACCAGATGATGCTTAATTGCGGGCTACATGTAGACATTGTGAAAACAATTTTTTAAAACAGGATAATGGCTTTAAGATTTTAGGAAGGAATATTTGTGTATGTTGCTCTCAGCAGAGAGAGAAATATATTTCACCAAGACCAGTGAACAGAATATTTTTTTAACCACCGAAGAAAAGTTATATCTTTGGAAAATGTATATGATTTTTGGCTCGATATACAGCCAAGAAATGTAGCTACAGTTGGGAAGAGACTCTGAATCAAACATTGAATAATGATTGTAGTGTGTATCACATTTACAAATCTGTCTGTTAGCCATAGATAATGTGAGTAACTACTGTGTGCAGAGATATGACTTCCTGTATGTGATGTATTGCTAAACCATCAAATCAATTACATCATTATGTGAATTATAAATGACTGATTATAGCTTTCCTAATTGATGTGCAATTCATCAGCATAGAAGGGCAGATGACTAAACAAGATGTATCCTGAAGATACATGCTAAGCAGGGCATGATAAACATGATAGATAGATAGATAGATAGATAGATGGATCGGTGAATGGACTGATAGATGGATGGATAGACAGGTAGAGAGAGAGAGAGAGGGGAGAGGGAGAGAGGGGGAGAGGGAGAGAGAGAGAGAGGGAGAGAAGAGAGGGATGGAAGAGAGAGAGAGAGAGAGAGAGAGAAAAGGAGATAACAGTGATAAAGATAGAGAAAGATAGATGTAGACAGAGATAGATGAGATATGGAGAGAGAGAAGTTGAGAGAGAGAGAGAGAGAGAGAGAGATAAAAATGATATAGAAATGTAGGGTAAGAAGTACTTATGGAGAGATCGAACATTGAAAGACAAGAGATATAGTGTGTGTGCATGGGTGTAGGTGTGAGTGAGGGTGTGTGTAAGTGTGAGAGACAAAAAGACAAACAGAGTGAGAGAGAGAGAGACAGACAGAGTGAGAGTGAGAGTGAGAGAGAGAGAGATTGCAAGACTAGAAATACAAATCATTAAGTAAGGAACAGACTACCACACAATATTTCAAGTCTAACTAAAGAGAAATTAAATACACCATCTCACTCTCCTAAATATTGGCTCATCATCAGTTAAAAGCATTAACACTCCTGCTACGTGTATACCCTGAATAACCTTTCTCCAGAACCAGGCAAAACATTTCATTTCCCCCATCATTTCCTTCCCTGCATGCATCGGGGTATACGCTCTAACACGCTCCGTCAATGCATGTTACTTAGTCATACGAAACTCAATGAAGGACTCCAACTTCTCAAAGTTATTAATAGACAACGTAGAGGAAGAGATGCTAGGGAAGTTCTGAAATCTAGAAAAGTGACATTTACACTCGGATGCCGTCCCATCTGATTGATTTATGGACAGCGTTTCCTGGATCTGAGATGCCCTTTTCACTCCCAAGATCTTCTAGTCAAGATATATAGTATATATGTAATATAAAGTGTGTATATGAATGCTGCAATGCAATTAGAATTGGAAATAAATGGGCAAGTCCAATTTATTTTTGGCGCCCAGTACACATTATGATCTATCAATAAATTCTGAAGATAAGTTGACATCAGACGTGTCATTTCACTTCATAATTGGTCTTATCCGAGTTTGAAGGAGTGATGTTATCTTAATACAATGATAAGATAAGATGGTAAACTACAAGGCAAGTTAGCTTGGGCTTGGCTTGGCTCTGAAAAAGTAAAATGTACAAATGTATGTATTTACACTGATCATATTTCAAGATTGAATCATGCAATAACTTGTAGGAATTATGACATAAGTTCTGGGTTTAAAATTTCAAACCAGTTGACTTAATATGACTGAGATACAAAAAGACCCAATACAGTTAAAAACTAAATTATTCATATCCTTGTATGTGAGTATGTGAAAAATTGAATTTACCAATTTCATGTTTCTTGAGAATGTGTATAATTAGAGCTTACATAAAAGTATTCATCGAGGGTCCTAATTCAACTAGTCTACCCTTCACTGTTAAAGATAAACTTTAGTACTGGTAATGCGATTGCATTGTGAAAGAAAAGGTGTGGAAAGGATCAGAAACAGTTGATCATGTAGCATGTATGTACTGGTGTGCACTGCAAGGTTCTGGAGTCATCAAAATCATAATAAATTTGACAGAGTCTTGGTAAAGTAACAAGCACTGTACACAGAAAGCTATATATGGGACAACACACATGGTGTCGGGGCTAGTACTACCTTGATTTCCTTGTCTTTCTATGTTCATTACTCAGCAAGTATACATTTTCTTCCAAAATTGTTTGGCACATGTCATTTATTTGTAATCTTGAACATTCAGTGTAAATTTCGTTTGATTCTGTGAAAATTAATTTTCTTTTTTTTTTACCAGAACTGGAGTTTATCTTTAAGTTATTAAAAACATCAAATTTATAAGGCATATGAATAATTTAGTTGTTAACTGTAAGTCATCTACAAATATGAATTTATAATGAGTGAACCTTGAATGGACGTTACCACTAATTTAAAAAAAGTCAAAATTGTAGCTAACACAACTTCAAATATTTTTAATGCGATATGACTGTTTGTAAAACATGAATACAAGCTACAGAATTTACTTTAATCAATGACAATGGGGGGATAAGATTTGGCCAGTGGACAACATAAAGCTATAAAAATAACAAGCCTGTATGATTTAGTTTTAACCATATGGACCTAATCTAACTTAAAACAAAGTGGAAGCTACCATGATTTACAACAAATGATCTTAATGTGACACTTTGTTACAATATGATTGACCTTTCATTATAGGCAGACAATGTGTCAGAACTTGAGGCTCGCAGGACAACAAACTGAGGTGGGAAATGAAATCCAACAGTGTTGCGGAAGGTCATGGGGGTTCATAGCTATTAGAAAGTAATTAGGGTAAATCCGTAGAGGAAAGAATAATAATGGCTGCTAATTAGCGGTGGATACACGTACAAACTAAAGGTTCTAAACTAGAATGACCTAGTCTTTTGTCGTCACAGAAAGAAACAAAACATTAGGTTGGGTTCAATTGCTTTTCTTTTTATAAAATGAACCGGGACCAAAGTGAAGGATGTCCTAACAAATTCCATCCCATCTACAAGAATTCAGCAATCTCTTCAACATTACTTTGTCAGAATTCATCTTGCAGTTAATCCTGTATATAAAGACCCTTCTAGGGAGACAAGAAAAGTGGTCTTTATGGGCAGATGGGCTTTAAACATATGCTTTTTTTTTCCACTCAAGATTCCAAGCAAAACAAATTGTTTTAAGAGAAGGTAAAACAAGTTGATATTTAAAAAACTGAGGGTCTTTCTGTACAGGTGGTCGTTAAAGCAGGTTTCACATTCCATGGTCCTAAAGCAAGACTCCATGCTATCATTTTTTATTGAAGTGAAATGTTCCCCATATTTTGATTTTTTTTCTCATAAATTTGAGGGTTTTTAAATTAAATTACATTTATTAGATATCATTATTATTATTATCATTATCTTTAAATCAAATGACATTTTGAAAATCATTTTTGTTATGATTATTATCATTATCAGTTTTATTATTACTATTTTTTTTTTAAATTTATTTATTTATTTATTAATTATAATTATTATTATTATTATTATTATTATTGTTTGTTTTTTGGGGTTTTTTTTTTTTTGGGGGGGGGAGGAGTTTTCAGTAGATGATCCTTTTTATTCTCACCTCATCCTTGATTCTTCGCTCTCAGCTACATCCAGAAACATCTGCTCCACGTTACGAGCCTCGTCATGGTCATTCAGCGCATGCTGGAACTGCATTGTGGGAAAGAAATGGCAGAAAGAGAAAAAGGAAAAGGAGGTTAAATATCAATATACACAAAAATGTTGATGCTCCTGCCATACACACTGAGAAATTACAGTTAAAATGTTCGGCATTCCTAAAATGAGGTGTAAATTTGGACCTTCAAGGATTCAATCATCACACATCACACTGAGAGATGTGCAAATTTACATACCGGTACCAAGAGTAGCTTAACTTTAAAGGGTGCAAAACTGAACCCCCAAAGGAGCAGTTTGTGATACAAAAGAGATGAACCCTTGAAGGTGCATCCTTTTGGAGTGTTGGTATACGTTCCACTAAGGGTGCAAACTGAGAAGAAACAAGTTCAATTTGCTATTCATTACTGTATATATTACACAAAATCATTTAAGAGGAAGTTTGTAAATTTCTAGTTCCGTTATATACAGAGCGTATGAATAACGTATACTCAACTTTGGTCAATTACCATATAAAAGTTATAACCTGTGGGACCTTTGGTATACTTTTTTTTATATGCACTGACCTACTGAAGCAACGCCTTGAGTTTCTGTTCTTAGTCACAATTCAAGAATGGGACAAAAGGCTTGATGTATGCTACATTATAGAATGAATGTGTGTGACACCTATTTCCTTGGATAAAATAAGTATCGCTTCTGGTGCCTCTAAACAATTTGAATGTTTTATGAAAGACGCTAAAAAACTGAGGAAGAACAGGATAAATATTGGACACAAGAGAAAGAGAGACTATCAATATATAAATGGAAAAAATATATATACATCATGTATATCAATATGTACATTTAAGACTGACGGCACAGAAAAATTATAAATTCAATCCAACTGGACAAAAAAAAGCGTAGTGCAATAAAATCACATAAAAGTGACACAATTGATATGAACAATCTGATACAACCTTACATACTATTCCATTCAACCTGGATTATAACAACGATGTGCAATATTGAGAAAATATATTCTTGATACAAGCGTGATTAAATCCTTCAATAATTGTTCAGAAGTGCAATCGCAAAGATGACCCGAGGCTTACCTGTCGTTTGCTTTTCTTTGAACATGAAGCACCCATTTTATGATCAAACAAAATCAACTGGACTGGAAAAGATTCGGCTATCACCAGCCTACTGATTATGAGACTATACTACCTAATGATTCTAATATTGTTTGTTAAATACACTTATCACCACCTGGTGACAGTACCTCTTCCCAAAAAGGAAAGTTCATGAGATAATAATCATGATATTGCGTGACATTCTTTGGCTTGTAAAAACAAGGGTGAAGCTAAAAGCGACAAGAACAGGAGATCTTTCGCCCACCTGTTAATGAAACACATGGTGTCAATGTAATATATAAATACTCCTAGTGAGATACGCAGGTGCATATTAAACAAACTATGTCGTCTGCTGAGCACCAGAAGGGCATGAACTCTTACAGTATCCAACAAAAATAAGAAAAACTATTTTGAAAGACATCAAACATTCCTCTTCAACTCCTGACTGTTTACACTCTTTAATGGAATTTATTTATTTATAAAATATCACAGAATGCCAAAACTGGCATTGCTTCAAGGCTTGTGTTTTTAATAAAACTTTGTAAATAGTTACATTAAAGTATTCAACTGTTTGTTCAGGATGTATTCACATTGGTTGGATACTATATCGAGGGGTCAGTGACACAAAGACGTAACTCCATTTTGGCCATTTTGAGAAAAAGTGGTTTATGTGTCACTGAGCACTTGGGCCTTAAGGAGTTTAAGTCTATGTTTCACTAGCCATTGACTTCAATGGGGTGTTCGGTGGAGTTCACTCTTGGTGGAAAGCCCACATTTTTCTGAACATTTTGATATCAAATACCGCCTATACCGGTTCTCATTTTGGCAATATATGGAGTTACGTCTTTGTGTCACTGAACCCTCGATATATGCTTACATACATGCACAGTTAATGGCCCTCCTCGCCCTCTACAGACAATATTATGCATATATGTTTAGGAAGTTCACAATGAAAATTATGAGGTTATAATCTGTGATATGCACTCTGTACAGGGGTGCTAAGAAAGGAAGTGGTAGGTATATGTGGTTAATATGGTTTATGAAAGTGGGTGGGGATGTTATTGTTCCTGTGCACGATCCCATTACCCCCACCCCCATAGCTACGCCTCCAATCGCCATGGTTACACCTTTGTGTGGGTGTATGGCATGTGAAAGTATACAGCTCAGGATATCAGAATTCAAAGCCTCACTCATTAACCTTTAATGAATGTAATCATAGTTTCAAATTGCTACACTTCAAATTAGTTTTCAAATGTTCATTTACTTGAGAAAATTAAGGAATGTCAATTGAAACAGAATAATGTAGATGGTTATTAAGATATTAATGGAAAGAATGGGGTATTGTAAAACACATAAATAATTGTGGAGAAAACTATGTGTATGGGTGTGCACTTCAATGGATACATTGTTACAAATGATCCTAGGAGTGGGAAAAACAGTTAACAAATCAAAGACCAAAATGTGCTCCATTTAGAGAAAAGAAGTCTTAGAAAAGTGAAAAGTACACCAAAAGAAGCTTTATCGTGCTGAATAAATCAATTTATGACTCGATTGAAATCAAATCTATACAAAGGCAAGAGATAGCATAACCAAACTTGATTCCCCATCAAGTATTGACAGAAAAGTCTGTGAATCATTCTTTCCTCGATCTCCATCATGTCTACTTTATGCACCCAGGAAACACATTAAAAAATCACCCCTGTTATATATATAGACCCTGTTGAAGTATATTTCCCTTCTTAATTAATTATTTAGATCATTTATATTCACATGACTGTACAAATCTACTTAAAAAAGCTGGGAGCTGCAGCCCCTCCCCCCTCCCCCTCCCGAGTTCCGTAGCCCCTGTAAAGTGCATCGTAAGCCCATTTCCTGATCATTATTTCCATCATTTCTATTCACATGACTATAACCTCTACAAATAACCAGCGTTGCATCATGTGAGGGCCACATGCATACGTATCACTTCCCTACGTGCCGAAGCCCATGCGTGCGGCTTGGGAGGGAACTCCCAGTGTGAGTGATAGTCTTGAGCGATAACGGCAGAGTGCGTCATCGAGCAGAGCTAGCGGACCTCACCTTGGTAAGCTGATACACTGATCAGCCTTGGACCATCACAAATTAATGACTAACTTGACCTCAAATTCACTTCCTTTACACCACGCAATTAATAAACCTAAAACAGCAAGAAAAACATTGGGTGGGGCTTCACTATTCCTTCACGACCGACTTGTGAAATATGTATCAAACTCTGTGAGTTTTGACAAAATAATGCCTTTTCCTTTGAATTGATAGAAGCATTGTTCCATTTAAGAACAATGCTTCCAACTTCCAACTAATTAGAATGACGAGCCCTTATCTCATTTTGCCAGGAATTAAACGACAAGCTGAATCTCACAAATGTGAGCTAAAATATCAGAATATGTGGGATTTAAGGCACTAAAATGGTTACTAAAAAAATATACTCTTTAACATTGATCATGTGAAGTAATCAAATATTTAAAGTAGGCATATTGTCATATGGGTACATGTACCTTGCACCCATATGACAATAGGCATACTTTGAAGCATGCAAAAACATATTATGTTTCTTAGCACTGATCATAATTTATTCAACTGTTATATTCTTTCTATGAATTTGCTTAAGACATATCATAAAACCTTTATTTTTCCACATCCATTACCCACTTCAGTTATCTCACCATCAATATTCTTTGATCTAAGGTGTACCTATAATTTTTTGTTATGAATGTACTATTTTTAATGACTTTTTAATACCATTGTATTTTGTGAAGTATCCTTGTGTTATTGCTTATGTAAATTGCACTCAATTCAGCCAAAAGGCTGCCATGAACAATGTTTTTTTTATACCACAATGAATAAATACATGGAACAATATAATATAATCAGGAAAAAGTGAAAACAAAGTGCACAAAATGTGGCTACCACAACTACCACATATATCTATATACATATATTATTTTATACACCGGTATATTTGGATTGTATTATTGGATTGAATTAGTTGGAATGATAGGGTCACAAAACATGGTTTAAAGTCAATAAACACAAGAAAAAGTATTGGATAGTAAATGTGGAAGAGGCAGACCAAGCATCGGGATGGTGTGCGACTTTATGGTTTTATTAAGTTGATTATCCCTTTAAGTTGATGTACTGGAACCGCTATACCAGGCCTACCTAACTCAATCGACACCCACATGATAAACAAACTGTCCACTGCCCTGGGCTACTCAGTGAAGGAAGTAGCGCAAACGAACATCACCGGAAACACACGTATCCTCTTTCTCCCCCGTCTTATACGCCTCCAGCAGTATATGCTGAAGTACACTAGGTGTACCATCAGATACCATTAGAACAGAAGACAGAAGAAAACCCTGATACAAACCAACCATAAATTTGATGGCCATCTGATTTTAAAGAAGAAGAAAAATCGCTCATCACTAGATCATTAAAAGGTCAAACTTTCTTAATGAGGCTCTTAATACATTACAATAATAATTGTAACATTTTAATTGAAATGTTATCATGGGCCTTAATTCAGAGAAAGGGACAGTGGCTGAGAATTGGAGTGATGCCAAACCAGTTGCAAGACTATTCCAAAGTTGAAGCCTGCCTGTATCTTTTCTTGACTGAAAGGCTATGGCATATTTTATGGCATATTTAAGTATTCATATTTTGCACGGGATATTGAGATATATTAATGACTTAAATGATAGAGAGAGAGGGAGAGACAGGAAAACATAGAGAGGAAGAGAGAGAGAGAGAGAGAGAGAGATAGACACACGGAAGGATAGACACAGAGAGGCAATGAGAGACAAGGAGAGGAAGAGAGAGAGAGAGAGAGAGAGAGAGAGACATACCGACAGAAAGAGAAAGATAGAGATGTAATGCAAGGGGGAGAGAAAAAGAAAAAATGAGAGGAGAGATCCTTTCTAGACCTTCAACTGACACTGAATAATCAAAAGCTTGAGTGTTAATGACAAATGTGCCAAATCCTCTATAACATGGCCTCAAAATAAGGAAGAATAAGACAAAACCCTTTAATACAAATCTTAGCAGGGTCAGATTTTAATGTTGAGCCTCAAATAAATGAGGCACTATCTATTAATACAGGTTAAAAACTGCTTTGACCTGCAATGGTGGCTTAGAATCAATACCAAGTCATTTCTTCACACATATTAGGTAAAAATGGAGTGACTCGTACTTCATGTGTGAATCAGTTTGAAAAAATCATCATCTTTGCACATCCAGCTAGGAATGCTTCTTTTCCAAGTGGCTATTCTTCAATAAACTCATTCGATTAACTCCATTTCATTAGCCAGAATACACAATGCACAATTACTTCAACTGTTGCTCATTCTCACAGACCTCTAGCAATACAATGAAGCTGTAAACACTCATAAAATTCACATATTTTTGAAAAATAACCTATGCTTTATATCACAAATTTTCTGCAAATCTTGAGCATCAAGACATCTCCACTCGTGAAATTTTTGTAAACGGTTTTTGTTCTTCTCTCTAATGTGAACAGGTTCCAGTGAGTAAGTGGCATGTAATCAAGTTGTCAGGGCGCCTAAACGAATTGGCCTCAGACTATTAGCTGCATCTGAAGACATTTATTCTCATGTCCTTGGTTATAATAAGCTGGGAATAGACAAATAACAGGTCACCCCTAAATCAATCTAAATTAACAAAATACACAACCTTAAAGGTAACCCTCGCATTTGCCATGAAATTCAAGTAAACTCTTTTGTGGAGATAAAATGTTCTAGATCAAGTACTTCAGAACATTTAATCATAAAACTACAATTTCAACTCTGTATAAGGAGGACGGAAAAGGATAAATCTTGCGGAAATTCAAATCAAAGGCTGAAACACAAACAAGCTAAAATTGAATTATGAAAAGAACTTGAAATTATAAATTTCATGATAGGCATGAATGTTGTAATCTTGAAGATTGAATTTTATGACACTAGGCTTTAAACACATGGTACGCAAAACCATTTTCAAAGTTATCATAGTGACTACTTGTAACAAACAATTCTTCAACATAGAAGTGTAGCTTAAGAAAAACTGATGGATAGAAATTACTTCCCATTGGAAGGCCTTCTTTAAAGTAACATAAACGAAAATACAAGATTAACTTGTATGAAAGCCCCGCCAACTTTCTAGCATATTTACTCCTTTGAAGTCCACAGAGACTGAGATATATCTGAAGTGTTAACAGATATGAGCAGCAACAGAAAAACATATATTAACTGGTCAAAACATGTGTTCCTAAATAACAGAATGAAGAAATTAGAACTGCTAGAAGTCCAGACTGTAAGTTGAATTAGAAGGAGAATTATAAACATCTGGTAAGGCTCCAGATTTCTATGAAATACAATTAGGTAAAATATGAAAACACGTTGTCCTACATTAACTAAACAATGCAACACAGATAGAAAGAGAAGGAAAGCTAGATCAGAATGAATAAATGTGAATACAACTTACTGACAGAGAATTCAACTACAAAAAGAGAGCAATTTTAAGTGAAAATTGATTGACATATCCTTGAAGTTGGAAATAACAGGAATACATAATTTTGCCAAATAGGCCAAGTTTTATCAGCAAAAGACTTTGTAAACACAAAACAAAGGAGTATCTTGCCAGCTCTGCTGATTGTATGCTTGTTGTTCCATGCTTTTAACAATACTCCATCTCATGCGGCTTTCTCTACACTGTGGTAATCATATCAGTCCTTATAAATTCACTTAGATGTGGAGAGATGAATGCTCAATGAGATAGAAAAGAATGCATGTATGAGATTGAATTGAAAAAGAGAAAAACAAAAAAGACTGATGAAAGCATGAGGGACAGAGAAGGGGGCATACAGAGGCAAATGGACAAGGTGTGGAGAGAGAAAGGGAAAGGAATGAATAGGGCAGGGGAGGAAGAACAAGAGACAAAAGAAAGAGAGAGGTGAATGAAGGAAGAAAATGAGACAAATACAGAGAAAGAAAGAGAGAGAGAGAAAAAAAGAAGAGATAAAAGAGAAGTGTGGAATGACAGGAAAGAGAGTGGAGAGAATGTGATCATTTATATTAATACATAAAGAGTATTATCTTAATGAATAAAGAGAGATCACCGAAACAGAAGAAAAAAGCTTGTAATAAAGATAGCTTTACAACTAACATACCCTCTTAGAGAAAAAGCTTGACTCTGAGCAGTGAAAGGCTACATTGATGCTTGCAAAAGGTGATTTAGACTCAGACGATGATGACGATGACGACGCTGGTGGTGGTGGAACTTCCGGAGGAGCTGGGCGTTGAGAGGGAAGGGGTGGAGGGATGCCCCCCTGAGGAACAAGAGGAGGGGGAGGCTGGTGGTATTGATGTTGCTGCTGCTGGTATTGATGTTGCTGATGGTGGTATTGTTGGTGATGGTGGTTAGGATTTTGGTGGTGATGATGGGGGTAAGATCCATGGGGGTCATAACCCATATGCGATGGGAAAGAGGGGTTTCCTGGCACCCCAGGGGAGTGAGGGGCGTGGTAGAAGTGACTGTGTGGCGAAGAGCCCAAAGGGGACTGTGCAGCACCACAAAATGGCCCATACCCAAACGGCTGACCAAAACCATGGTACTGGGGGCTGGGGTAGGGACGTGGGTGGTAATCCTGGTGAAACATTGGTGGAGGCAAGTGCCCAGGGCCAGGGGTACAACCTTGCGCCCCTGAAGAAGGGCTTGGCATAGCTGAATAGTACATATTGAGTTTCGTCCTGGAACAAGGCTTATATCTGCTTTAGATATCTACATAAAGCTTTCAATACTAGTGCAAGTCTCAAAAATGTCAGCCATTGAAATTCCCTTTACAAGAATTAAGAGGAGGTTCTCTCACGGATTGGATAAAACAGGATCAGATATTCAAATCACGACTTCAGTTATGAGGAGTGTTAATTCAACATGGTCTAAAGTCAATAAACACAAGATGTCTACTTTTGATGTGAACATAGAATATGATCTCACAATCTTTAAAGCAGCAGTTCAAAAGAATTCTCACTCAAATTGCAAATCCTTTGGGGTAGCCCTGGACGAACATGTATAACAAAAACCTTAGATGCCACAGCTTGAAGTTATTTTACACATTTTGATTTTCCTTCCGCTAATAAATCCTCCAAGACTTTCCACATGTAATATACTCCAGGAACTTTGAACATCACCAGGAGCAAATTTACTCACAAATGCTGCTTACAAGTAAAGCTTTGCTTACTGTTGACACGCAGGTGTATATTATGTCTTAGACATAAAGTAGGTAGATTTCAGCTTTGGCCTTGTTGCAAATTACTTTAAATTTTTTAAAAAGCAGGGTCAGAAAATTCAGCTAAAAAGAGAAAAATTTATAATTTAATATCAGGTTGATACAAAAAGCGTTGCTGGGTTTTCTCAGTGATGCTTAGGTTCTTGATGAAGTTTGACTCTTAATTTCCACATGTTCTCATCAGCTGTTAACACATGCCTGGAGTCCTTTTTTCATGAAAGAACGTAAAAATGTCAAGTTTGGCGGCAGCTCGCAAACCCCTGATAATCACAGTACTCGAGAGAAATCAGAGCCTCGTGTCTCTGAGTTCGCCCGGCAGCTGTGTCAATGCCGCAAGTCCTTGGTGAGCCTGATGATCGAAGGTCCAACGAAAGATTCCTCCTGAATCTAAGCTCCGCTGCAGCAAGAACACAGAACAGGCTTTCCAACACGACACCCTTTTCATGCAAAACCCCTCAGAACAGTGATTGGACGTTCGACGAGCACAGGACGTTGGATATCCTTATCGGTTAAGCGCAGCGGACGCATGAAGAAAACAAGATTGCACGGTAGCGCGATAGCAAGACACAGAGAGACAGAAGGAGAAATCTCCCTCTCACCGGACTTGCCTAAATCAAGTTTTATTAGTTCAACGGTAGCTCTGTCTCCTATTTGTGTACCTTCCTGAGCTGTACAGCTAGTGAGGAGGGGTAATGCTTGAGGGAATAGCGGGGGGAGGAAGTCCCCCTATGGGTAGCAAATTCAACCGCGGTGTTGCGTTACAACTCCACATCCCCACGTCAATAACCTGCTCTAGCTCATCTTGTCGATTCCAACTTCAAGACGAGACTGCGGAGAAGGTAGATACGTACAGGTGAGCGACAGCTAGGGATTATGGGGAGGATGTCAGGGTAATTCTCCCTCCCAGTGGTGTGTTTTTCTGCTGTCGAGTTTTGACCTTTCAGAAGCAGGATGAGAGACTCTTTAAACAAAACAAGATGGGGGTCCTTCGTAAACTTTACGCAAATATTAAATTCAGTTATTATGAAGGAAGATGATGATTAGAATTGCTTTTTTGTTGATCCTGGCTGATAATTAATAGCCCTACCCCAAGAGGAAAGGGTGTGTTCTGGAGACGTTTACTCGCTCTGTCTTCATCTCTAAACATCTGACAATAAAACACTTGCAGAACTAAATGATCACTAATTGCATCTGAGAAATGTGTCTTGGATTAAAAGCTCAGAAATGTTGGATCATTCTGCAACTCTGATAACTGGAAACAATTAGGACTAAATCAAGTTCAATCTCATAGGACAGTAGTAACATATGTTACACATTTTCTCTTTAGTGATAAATTTGCAAATTAATGTCTACCAGGCATATTTCATCTAACACACATGAGTACAGCCTGCAACACAGATTATGGCATTGCCTCAACAAGGCTAGGTGTTTACAATTCTCATTTAAACTTTGGAGAGATAGAAAATCAAAAAGTAAAGACCTGTGTTTTTTTTCTCTTTCCAGAATACATATAGAAGGATTTGATCAATGAGTATTTCTACAGGCTTAGATGGTATGTCATTGCTCTTTGATAAGTAACTGCACCTACAGCTTTACATCCTATCCAAGAGACTTATTTTAGTGGATATGTTCCCTCTATGATAATAGAGAACATTGATATATGAAGACTTACAGTTGCTTTACATGATTGCAAGGAAATTGCAAGCAAAGCGAAGATCATACTGCTCTTCATGTACTTCCCTCCTCGACCCCATAACTACTACGGTTGTAATTAAATCAATTAATCACTCATCACACTTGATTGTCTTGTACTTCTATATTTACACAGACCTTGGTCGTCGTATCTGAAATTAGTAGATCTTATCCACGGTCAAGGGATTAAGGCTGACGTAGGATTTGGTCGTCTCATATAATCTCTCCTTCACTCTTGTCCCATCAAAAGGTCACTGGTCAACTCAAATTGGCAAGGCACATTAAGATAACAGAATCATTACACAGAATGTATCGCCAATTAAGACCCCCAGAAAGCATTAATTCTATATAAAAGTACAGGTATAGGATTTAAAGCCCTTCTGGGCCTCAACAGACAATGTAGCTTCAATAGTGGGGCCAGACTTCGAATTGTGAAAGTGTACAGAAAGTATTCGTGTTTAGACGGAAAAGCCAGTAAAGAAGAGGACAGAAGCCAAACCTACTAAAGACTAAAAAGAAAGAAATAAAAAGAAAACAGGGCCCCTCCATAGTGGAGAAAAATAGATGGGATTCGGATATTTGCCCTCTAAAATCATAAAACAACCACTCTAAATACACCCTTTACTCCTAATAGGAAGAAACAGTTTGTTTGGCAATAAGAGAAAATGCCTTTCTAACCTATAGCCATGGTACTATAAGGGTATTAAGTATATTATTTTACATAGGATTTAAGCTCTTGTGGCTCTTCTTGCCAAGAAACATAGCAAGAAGCATATTTATTAATATGGAACAAATATCAACATACTAGAGGCATCCTGATGAAAATGAAATAGTTTGCTTGGCAATAAAAACATGCCCTTCCAACTCAGGAGAACTAGATGGGCATTAAATTATATTCCTTAAAACAGGATTAATGCCCTCCTGGCACCAAAAACAGAAAATATGTATGTTCTTAATAAGAAAAATAGATATTTATCAATATGAAGGAAAGATTTTTATCAGAATAAACTAGACATTCTGATGAAAATAAAATAGTTACCATGTCAAATGAAATATATCAATTCTCATCTAGAAAACGACATTTTCAAAATTATGTTAGATGAAAATGAATTTGAAAAAATTCTGAGTGCAAATATGTGTCAGAAACCAGCTTTTAAATCCTTGAGGACAGAGTGGAATAAATCTGAGATAAAAATCAAGGATATTCTTGCGAGTGAAAGAGCCACCTTTTTGAATACCGGTAACCAGATTATCCTTGAATTCGGAAAGGAGAGCTTGGATGAATCACTTAAATTCATATCTTGTTGATTTTGATAAAGGTGTAATATCATGGATTCTAAAGGGCTATGCTAGCAATTGACATAAAATGACATAAAATATGCAAAGCCTAAATCACTATTTACAAAATCTGGGAAGTGAACATTTTTCCATAAATGACAAATTGCTGGCAACCTGTGTATTGTTATAGATCCAGCATCTAAAAAGTATAAATCTACAATTTGGTGAAAGGGGTTACTCCTCTGCTTATTTCAAATGGTGGTTATATACTTTGTTTTTCAAAGTGTGCCAGTTCACTTTATGGTTGATTATAAATTAGTTTTTTGGGGCAGTTATGGAGGAAAAGAGAATAAATTTCTGTTGACATCAAATTGTTACTTTAAAAAAAGGCTCACATATGACATAATATAATATATTACTATCTAACAAAGAGAAGCATTCTGCACATTCTAAATTCCAGAAGCGTTAATGTGAGTTCTAGATTTCTTATATATCTCACTGGGTGGTTTTTTGAAAATGAATATATTCACCAATAAATTTATATAGGTTTAGAATATATTTAGATACATGTCTATTGTTTCAGGCAATATATAATCCCTTGAAACATCATGTATCCTTTGTCTCCTTCCTAGTATTAGGAGAGAGAGAGGGAGAGAGAGAGAAAAAAAGAGAGAAAGAGAGAGAGAGAGAGAGAGAGAGATACAAACTGTCACTCATCATAAATGCTACAAATCTGAACTATTCACCTTCCAGATAGGAAGATTGACGATGAATTTGGCTAGGAAAATACGCTTGATTTGATCAATTTAAACAATTTCACGGCTAAAAATATTGTCTGTAAACGGCTGATAGGATCAAATTGAGTATTTTGAGATCGGATAGGATCGTGTGCATGACACACCGACAGTATGAGACATGTCCTAGGTAACACATGACATGAGTGGTATTTTTATAATCAGTCGTGTTGCCATGGCGACTAATAGGTATTGTCTGCCATGAGTCATACCGAGACATGAGCAGAGAATTAAGGGTGTAGGCCAAATCCTAGCTTCTACATGTATGGGTCTTAATTACTACACGTAAGCCATTTAAGAGCTGATTACTTGCAGACCAAAATACTCTCTAACACACATCTCCATTATCTTTCTTTCACAGAAAGTGGTCTGTTAATATCACATAGCATGACATTCAGGTCTAGATCTCAGAAAGTTGAAGGGCATATTTTCCAGACATATCAATAACAATGAAAAGAGAACCCAATTAATATCCTTGTTATATCTTTTCCCTTTCTAAAAGTATTGGTAGTTCTTTTGATCTGTTTTAAATTTCATGGCAATAGTGAAAAGAGAAGAAATATAGCATAGATTTTTTTGTTTGATTCTAACAGTTTCCATTGATTTGCAAAAGTCCAATTCAAATTTCCTTATAAATTTTTTTTTATTATAACATAACATTATAACAAGGTATAAGGAATGCAGGACATCCATTTTGCACAAATAAAATTCCAAGTTATAGCAAACAGTTCTGCTATATATCCTGACAAAAAATCTGCAGCACATGATTTTAAAACATTTAGATTATATACACTTGCTGTACTCACGTACATGTACCTCAAAATGAATATATCTAAGAAGATTATTCCACATTATACGAGTCCAATATAATGTGGCTGTTACAGGAAATCACCACTCAAAAATAATTATGGCAAACAATGAGAATGTAATAATCTAAATAAAGGATGTTTATATGTACAGCATGAACCTCATTTTCTTCTGTTCCTTACGTAGAGGTTTTAATTGATAATAACAAAGAAAGGGGAAATACTTGGTGGAATTCCAATGTGTATTAATGAGCAACAATGCTTTAGCATGTTTGGCACAAAACTGAAAGTTTAGAATATAATGTAACCACAACTAATTGGCTAACAAGATGGATGGCTGTATATATAAATAGCCTATCAAAATAATGAATACCAAGACAATGAATGAAAATCACTTACATCTAGAGATGAATCCATATACTAGCTGATGTGTGTAAGGTGATGCAATAAATCCTTCTAAATATACACCAACAATCTGATTTCATATGCACCTCATACAAATTTACATCCACAACTTCATGACATCACTGCAGCTTCCAAAATGTTTGAGTGTATTCCAGCATGAATTCCAAAGTATCTCCAGTATATATTGCGAGACAGGAACATGTACAACATGTACCGTAGTACCAGCAATCTCATTTAAAAGGAACCTGATACAAATTTGTATCAATAACTTCACATCACAAGAACTTCCAAATGTTTATACCGTATTCCAGTTCAGGCATATATTATTTCAATACTACATTAAGAGGCATCTAGAATATATGAACTTAACAATACCAGCATTTTGTGTATCAATGACCGACTGTAAGTCTGTAGCAATGAACTTTTCTGTTAGAAATACTGGTGGGTCAGTCATGGGATGGGCCAGGGATGTACTTAGCAGAAACACCACAATAGATCCAGCAGGTGGGGTTATAGAGATATAGAATTACCAGAGAATTCAAAACCATCTGTGGATGTAGAAAACTCAATGATAGAATTAGAATCTGCCTTTTTTAATGGCATTATTTTCATTATGGAGGGGGATCGAGAGAGAGAGAAAAAATAGTGGTGGTTATCAACAAAGGAAGTAGTCTTCTCCAGGCCCAGCCGGAAATAATATCAGGGAAATCGGAGGAGGCTGGATACAAATGAGGGGCATATCGGTTCATTTCAAATGTAAGGGGTCAGATAAGGCACAAAAAGTACAGCCCCAAAGAGTTGAAATTGCTGAATTCGATAGTCTGGTACTTCAGGGTTTGTAGTAATGGCATGTACAGTTATACCTTATTAAGTACTAAAAGAAAGAGCAATTTAGATTTTCTTTTAGGGGGGGGGCAAGAAGAAGGGTGCATCTCTCACCCTTGGTACATCCTGGTAGTTATATGATTTGATTGAGGGGTTGATGAGGAAACCACAAAGTTCAAGGGTCATTTATGCAGAGCAACAATAGAATCATTACCAGGAACTCTTCAATATGACCTACTTAGAGGGAAGGTTTAAAGATTTAACTGTGCTTTTGGTCAAGATGAACATAAATTCAGAACCAAACAAAATTGTAAAGATTACAAATAATATGACAACTGCCTAAATTAATTAATTTGGAAGCCGGAACTTTCATAGTAATTGGGTAGTGAGCAACGAAGAAACAGAATGTTGGTTTACTAGAAGATCAGAATGGACACAATTGGATAACACAGAGTCATAAACGAGTTCTGCTTTTCAGGAAATGTGATTCCAAACCTGTTTTGGTAATTAGTGTGTATTTATTTTATTTTCCAATACGCATCTACTGATTGATATTCAATAATACCAGGTGCCCTATAAATGCGTTTTGATTTACAAGAACTCAAGGTGAATTTAATAGCTAGTTCATATGACATAGGCGCGTTTATCGGGGCTTGCCACTAGATATGTACATATCGTACCCCACTATCATACCCCACTATCGAACCCCACTATACGATCGTGACTTGTGGGATGTCACATTTATCGACTCTTCACGATTCACAATAAAGGCCTTGTCTCTTTGCAGCTACTCAGCGCTATTTCTCTGAACCGGAAACTAGCCTGGGAATTCCTATTTGTACGTGAGGTTCAAAACAGCTTTGCGTTTATCGATCTCTCAAAAACGTGATTCTGGCTGTATGTCACATTCAAAACACACCTTTTTGCGTCTTTAGATATGCCCATATCTAAAGCCCTTTAAAAAAGGCTTTGCGTTTATCACCTTCTAAATTTGCCTGAAAGACGTTTGAGAAACCTGATTCTAGCCAAAAATTTGGTCGATAAACGCAACCAAAGAAGACATACCCATTCACTAACAGAAGCCTGTTCGACAAACTGCATTCTCTACAAATAAAAATACAGGAGGCTTTTCAGAAAGGATATATTTAAAATGAAAGAAATTGCTTTACATTTAAACAAATTCTATGTAAATATCCTCTGCAATGTAAAAAGGAAGGCATTACTTGAGGAGTAGTCTACCAATGTACTTTTTACAATTAATGATTAATAACATTCCCCCACATGTTCCCAATATAAATTACAAGTATTGCAGTCAGCTGAGCTCTGCCTCAAACATGATGCGAGAGATAAGGTATACTCTGAGGAGCTTTTCACTTACCCTTGAGAAATTCAATTTTCTCCTGAATCATATTGATTCAGTTACAACCACACAAATATCTGACTTGGCACCAACTCAGTTTGGGGTTGGGTAAAAGGAAATCTGGTTTATCTTCATTTACTCTAAACCAAAGACATTGATGCGACAGATCACCGATCTATATAGTAATTCTTGTTCCTCCAGTCATAGAATATCTCATAAATTCAAATATCGGCCTGTGAGCAGATTTTGTGGACTGTCACACATTAGAAATGTCAATGAACTTTGTTTGTTTTTTAAATTTTCCTTGAAAAACAACATGTTGACCTGACTTTTGATATGGGGTTATTTCAGTTCCTGCAATCATACACTGTAATGCAGGTTGATAGTATTTTGTCACCTCATGCTACAATGTCAATGAACTTGTGTTTCCTGATCCTAACCGTATGGCAAATGTCCAAAACATTCTGAAAGGTACATACAGACCACCAAAAGCAAACAGGAAGAGTGGAAACGGTGGTCTTAATTGTATATACAGGTCTTAATTAAACACAGGTCTTTATATGAAACGCTATATAAAACACTTGAATGGATGTGCACCGTTTTGACCACTAGCGATAATTTGTCTATTGTTTCCAAACAATTCTCTAGCCATATACTGCACCTTACAAAATATCAATGAATAAAGACTTGTTTTTCAATTCCTCGTTTCTTAAAGACAATCACTAGACATTACACATTTTAAGAACTAAATTTTAAGTACTTTTCCTCTTCCTTCGTGCCCTTTTGAATACACATATAAGAGTTTTAAAAAATGAACAGTTGCACTTTTCAAGTCAGCGTCACTAGACAAACTCTTTCTTCATGCTCTTTTGAATGACCAATTTAAGAGAAAAAATGGAGTTGCATTTTTCAAGTCAGCGTCACAAGACAAACGACAAATGTCAATGTAGGTGTGAACACTTCTGCACTTTGTTCTATTGCCATTAAATGGTTCAAATGTGAGATGAATCGTTGTAGAATGTGATATATGTAATTATAAAAATGAGACTGCCCTAATTAGCTTCAAAACCCTCTTTACACTGTCTGATATGGGAATCGAATGTGTGTAAAATCTATGTAAAGAGATATAAATGAACACCCTTCCAGCTCTCAGCAGATTATATTAAAGACTCAACACCTGAGAGACACCTTTAATAAAAGATCTGGAAAGGGAGAGAAGGGGGCAATAAAAATATTGCCACATATATTCTGACAGGAAAACAGATGAGGAAAATAGTTGGAGAAAAAGCTACTAAAGAAAGAAAATGGCTGAAACTGAAGAAAGACAAAGGTATAGATATATGGTGAGAGAGGAGATAACAGAAGAAGTAGCAGTAGAAATAGTAACAGAATTTCGCAGAAATTACACTTGAAACAGCAGTAAATTTAAGTAGAAGTAGATGTAGACGTAGCAGTATGAGTAGAAGCTAAAGTATAATTACTAAAAGTAGCAGCTGGAGTAATATATAATAGATGTAAAGAGGTAGAATCAGAAGCAAAGTAGAAACAGGAGAAAGAGTAGACGGAACAGTAGCAGGAACAGGAACAGAAACAGGAACAAGAACAGTAGAACTGGAAGCATAATGAAGAGCAGCAGCAGAATGATGGAGCCATATTAGAGGTAGACATACAGGTGCAGGTGGGAGTGGGAGTGGGAGTGTGGGCATAGGATAGGGAGTGAGAGTGTGGGGATGGTTGGGTGGGAGTGTTTGTGGGTGGGGGAGTTAGAGTGGAGTGGGTGTGGGTGTGAGAGTAGATGTGAGACTAGAAGGAGTAATTAGAGTATAATTAGAGTAAAAATCAAAATTGAGAAGTAGAAGAAGTAGTAGAAGAAGTAGAAGTAGCAGTAGTAGGAGGAGAAGTAGGAGAAGGATCATGAGAAGGAGAAGTAGAAGCAGAAGCAGAAGCAGAATCAGAAGCAGAAACAGAAGTAGAAGTAGAAGTAGAGTATACCAATATTATATTGCATTAGCTGATATGCCTAATTAATAAAAGACAGACTTCAAGCAATATCCTCTATAAAGAACCAGAGTTTCAAAAGTGGAATTTCGTTTCGGCTTTACGTCTTTATATTCTGTTTTAAAGATAGCTCTTTTTTCCAAATTTTCCAAAGCACTTTTGGAGCTTCACAGAGCTAAATTATTCTGTGTACCTGTTTTGTCAACCTCCATTATGACAGGTAATTGATCATGGCTTTGATGAACAGTTAAATTTGCGGTAGATATTCTCTGCTGAGAGCCAGAAGGGCATTGATTCCAGGTTCGGCATTATTAACTAACATCTTTCTGGCTCTTAGCAGATGTTATCTTCAGCCACTGAGACTGGCTTTAGCCATCTGCCTTCCACCCGATGCTCAGATCACATTGGCTTTGTGCCATCAACAGCATACTAGAGGCAATTTAGTGATAACCATACTCCAAAAGCATTTGAGGACATGCATAATGACCCTACTCAGTCTAGAGTATCGTTATTGCCTATTTATTAATATAGATTTAAAAATGATTAAAGATCATTATCTCAGACAGTCTGATACTCTGCAACTTGCTATGATTAACAGCACTTCCAAGGATTGAACAAGAAGGCTTCTACAGCAATTTTCTTTTGCAAAAATACATATTCTACCAGGCACTGAAAGAATAGTTGTTTATCAGCATCTATCATGAAGGTAAAGTGAGTGTCACATCAAATCATATTTTCTAATCTAGAGGAAAGTACACTTTTTAGGTTTCAAGTATGAAATTCAATACAAAGATTCTAGCATTTTGAAATGCCTGAAGCACTAAAACGGCTAATTGATACAACTGGTAAATGAAGGCTCTGTAGACATTGAAAGATGGTAAAGTATCTGAACAGGACAACTTACAACATTCCACAGATTCACTTTTTACACTGAATCAATCAAATCAATACAATATGTGTAACAAAAGTGGTTACCTGCGAAAAGCGGAAACCACCCACAGCCGTCATTTGTCCCGAATGGTTCCTTAGCATACATCCACAAAATTAGTCCCAGCTCACACGGAACTGATTACACAACTCTCAAAACCCGATGCTGCTATGTATTAAACCCCAGATGTATAGTCTGCGAGGGGAACTGAAGGAGCTACAGTGCTACAGTCATAAACCCAATCCAGTAAGCAGCGGGGAATAAATTGCATATTTCCCGCCGGCAGGAAGCACAGTGTCTGACGTATCTAGAAAGAGAGAGCGAGGTGCGAGGACGACGGGCCGAGATCGTGCAACTGATTCACCGACGGGGTTTATTATGAAGCGGTGATGACAATGAGGGATTAAGAGATTTGGAGTTGTCAGCTCATATCAGCTTTGTTGGCGGAGAAAGCCCGGTCTACCTGCTCTCCCTCACTCTTGAAACGGTTACTAGGCAAAACAAGGGGTATCTCAAGCGTTACAAAGAGGCTCCATGTTTCTTAGCAATTAACAACCAATTGCACTTCATTTGCCTCTCTTGTCATTCCGTAATTGCGTCTTGTCAGGTGATTTATGGGGCTGAAATTTGTAGGATCCCTCGATGTGGAGGGATTATTCCATTTGGTTGCACCGACAACACTCTCATCCTTTCACTTTGTGTCAGAGCAGCCAAAATAAAGACTTAACAGAGAAATGACTGAATCATTCACACTTTGCTCCAATAGTCAATGAGTAAATGTGATGCTATAAATACCCCCATCGTTAGATGTTCCTCGTCTAATTGATTACAACTCCAAAGCCATTATGTCTCTTGATAAGCAGGCATGTAGTGAAAAAGAAAAGGTAAAGTCTACCAAATGACAGCAAATAGAAGAATCAAGTATAGATACATATCATGTCTATCCTTGAAGAATAAGCCAGTTCACGGTTGCAGTCTGAGCATAAGCAGATAAAGGTCATTGCAGACCAAATTGTGAAATACACAGAGACAAAATACTGGATACGTGCTCATGAAAGTTATGTAATCATTATTTATTTATGCACAAGCAGTGCACTCCATGATACGCAGGTGGAAGTATTCTCTGAAAAAGGAAATCAAAGGATATGTTTATGTAGCACATACCTTCATCGCTGTAGGAGTCAAAAGGTACAAAGTGGGACGACCTCTTCATGTTTTGAAGATCTGTGGATATTCGGGGTCATTAGGGGCCATTAGGGGCATTGTGCTAACCGTGAACTGGTCTATTGACTGGCACAAATCTCATTCATGAAAACAACTCTAATCTCATTTTTTAAGGGTTACATTTTAATTTTTTTTAATGAACACACCTTTACCTTTGAAATGATGTGCATCTCACTTTCAACAAATCAACCAACCACACGGTAAATCTTGCAATGTTCACAAGAAACTGTGTAATAATAATATGTAGATAAATGGATCTATACCCATTGTTATGAGATGCTACATAATGATATCCTATGATCAGGATAAATGATCAAGTACTGATAGCATGTAGGTTAGTATACCAAAACAAACATGTTAAAATAGTTCTTCAACCACTGGAATGTATTGGTTCACCTTTTTGGCGCTGGTTTATCAGTGGCCAAATCGTCTGAGTTAGTATGATAGTTAATCTGAATTCTGATGATGATAAAATAAGCTGTATTTATATTGTGCGCAAATCATCCTAGGGGATGCTCAAATCGCCTACAAAGTACTATTATTACCCTGACTTTAGCTCAGCGGCACAAAGGTGCTAGCACTCCAGAAATGAATTCCCACAAGGTATAATACCCTTTACTACACCTGGGTGGAAAGTGGCAAATGTAATCTCTTGGCAAAGGACATTAGTGCTGCAGTGGAAATCGATACCACAAATATTTTAATATTTTTCATTTAGAAGTGAATTTGCTGGTTAAAAAAAACACTGGTGCATTAACCCTTTAAAAAAGGAAAAGAAGGAGGAAAAGAAGGGGGGAAAAAAAATCAAAATCAAAATATTGAACCTTTGAACCCCCCTGACAGCATACCTGCATTGAAAGTAAAACATACATTAGGCAAAGCAGGGGTACCCAAAATAAGAGTCAACCATAATCTAATTAGGAAGATCCATGGCCAAAAGACTTCATAGCCGCAAACCAAAAAAGTTGACTAATTTGCGCTATGTTCATTTACCAGAACTTCATGCACATGAGAGGCGCATCGTCTGCTATGAGCCAGAGGGGTATTAGTGTGAACTTCATTGGAATAATATGAGTTAATTATGGCCTTCTGGCTCTCAGCAGACGTTCCAACGGTTTTAGTCCAGTGGAGTGTTTCACAAAGACTAAGATCGACTTAAGTTGGACTTAACTATGGCAGGCCATTCATGCCACTAGCTCCTCTAACCATTCCTTGAATTGGTTTCTTAAGGGACGTACAAATTGTGATATCTACCGAATTGACATTTTTTGATAGTTCAATATTGAAGGAAAAAATATGATATAAAGATCACAAGTTCTAAGGTTTCCCTCTAATTTTACATCTGGTTCAAGACTTTTTGAGGGCATAAATCGCATCCTGTAGTATAGATCCAAGTCTTAAATATAACTTAAGTTTACAACGTAAGTAACATTGAACTGTCAACAATTTGAATTCTGTCCCTTGAGAGATGAATGGTGACAGCAACCAGAGGCATGAATGACCTGCCATAGTTCAAGTCCAACTTAAGTTGATCTTAGTCTTTGTGAAAAACTAAACTTCTTCTGCCATACATTTACAGCACATTGGCTGGTCATATGCCCAAAACAAAACTGCTTCCTTCAATACAGCGTGCTAATCATTTGCAGATGACTCAAAGAGGCCACTGGCTGGAGAACAATATGCTTAATACCTTTTAGAAAGGAATCACTTACAATTTTATAATTAAGTATTTGAAACCAATTAAATATATTGAATAAAAATGTTATTAATCAATTTTAGATCCGTTATTTCTTCCTTCACTTTTAAAGAATGCTTCATTTGGTAACATTGTTCTTAGATGCAAGGGTAGTGCAAATTAGTAAATAAGTGCTGATTACACACTCAATGTTATTTGATTAGATATATGAAGGGTATATGCACATGTGATGTTAATTGGTTGTTATATAACTTGAAGGGGGTATACAACGATTAAGGTGCCGATACAACCCAAAGGTTACATATGAACGAGGAGCACAGCACAGTGAAAACCAAGTAAAAAAGGATTTAGTGACGACTTACTTCCTCCTTCTCTTCTTCTCCTTCTTTTTCTTCATCTTCTTGTTCATGATCGTCGGGGCAACCTTCTTCACACTTGTTTAGGGTCTTAATTATTAAAATAAAAAGCAAAATAAAACATGACATGCAAACTTAGCATGCTGAATATCTGAAGGTACATGTTTGTAACCAGTGATGTAGCAAGACTGAAGGTCCTAGATTTATTTAATGTATTTTGGTCTTGGTATTGACAAGCTCTTTGATATAAATGTCTTATGAAAAGCGCTATATAAGTAAAAGTTATTAGAGAATAGCGTTGAAGAGAGCCATAACTTAAGCTTTTTGACTTGCACTCATCAGAGTAAAACGCAAAAATGAACAGAAAGCCAAAATCGATCAATATAAATGGAAACTAAAAGGAACAA
Source organism: Strongylocentrotus purpuratus (assembly GCF_000002235.5). Classification (NCBI taxonomy): domain Eukaryota; kingdom Metazoa; phylum Echinodermata; class Echinoidea; order Camarodonta; family Strongylocentrotidae; genus Strongylocentrotus; species Strongylocentrotus purpuratus. The sequence continues at coordinate 21,692,709 of NW_022145597.1, forward strand.
GGCGTTAATATAACGAGCGCTGATTGGATGTCAAAGGTAACAGTAAATTAGGCGAATTATTATTATTATTGACCCTAAAACCTTTTCCAAATGACTTTTTTTTTCCTTCTCAGCACCGTATCACAAAGATAACTTAACCATTGTTGCTACTATGTAGTTTACCATAATTTACAATCTATTTCTAAGCTTCGTGTTAAGGGCACTACTCTTCATTAGAGGAGCATGTACAGTACACAGTGTAGTTAGATGGAGCATGCACTTTGCAATGGCTTTAAAATAGGTCCAAATGAAAAAACTAAAACAGAAATGAGCAATGGGATATATACAAAATACATGACTGATTAACATATTAGTTATTAATAAGATTATATACTATAATTCATATCAACAGATCTCAAAATTACCCTCAAATGAAAAGTGAAATTAAAACCCCCAGATGAATAGGTACAACTCAGGAATATCAATAAAAGAATGGAGAAAGCTCCTGCACCCCACCAAAAAGGTTTTAAAAAAATTAGTTTACTTGTTGAGAAGATTTTGATACCAACTGCAAAATTTGTATCTTAATTTAATCCTCTGCCAAAAATAATGATGTTTATTCCACCTCCAACTAGCATAGAAAGGTATGTTGCTATGTGAGGCATGCATGGAGAACTCTCACTTCATCATGGGGACATTATTCAATTAAGGGCCCTGCAACATAAAGAGTTACTATCTAATATATCTTCCAAAACTAATTGTATCTTTACAATCAATTATTATTAATTTGTATTAATATCACTGTCAGAAATCGTCTCTAGTAGAAAGAGCAGAGATGTGATAGATCTGCAATAAATTAAAAGTCAGTATATATATGATAAAGGTCACAGAGTTATTGATGTAAAGACAAACATATACATATTCATACACTTCTCATGTTTGATTTCAATAATAAAACATGAATGTTACTTGACTAACCTGGATCAATGTCTCCCCCTTGAGTTGAATATCAGAGAGGAAGCTAGCGATGTACTTTCTCTGGCTCTCTACAATCTCCCATTGGTGCTTCATCTGTCTCCGTACCAGGAACCCACGGATCACTGGCAAAAGAAAAAAAACAATGATCAAAATGAATAATTCACTAAAAGTCATCACTAGTGTTGTAATGAACAGAGATATTCGATTTCATCTGAGTAGTATTTTGATTGGCCATATTAGGACTTCCCTAAGGCCAAAAAAAAACAAAAACATGTTTAGCGTCCTGTTTTTTTGAAAAATAGGAAGGAGGAGGCCCTTTCCTTTTTTTCTTTCAAAATGTCCGCTTGGTACATTTTCCCTGACAGTCGGGCTATTTTTCAAGATCGCCGCCGACATTTAAAGTTGATACTCTAAGCAAATAAATGTCCCTTAATTTGTTACCTACGGCAAGTATATGTTATTTTTAAGTTTTTCAATTACTTAGTATATCACAAAAAAATTCTGTCTACTCGAAATCCTCAATTGAAATTTCTAAAATATCCGCCTCTCTTTGCATAGAAAATCAGTCACGACGCTGGTCTACTATTTATGACCTCACGTCCGGGAGAGAGTATATTCACGTACCCGGATGTTCCATAGCAAACATGTGCAGAGTGATACGATTTTCTGCATATTTTTGTTTCAAAGGCTGAAAAGTCTAATAAATCATAATTCTATGTACAATTCTTTACCTTCCCCTAGTACTTCATAGTATTAATATCAATTCCCCTTTTAAAAATTATGACATATACATGCCAACGATGTGCTATTAGTCGATATTTTCACCATGTAATTTTTGTTTTGGTGTTGAAATCGGCCCAGGCACGGAGTGAACAGTAGCTGTCCACCCATGCACAGTTCATTACCATACACTGCAGCGATCTCCCGATGGTTTCTTCTTCCTTTTTCCCATGTCTTTCGCCTTTCTTGGCCCTGAACATCCTTCATCTACCAATTCTGACACCGGTAGTCAGGAGCAAGTCTTTGTTAGTTGTTTTTCTTAGCTGGCAACGTCACTTTCATTCTCTTGCAATTGCCGATAAACATATAACTAGCGCACGTACGTTCCATCACAAGCAAGCAGCGCCTAGAGCAGCGGCTTGGTCTTACCTCCCGATTCTGCTCGCTCCATGAACGTTCATGCAAGAGCCGCATCACTCGCCAAAATATTATAGAGGAAGCGCGCTTGCATGATCTCGTTCAAGTTTGATATTTTACAACATAAAATGTTTAACTGGTACTGTATCCTTTTTTGAGGCAGTCACACACATCTATGATAAGTACTATCATAGTTCTAGACCTATTCGTTTTACAAAACTGCTCATGTACATCTGATGACAATAATTTATAATGCATCCGCCTATTCATAAGTGCACGATTTAACTTTAATTCCTAAGCAGTAAACTCGTCTTAAATCTCTACCAAATAGGTGAATATGAGGATATAAAAAGAAATCAGCGACTGGAAAATGTTGCTTCGTTATTCTTCATTCAAATGAAAACAGAAAATCCATCAAATATACTCCTTAACAACAACAAATCTAAGCTCTGACAGGATAGCATTTACGTAGGGATATCACTGCCATTCACTCTCACTGAGCCCATGACTCCCGTTCGTGACGTCACGGATAGAGGCCCGACTCTACGTGCACTTCCGGGTTTCAGACTTAGATATTTTGGTAGAGTTTACTCGAATAAATTCATTATTCTAAACTTGTTTTGTCGGGTGGACACCATTTGGTGTTATTATGGGGGTTAAAAGCTTTCTATTTATGTAATTATCTCAGTATTTGGGATTGTCTTAGAGTATCAGCTTTAACAAAAAAAAAATTTTAAATCAGAAATAGATCCATTTTAGCACTGTTTTTCATGTTTTTTTTGTTTAAAAAAAAAAAAAAAATAGGAGGCGGCCCCCCAAAAAGAAGCGGGCGGTGACGCTTAACATGTTTATTTTTTAAAGTGGCCTTTAAACCTTTACAGGAACTGCTGGCTTGGCATCAACAATTATCTGTTGTTACCTGAAGCGGCTATTGTTTGCAATGGCACAATGTAAAACATTCATACAAAACAAAGCTCACACCAAATAAGATTAAAATATAAGATTAAAATATATATGATACTGCTGAAGTGCCAGTAAGGCAAACACTACAGCCAAAAATATTTTGGACTTTAAATTTAATTATTTGGATTTAAAATTGAAGCAGGCTCATGAATTATGAAGTAATATATCATGTACATGTAATTGCTGTTTGTATTAGTTTGTTTACCTATTATAACTGTAGGTCTTTGTGTAAGAATGTGTTTTTATGTTATGCATTGTACATTTTTAATGGGACTGGAAAACAAAATGGATGATATGGGAAAGAGAGCAATATATGCCCTCTCATTCAAACTTGACAACTCCTAAATGCTGTCAGTTCTTAGTAGAACCATTTTTTAATCAACCCCTCTCCCGCATACACATATACTGTCAAATCCAAGCATATATTCCAATCAACCCCTCCCGGGCATACACATATCTTTAATGGACCACTCCCTAGCACAATTTATTTTTCTTTCTAACAGATAGAAAAGCTAAAATACAGCCCAAATTCCCTTTTTGTAATCACATTTTTTATCTTTGGGCGATTGTCTCAGAATCATTTAGGGGCTTATCCTTTCACAGCAGTCACAATTTAAATGCCCCTAACAGCAAGACAAACTTGATCAGTTCACTAATAAAATCTTTTCACCAATTCAATATGGCCGCCCCTACAGAGATAATTTAACTAATCACCACAATTACTTCAAGTTTGTTCACAAGCTAATAAAGACTATACGATGAATCATTGGGTGTATAGAGTGTGAATTCATCGTTATTAGTCCCACCATACCATCTCCCCTTCATACTTTACATTGGAAGGGAGATTTTGTTGAGCGCAAAGTGGGCAGGAAAAAGCCCCTAAATTCAGCACTAGGGGATGTTCCGTGCGCTGAAACATTGAGATTAGCGGGAGTGTGAATTATCGCCCCTCTTAGATCTGCCACCCCATACACACCCGGTCACAAGCACATCTTTAATCTCTTATTTGAGATTATCGGACTAAAATTCACTGGGAAACCCTTCACACATTGAAAACTAATAGATTATGTATTTGGAAAATTCAAATTAAGTCTAACACATCTGTCAATAGAGGCTCATTAACATCCTCATTGGAAACAGATACTTCAATTTCATAGTCACTCTATTCATGCACAATTCTTCATGTATTGCTGAAAGAAATATTCAGGCCTGTTAGCAACAAGTGTGATAATTTTCCTGCTGTAGTACAATTCCACAAAGATGGTTTTGATTAAAAAAAATGTCTATTCATAATAATTCATGAACATATTATTAATTTCTCACAGATTAGTAAAATCACAATGACGTTGCAACTTTAAGATAACAACAATATTGATGTCATCACAACCTACAAGTTTGAGCTATTACACAGATCATGTGTAAAGGTTTGAACAAGATTTTCAAAGATAAAAGTGAGAGTACTTTAGGGTAACAAAAGATATGAACAATCTCTTCCAGTCAATCAACCGATACCACATTGAGTAAAAAGCAAGTAACATCTTTTGTCTACAATATATTCGTACATAGACAAAGAAGAGAGAATAAAAGGAATAATGTATAGAAAGAAAGAGATAGACAAAGGGGGAAAGAGAAAGAGATGAATAAAGGGGGAAAGAAACATAGGGAGAGAGAGAGAGAAAGAGAGAGAGAGAGAGACACACACACACACACAGGGGGAAAGAGAGAGATATTTACATACAAACCTTTATTGGAGAAAGAAGAATTGGAGAAGGATTGGATAAAGGGATTGCCGTTTTTTAAGGATACATCATCCATTCAAGTGGGTATTTTACAATCTATATATAACAGAAAGCAATAAACCTGATAGAGAACAGGTCTACACGATGAGTAAAGATTAACATAACATATTTTCTCCCTCCTTTTTTGTTTCAAATAATTCTTTCTTACTCACATAAATGTCAAGTACAAGTACGCTGAATTGCAAATGAATACAGCATGCAATTCAAAATGGAAGTTGACGAGTAGCTATGTAACTCCACACAAAGTTTCTTGTTATAGCTACTGATATCACATTAGGGTGTAAAACTGATCATAAATAAGAAGGAAGGGGGGGGGGGGGATTGCTTAGCACCCTCAAAGTCCCTTCACACCAATTATTCCCAAGAGGATACAGTCATGTTCAAATAGTTCCTCTTAAAACAATCTGCCCCTTCCCCTTCCCACACATAAGCCACATTTCTTGCAGGTGTAACAAATATACATGTAAACAAACTTTAAGATTTTCCTATACCATATCCATGCTTTTATACACATCCCTTCTTTGGTCAATCACTACTTTTACTCAGAACTTTCACTCTAGAAAAATGTTACAAGACTTATCTGGTTCTCAGTCCATTATATGCGTCTGTCTATTAATCAAGTTCAAATCATAATTAGCCAGTACTTAAGGCATGCAAATCATTGTAAACAAACTCAATTACCTGGGAAGTTCACGGAAGCGCTTCGTTTCCGCGGCATGGTGGCTGTCACAGACGGCTCAACGAGGGGGTATATATCCACGTTTAAAACCATAGAAACACACACTAATCCAACAATGCACCCATAACTATTCCACAACACACGGCACGGTCGGCAAACCAAAACAAGGAGTTTTATTGATCAGAACAGGCTGAAACGACATACATGGGTGTAACATCAAGTTTCTGGCTAGGGGAACATCATTTCTCAAACTCGTTGATGACCCAATGTACTACTTCCACCTTTTAAGGGTTCAAATGATGCAAATTGAAATTGTCACTTCCTGTCAGAGAATTGAGTAGATCCCCAAATCTAGGACTCCAAAGCTGATACATGGAAACGCTGCCAATATGTGGGACTACAGGATTTACAATTCACTCTGGGAGGCACTAACGAACCGCTGTTAACCGGAGTAATTATAAGCTCCTATATAGATATGAACCTCACAATCAATTATGAAACTGCACATAATCACATGAAATCAGATTAGTTGCTGTAAGCTTTGTAATAGGTTCGTACCTCACACTCTACTTACGACTTATTCCTTGCAATCACGTGAAACTCTGTTAGCCTGAGTAAACTTTTTACCTCAGCATGCACTGTTCTACAATTCTTGATTTTATCAACAACTCACGTGAATGACTGTCAAGATAGAGGCATACCCCCAAGCCCAATTAAAATTTTGCAAAATGGTGCTGGTATGTCAAAAAAAAAGATATGCTTACATGTCTCAACTGCAACATGAATTCCAATGAAGTAATGCTTGAATGACATATCTTTTAGAAGAATTTGACATTATATGGCTAGGAGCACTTGAACAGTTTTATAATTTCACTACAGCTAATCAAATGATATACTTTAAACCACGACAGAATATAACTATCCATTACATCTTATAAGGTATACAGCAATTGAATCCTTAGTGGAACTTAATGATATAACAAGGAGAATATCATACTGTCCCGATTTACCAGGTATATCAAATAAAAGGAGTCTGATGATCAACAGAGCTACCGGTACGTCAATAAAAGCAAGATGCTGGCGAGCTAATTTATCTGCGCCAGACTCAGATTTCCTCGATTGCCGGCCCCAGGTCAAGTTTGGTCAACTCCTAAATGAAGAGTGATTTCCTCAGAGTGAGCTGGCTAAGATTATCTTGGCACAAATCATATCAGGCAAGCAAGCAAGTACATGTCTTCTTATCTTTCTTCTCCTCCCGATCCCCACTCCTTAATTGTTCAGTTAACCAGTTGACTATTAAATTTGTATATTCCTCATAGGATTAACACAGAAACCACCTGGTTCCGGTAAACAATGGGTTAATAGTGGCACATTGTTTGACAAGCCATTTTTATCTACATTGCTTCTCTCCACCCCGGTATTAAATGGGTACACGGTAGGATGTACAAAGTAATTGCAGTTTGCTCAGCATGTCAGCATCTGTAAAATGGTGCCTGGCAGGGAATGATCCCCAGGGAGTGGAGAATGTGCCTGAATCAGATAAGATACATTGTTGATGTACCTGTATTAAGCACTTTATAAACCCAGAATATTATTACTATCATCATCATTAACATTGAATTTTCATATATATCTAGTAACCTCGCCCTAATGACTTACCTCTCACAAATAGGTACATGGTGACCAAAAAAAATATTCACATATTGCTATTTTACCCACAATCTCTGACAAGCTTGTCGCTTTTAGCTCACAATTCCACTATTCATAATAAACATACTATACCTATAAGTAATATCTGATATCATTTTTAAAATCATATAAATTTCACACCCCAATGGGCCTACATGGAGTTCTTAAATCACATAGGTCATTAACACATCATGTATTACTAATTTTGACTTTGAAAAAAGAAATCCCCTCCCCCAATTAGGTGTCAGTCTAAGGAGCATCAATACACACTAATCAGAGTAAATATCCAAATACGACATTTATCTACTATTTCCTGTCCTGCTTGGTGTGAGATATCAATCGTCATGACAACCATTTAAGGATGGAACAGTCGTCACGTGTGCTGACGGTGAACCATGTGACTCAAGATACAAATACCTTGTAATCACTGATAATCGTGAGTTTCCCTTATCAGCCTTGGAATTCTGAGAAACTTCTGAGGTTTAAAGGAGCTTGAATTGGAACAATTTTAATGAAAAAAAATGAAATAATATTTTTTAAATAGTCCTACTGCCAATCACAAATCTAAAAATAGAATATCTAAAGTGAGAGATCAGTATTACTAAAAATAGAAGAAAAAACATTAAATATTATTTTTAAATAGTCCAAGTGCCAATCACAAATCTAAAAATAAGAAAAATGTGAGTAAACTGAAATCTTATGCCTCCAAAAGTATTCAGGAGTTCTAAATTCTTAACGAAAACTCGATTTTGGATGGTATAATGAGTAAGAATTGTAGTCTAATAGTGGTAACATGTCAAAATAATGATGACATCAATAATAAGATATTCTTGTTTAGTGCTTATGTGTCACACTCAGTGGCATGCCTTTCACCGGGATGATATATAAACCCACATTTAGTCAAATGGCCAATATTAATACTCTAGCACATCAGGTATGCATCTACACCTGGATGGAGAGAGGCAATTGCCATGTTTTGCCTAAGGTTGTCAGTGCCAGGCTGGGACTCTAACTCTCGACCCCTGAATTGAAGTCCAACCCATGAACTAACATAACTGATTATTCAATAGATGATTATAGAAAATTATACTCCAATAAAACTATTTCTTTGAATCGCTATATTGAAAGACTGACATTTTAATGAAATCACTGTCCCATGTATATACATCAAGTTACTGCCCGTATGTCTTTGACATACAAGATGAAACCCCCACTGAAATCAGCATAGAATTCATATCCCACACTTACTAGGATTGAAACAACGGCAAAGAAAAATAATCATTCAACACCCCCCTCGCAGGTCCTTGGAAATCAATTTTCTGAACATGAGCAGCTAGGTAGAGTTCGATCCCAGATGTTTCATAATTAAAATCTCTCTGGGCAAAAATTTGTCACTCGGGGGAACTCCTCATCTTATTTGGTTTCTAAATGAACTCCAGATGACCTAATATGAATATGCGATGGGCCAAGGAGTATAGCATCTGTCAGGTAAGGGAGCATGTAGCTATGTATGGAAGATTATTTTCATTTTTTGATCATTGATAATGATGAACGAGGGATAAAAATATGATGGTGTATGAAATGCTTCATATTTTGTGTGTTTCATATTACATCCGATAAGCCTTAAAGAGGACTGTACTCAATGGAAGAAGAAGAAGAAGGGCAATATATAGACAGATATCATGGAAATACTTGTTTTAAAATTAGTGCATTTGTAATAATCTTCGATCAATAGGAAGCAACCAGGGCCCTGTTTTTTAAAAACTTGTCATCAATAGCACATGTCAAAATCAAATGCAGTCATTTCAGTAGCTTATAACAGTTATTGATAATATGTTTCATGAAATGGGGCCAAAAGCAGTGAAGCTACATAGAGATCTACTATATGCAGGTTATTAAGTGACAGCAAAACAATTGGATTTATTGATACTCTAATCTCTTGAAATGAAACACCTTTTATTTGATAACAGAGTGAAAAATGACATGTGCATAAAAAGGTGAATCACTTTTATGAATAAATTTGTAAGTAGTAACCCCATTTCTAATTGGCTTTTATTCAAAATTGCACACAGCACAAATTATGACAAATTACACACCTCCACCCATTAGCTCAATGCCAAATTCTAGAATTGGAATGACTGGATCTAAATTAATGAATATCATATATATACTTCTAATACATTCTACAGTGTGGTAATAGATACTCCACTATAAGATAGTCGATACCTTATCAGAATCTTTTACCAATTTGTGCCAATGATGTTACAAACAATTATCATAAATACCGACTTTCAAACTCGTCAACCTACTTGGATAAATAATGTCTCAACCCCACAAAACATGTTAAGAAATGATAATAACAATGATAATAATTTTTGGGGCCTATTCTCATTTAAACAGTCAGTATGCCTAAATTCTAATTCTTCAGCATAATGTGCTGTACAAGGCATGAGAAGTAGGTATTTCTATGAACCTACATATACCTTCTCAAGTGTTCCTGACTTCATACAATATAAATAAGTACTCTAAGAAGAGGCACCCTTCTAATCTAACAAAGAACTGAAGATAGGAAATGGTTTGAAACATTTATAAGGAAATACCTCTGATATGGTCATTTTTACCTCAAAATTAAAGACCCTTTTCTCCCTCTCACATATCAGTCCTTTGGCGCCCCATTCCAATGTCACCGAGGTGCAAGGATTAGCATATAATAATCTGACCCACAATCACGACACAAAGTTAATCAAAACAACCTTTCTTGTTTCAAAAACAATTTTTCTTCATCAAGGTGAGTAATGTGGTCACCTGCTTTGAAAAGCAAAGTTTGTTGTACTCTATTTTTTTTTCTCTCCAATTGCTCAAGCTTTGGGGCATATTGTTGATCTATTTTCACAACTGACAGAGGCTTGTTGGCAAGGTGATACTTTGGAGAAGAAAACATGTTTTCAGCTAACTTTATTTTGGCACTTGCTCTAATTAGAAATGGATATATCACCCTCAGGTTATGGACAAAGTAATACTGACGGCATAGCTGAGAATGAGGTTACTTTCAATGTCCTCATTATGATATGGTTTCTGATAGACATTCTGAAAATATAAAAGATTATCTTACAAATGTACAAACTTGATATTGTTTTATTTATAATATATAAATACTAAGATTACCTTAATGTAGAAATTCTAGCATGCGTGTAATGTTAAAATCTCTCAGGTAAGTGGAAAAGAATAACAAGAGAAAAGATATTATTCACGGGTCTTCAACAGTCAGAATGGCATTAGTAATGGTTTATCCTCGTAATTTGCACCCTTCTGACTCTATGCAGATGATTCATTCTAACATCTTCTCTCCAAACCCTATTTTTTGTACTCTCACTACTTTGCTTCCCATTACCTGCATACCTTATCTTTGCCCTTTTCACCCCTCTTTCTCTGTTCATTTCTCTCCCTCCTTGTCGCCCCTCCCTCCACCCCCTCTTTCTCCATCTCTCTCTTCATTCCTCTCCTTTGTTCTTGGTCCCCCTTGCCCTCTCTCTCCCTGTCTCTTAGCTATTTCCTTCTCATCATCTCTTTCTTCATCTCTGTTTCTCTTCTCTCTACATCTCTTTCTCTACATCCCCCTCTCTCTCTCTCTCTTTCTCACCCTCTCTCCTGCACTCGGGGAATACCCTAAACAATCCATCATGCCTATCTTGGTTAGATATCAACCTATCTATGAAGGATAAAACAACTAAAACACAACTCTTCATATGACCTCATACATCTATCAACTTTTTTTTCTCGATCACTGGCCCTTTAAACCTCACATCATATCCATGTGAGAGATAATAATTATAATAATAAAAACGTGGCTTATAAAGTGCTTACCACCGAAGTCTCTATGGTCATTACGGGACATCTGCTATGCCTATAGATAATAGCCTATATGCTAATCATTATAATAGGATGCTTCGGGTAATCCTCATTAGTTGTACTAATTAAGTGGACTTCTCTTGAGTGTTAACCATACATGTGTGTAAACATTGGGGAGAGTTTATATGGAGCATTTGTAACTGGTCACTATATGTTATGGCAGCATCTGGTGAAAATAATTTTCATCGTTTGTTAGGTCAAAATTATATTATTAATCACAAAAACAGAAAAAATAGCAACCAAGTACAGCATACCATAATCAATATTATGAAGATGAGACTAATAATAGAGAAAACAAAAGAAACAATCATCATAATTATGATAGATAACTTAGTAATATTCATTTACACTCTTGTTTCTATTTCACTCTAAATCGCCCCCCCCCCCCCATTCCCCCTCTCTCTCTCTCTCTCTCTCTCTCCCTTCTCTTTATGTCTTATTATTATTTCCCCCAGTCTCAATTCCTTTTTCTGTTACTACCTCTCTCTTTCTCTCCTCTCTTTCTCTTTTTGCATCTTTTCTTCCTATTTCTCTTTTATTCTCTCATCAGTAGAAGGTGATGCATACTGTTTGGTCCCTACTGATTTGCAGTGTCGAGTAATCATTGTGAAATGGCTTTCCCAGACGGTCCATAGAAAATTACTCCCATTATCATCCAGGCACTATCCCCCTATCCACCATCTAAACAAAACCCACTCACAAAACTTCTCATTTACCATGGTGCTTTCCTCTGTCTATCCGGCTGTCGCTTCTTCTCTATTTTAATGTGTGTATTGTTTCTCTTTCCTCCAGCCTTTTCAACGAAGCATTTTAATTTCTTCTTTTTAATCTCTTCAATTGAAATGTCCATTACAGTTAGGATTTCATTATACTTTTCCCTGAAATTTATTCACCTGGTTATTTCGTTTTTCCCCATTTCTTTTTTTCTATATATTTATCTCTCCTTTCCATCTCTCAGTCTCCTTCTGTCTCTTCGAAGTTTCTCCATCTCTTTCTCTCTTCCCCTCTATCTCTCTCCTACCATTTATTCTCTTTCACCTTTTACCTGTTTCTCTTTCACCCATTCTCGCTCTCTGTTTCTCCCTCCCTCTCCCCCTATCACCCTTTTAGTGAGTTCTCTAGATACACAATCTTTGTCCTCTGAATTATACAGCAGAATGCATTACAAAGCATTACTACTAGAAATGTAATTTACTGCTGTAATATGTACATGCTAACACAAATTCAAGAATTCATCAATCATACAGTAGCATAATGAAATATCTGAATGATGAAATCCCTCTCTATAAATCATCTCCTCAATTCCAATCATTTCAAGGGTGCATCTCTGTGAATTCAATTTTCAGTACCGAAAAGTGAATCCTTGTTTCCATTCAGACTCATTACCCAATCACTTTATATCATATTAGGTTTTAATACTACACATTGTGTGGATATTGTTTACATCTAGTGTTCATAGCCATAGGGTCTCCCACAATCATGAATATTAGACTTGAAACTGACAACAATTTTCTTTTATATTCCCCTAATACTTACTCTGATATTAATCCTCATTTTCTCAAGAGATAACTATGCACTCAAAATGTATGATAATTCAGACAAGAACAAAGTTATTTTCACAAGAAAGGGCGGTGGGGTCATTTTGACATTGCAAAAACAAAGGTTCTCATGTCTTCACACTCATTCAATTTACACACAGTTCAGGATTTTTAGATTTGTGAATAATAGTGCTAAAAATTTGACATTTTTCATTATTTTTCACTATTTTGTTCAATGACTACGCATGGCAGTAGTTGAGAAGGATATTTTGTGTTTGTTACGTGTTTTGCTTATCAAAATAGCGCAGTTATGCGTATCGACCGACAAGGGTGCTGCGCAGACATGGGCACTGTAGACATACAATAAAGACAATCCAGAATCAATCATCTAGTAATGTACAGAACAAGAACCTACTTGAATATAAAGTGAATGAATAATGAATCAGAAATGGCCTTGAAATTGAAGCCTTCAGGGAAAGATAGATATCTGATCTCTGTAAAGACAGATGCAACACAGGCAATCCAATAAATCTATCCTTACCTCATGAAAGAGAAGAAAAAAAAGTGGCCTGATTAATAATTGAATAACGAGATGGCTTGACAAGGCCAATGTTGTTTCTGTTTGCCTGGGGGGGGGGGGGACCTAAGGCTGGAGCTCGTCACCATACACTCAGTGTCTGGTTCTCAAGGCAACACCCATCATGAAGTCACTTTTTGCTGCATGAGTCATTCAATTAATTTCACTGGACACCACCTCTATCTCTTCCATATTCAAGTGAAACATGCTATTGTCTGCTGAGAGCCAGAAGGCATTAGGCATGTATTATACATAGAGTTAACAACCTTCTTGTTCTCAACAGATGATGTGTAATGTAGGTTTCATAGACAAGCATGTACAGTCAAACCTGTCTATAGCGACTGCCCAAGGGAAACACAAAAAATGGTCTTTGTAGACAGGTTCCTTTAGTACATGTTTCAATGAGAAACCATTTTCAAGGGGAACAAAAAATGTGGTCTTTGTAGACAGGTGGTCACTAAAGCAGGTTTGACTGTACAATCAAACCTGTCTATTATGGCCACTCAAGGGGAATCAGGAAAAAGTGGCGGCCACTGTAGACAGGTCAACTTTCATGACGGGTTCTAAAACCCATCTCATTCTAAAAGGAGACAATATAGGTGGCCATTGTGACAGGTTTGACTGTATGTAATATAAGACGCACATAAATGAAATCTTATTCATGTAGGTTTCATATGCATGCATGTACAATCAAACCTGTCTATTAAGGCCACTCAAGGGGAAATGGGGGGAAAGTGGCCTCTGTAGACAGGTGACCTTCCAGGTCAGGTTCTATGAAATATTTTATTCGACGGGGAGCCAATAAAGGTGAACAACATTGAGAAAAGTTTCACTGTATAGGAGTGGAGGCACATGAATGAAATCTTCTGAGAATCAAGAGTGCTCAAAATATAATCTTACATGTAGACTGAGTCTATACTCTTCTGGCTTTAAACAACCAATGATAATTATGTAAGTGCATTAAGTGTATTATATCCTTTATTATGACATGTACCTTTAAGTTTATTGAATAATATTCCAAACAAAATTCCAGCTCAAGATGACTCAGCATTCTCTGGAAGGTGATGTCACATTTCAACCCCACCCATCATCATCATCATCATCAGTTTTCATCCTTGATAACAAAGAGCATTCTTCTGCTAATAGCACAGAACATTCCTATCTGTTCCACAGGCTTGAATGATTTAATCAGTCCTTCGCAACCAGACACTCTTAATCTTTACACCATCTGAGCTCCAAAAGGGCCTTGGCTTTACGTTAAAGACACATAGTTTAATGTCCTTCTTGCCCTCAACACATATCTTAATGGAAGATCATTCAATATTTGACATCTACATGTCGCTTCTTGTATGTCCAGCAGAAGAGCATTATCATGGGAATTTTTAATACACTACACTAAAAGGAATACCTGGCTACCAGGCAATTATCATAGCTGTAATTGCATGTATCTATGATCCTGCTCCGGGCAATGTTCCATCACAGACCTTGGGTGAGGGATTGGGTTTTTTTAAAACTTGGCTTGTGACAGAAAGTCACTCCAGAGCAAGCGTAGTAAAATCAAGAGATTTTGTTAAGTGTTGGTTCGTTTGCTTTTTTTTACCTGACTGCTAAGAAAGCATTGTATGTTTGTAAGTAAGCAACCAGGGGATCAACAGCTTTAAGCTCTCTCCAAGGGAAATGAGGATTAATGCCTTATCAAAGGACACTATGGAGCATCGATTTGTTCTTGAGCGAGGTACCACTCGGTTACAAGACCACTGCCCTACCACTGAGCCATCGCGCCACGTGTGACTATCTACTGCAATAATTGTTGCTGGGATATCTTATGAAGATGTTAAAATGTTAGTTGAAAGATATCTTTAACATTCATTCAAACAAAGTGGTACTTGAGCCCTGCTCTATGTAAGAATGATATCAAAAGCGTTCAAGAACTGTACATGTATAAATACCTTATAGCTAAGAACAGGGCTCTTACATCTTATAAAGATGTTGACATGTCGGCAAATATCACTTTTATTTTTACAGGAACAAGAAAAATGTTTTCCTATTTTCTAAGTACCTTGTTTTTGAGGAGAAATATTTAAAAAAACAGAACATAAATAGCTTACAAGCTTTAAAAGAGCCATGTAAGAAAGACATGATGTTGACATAAATATACTTACCACCTTGCTTTTTGTTCTTTTCTCCTTGCCCCTTGACCATTGTTAATCCTTTTAATACCACAAGTAGAAATATCATATCAAAGCTAAAACATAATTAGTCACATGGTTTTAAGTGTATCAAGCTCATTGGTACCACAAGTAGAAATACCATGTAAAAGTCATCAGTGAGTTGGCTGGGTGGAAACAAAAGTCCATCGATATTCGTACATGTAGAATGGAATTGTTTCAATTCATATGACCATTGCTTTATCCACTTGTAAATCGTTCAAAGAACTAATCTTTTCAGTAATCCTGGAATTACTCCGGTAATCTGCCGTATTTCTCATCTGCCGTATTTCTCATCGCTTCTGCTGTGAAACAGTCCAAACTCACACAATAAAGATGGTGTTTTATCCATAGTGCAGATTTAACACATCAGGCTTCATACTGCAGTCATAATAAGCTGATATTGAATAAGAGTTGAATAAATCATTGATGCAAAATCTCTTTAGCAGAATGATGATTCTATTTGGGTATATTTGATTTAAATCCTGATATCCTCATGATATTAATGAAGCAGTTTTTATTAGAAACAGCAAAGAAATAAAACATGTCCAGTGTTTTATATTCAGCAGAGCAATGGACTTCTCTACATTCATAGTAAACTAGAATGTATCAGGAATAGGCAGTGGAATTGAGTTGATTCTTCAAAAAGAAAGAAGAATTTGTAATGCTCATGTGGTTGGAATTCAAGCTGGAATCTCTGCCATTACGAAATCAAAAACCTGAGTAGAAGTGTAATAGAATATCCAGTGGCATCATGTTTCATCTAAGCCAGGATTAACATGGTTAGAATGACCATCCTACTACCAGGTCCCCGAAGGGCAGTGGAATATATTTGCATAGTTTCAGAGCTTCATAATTCTATACCATATTCTTACATTATCATCATCACAAGTGCATGTAGAAGGGTACTTTAAATTAGATCCATTGCTTGAAGTTTGATCCACAATCCATAGAAATGATGCGCTTGGCATTTCAATAGACTGTACAACATGGAAATCTTAGGTTTCAGAATTGCACGGTATTGATCTTCATTTGAAAGTGCATGTGATCCTCCAAGTCATTGCTTGATTTGTGAAACACAATTTACAGACTTACTTGGCTCCATTAAAAGTGCACACAAGCCTCAGAAATCCCCGACTGATTTTTGAGAACCCTTGTTGGCCTCCCAGTTTCACCTCCATCCTCGAGACTTAATCAAAATAAATGTATCCTCAATCCTCGATTCGTAATTAGTCTGGAACCGATTCAAGAGAAGCAAATGTTCATCAAGTCCTTTGGAGTTGACCTTGTCTCGAACATCTTTATGAATTAATGCATGACCTGCTTTATATACAATATATGCTGACGTGATACTACCATTAGGTAAGTGCATTAACCCAGCATGCTCATCATAGATTAGAAGCCAATGTCTTTTCTAGTATTCACAACATCTTAACATTTTCACAAAGTCAATACAATAGTCAATGACTTACATGTGAACTATGTGTATATTTCAAAAATTTCCAGGATAAAGTTCAAACACCGTTTCAGAAATATCCAATTAAATCAAGGCAACTCGGTGGAGGATTGATGATAAGATATCCAAACATCACCAATGTGCATCATGGTCTTTAATTAACTCTGGCAATCGTAGCATTGGAGTACTTTCAGTAAGTCCAAATGAGCAATTCATTCCATAGAAAACATGACCACTCCAAGGCCAAGCAATTTTATTTGTATGTATCACACTTTTCAAAGAAATTTCCTGTAAAACCAAGGCAGATCCAAGAAAGGTTTACCAAGAGAACAACCGATGGGCATCCACGATCCTTTGATTAAAAATAGCCTTCGTCCTCTCTACCGGTCTATATTCAGCTCTCAACACACATGATCATAGACATAATGATGACATCGGGATGGCAACGCACTCTTTCCCCATCACACTGGATATGAGCCTCTCGTGCTCCTACACAATAGAGCAGGCATCCGACCAGCCACACGCCTCTACACCCGACCAACCACATGTCTACGTGAGAGCTGGTGTGATTATTGATATCGAGAGAGAGAGAAAAAATGAAACCCCAGCGCATCTTAATTGACCATGAGCAGAAGGGGAGACTGATCGAGGGGAAATGATGATGGGTAGGAGAGAGAGAGAGAGAGAAAGAGTGATAGAGAGGTGATAGAGAGGTGATATAGAGAGAGTGAGAGATAGAAAGAAGGTGAAAAGAAAGATGAAAAGAGAAAGGAAAATATTAAAACCAAACTGACTGCATGACAGTGGTGACAAATTTGACAGAGAGGGAGAGAGAAGAGAGACAGGGGACAGCAGAAGAGATAGAATAAGAGAGGTTGAGAGGTAAAGAGGGGTGAGGTATAAAAGATGAGATAGTGAGAGTATAAAAGAGAAAGACAAATCAATGGACAGTAAGAGAGAGAGGGGGGAAGAGAGAGAGGGGGAAGAGAGAGAGAGAGAGGGGGAAGAAAGAGAGAGAGAGGGGGAAGAGAGAGAGAGAGAGAGAGAGAGAGAGAAGAGACAGAGAGAGACAGACATACAGACAGAGAGACAGACAGAGAGAAAGAGAGAGAGAGAGGAGGGGGGGGGGGGAGATGAGAGTGTGTGATGTTTGGAGAAAATTGAAGATAGATATGGATGCACTTTTGATAGGGACTGAGAAAATGGACAGATTGTAGCAGATCTGTGCATGGGGAATAGGAAAATAAAGTGATAACTCATTACTTTGATGGATCACTGTGATTAAGGAAGATAAGTTATAGACATAATTGAAGAAAAATAGTTGTATAGATAGAGCATAAATGTATCTGTAAGCAGAGAGAGGGAGAGAGAGACAGAGTGAGAGAGAGAGAGAGAGAGAGAGAGAGAGAGTGTGTGCGCATGTATGTGTATGTGAGAGAGAGAGAGAGGGAGAGAGAGAGAGGGGGAGCGTATAATTTACAGTCATTTAAATTTAAACAGAAAAGGAAAACTAACAGAAGATAACGGCCAGAGAGAAGGGAAAGGCAAGACAGAAAGAGAGGGGGGGGGGGGGGGGGGGGAGGGGGCAAGAGGGAAAAAGAAAGAGTGGAAGAAGACAAAAGAGGATGCTAATGGAATAATAACATTAGGAAATAAATGATACAAAGATTTAAACAAAACATGAGAATGGCAAAGTTTGAAAGGAAGGAATACAGAGACGGTGGATAGAAACAGACAGATATAAAGTGAAAGAGAGAGAGAGAGAGAGAGAGAGAGGAAAAAAAAGAGCGGGCAAGGGCAGGAATCAACCACTTTGGGAGGGGGGTCAAGGGGGGATCAAGAGTTTTCGTATCATGCTTTATTTCGTCTGAGTGGCCAAATTGATTTGAATAATTTCTGCATTAGATAGCCAGACAGGGAGACAATTGATTGATTTATTGATGCATGTCTGACAGTGAGAGAATGAGATAGGGGAGATTGGGAGAGGGGAGATGGGGAGAGGGGAAAGGAGTGAGGGAGGGAGTAGTAGTACATGAGAAAGAGAGAAAAGGGGAGAGGAGGGTGTCAATGAGACAGAATAAAGAAGAGAGAGAAGGAAAGAAGGATGATAGAAGGATGGAAAAGGGAGAGGAAGAGAAAGTTATTATTGGGAAGTCCCAAATCTCACCAAATAAAACTTAAAATCAAAAGACAGTGAGAGAATGAGAGAGGGGAGATGGGGAGAGGGAATGAGGGAGGGAGAATGAGAGAAAGAAAAATGAGGGCAACAATGAGACAGAATGAAGGAGAGTGAGAAGGATGAAAGGACGATAAAGAGAAAGAGGAAAAGAAGGGTATTATTGGGAAGTCACATATCTCACCAAATAAAACTTACAATTAAAAGAATGCACAAGTGTCTTTACAGAGTATGAACATATTGAAGAGAAAAGTTTAAGATAAAATAGTAAGGCCAAAGGCAAGAAAACTAAGTGCAACTGAGATGAAAGGCAGAAATAACAGGAAAGGTAACTATAAAGGTAGATGATCAATATTCAAAGTAATTTAGAAATTACCAACTGCAGCTGCCAAATCATAACCACAAAAGATATAATTATCTATGAATTAAAGGGACCAGCAAAATCACCATGGTCATGATAATGGATCAAATAAAATATTATGTGGTTAGCCTTGAATCGAATAAACTGTAAACAACCCTACAAAGTGCAATACAAATCCCTTCCATATAAAGTAATATACAAGGTAAATGCCGTATATTAGTCATTACACATTCAAATGAAAAATGTGTAATAACAAGTATGCCTGCCAGTACGAGACATCATATATTTGTTTAGAGCCCTATGCATGCAAAACCTGACTCTTTAGCATTAAAGCCTAAAGGAGAAGTTCACCCTGATATTAAGGTGGTTTTGCTCTGTATTTTTAAAAAAAATTGATTTTCCCTCAAGAATATTTTCAATAATACATGCACTTTAAATATAATCATTGCTAATATTTTTCCGTTCAACCCATGTATGGAAAAAAAAATTCCATCATCAATAACCCAAGAAATTTGCTCAAACATATACTGACGCATTCCTCTCAATTTTTGCCATTATTAACAACAACTTAATATCATGGTGGACTTCTGCTTTAACTTTTGCAAATATTATTATCATCTTTGATTATTATCTTTGATGACCGTCCCAGACATACATGATTGACTCACATCTGGAAAAGAAGTTGTGTAATAATCATCTTGTAATTAAAGGTAATCTAGATTCTGGAAGTATCATGAAAACTAGCTGACAGATTAATTATCCCCAAATCACTTATCCTGATAATGTATATTTGAGGTTAATGGAAACAAAATCAGGATAAAAGAAAGATTACCCATACTGAAATGCACAAATACGTATATTACATTTGGAACACTGTACACCTACTTGGCAGTTTCATCAGTACCAAAATATACTTATTGTTCTGTACATTTGCACATTATGCATTACATTTGTATAGGAGATATCACTTGTTTATACTTATTTTTTCATTCACTGTCAATTTTGTTGGATTATAACAGGATTTCACCTTTGTTATTTACAGGAATCACGGCTATATGCCTTTAATAAGAATGAAACACGCCTACATTTAATAAAGCCCTGTCCATGTTACCATTCTAGCTTGGATGCTAATTGCTAGGTGATTAGCTCAGACACATCTGGGAAATCCCACTATGTCCCATTCATTATGATTACAATCCTGCTCATAATCACTTCAGCTGTCTTGTTCATTTGTTAGCAGCAAGAAAAACTTATTCATTTAGAACACAGATAATTGGCTTACCAGACCTAATTATTGAGCTCATGCTTATTCCCCAGGGGCTAGGTATTCACCTCCCACTTGTCATATTCATAATCTATTCGCTCAGGAAATGCTAAAGTCTGCCGCTCTATTTCAAGGATGAATATATACATCTCTAGCCGTAAGTAGTAATTGACTGATCAAAAATTATAAGGAAAATTGTATATTTGAGAAAATTTCTAGCTGCAAACTATTATCAAGTGCAACTCAAAGTCAAACTTCAAAAGTGTATAATTAATTGTGTTTTTAATCGGAACTTAATCTAACTTCCGTTGACATGTTCCTCTCATTTTCTGCTTTTTAAACCAACTTAATAACAGGGTGGAATTCCCTTTTAATGTACAATACATACAATATGATACAAGATATACTTTAACAGTAGTATTTCTTCTGAAATCTCCTTAAGTCCACCCTCTGGCACCACGACCTCCAGTTTAAATTCCACTAGGAATCTTTTGGAGGAACAACAACCAAGTACCAAGTACCCAAAAGTCCACTAACCTACACAAAAAGTGATTCTCTTACAAACATGAATGGTTAATGCATCAATGAACTAGGATGTGGTAGGCAAAGAGGAAGTTTGGAAATGGCTGATTATATCTCTGAAATCATAGTATTGAGGAAGTTATACCACACCCAGAAATACAAACGTATCACAGTCTCCGAGTTAGAGCTAAAAGGGCATTAGAGTGCTCAGCTATTGCGTAGAATTACAGCTCTTTTTCTGATGAAAAAGGAACAATACCCTTGGATGGAATTAGATGCATTTCCTATTATTAAAGGGATATATATTAGCTTTATCTTTTGAAGCTTGTTCGTTGAATTAAAAGCTCTAAGACTAAAGGTGTGACTGAGGCATAAGAATGAGGCACAAATGTATTTTACTGTACATACACAAGTTATAGACTTTATCAAGTGTAACGAATACTGGTTTCTAATCTAGTGTGGTATATCAATCACACAATGAAGAGATCTTTTATCGATGAAATGAATCCAAACAAGGAAATCAGGAGGTAGATTTGTAACAAATTGTCAGGATATCGAGAGATATGTATATCACCGAAACAGCACAATTTTTAAAGAGTTAACTCACTGACTACTGAATTTTGTCAGTCCCATAGAGGACTTCATACAGGATCCAACAGGTTTCCATATGTGCAATGGGTTAAATGAACATTTCTAATGTGACTGACGATGCACATACTAGCGTTCGGAGGTTTCCATAAAAGACAATAAAACATTCAAGCTCGTTTTCTCTGGATAGAACAAACTGCCACTGTATGTATGGGTGCTTACTTTAGGTTATCCATACGCTGCATTATACCAGAGAAAAATACAAATATCCGGCATATAATATCTACCGGTATTTGATTCAATTCAATTTATCATAAGTGGGTTCACCAGCAAACTTTTATAATTTGTTATGGTAATGATGACTAAAAAGATACATACAAAATATAATACTAAGCACTTTCAGATTCTAGACTGCACGCACAATGTGTACACAGTCTCCACTCCCTGGGGAGCATTCCTGCAAGCCAACAATATACAGGCACAGACAATGCTGAACCCACCTACAAGATACTTGTTTTTACACTTGGATGGGGAGAAGCATCAAAGGCTTGAACCTTCAACCTTTTTTCTACACGTGGATGGAGAGAAGTGATGTTGATTGAATACCCTGCCTAAGGATGAATGCGCTATGCCAGGGCTTGAATCTGCAACCTTTACATCTCGTCAAGTATTGAAGTGATATGACCACAGCACCTCTATGATGTGAAAATTGCAGAAATAATCTCAGTCTACCTCACAGAAAACTGTTTGCTGCCTGAGATAAAGCTAGAAAATCAATAGGGTGTCTTACCTTTTTGACAGCACAGTAGTCTCTTGTCTATCTTGGCGCTAAGCTCAGCAAGCCTTTCTACGTGCCAGTAGTGAAAGAACAGCTTTGTGGTTCCAATCTAAATACAAAGTGATACAAAAAATAATCATAACATACATCAATATTAATTTTGTATACAACCATCAAAACTGATGGTATTCTGCATAGAAAGATTAGCATCCAAATGCAAAATATAAGGGAAATTTGTTTTAAAATCTTACTTGTTTCGTGATGATTACGAATCCCTAATATATTTAGACAAAACTCTGTATCAACCGAACGAATAAAGGAACTGAGATGAAACCAGTTAACTAAATTTGCAACTCTGTATATGAATGTAAATGTACATATTATTTAGTGTACACTACAGTTTTCTAAGCAGTAATTTTTTAATTTATTTTGTGCATTGCCTTTATACAAAGAGAATAATACTGGTACTCTTCAGATTCCATTAAAACCCTGCATAAATCATATTAACTGTCAATAACAATTGTGAATGTAAGTGTTAATAAACGATTGTTTGAGAAGGATACAACATTATTTCATTACAAAATCTCGCCTGAACCCAAACAGATTGAATTCAATTCTCTTTCTCTTATTTCAGTTGTACTTCATCCTTTGGGAATACAATTCCTTTATCATTAAAAAAAAACGCCAGAAGGCCATTAAGCAAAATCCTCTTGCGTAAAATTAATGCTCTTCTGACTCTTAGTGGATAATATTATCTATAGAGTATTCATGTGCAGAGAGACATACCTAATTAATGAAACTTAAGATTGATTTCAAAACTAAAATGTTGTTAATATCAGGCTTCATATGTACAAAACAAGGAAATGTTTAATTATCGCCCCTCACAATGTACGTCTCATATAACAATCATTTGATAGCTTCTTTAATAATGATATACAAATAATTACTCCAACCAGACACACATGTGACACAATGATCGCCAACACAGTCAGCTGAGGCAACCATCTAATCACAGCAACTATAGATCATGTAAACATGTTCTGTACTCACAATAGGCAATTAACACTTAACAAAATCACTTCTTGTTTATTGTACCCTCAAGACACGATTGACATACACATAGCGTCTCCTCGGACACACAGACAGAGGTATATCCAGATTAAAATAATCCACATTGAAATCCTCCGCTGTAGTGAAACACACATCCATGAACGGCTAGGGTAACACCTATACCCCGGCTTTATCCTGTCTGGATAACAAAGTTTTATCTCTGCATCACACAATGAACTTTAGCCGATCTCTCCCGAGTTCCTGGATAGACTACGGGTAATAGGCTGTAACAAGGGGAACAGACCAAGCATGCAATTCTCTGATTGCTGATCAAGGCACTCTCTCTCTCTCTTTCAATAGCCATGTTCACACGGTAGCATCGTAATTTTAAACGTTAAGTTTGTGAACTGAGAAGGTATAGCAATGATCCAGTAACAATGAGGAGGGTTCACACGAGACCAAAACAACTAGTACGGTATTCAAAGTTTTGAACTACATGTACTACTGGGCATCTGTACAGTCCCTATTTAAACTGCAAGATATCATTGAAAAAACCACAACCTAGACTTTAACTTAATGGACTGTCATATGAACTTAACTTTTGTCTCATTTTACAATTCCTGGTAGGATTGAAAGGAAGAAAGAGGGAAGGGAACTCTGGGGTTCCCCAAGGATCCATCTACCTTGATTGCTAATGACACACAGCCCTTGCTAGATGGAAGTCGTTAAGCCACGAGGTAAAGGTACATTATGATGGAGGGTGGGGTGGGGTGGGGTAGGGTTTGGTGGGGTGGAAAAAATGGAGAGGGTTAAGAGAGAGGAGAGAGGAGAGAGGAGTGAGGAAGAGTATGATGGAGTACAGTATGATGGAGAGTGGGTGGGGTGGAGTGAAAAATGAATGGAGAGGGGAAGAGAGAGTTGGAAAGAGAGAGAGAGAGAGATGAGAGAGGTGCATATGAGGTAGAGTATAATGGAGGGTGGGCTGGGATAAGGTGGAATGGAAAAAATGGAGAGAGGAAAAGAGAGAGAGGGAGAGAGAGAGAGAGGAAAAGAGAGAGAGAGAGAGAGAGAGAGAGAGAGAGAGAGAGAGAGGGGGGTGAAGGAGAGGTAAAAAGCCATCTGCACCTTGGACTCAGCTAAAGTGGGCAACATCAGGGTATTCCAAGAGAGACAAAAAGACTGGAGAATGGGGGAAAGAGTTAGTTTTACCCTTTTATTGCAAATATCCAAGTAACAAAAGGAGGGAGGGAACATTTTTCAAGGAACAGAAATGAAAGAAAAAGAGCAGAAAAGCAAGCAAATGACTACTGTTTCTGTATTTTTTTAAAAGTTTGCTATTTATCCATTGAATACTGAATTGTTTCATTTCCAAAGGCTTTGGACAGGAGCTACCCAGTTCTTGGTGGCAATAGGTTAATTTACAAAGTAAAAAGAGATGGAACACAATACTAATTGCAATTTAAAAAAATAACTCACCTGAAAATTACACAGATGTGCAAGAATGTGTCCAAAAATATGTTGAAGGCTTCCAGAAAGTATTAAATGTCTTTACATAAAACACTTTGACTGTTCATCAGCATGGGCAAGTGACCAAAGCAAACAACATTAGAACTGGCATTAAAAACATACCTCTCCTACTCATTATCCAAGAAGTGTTTGCATACTATCATCAAAATAGGCAAATGACCAAAGACAACAGCATTAAGTGCTAGATATGCAGATATATAGTATACCTCTCCTACTTATTATCCAAGAAGTATTTACATATTAGTTTTAGAATCTGTTTTGATCACCGACTTGCTTCCTGTCCTAACAGGATATGATCAAAAAGGAAATTTAAAAAAATCATGATCCGCTTTGCACCATAACCATACTCATTACAAACAGGGAAATATTCAGATTATTATGAAGATCGAGACATGTTGTAGTGATAATGTATGAGCATCAATACCACACCATCTGGAATAGATTCAGTCATATCAAAGATACTTAGTATAAAGTAGGCTTGCGGGTGCACCATGTGAGAGAGAGAGGATTGAGGAGTCCTGATACTTAGTGTTGTCGCAATAGATAAGCTACTTCAAATTCATGTGTAGTTGGTTTCAAATATGAAATGTGAAATGCTGTGCATATCGACCACATGTATTTAATAGGTATGTTGTTTGTGCCGTCTTTGTAAACGTGCCAACAAAATATCCCATTCCTTGAGTTAAGCTTGAAGTTCAGTCTCAAGAAAACGAATCTCTTCCTTGACTTGTTTTGAAATTCCAGATCTTTCAGGTTGAATTCATCACACCCACTTCTAATTGTATATATCTGAGCTCAATGCACTATACGCATGTATATCTTGTAATGCCAGCCTAGCATTAAGAGTGGTCTTACAATTTGCTTCATGGAGAGTTTAGAAGTGAATTACAAAATAAAAGAGATTGATATCTATTCTTGAACAAAAAATGAAAAAGGGGTTAAAATGAAGTTCAAAATTGAGAAAAATGTCAAATTTACTTTGTATTTTTTTCTTTAAAGATCTATGTACATGTTCATTTAAGACTGCTGATTGATTTATTACTCTTATTTGCATTGTTCATTCTAACTGGCAAGGAAAAAATCATGAAGGAGATTTAGATCAATATTTCTGATTCAGCTAAAGACCTGATGAATTAACCCTTTTTGTGTTATCAAATAAATACAAGCAGAACAAAAAACGTAAAGCTACTAAACAAAACCTAGATTATTCATAGTAACAATCATTCTTTAATCTTAAGAAATTCAATTCCTTCCTCTTCTTAATAAACAAAACTTAGATCATTCACAGTAAGAATCATCCTTTAATCTTAAGAAATTCTATTCCTTCCTCTTCTTGTTTTGGAACCCTGCGGCCATGATCTTTTTGTCCCTTTCAGAGATAATCAATGACTTCCTCTTCCTCTTCATGGTCATCAGCTCGTATTGATGATTGACATACTGGCCAGAAATCAAAATAATAGGATTAAAAACTCAAACCTGTATGCTCTGTGTCTCAGTGGCCACCTCTATATAAAGGTCATGGGTGGTATTCCGGTAGCGCGTTCTAAGTTAGCGCGTACTAAGTTAGTCCACACCTTTATGGAGTGCCTGTTGCCGACTCATTTACCCTGTACAGATTATTTTAATCCTTCAATGAAAAGTGTCCAAAAAATTAATTTTGCATTGAAATGGGAAGAAAAAGATAATATGAGTATGAACTGAATTTCAACATAGTCTTTGGTAGATTATCTTTGTCATGAATATTGAAGGAGGAAGATGAAACCTAGCATTCCATAGAAGTGTGAACTAAAATTCTAGTTAAGTCTGGACTTAGTCCCAGCTTAACTTATGAGAATACCACCCCATCGGTCAACTTTTCTTTATCCCCTTAAGGAGCTTTTATAGATATATTCATTGATATATTTGACAAATCAAGTTTGCTTCAGAAACCCTGTTTAAGAAGAATGATTTGTTTAAATTCAGAATTCATTTGTTTTGGAGAAACCGCGAATCAAGATCACTTTTTTGTAACGCAAGAATCTACGTTGGAATGCAACCTGTAGCGAAAGACCATACTTATATTTCCTCTTTTCTAGATTTAATCAAGACTTCCTCTTCCTCTTCACCGCCATCAGCCCCTTCTATTGATTGACATACTGGCCACATATACAAATAAGAAAGTGTGCACTCTAACCTCTATTAGTGACCACCTGTATATAGAGACCTCCATTCTAGATTTTTTTGGATAATCCTACATGTTTAAATGAGAAACCCTGCATATAAAGATTGGTCTTAACTCTACCTTTTTTTTCCTATTTTCATTTTAAAGTATTTGCACCGGCCTTTCAATTGCTTTATTGTTGTTTCCTATTTTTGATGACGAGAAGCTCGTAGCATCCTGCGTAAACAACATGTGGAGTTGAATATTTTGACCGACTGTTGTCATGGCAACACACTAGCAGTAGCCCTTAATCGTCTCTGTCATACTTGGCCAAAACAACAAAACCCACACAAGTCACCACATTTGTATTTGCTGTACTTTACCGCTGCACTCAAAAAACAAGTGCCTGCAAGAAGGCTGTTACTCCCATAGACAATACAAAGCTCTTACCGCCAGCTTTGCAGGCAGCCAACGAAATACAATATGCCGAAAGGTAATCGTCTAAAATCCAGCTTAGTTAGAAATACACAAGGATTACCAAGAGCAAGGATAATACAAGAGGATGTGGCTTGATCAATCTCAGGTTAAGCTGACCAACCATATTCTTAAATCACTTGTAAAATTTACAGATTTTGCAGAGTCATTACGATGACACATTCACTGAAGCTACTCACCACTAACGCGGGATATTACATCTATTCAGGGCAAGAAGGACATTAGTTCCGTTTAAAAATCCCTGAGTTAATGCCCTTCTGGCTTCAAACAGACAATTTGATATTTGGGGAAGTCCAAGATATTTTTTCACACATACACTACTGGCATCATCATCTAAGATCTGATAATGGTGTTTAGTTTATAGCCCTCCAAGAGCTTGGATCAGACAAATGTAACGCAAAAGGACACTTTTAATGTAATTTATGTTCATAATGCCATAAAATTTAGAACATATGGTGTGCCAAATCACAAAATACCTTGGATTTGCCGTCATTTACAAATTTTGAGACAAGGACAATAAACATCCTCATCCTCATCATCATTATCATCGTTTAGCATCTGTTTTTCCCACGCTGTGGGGGTTGAATGTTTCGTTTCCCTTATGGCCCTTCGCCAAGGCTTCCGGTCCTCCACATCCGCCTAGCTGTTGCCAGATGCTCTCGTGTCTTGTTGTAGCATCTCCTTCCAGGTATCACGTGGTATGCCACGGGGTTAAGCCAGCAACCTCAAAAATAATTGCTTTCTGAAGCCAATGGCTTTTCTTTCTCCTACCCACATGCCCATACCAGCTCATGACCTACATGTACATGAAAATGTGTGTGTTTTAAAAAGTAAGATTAAATAAAACATTTCTCACCTGCCAGTCTGTAATGCCTGATGCTTTCAAGGTGAAACGACATTTCTCCAAATCAGCCAGGATTTTAACCTTGATGGTAGCCATAGCAACCAGACCAGCATACCTAAACAAGGGAAAGTTACAAATAGAGTTCACTTTGAACAAAATGTAGTGGTAGAAGAAAGACATACATGTACATATACTCCTGAGTTTGAAAATTCTTTATCCATAGAAAGTCTAAATTTCAAAACATAGAAATTAACAGAAATCAATACCGCCAAGACAATCTAATCAAATTCGATAATATGACTTAATTTAATCTAATCCTGTTAAATCTGGTCTATTCTAATCTAATCATATCTTTTGTAATTATTTCAAAATCAAATCGGATCAGAACAAATCTGATCTTTCCAAATCCAACCTCGTTCAATCTATTTCATCTGTCTACCTCAATATAATGCAGCCTCATTTAATCACATCTCCTCCATTCTAATCTAATCCAATCCATTCCATTCTAATCCATGCTAATCTAATTTTGTATAATCTAATTTCATATAATCTAATCTAATCTCTCCTAATCCACTGACCTCTCCACGAATTCTTCTGGAGTGAGACGAAGAGGAAAGCCTTGCTTCCTGATGCGGGATGTTTCCATGATACCGGTATAGCGAAGCTGGGCTACCACGTACTCCGGAGTAAACTTGTCCGGTAGCTTGTGGGTGTTCGGTTTGACACAGCGGACAAAGTGAGGGGAGGACCTCTTCATCTTACCCATTAGCTCAGCAAGAGAGTTCTGAAATTAAAAAAAAGGTTGAAATTCAGTAACATATCAATAATATATTCAATTTTATCCAACCAAATTATCATATAACTCTAAAAGCATAGCAATTATTGACTCCTATTTGTCATCTAATACTCACTAAGTTATTCAAAGGCAAAGATTTTTCAAAAGCAAAATGTGCATCCATGACACATAGATGTAAAACCAGTGTATAACAATATAAAATGTTGCTGTATTTCATATGATTGTTAGTCTTGGAGGTTAATAACTTTTCTATATCTTTGCCTGCCTTTATCATTATCAATTGGGATTATCTGTGCCTCCTTTTTGTGATTATTACCGAATGTCACATAGGGCTAGTTGAAAGCAATAATCCATCAATATCCATAAGTTCACAGCCAAGCACCAATAATATCGCGCTTAATACATCTACGATGTCTCTAAGCGCTTTACAGATATACTATTACCCCGGTCATTGGATTCAATGCTTGCTCGCACACACTGTGTGCACAATCTCCACTCCCTGGGAGCATTCCAGCCAGGCGTTACTTGACGCTCACAAACTGTTTGACCAACAATGACGGTCGCATCCTACCGGGTATACCATCCACTAGGGCACTGCAACCCGAGGCTTACCTTGAAGTGAAACAGTACCGTTGCTGGTCCCTTGCGTTCAGTTCCAATCACAGGTCTGTCACCCTTACCTCTCTTTTGTACCTAGATAAAAAAGAGAGCAAAACAAATTCAAAGAAAAAAATTACATTCTAATCTGAACTCTTAAAAAGAACTATAAACAATAAGAGAATAAAACAAGAGAAAAAGACAGTTTAATAGAAGAAAGACAAACTGAGTAACTGACATAGAAATAGAGACACGCATACAAGAATGACTGACACCTTTATGGAGACAGAGAAACAGATGCAGAGACAGTCACAGAGAGAAATAGAAAATGTATATCTGTTCATCTTAAATGATCAGAAGCAATTCCAGACACAATGGCGGAAACAAGAAATAGCGCCAAGTAAAAAGTGATAGAAAGAGAAAGTACAACAATGTTTATTGAAAACAAATAACATTGGACATAAAGAAATACAAACTGAAGATCAGGGCATATTATGAATGAGGAGAAATATATTTGGAATGAGCATAAAAGGTCAAACTAACACATTTATAATGACACTGCATTTAATAAATTGCCAACGGGAACCAGAGTGGCTTCTGTATTAATTCTACGGGAATGAGAGAATTCAGAAGTCTACAGGTTAATCATTAGGCCTGTCCTCATCAGCTCGAGTTTGCCAAATAACCAGCTTTTTTCAGACTCAGGATATTATCCCAAAGCTCAAAATTACGTCTTCAGACTAATACGCTCATCACAAACTAGCTCAGATGGGCGCAAATTAGCCTGCTATTTGCCAAATAGCAGGATATTTTGGAAACAAGACAAAGATTTCTTGGGATATTTTCTCAACCAAATATTCCGCTAAGTGCAACTGCGGGCTCATGAAGACGCAGATTAACTGGCAAATTTGCGATTGGGATAGTTAAAATAGCGGGTTATTTGGCAAACTTGAGCTGATGAAGACAGGCCTAAGGAGTAAGCATCCCTAAGATCACCTACCCTGCTCTCTTTGCCAGATAGCTTCTGTTTGCGGAAGAAGGCAAACGCATCCTTGGAGTTCTTGATAGATCGGGTCCGTCTGGACTGCCGCTGACGAGCGCTGGGTGCAAGAGACCCAGTCCTTGTCAGACGGTTCTGGAACAGTTCCCGGATCAAGGGCTTGTTACTCGCTGCAAAGAGAGAAACATAAATTATAATAATAATAAATGAAAATATTGGATATTTTTATAGCACACGTATCCATCACTCAAGCTGCTTAAGGCACTCCAATATCACCCAAGCTCTGCTAGGATACCGTTTTTGGAATTCCTTCCTACCAGTACTCATTCAACACCTACATGTAGGTAGCTAGTGTCAAATGTAGATTAATGTCTTGCCAAACAACATAAGTGCCATGGCGGAAATTCAACCGTAAGCCATAAATAATTCTTCTTCATCTTTATCATGAAGTTGGAATAGTAAATTGAATTTATCCAATTTGTAAAAGCGCAGATACACCCAATCAAAGACGCAGATCTGATGAGACTGGAAAGAACTACTGCATAAGATGTCCATGATTCCCCTGGGAATCGGGTGAGTTTACATTTACTTGACTTTCTTTCTATTACTGTACATAGTTTCTCATGATTAGATTGTGACCATGATTTGTGCATCCCTTGATTAACAATGCCAGGAACGGTTAGAGGAACTAGTGGCATGAGCGGCCTGCCATAGTTCAAGTCCAATTTAGGTCAATCTTAGTCTTTGTGAAACACCCCCTGATCTAGTTTTAATTATCTTTAAAAAACTTACTACAAGCTGTAAAAAGATATATAATTTGCTACTGTATGTTCTTTCTCTTTGCAAAAATATGGCAATTTCAGAATATAGTCCTCAAGCAAGTTAAACTTGCTATACCAATTTTCTTCGAGCCACTGTAACACTTACTTTTCATTGTGAAGAGGACTGATTTAGCGAGGGTATCTCGATTCTTCTCAAGGAATCCGCTCACATTGTAACAAACCTGTGAGCGAGAACAAAATATAAAAGAAAAAGTAATTTTCTCCCTGAATGATTATCTTGCATTTAAGTAGGATAAAATATATCAGATACTATTACCACCTAATATTCATGTGTAAAAAATAAACAGCATCCAGCAAATTATTTAGTTCCATTCCTTATGTTGAATTCGATCCATTTCTAAAACTACAAACATAATAAACCGGTCTTCATTATAATGTCCTCATCAGTCTGAAAGTATTTCCTGATGATCAACTTAATTACCAACTTAAAACATTATAGGTGGTCAGAGTTTGATTTCATATCTTGACATTTGAAACAAAAGTCATTTAAGAAGACATTTACAATAAAATTTCTAAACAATAAACTAAAAGTTCTGAAGATTTATATACTAGAAGTTCTAAATATATCATATTGTTCTTTTGTTCTGTGGGAAAGTAAACAGACCATTTTCTGACCAATAAAAATCTTTTACAAAATATATTAAGTGGGACCTTACAATGCCAGCGTAATGAAGGACAGAGAAGGTCATTCCTAGATCTTTAGGAGCCTTGTAGACGGTCTTGGACCTGACTCCTGGACCATTATGAAGCTTGGTGGCTAGACTCTGGTTGGTTCCCTTCGGAAAATGACTCTCCTCGTCAATCAAGGCAGTGAGACCAAGATGTTTCTGCAAAGATGACAAGCAACAGATGATGATTATTATTCAAAGTATATTTTACTGTTTGTCTGTGCCTTCTAAAGATCAAACAAGAAACTTTATGTATAGTCTCTATATATTACATTGCCACTTTATGGATTACCAGGTAATTCATTTTTTAAATATATGATATCTTTGGGTGAGCCAGCTGCATCTCTTTGTTATGAACCAAATAGAATTTGGCAGTTCAGTCGATTGTTGCAGCCATGGAGTTCCATTGAGCAAAACTAATACGCTTTATAATAATCATTGATTTATTCAATTTACTTGACATTATGATTATGTACTTTTTGGAAAATCCAATCTTGCAAATATTCCTTAACCATACAAAATTGTTCATATCAAATGACAATTGTTACAGGCAACTTATCCTACATGCATTCATTCTTCATTTATTTTTTTATTCATCATAACTCTCCATCACCACCACTATCCTTATCAGCAACAGCAGCAGCATCAACATCCCCATCGCCACCTCCACCACTATCATCATCATCGTCATCATCATCATCACCATCATTGTCATCATCATCATCATCATCATCATCATAATCATTATCACCATCAACATCATCATCATCATCATCATCATCATCATCATCACCACTACCATCATCATCTTCATCATCATCATCACCACCATATTCTCTTTCTCACCTCTAGAAAGACATCGAGGACGGGCTGGTTGCTGGTGAAATTAACCTTGTTCAGCTGGATACCTTCCTTCTCACATTCCTCCTGCTCGTTCTGGAAGATGTGCTCGTTGAAGTAATGCTGAAGCTGCTCATTGGCTAAATTGATGCATAGCTAATGAGATGGGCGGGGTCACAAAAAGGTCACAAATGAATGATAAATTTGTATACAACTATAAGAGCTCTATAAAAGTGAAAGTTTGAGAGTTAATAATGAATTGACTGATAAGCATCGCTTCCAGTTCATCCTCATAACTGAAATATGAAAAATAAACGTAATACATCATAAGAACCAAACAATAATTTATGTGTAATCCTTTTTGTGCCTTGCGTGACAAATCCCGCCCAAAAAATATTTAGAGTTGAATCTGCTTTGGCAAGGAATGGCTACATTTTTCTTCCTAGAAGAAAAAACAGGGCACCTACATAGTGAATTTTATCTGATGGAAAAAGTTTCCTGCTCAATTTAGGGATAAATCAAAGCATAATTACTTTATGATTTACTCTTAAACGTGCATACAAGTATATGACAGCTGTTCACAAGACTGGTGATAGAGAAAGGATTAGTATCATTTGGAAAGTTTTAGGAGTAGAGTTCTTCGGATAAAGTACCTGCTCAAAGCTGTTCTTGATGAAGTTTTCAAATCCAAAGATATCGAGGACACCGATCTCGATAATGTTCTCCTGGTTGACATCCAGCGGCTCCAACAACTGATTGATGTTGTTGACGACCCAACTGAACAGTCGACTATAGAGGGCCTTGGTCAGTGCGTCTCGGCAGTCAGCAGCCTGGAGTGGGGTCCTGTACTTGGTAATTGATTCACCTAGAACAGAATAATACATGTATGTATGATTTGACTTGATATATAAATGGATTGTTTAACCACATTGTTTATAGCCACATTACATGGCTATATACCTAACTATCATGTTCAATTTTATGAGCTATTTTTAATGATATGTATCTTTTTACATTACCTGCCCTGCACTGACCATTAATCGCGTCAAGTCATGGAGTTTTATTATTATACTCTTCCTTTTCTTTGTATGTCTTTGTCATAATGTTTCTGTTCCTTTATTGCTGTTGTATCAATAAAGTGATGCACCAACAACAATTCAAGAGTGATGTTTACTTTGGAGACATTTCTTTTGTAAGTATACTACAGCTTTGTGTGGTTGAATTATGAATTAATATTTCTTACACATAAAAAAGGGGGTGTATTTTTTGTGATTATGAGGAAAACTGATAACTGCTTTTTTGTATTTCTTCGATTCCATGATGATTTTATGGGTAAAATGAAATCAATTTCTGAACATGTGTTTCACCGAAAGTTTTATTCAAGCTGGTATATTCAGATGTCTGAAACTTAACAATATGAATGTTCATCCACTTTAGTATTCACGAACATGTAAAAACTCACATACCTGTATGCTAATTTTAAATTAAATAGGAAGTTCCTTGAAATCCAATCAAAAGATCATTCTTTCTTGGCAATCGACCACATCAAAGAAATAATTTACCTCTGGTATAAGTTGTCTCTGACAAAATGGCCCCCACAATCTCATCCCCAGGAATATGGAGCAGTTCTCCAGCCTTCTCTGCTACGTCCGGATTGGTCAGCACTGCAGCTTCAGAGTTCTCCTGGGTGCAGAAGTTGAGATCCCCAAGAAGCAAGATGGCTGACAACACACTGAACAAGCTATCCTCATCCTGTTTCACGAACAAATACAAAAACATTTTTTCTTCAGTGCATTTTGTAATATAAGCAGGGTCTTGAACCCTGTAAATGTATTTAATGAGCCACAGCTTGTCATTTATCCACTAGACCGCAAGACCTCTTATTACACAAATAAAACCAATATCAACATCAAGCCCAAATAGGTATTGGGTCTAATTTAATATATGTTCATTCTTTATATTTGCATAGGGCCCTTTCTAATAAACTTTGCTTCTTTAGGGGTCATTCCAATGTTTTTATTTGTATGTATTCATTATGTAATTATTATGTTTTTAATGGAAAATAAATTGAATTGAATTGAATATAAAGTATGATAATGTTAATTTCCTACACATATCATTACCCATGTGTTACAGTCAATGAAGAGAACTACTTTAACCCATTCACTCTTGAATTCTCTCATTCCCATAGGCTTAATGCAGGGAACAAATAGTTTCCAAAGGCAACAGGTTAACAGATTGCATAAGACTTACTTCGTTGGAGAATCCAATCAGTCTGAGGCAATCTCTGACAGCTCTGAACTTAGCTTGCTGATTGGTCGGTCCCAGCGACGGTTTGCCCTCTGACCTCATGTATCTGCAAGAAAACAATCCATGAGACATGTCTTATTAACTATGACTCTTTCGTGATCAGTGCCATTAGCATTTGTAACTATCCAATTTAGTAATGAAAGAAGTTTCAAAGCAGGTTAAAGGGGCATATACATATACATGTATCTGGTTCCATGCCACATCATTAAATTGGCAATCTTTATTATTTCTGTACACATTTGCTGATATCTCTATTTGTCTATACTGCATGAGAAACAACTTTCCAGATCCACCACAAAAGAAATGGCAGACTACTAGTAATCTTCAGGATGATTTCAGTAAAGGTCTAACAAAAATTCTTTTAGAGCATGATGCTATCTAATCATCTGACTGATCTCACTTCATTACTTATCATTATAATTTTACCTATTATTAAAGCAATAATCTTCCTCTAAAAATGAAAAACTAGAATATTATTACCAATAGTCCCACTCCATATTCACCTGTGTTGGCCTGGTGACTTCAGACCGTAGTACTCTTTCTCATCATGTGTAAGACCATCAAAGAGAAGATAGAAGATGTGAAAATTTCTCTCTCCTTCGCCGTGGCTCACGATCCGAGATTTCTCCAGCAAGTACTCAGAGAGATGGGCTGTGCATGAGGTGAAAATACAATATCTGGTTAAGGTATGTGACTATGAATCTGTGGCAAGAGCTAGTCCAAAGGCCTGAAACTAATAATAACTATTATAATCCATGGTACCCTTGTAAGTACTAATACTCTTATCCATGAGAGGCCTGTAGTCACATTATCACCCCAGCTTAATAGCCACGCTACCATGATAAGGTGCTCAAGCATTCAAGGACTTTCTTCTTACCAGTCAACCATTTACTTCACCCGGATGAAGAGTGGCATATGTAAATTAATTAATGCCAGGCATAAATGTATTTACCAAGGACAATATATATTTTCTGCTGGGAGCCAGTAGTGTGTCAAATCTATGTAACTCAGATGAGCCAATACTATTCTGGTTCTTGATTACTAGACAATATCATAAATGTAGACAAGAAATAATGACTATTCTCATAAAGACATGGCATCTTCAATGGCTCAAATATAGAATGAAATCTTCAAATTTAAATTCTTTAGATATCATCTGATGAGATTTCATATTTATTCCAGTCTAACTTACCTCCGACAACGTTCCCTGCTGCGGAGAACTTGAGTTCCAAGTATTTACCAAATCTACTGGAGTTATCATTCATTATCGTCTGAGCATTCCCAAAGCACTCCAACAATGGGTTCACCTACAACAGATAGGACAAAAGGAATAAAATACATTAGCTGCCTACATGTACATTTAAAATTCCCTATCTTCGTGAGCAAGCTCTTTGAAGGAGGGAGTATGTGCAGTGGATGTTTGTACCATGAATTATCTGTGATGAGGTCTGCATATGTTACAGCATACAGATGAGCTGAGAGCATCGTAAATAATATTTACCATTCAATTATTAAAGGGTCTAGTAAAGTAAAGTTTAAGATGGGGAGAGAGAGAGATGGGGAGAGAGAGAGACGGTGAGAGAGAGATAGAGAGAGAGAGAGAGAGAAGGAGAGAAGGTGTGAGAGAAAAAAAGGGGCTTATTGAGGGTTAAATCAACTTCATGTAGGGATAGAAGAATCTTTTACATCAAATTGGGTGAACCTTATAACCTCTTTTCGAGACTACAAACAGACAAGCCTAAACTAGACTAGGAGAGTAAACCAAACTAACCTGTTCTATCTTCTCATTCAGGAGGCTCTCACAGCTGTTGGCACGACTGAGGAGATGTTGCACAAAATACTTGCAGGACTCCGTCTTCCCGGCTCCGCTCTCTCCGCTGATGATGCAGCACTGCGACCGGCGTTCCCTGAGCATCGCTTGGAACGCCCGGTCCGCGACGGCGAACATGTGAGGGGTCCTCTTGGTGCGCTCTAGCAGGTTCGTGTATTGGTTGGATGATGTCCTGGAGTAGATTGGCAGCTCCTTGAAAGGGTTGACTGCTATCAGGATATCACCCACATAGGTCTATCAGGGTTAAGATGAAACAATTGCATGAAGGAATATCGTGAAGCATTCAACTTGATTTCTTGGACTGATCATATCATCTGCTGACAGCCTGAAAAGCGTTAACTCATAAGCTTTCACATGGAGTAAGGACCTTTTTGGCTCTCATTAGGCCATGTATAGAATCACATAGAGTTATTGAGCTATATTAAATTAATGATATCCCTTTTGTTCATAATGTACAGTAACTTTCAGGAAAAATGCATGTATCTTTTCTGTTTCATATTTCACCAGAATTTAATTATGCACATCGCCAATTTCATAGTGTATAAGGAACATGAATGGTTCTTTTTTTTTTTTTTTTTACTTCGGGCTGAACCCCTCAGGAAAATATTATTATTTTGTGTTGCCTCAGGTAAGACAGTTTTAAGTATAGTCTGTCGTGTCAGGTACATTTATAATTTTCATTAAATTCCAACATGATTTGGAGGACATGTAATGTGGTGGTGGTTATTTTACCTGACTGCTAAGAAAGCATAAATGCTTGTAAGTAAGCAACCAGACGGCCGACGGCTTTAGGTCCTCTCCGAGGGACCTGGTAATGTGGATTAATGCTTACGAAAGGGCACTAGCGCATCAACTTGGTTTCGAACCCGGGTCACCGGATTACGAGACTACTGCTCTACCAACTGAGCTATTGCGCACATCTACAATTTCAAAGTGTATCAGGAACATGAATAGTTTCTTTTTTGTTACGTTTACTCCGGGCTATTTACCTCAGTTAAGACAGTTTTAAGTAAAATATTTTCATCAAATTCCAACATAATTTGGAGGAGATGTAATATACTCACATAGATAATATCTCTGCTGTATCTCAGCATGAGTTCTTGCAGTATAACATTCTCCGTCATCTCAGGCAACCTGGCAAGATCATCACTCTTAGTTGGCAATGGCAGATATACCTACATTTATTTTTTTAAATATATAAATATAGACAGTGTTAGAGATGGTATACTGATCATATACATTCAGGACTTCTCAATCCTCCCTCTCTCTCACATGGTGCACCCGCAAGCCTACTGTATATGATCATATGTAATTGAACATGATTTCTTACTAAAGTACACATATACATGCATATCACTAACTCCTTTAAAATAAAAGAATAGAACGACTCCTTATCCGACAAGGCCTTCACCAAAGTTAAATTAGGAGTTATCTTTTATGAATTTGGAACCTTACAAGTGCTTCAACTGGTCTAATACAGGTTGGTATTCTTTATTATTTTATTTGGCAATAAGGAAAACACATAAGTATTTAGAAAACAGACAATCGAGAAAGTATAGATAAAATGCAATACAACCACTAGAATGCCAGGGACAGAAAAAGTTTACCTATTCAATATCTTGTATAATTCATTAAGTTGCAATATGTCTTTACAGAAATAAATGTAAATGTAATATTCGGGGTTGAATTTCCAAATAGAGTATAACAACTTGGAATTCCAAACGTACTGTGCATAATTTTGCTCAATTTTTTGTTGGTATTGGTCTCCTTAATACTTTATTTGAATTGTGAAAACAGGTACTACAAAAAATAAGCAGAGAATCAATTATTCAAACGCAGATGTTTGTGTCCATTTGAGGTATATAATAATATGGTAGATACACTACAGACCAAGTATGGCAAAGACAACATGAATCTATAGAGAAAACATTTGTTGATATTCTATAATGTTTCTACTTGCGCATATAAATTAGTTTTTTGTTGGAGGAAAGTTTGAAATCAAAGTCAGAATATTATTTTTAAAGAAGATATTTTTCACTTTGATATTTTGGAAAAGATGGAAGCAGGTAAACTACGCTTTGTGGGATGTTTCGTTTTTCTTGTGGAATGATAAAATTTGATGAATTTGATAGTAACCATAGGAACCAAGTAAAAAGAAGAAGTTGAAAGAGAAGAGCTTTCATTGTGAATTTAAACACATCACCTGCAATCAAAAAGGATTCAGAAACTTACAAAAACTTTTTAAAACATTTTTTTTACAGCTGGCTTTCTATTTTCTATGGTGATGAAATTAAATTCCAATGAGTATAGAATAGCTTTATCAAACTTCATCCCTACCAAACCTGCAGATGCCACTTCCGAAAAACTTGTTAAGACAATGAAAAATAACACCTACAAGTATACATCAAA
The DNA here is from genome assembly GCF_000002235.5 of Strongylocentrotus purpuratus. NCBI lineage: Eukaryota > Metazoa > Echinodermata > Echinoidea > Camarodonta > Strongylocentrotidae > Strongylocentrotus > Strongylocentrotus purpuratus. The sequence continues at coordinate 21,732,658 of NW_022145597.1, forward strand.
AGGTAATGGTTGGATATGCTTGTTAATTTAAGTACACTGTATATATACATGTATGCCAAAATGACTAGGTATAGGAGGGGGAATTCTGTATGAATTTCTGAACGGAATTTAGAAAGAATGCATATGACTATCAAAATTTTGAAACAAATTTACCCTTAGATTAAAAGTCTCATAATGGATGACTACTACAGACATGAGTTATCATTCTCATTCTTTTTAACCTCTTACAGTTTAAAATCAGAACCTGAAACAGCAATATAACAGAAAAAGAAATCTTAGAGTAGAAATGATTGAAGGAAAACTTTACTACCAATTTTGCTAGAAGCAAAGTAAAGGCATTATAGTTTAATGACTGTTGAATGTACATATCGTCCTTGTTTTCACGAAGTGACGGTAGTGAAAAAAAATTGCATTCACTTTGCGTTACGATTTTCCTCACTACCGTCACTTCGTGAAAACAAGGACGATATATGATCATGATGCATACATATGAATAGATTTGAAGAGATTTGCATGTTTGTCTTTTTCTTTGAAATGTGATTTGAAGCTGGATGAGCGTAAAATGAGCAAAAAATGGGAAAATATAATGTTTACCTTTTCATTTTGCACCTATTTTCATAATAATATAAAAAGATAAATAGTTACGCAAAGGAAAACAAGAAATCAACAAATCAACAGTTAAGTTTATTGAAAGTCCTGATTTACCAATCTTTACAAATTAGACCAATAAAGAACAGGAAATATGTTGGTATTTTCATTTAATTTGGTCTAATTTCAACCTTCTTTAGTGATCTTTCATTCTTTTATCCACTTGGTCTAATGAAAATTTCCTTGGAATAGCCAGACCAGGGTGTTTTTGTTTTATAAAGAAAATATATGATATATCAAAATCAAATCATATACATCAAGTAAAAAATTAAACCTCAACATAAAGCAATTTTGATAGCCTTGTGCATTGACGATTAAATATATGCCAACATTGCTGTGACATATAATGGAATCTGAAAATGATTTCTGAATTCATTCCCATGGGGCATTCAAAATGCCTATTGTTAATTTCTTCAAAGTTGTTTTCATTACATAGATATTCTGTATATATATATATTTCAAAAGCATCTTTGAAAAAAATAAATAAGACAAGTTCTCACCGAATCATCTTCCTTTACAACTTTCAATCCAATGCCCTGAAAATTCTCCTCCGTGACTGTGGGGGAGGTATCACCTTCATCTTGTATCCTCGTCTCTGCTTCAAAAAGCTGGTCTGTCTTAGAGAGGGGCGTAGCTCTTGATCGTCTGAAAAATAGACACAGGTATGTTTGATAAATGACATTGTTAACATTTGAACTCAACAGATGATATCATTTTCTATGTATACAGAGTAATTTATTTTGCTCTAAAATGTAGTACCGTATGGTCTTTGTGATTACATGAACAGGACTTCTCCTAATTCACAAATAGAAACGATTTGTTCATTGAAGAAAGATGTAGGCAGCTAATAACCTGATATAGTACAAGATACAACATTTCATGAAAATTCAACAAATACTGCAGACGTAAAATAACTAATGGTACTTGTCTTTGAATGCTATATAGAATGTATGTAGATTAGACAAAATAATAATATTAATAATAATAATACAATGCACCTATATTGCGACATATTTCTAGTAACCTATTGAATCATTCAAAACCGTTCTCAAAAGCCACCTTTTTAATCAGTTATAGTGTACTGGAGGCACACACAATTACTTAATTCCATTCAACTGAATTGCATTGTATTTTGTTGCTTTTAAGCTATTGAACATGTTGAACAACCATACTGGGTTAGGCAGTACCACATGTGCGCTTAGAAACGCCTGTATTAAGCACCTTATAAATGTAATTATTATAATTATTATTATTATGAACTTGAGAAAAATTGAACTTTTGCTCACAAAGTCTTGCTATTGACTCTTTCTAATTCCACCTCATCATCTAGATCATCAGGATCAGGACGGGGGGACGGCGGACAAACAGGGTTGTACTCCTGATCAGCGGCCTTCAATAACTCCTCAATCAGCTCAGATGAGGCTAGGTCTGTAATGAGAATCATTAGGATAACGATGATCATAAGATAAATAATAAGAGATAATGATCTCAGTTTTCTTTTTCATTATTTACATGTATTATTGGTTTAATGTTTTATTGGTATGTAATGGTTAATCAGAACAATAATCAAATAGAACAGGAGAAGAAAAAAATAAAAAATACTCCTGATCATTAGGATAAAGATGATCACAAAATTAATCATAAGAGATATAATCTTAATTTTCTTTTTCATAATTTACATGTATTATTAGTTTAAAAGTATGTACTGGTTATAATCAGAATAAAAATCAAATAGAACAAGTGACAAAAATAAGAAAATAGTAATCAGTACCAAAGACGTGAGTACGCCCTTCACAAATATGTTAAATTTCAATCTAAATTGCAAGGAGCAGCAATGGAAATAAAGCCTTCATCTTATGTCAGTGTTCATATTTCCCCCAATGATGTGTGCGCAGAAGAAAAAAAATCATGTTTTACTTTAAACCATTACCAAAAGTATGTGAAATACTGCACTGAAATACAAACCTTTCTTAGTAAAGGGTGTACACTCACGTTTACACAATTTACAAAATAATAATCACAATTTGCTGATGGACCTCTCTATCTGTTTGAATCATACAAGAACTAATAGATCATCTAATATGGACCAATTCATTATATGTGCATCTCATAAAACAGAATCATTAATATTTTAAGGATCTTAGACAAAAAGCATAATTGAGATGGAAACTCTAAACGTTAATCAAATTTTAATAGAAAGGAAAGAATTATCTTCCTGAACCCTTGTCAACAGATGGCAGCATACTCAGTACAAAATGAGTAAGATTCATTCTGAATAGCGGATTACACCTGTGCGCGGGAATAACTTTGAGACAATCTTCTACATGTCCTTCCATCTATCTATCTACATTATATGTCCCACAGCTTGGGGGCTGTTGGGGCAACAATGAAATAAACACTATGAACATGACTGACAAAGAAAGCGGACAAAACATACAGTTCCTCAGGTAGACAAAGAAACATCCCTTCACTGCTATTATGTAAAAAGTGAATATGCATGTGACACCTGTTCTACACATTTTTACATAATAGCAGTGAAGGGATGTTCCTTTGTCTACCTGAGGAACTGTACATTTTGTCCGCTTTCTTTGTCAGTCATGTTCATAGTGAAACCTTGAGATAAATTTCTGCCTACAGCTGTTCTAATTAGCTTGTCAAATGACATTCCTTGTCCACTGTTTGATGTTTTCAGTCCATGCCTAGCTGGTTTAGCCTCTTTTCTTCACCAATTACTTCCTCCTTGCAAGATGATGTTTGCCAAGCTATTCTTCCATTTAGATACATGCCAAAACCACTGTAGCTGTCTTCTTTTTACAATTATGATGAGGTGAACATGTTTCCCTACGTAACTCTCCATTATCTCTGAAATTGTCTGACCTGTATTGAGTTTGTTACATCTGGTTATTTTTAAACTAGCAATGGATTTTGATGAATGCGCAAAGGTTGCTTGAACCAATCACTAAACACAAGGGAAGCTAACATTTTATCTAAATGCCCTTGGAATTAGGGAAGTGGCAAACATGACAATAATTACATCAAACATTTTGGCAAGTTATCAAATTCATGGAATTCCTTGCTTTTACTAATTTTTAACCCTGAAATAGCTCTTTCTCAAACAGCAGGCATTTCATCTGGGAAACCTTCAACTACACCTTCCATCAAATGTCACTTTGCTGCAGATATTGTGGAATTAAATATAAGTAACAATGAGCAATATTTGAAAGCCTACAATATTTTTTATTGAAAATGATAAATTCAAAATCTTTTCAATCAAAATTCAAGGAAAACCTATTTTGTTAAAGAACAGTGCTTTTTATTTCAGATAAATGGATTTTCCTGTATTCTGCGTCTAGTTGGCCGAAATTAAATGCATTTATAGGAAATTTATACCAATCTAAAGCGGATATGAAAGCATTGTGATTCCTGTAATGAATGGACTGGTTCACATTTGTCTTTCTGTAAGCTGCCTTTCAATTGGCTATTTTAGTAGAATTTAAGATAATTTTTGTATCCAGAGCGGGCGCCAATTGTTCGTTTTAGCAAATACGCTGTACGTTTTTGGCTAAAAGAGGGAGGTATGCTGACCATAACAGGCTGAAAAATTGTTTCGGGATATAGTTTTTAAATGTCAATTTCCAATCATAAATATCTTGATAATGAAATGACCGATTAGCTGGTCAGAGTAATTAAATTCCTAACAGGCCAAAATATTCATAATTATGATATTGCAGCATGAGCTAAATCAATAAAAAAAAATTGGATCTGAGCCAAAGTTACCGACTACCTTTAACCCTTTATCTGCTTTTGCATGCTATTTGAGCAAACGTATGGCAGTGCCACCATTATCTTTTGGCACACTTACACACAAAACAATGACGCAGCTTAGAATTTCAATCCATAGCAATGGAAGAATTAAAATGATAATGTCAGAGGAGAGACAATGTTATTTACCTGCAGCCTTCTGTTCTTGTATGCTCTTCAGACGAGGGTTAGCATTCCTCTTGACCAAGAGCTTGACCATCTTGGTCTGACCGTACTTGGCTGCGACGTGGAGCGGGGTCAATCCTTCGTCATCGATGATGTCGATGTTTGCCCCTCTGTCTAGGAGTAGCTTGGCTACATCTCGGTAGTTGTTTGCTGCAGCGATGTGAAGCTGTGAAGAAAAAAAAGAATCATTTAGACTGGTTGAATAGACATTAAAGGAAAAAAAACAGACTTTGGGCACATATGCAATTAACATGTACAATAATGATAATAATATTAACCATTAGTGAGGCGTGATGGCTCATTGGTAGAGCGGTTGTCTTGTAACCGGGAGGTCCTCGGTTCAAAACCAATTTGATGCACTACTACCTTTGGTAAGACAGTAATCCTCATTACGAAGTCCCTCAGAGAGGACTTAAAGCTATAGGTCCCCTTGTTGCTTACTTACAAGCATACACATGCTTTCTAAGCAGTCAGGTAAAACTTACAAACTAAACAACCGACAATGTCTTTTCTATATTGACAGTATCCAGTAGCAGGGCACTGATAGTACTTGGTTCAAATTTAAGTTAAAATACATACACGTAGGTGCACAGCTTGTGGTATATACTATACAGTTATAACAAACTAGCAGGACCCGCGGAAATCCGCGGGATTCTAGAGGGGGGCGGGGGGTGTAAATAGATATATAGAGACTGTCTAAATTAAAACCACCAAGAACTTTATTTGCCATTCAGGCCATTAAAAAAATATACATGTTTAGCGTCCCCGCCCGCTTCCTATTTGGGGGCCACCTCCTATTTTTTTTTTTTTTTTTTTAAACAGCTTCCCCGCCCGCTTCCTTTTTGGGGGCCGCCTTCTATTTTTTTTTTTTGAAATTTTTTTGAATTTTTTTTTTTTTTTTTGATAGAAAAAAAATAGCGTCCCCACCCGCTTTCTTTTTGGGGGCCGCCTCTCCTATTTTTTTTTTTTTTTTTTTATTTATTTATTTATTTATTTATTTTTTTTAATGAAAAAAACCATGAAAAGCACTGCTAAAATGTATTTCTGATTTTAAAAAAGAAAAGAAAAAAATTGTCGGCCGCCATCTTGAAAAATAGCCTGAATGTCAGGGAAAATGTACGGAGCAGCCATTTTGAAAGAAATAAAAAAAAAAAAAAGGGCCTCCTCCTTCCCATTTTTCGAAAAAACAGGATGCTAAACATGTTTTTTTTAAAATTTGGCCTTATATAAAAAAAATTTAAAAAACGATCCAACTGTACCGGTAGTTATTCTTTAAGCCACTGGAACTGCGTAGAGTTCCGTAGTGTGGCGTACCGACTACGCAGAAATTAGGCTGCGTATTAATGAGAAAATAGTCCCTGCGTAGGTTATGCGTAGGCTGGCGTGCAGGTTTGCTTACTGTGTAGAAAGCTTTTACTGCTTTGAGGATCTGGCGGAGGGTAGCGTAGTGTTGCGTAAAAAGGCGTACTTTCTGCGTCAAGTTTCTACGCTGAAAGTACGCGAAAAAAATTAAACATGTTGAATTGTTTTCGTTCATCTTGCGTACCCCTTTCTGTCCCTCAGCATATAGTAACGTAGGCCAGCGTAGTTGGTAGCAACACTACGCAACTCTACGTATTGACCCCACGCCAATTAGTGACCCGCAAGTGTCACAAAGTATTAAAAATATGCTCATCTGACCCTAATTAAACGCCTAAAACCCCCGAGCTTTTGGGGGTTTATGGCCCCTTGAAACCCGTGGACCCACGCCTATATTGTATATACACTCAACTTGCTGCGATCTGATCTCTCCCCCCCCCCCCCCCCCACTTTGAAGAACGTAACCCCCGAGCTTTTGGGAGTTTATGGCCCCTTGAAACAAATATACACTCAACTCAGGGTTTCAGGTTTCCTTCTTCATAATTGCCTATTTAAAAAAAACAACATTTTTCTAGTTCAATAACTAAGTTTTCATGCATTGATTTGATGCAAGTACTGTAACATAATAGACCCTAGATTGTGATTATTTCTGACCATGAATTTCGATAATTATTTTTCAAAGTAAAATTTTCACAAGAAAATCAGACAGTCGTTTAAAAACGTAGACATTAGTAATACTTTTACTAATTCTAAGCTCAGGTTTCGTAAATCTATTCACGAAACTATATTGAAATCGCGGCAATAATGATGCAAACCACCAGATAACAATTTCAAAGTGTCAACTCTCTTCGACTCGAGCTCAGCTCAGCTTAACTGCAACTCAGCTCATCTCACACACACTACACAGTGGCAATGCACTGTGCGTGTCAGTTACGGTGATTTTGTCTGATTTTCTTTACTTTGAAGAAATGATTATCAAAATTACGTAAACATGGCGAGAACATCACAAAATAGGCTTTAATTTCATACCTCTATTTATGGAAACTTTATAATATTGCAGCAATCGTGAATTCGTGATGGAAATTGATTGCAGTTTCGCGATGTTTACACTTTAGTGGTTCATGGTCTAGATTCAACTTCTACCGAAACAAAATCGACCGCCAAAAACTCGAGCCCTACGCTCCGTCTCGATCTCGCAACTGCGAAAATGTACGTGTTTTGGCGTACTTGCGTGCGACATGGTAAGCCAGGTAAGGTATGGAATATGGTTCGAGTTTTTTTTACGACCGATTTTTGTGTATACAATTTTATACGGATAGTCATCGGTCGTGTGTCTACGGATGTCATGTTGAATATCCATGAGGTATCTCTGTCGTCACGCATATCCCGCATTATGCATGTCGCGTCTGTTTTCGCCCTGGACGTCGACACGGAGGAGGACCTCGGGCGGAGTATAGCCAATTCGCTAGAGTAGACTCTCCCGCGGACGACGGCACCGGGCACGGGTACCCCAAGGGGAGGGTTCAGGAGGAGATAGCCGCACCAACTTGGGTCGGCGATCTCATTAAAAAACAATAGAATACAAAGGCTGGCGGAGACGTCGCGCCCCCCGCGGAGCCTTAGCGTATTATTATTATAGATGATTCCAAAAAGCTCTTAATCTCTTAAAGGAGTAGGGTAAAAACAAAAATTAAAGTATATAAACAACACTTGAAGAAATCTTACTTGACAAGGACAATTGAATTATTTTCAAAAGCACTTCTTTAAAAAAATAATTATAATAAAATCTTTACACTGATGCATAATAACAGACCATGTTTTAACTCCAACCCTATCAAATACAACATTCTGGTCTTATTTTGACACGTAATTAGCATGCAGGAAATGGGAGAAAATTAACTTACTGAGCGCATCGGAAACACATTCTGCAGACGCAGATCTAAAGAATTATTTTTCACGTTCAGCGTTAGAATAATATCCTCATGCTCCATAATGGTATCCATTTTGCTTTGAGTTCTTCATATATTTTGGATTTTAGTAAAGAAGGTAACTTTCACAATCCAGTCATTTCAAGACTCTTATGCCTCAATAGAAATGATGACATCGATCAGAATAACAAATCAACCAATTGTAGTCCACTTCCTAGTTGTACGATCCACAATGAAGAGAATAATCAATTCATTTTAAAACTCTCAGGCCTTGAAAGTGTTGATATCCAGAAAGGAAACAGATATATTCTGATGATATAACACTTTTCTCAGGAGCCAGAAAACTAGAATCAAACACTTGTTATAGTATCTGAGACCTTATCCACTTCCCAAAAAAAATATACAATGATAATAGAAGTTTTTGTAGATTTTGATTGACCTGATGAAAGACAAACAGATAAGCATAATATGTCCAAAAAATCCACAGAAACACAAATTTGTAGATCTGCGTTCAAGTTGAGTTTACGGCAGCACAACTTTTGTCAGGAGATAGTATTAAGCATCTTTCAGTAGTTTGGCCATAGATCCTTTTACAGCTAGATTTCAAAATAAAGCAGCTATCATACTACACATTATCTGACCTATTTCCATGGACGATTGATTGATTAATCTTCCAGGCACTTTAAAAGAATGAGGACTCCATGAGAAGTGTTTAGAGACAAGAACAAGTCATCTGCATCTCTTTCTCTTGTTACAGAGTAAATTCAGTCAATGAAACCACTGGCAGTATTCATTCTAAGAAGCTAACCAAGTCCAGGAGCTAAAAATTGCTAAATAAGTCCCCGAAGTTCTGGAAGAAATTACGATGATTTCTTTTTCTGAGAAGCAACGACCACCGTAATAAAAAAGGTCCAGCATCACTGGCAAATTCAGAGCAAAAGACAATTTTTTTGACAGAAGTATTCGAGAATTGCAAAGTGAAATGACCATTAAAATGCCACTATTAATGTCCCTCCTACTCTTTAATCTGGGTGATTGCTTAATCCCTTTTTAATCTCAAATGGGAGAGGAAATCCATGGTAAGGAATCTTTGGGGATTAAAAGCATGATCAAGCCTTCACATGACATGCAAATTTGTCAGGATACGGCTCGCATTGGAGATTTATCCCAGGCATTTATATGACAGCAAGTGCGAGGGATACTCCTCAAGAACTTGGAATTTCCCCCCGAAAATCTGTTAGTTGTGGATATCCTGTAGAAGGGTATTTCAGTGCGAAGCTGGGAGGGGGTATTTCCATTCCAGAATCATACTAATCTTAACAGGGATTTGAATAGAGTCGTGAGTGACAATTTCTAATTTGGGGACGAATATTTGAATTGATAAAAACTCATATCTTGTGACATACTGAACAGTGAGTGCATCGATACACTTGTATATTTCAGGCTGACTCATGCTGCGCTAATGACCTGCTGATGAATGATACAATTGATCATGGTTTAATATAGTGATCATCTTAATTCTATTGATTGGTATACTAATAATGATTTTTGGTTTTAATTCAAGAAGACGGTATATTTAAACTATGCTGATAATGATATTCATAATCATAAATAATAACTTTGGGGATGGTTACAGTTTAAATTTAATCAAGCCAATTGCATGTTCTATGGCAATTACCAGCTGGAACATTGAACGAATATGGCACACACTGCACGATCTGGCTATCTGTGATTTTGGAAGAATTTGTTATAGCATTTTATATGAACATTTAAACATGTAAATTCATAATGATCAGGGACGTGAATAGAATTATCATTGATAAAACTTTTTAATGGATTTCAAGCTACCTTGCAGGAAACAAATTAAGCTGAATTTGCTCAGGGCCGTTGTGACGTCATACCATTAGTGCGGTTGCACGGTCTACACCTTGAAGCCGATTCCACTTTCATTCTGATTCTGATTCAAAGAACTTATATTCCAGTTTTATGAGTTCTTATCATTATTTAGAACCTAAATCAAAAAGATCATGTTTGTTTAGATTTCCATGCATATCTAATAAAATTGTCCTTTAAAAAAACCGGATCGCAGGAAGATCGTATAGTGTGGGGTGGGCTAAAGACAAAGAATAAAAAGACTTCTCTCATTAGAATATTATCTTACTGATCGTATTACCTTGGATATGCATCAGTGAAACTATTATTTCATTTTACATGCAACTCTCAAGAGAAAGCCAGATCCTCGGCTTGCAAACATGAATCGAACCATGACAAATTACAGCAATCCACCTGCAAAACCTCATGAGACATACCCTACCTCTTACATGTCAATTCTAATCTAAGGATAGAACCTTTCAAATCAGGGAAAAAGAGGGTTTAATTTCTCTCATTATGCTTTTCTTTTTGTACTTGCATCTCCTTGTAGCGCCACTGACAGGAAGCGGAAAGGCCGCATCGCATTACAGAAACTTGTTAGTCAAACATTGAGGCGCTTTGGAGGGCGTGAAAATTCAAAGTAAGGCTGTTAGACAAGCTTTAAGTTGCTATAGTTACATTTCCTGCCCGCTAATGACCATAAATGAAGTAATGCGGCGTTAAGATGAATTCCGCTATTTTGTGCTTGATTTAGCCTTGTGAATAGAGCGAGATGTGGAAAGTTGAAGACCAATATTGGCTATTTCTCACAGAAATCTTGGAGGATTATACAATGCCAAGAAAATAAAGATCTTTTGTTTGGGTAAGCATGCAAACAGATAAAGGAAAGAAAATGTGGAAAGAAAATGTGGAAAGAATCAGAAAGAAACTAAATTGATTTAATTTATGAAAGACATTACAGAAAAATGATAGGAAAGGCAAACAAATAACAGGTATAGATTGAAAAAAAATTCAAAAAAGACATTGTAAAACATAAAAGCAATACTCATGTCAAACATTATTTTTGTCTCTGCAGACCCCAAAATACCTATTAACTCTCATGTTTCTATGTAAAGTTTACACCCCTCTGACTCACATTCTGGAGCAGAAATTGTCCAGTATGGACTGGTAACCACTAGTAATCATAAGGCAAAGTATTAATAGTAATAAACTTTTCAATAAGCATACACTTTATGACTCTATATTTACATTAACCCAGACATTAGCACTGAAAACTGCCAAAGTTGAATATTAAAGACACAAAGTAAAACCCTTATTTTTCATATTCTGCATAAAAGCTTTGTTTTGCAAACAAAATTGGTACTAAAAATTTAGTGGGATAGAAAGAGATCAATGCATTGAGAAATATCAGAAGAATTGCAGAATGAGAATTAGAGACGGAAAAAATAAACACAAATAACAGAAAAATAAGAGAGAAAGGGGGAGAGAAGGCAGTGGCAATTAATGAGAAATAAAGAGAAACATAGAAATGAGAGATATAAGTAGTGAAATACATGAAAAACTCATCAATCAGAAAGAGATAGATGAATAGACAGAGAGATAGATAAATAGATAGAAAGGATGATAGATAAATAGGTAGATAGATAGATAGATAGATAGACAGACAGATATATATAAATATGATGAAGAGAGAGGGTGGATGTGAGATAGAGTTTGGAGATACATGTACCAGTACATGAATTAGAGGTGATTAAGAGGGGAATTGAGAGAAAGGAGAGGAACTGGAAGAAAGGAGAGGAGAAAAGTGAGTCAATAATCAAGAATTTAATAGGGAAAATGGAGCAGGAATAAAAGTTATTCATTCACAGAAATTCTATCTCAAATGATGCTTATCAATATTGAAACCAACTAACTGAACTAGATCCTATATCTATGGCAGACATGTGATGATACTGTCACATCAATAAGAGCATGACTAGGAATAAAAATAAGAAATAATAATCCACATCCCATCCTAGGAAAAAAAAGAAAAACAGGGCGTGCTCTTGAACTTTGTACAGCCCTGATTTTGTGGTCAAACATTTGGAGACGGAACGCAAATACTCTGCGGCCTTGATTTTAATCGTGCATGCATGGAGTTCAACATAACAGAGATGAGTTGGCAATGCGAGTGATGTCATGATTAAGAACAAACACATGCTAATTGCTACTTCACAGTTGAAAGACTGACACTTCGACATATGAATTATGAAAAATCAATATTTGTTTATATGCGGACATGTGACAAGCGATGTATTAAAGTTCTGTTCACATCAGCTGTGGACTTTCATCATCCTAACATGGATGTGGTTTCTTGTTGTGAACGGAACACTGCGCTCGTAGGAAGTGGAGAATAAAACATTTCCAGAAATTCCCAAATTACACTATTTTGACTCGCTTATATCACATGGCTTCTCATAGGCTTACATTCGACCATGACTCCCACACAACACACCCTCAAAATAACCTGCTAGATCTTACAAACTAGGCACAGTATTTCCATCGGATCAGAACTAGACTCCAAACATATCATTTCAGACCTCCGCATTCCGATGCTATTTTCTCCCAGAAATTAACTCCTGATAATCAACAGGCACTTTATAAACATAGCAAGATTTCAATGATCAATCAACAGGCTAGTGAAAGTTATAAACTTGAAATTACAAAATGGGATTTGATTCATTTTAAAGCTCTTTAATGTTGCCATGAAAGTAGACTATATTTAAGCTTTTGATAACAGTGTCATTTTCTTACCACATGCATCGTGTTTCAACTTGAGTTTCAGAATAAAACAAGTTGATCAAATAACGATAATCTGACCATATTGACCACTTTTCTAGTCTCCCTCACGTGGTCTTTCTGCACACAGGTTTTATTGTATTTCCATGTTTTAAAAGAAGTAATAATAATAATAATAGGCATTTATATAGCGCCGTGTATCTAGATATTCTATTCCGAGGCGCACAAATTAATTATTACCCCGGCTTTAGCCAGCTGCCATTACAGCGCTCTAGCATTTCAAGGAATTAATTCCTGTCAGGTACCCATTTACCTCACCTGGGTACATAAAAGCAACCTAAGGAATGTGTATATACTCACAAGAGTTGTACCTCGATCATTGACAGTGTTCACGTTTCCACCTGTAGCGATGAAGTCTTTGACATCAGCGAGCATCCGCTTCGCTTCCTTCTTCTTGATGTTCTTGACAGCGACATCGTCAAATCCTTGATGCAAAAGAAAGAGAGAAAATCATAATGAACAGTCAAACTTGCTTCAGCAACCAGCTTTCATATTCATTATTATTCATGCAAGAAAAATACCAATCTGCTTGATGTTCTTGATAGTGACATTGTCAAATCCTTCATGCAAAAAACAAAAAAACATTTTGAACAGTCAACCTTGCTTCAGCAACCATCTTTCATATTCATTATCATTCATGCAAGAAATAATACCAATCCCCCGAATATCTTAAACTGTTGATACTTGAAATGAACACCACACTGCCATATCCTACAGTATACAATCAAAACAACTGTTCATGATTCATACAAAATAAAATGTAAGACATTGTGGACAGTTGTTGCAAATTTAAAGTAAGCCGTATACAAAATATTAAAATTTACTAATGCTACACACATGTCTCTCTGTTAATAATCATCTGGGCCAAGGCATAAATAAGTTATATAAAAAGAGAAAAAAAACATAACAAAATTGTTCTCATGCCTTGACCGATATTCAGTAAAAGCTCAGAAAAGACAGCTCATTTTCCTACCTGTGTCTTGTCCAAGCATTATTTCCTCCTCACAAAAGCTTGCACTGACACTCAAATCTTACCACTACACATATGCCCTTTACTCGAGCCAAGCTATTCATGTAAATATTCAAAGTTGCCATTTCAATTCTCTTCTGCAAATATGAATTATTCCTCCAGGTACATCCTATCGCTTTCTTTTTTGAGACAGTAACAGGCAACGACGTCAATTTCAATCGATTTCCCAAACTGCTCATCCTTATTCATCAAAAAGAAAGGATTCGAGAGGAAAGACGAGTAGTGGTAAGTGTAAACACTTCTTTGTTGCAATACTGATACCAAAATTTCATATTCATCTAACAATTTCCGTCCCTCACCCCCCCCCCCCCCCCAAAAAAAAAAAGAAGAAGAAGAAGAAAGATTGGTAAATCTATGGGGATAAAATATATGCAGTGAACAATCAATATCAAGGTTAATCTCTTCCCCCATCCCAATAAGCACAAACAAAGAAATTTTGTTGCATGGAGGTGTTTGTAGGTTGTAAAAAAGCCTTTTGTTGAAATACTAACATGTAATGTGTTCACTTTCTGTAAATGTTCAATTATAACAAGAGAATGATTAATAGTTTCGAGAACTTCTTAATAGGTCCTTCTTAAATCATAATCCTTTCTATGGACACAACTTTTGGTCGGATATGCTCTGAAATCAACTTTCAAGAGTTGAATTCTGAGTAAATTATGCTCTGTTTCATTAATAAATTGGGATTAAAATATCTCTCACAGGAATAAATTTCTCAATGAAGGTACCTGCTTCAGGAAGGAAATCATTGCCATTCTTGGGGAAAAGTTGCTGACCCTGGCATGGAATGGGTTAACATACTTACTGGTTCCTTGTAAAGTCTTTAATAGCAGGAAGACAGGAGCACTGTATTCCCTAAATATATAAGCCTTTCTTGATGATTCCATATTCAGTCATTAAACTTGAATGTCATTTCACCCTCTTCCACAATCAGTACAGGCAAATAACTTTTCAAAGTGTCTGCGCTCCTTATTAAAGAGTTCTGCTGATGAGTAGATAATCCTGGATTTGAATGGAGATTCCAAATCTGAATGAAAGCCCATCAAACCTGTTGGAATATATACCAATTAGGCTCCAACCGACAAAGTTGTTTTACATGTAGATACTGGCTGAAAATAATCCTTGATTGTGAATATCTAGATGATGAAATAAACTTTCTCCACAATGAATTTTTGAAAGCCAGGCTATAAACTCAAGTCCTACTTTCTAAACAGCGATTCCAACTCTACAGCCACATATCCGATCTCTCTGGTATCAAAGTTTTACAAAAGCACCTCACAAAGGTGTCACAACGTCTCCTTTTTGTGCACCATCCGCTTCTGAGGTTCCCCCACTGTTTTATTTTTAGCCTCATTTTTGAGCTGTTTTTTCCTTGGGTTTTGGAATCGTCCTCCTCCCCCTCTTCGTGCCGCAGAACAGCTGATAGAGACATATCTTCGAACACGGTCATAACAAGCAACTTACACCCGCAAAGTCTTAGTTTGGGGTTAAAATTAATTGAGATTTTCTTCCTCCCTCGAAGTGTTGTGCGTGTGTGATGGAATCATCAGAGGGATAAGGAGGGGTGAGATAGAGGTGAAGGGAGGGGATAATGGATTCACTTTAGAGGATCAGGCCGGGGGAAGGGGTGTGAATGATATGAAGGTAGGGTGGGAGATGAGAGAGGGGTGCAAGAGAGGAGGGAATAATGGGTTCAGTATGAAGGATTAAGGGGAACAAGTGGGAAAGATATGGGGAGGGGTAGGGTTCTATGAGAGGTAGGTGGGTTTATGAAGGGATGGGATGGGATAATGGGCTCAACATAAGGATTAGGGGAGAATAGAGAGATAGAAGGGTGGAGGGAGGGGGTGCATGGGTTCGGTTTGAAGGATTAAGGGGTTGGAGTCAAAATGATTAAAGGGTAAGGTGGGATTAGAAAGACGTAGAGGGGCGAAGAGAGGGATTCAATTGGAAGAATTAGAGGGAACAAGTGTGCATGATATGGAGGGAGTAATGGGTTCACTTTGGAGGTTTAAGGGGAAGGACTATGAATGATAGGGGTGGGGTGGGGGGGGGGGGTTACAGAAAGTTTATGGGAGGGGTGACGTCTAAGGATTTAGGAAATAAGTTTGGATGGTATTGGGTGGCGTAAGAGGTTTAAAATGAGAAGAGAGGTAGGGGTGAGAGAGGGGTTTAGTTTGAAAGATTAGGGGGGAAGGAGTGTGAATGGTATGGGTGTAGGTTGGGGGTCTATGAGATGCAGAGGGGTGAAGGGAGGGGCTATAATGAGTTCAGGGCCCTGTTGCATAAAACTTACCATTGATGGTAACTTTGCCATCAATGGCAACTACCATGGTAACAGGGCTCAACAGCCAATCAAAATCAAGGTTTCCATGGTAGTTACCATTGATGGCAAAGTTACCATCAATGGTAAGTTTTGTGCAACGGGGCACTGAACTGAAAATAATCAGGCATGTTCTTCATTAATGCATACTTTTCTTACAAACTAATTCTTTCATGAAACAGGAAGAAGCTGCGTCTTAGCTATTGGGCAAACTGCTTATCTCCATCTTCCGGTGATCCTTGCTTGGATGTCTTTGTTCTCATCAAGCGGGAAATTGTTCATCTCTCAGGACATAAATGTCAAGGAAAATACAGTCCTCCAGCGAAAATGCAATCCATGATAATCACGCACAGATGAATAAATCATTTAAAAATTGAAGGCTTACAGAGCCATCAAAATTTCAAATTTAAAGGGTAAAACTTTATTTCTTTAGAATTTATACTGGAATGACTGCACTTTTGACAATTATGTACATCTTTCATTTAAAGGGAGACATATGCAATTTGCTCTGAAAGTATAGTAAAGAATAATGAGGTAAAAAAAATGTAATGCTTATATATATCATTTTTTACACGTAAAGGGTCAATAATACCTTAAAAATTGGCTCAGATATTCTTGCAATTTTGATGAATCACCCATTCATTTGAGAGAAAAAAATTAATTGGCTGAAGTAAAAAACACACAGCAATTTCAATCATTTTTCTTTCCAGTCATTAGAAGCTTCCCTAGACAAAGGCTAGACAGATTATCTTCATCCTTTAAGACAGCCCATTGTCTGAAATGACTCAAGACCAAGAATAGTGTACGTGTGGTTGAAGTTACGGCAGTCGTTGGTGGGTGTGTGTGACAGCTTTGACAGAATCAGTTACGGCGCGCCTTGAATCTTCCTCTGTCTTGTTTAGATCAGGTGAGCCTCATTAATTTCTTTGTTTCTTAAAGGTTCTATCAAGGGTAAATTCTTAGTAGTAGTAGGTAAGAATCAGGGCAGCGCCAGGAGCATCAGGACATGCGGACATGTGCGCTATATAAGAAGCCACCATAATTATTATTATTATTAATAAGGACAGAATCAGTTACGGCGCCCCTTAACTTTTCCTGCATCTAATTTTGATCAGATGAGTCTCATCAGTTTCTTTGTTTCTTAGAGGTTCTATCAAGGGCAAATTCTTAGTAGTGGCCAATAAGGACAGAATCAGTAACGGCACCCCTTATTAAACGATCCCTCCATCTTATTTTGATCAGGTGAGTCTCATTAGTTTCTTTGTTTCTTAGAGGTTCTATCAAGGGCAAATTCTTAGTAGGACTGATCTCAAATTATTCACTAGGCTCGTGAAGAAGAAAAAAGCAGTGGATGCAGGTTCAAGTCCCACTGGTTTCAAGATTTTTTCTGACTTGTTGTTCAATACAGATCGATCAATCGATCTTATTTACTGGGTGTAAGCCACAAATATGTTTAAATAAGAAAAAAGATGTTCACCAGTGACAGTTTCAATTATCTATGGCTCAGGTACCTTCCTCAGATGTAAGATCTAGAGGATAAGTCTTGGACTGTGAACGGCAAGGTTTGGGGTTCAACTCCCTGCTGCAGCACTAAAGCCTTTGCCAACATATTGATCTACATATATGCTACACTCCACCAAAGTGTAGTACCTGGTCTAGTTTTTTTCCTTGAATGCACCAAGCACCACGGTTGCCTGAGCTAGAGACATTTATCATGATGTGATGTAAAGCTACGGTCACAAATCTCCCCATTTTTCCATGGTCTTCCCGAATTTCCGTAGTACTTCGTAATGGCATTTGTGACCGAGGCTTAAGCAATATACAAAAACAGAATATTACTATCACATGTAGACCAAATTTCTTCTGATCCTACTGAATATGTTCAAGACTCTTACCATTGTCTTTCATATGAGTTTCAATCACCATCTTTGTTTCTGAGCCAGCAGGTGCTTGGTCCGACGGGACGTTGCCATCGACGTCGATCACGGTCGGGTCTGCTCCATTCTACAGCATAAAACAACAACAAGAACAAATTAGAGGGCGCTACAGTGGTTGGTGCTGTGGCCATGAAATAAAAAGTGCCTTGATTCGAAAACATGTTATATATTCCATGCATTGTTGTTGTTGTTGTTATTGTTATTATTATTATTACTATTGGTATTATTATTATTATTATTATCATTATTATTGTCATTATCATTATTGTTAGTATATTTTTTTATTGATATTATCATCATTATTATTATTATTATTATCATTATCATCAATTTCATTATAACTAATATCCTTAATTTCTAGTGCTCTTTGAGTGTGACTTGTTTTCTTTGTTATCTGTTGCTGTCAATAGAAACATGACCAGGTTCCTTCCAGATAAATGTCTCCTAGTTGGTCCAATTCAAATAAAAAGGGAGGTCCAATCCAACCAAGATCCAAGTAGTAAACAAGTACATACATCACTCTCACATCAAGCAATTATCCAACACGAGAGTTGAAAGAGGATGTATCTTGACTGTGTTACACCATGGACCTACATGGTTACACATGCACATCATCCAACAAACACATTTTAAGTACAAGAATTGTGTGGCAGCATCTATAAAAAAGGGTTTCGTTTAAGACAAACACATAAAGTACTTACCACTTATTAATCAATAATCCCTCAAATAAGTACAGAAATTAAATCCCATAGATGATCAATGTACAAATACATAAAACATTTACAGACAAGTTTTGCCGCTTAAACATCAGACATCAAACATCCAATAACATAGTCTGAGCAGCCGTCATGTAATAGGCATGGGTATGAAAGTGATGAAATATTATGACGAGTGTAAAGTGCCGTCCTCTCTAAACTGCATCAATCGACAGCCATAACGAGATAATCTCATTCAGGGCATGGGAACAGGTCCGCCAGCTTGTTCTAATTTCATCATCATAAGCTAGGTTCCCACGGTACCGTCGTAATCATAAAATTGAAGTTTGCAAAACCTCAAAGTTTGCAAAGTTATATAAACAACGATCCACGAACGATGAGGGTTCACACTGAACCGTTATAACGAGCATCCAAATTTAACTACAAGCTGGTGTAACCTCAAAGTTAGTTGTGTCCTCATGGCACATAACTTTGAGTTATCTTAAAGTGTCGTAAGCACAGGTGCGTCGGACAGTCCCTAATTACAAGATATCTTTGAAAGTTTATAATTTTGACCTAACTTCAAGTTTAACGGAGTGTCGTGTGAACCTCACTGATGAGAAAAAGAAAAAGAAGTTATCTTAAGTTTTGTAGTCATGAGTACATCCAACAGTCCCAAACTAAAAGATAACTTCAAAGTTTATAATTACGACCTAACTTCAAGTTAACGGAGTGTCGTGTAAACCTCACTAATGAGAAAAAGGAAGTGATGATGAGCTAATGACATAAAGAAAAAAGAGAAAAGGAAGATTTGCAAGAGGGCGATGATTTGGCAAATTTCATCTTCAATTAGGTCTTTAGTTATGATAGGTTTAATACTAAAGAGTCCTAAGTGTATGTACACAATGTCATTACCTCTGTTACTGTTATTAAAATAAAAAGACAAAAACTTTCTTTTTATAGCTATATCACAGTCTGAGAATCGTTTATTTTGATATTTTCAAAAAGTATTTGCAAAACTTGTCCTTAAAAGTTTCGAAGAAAGAGCAATGTTTTGATTGATGGTAAGTTTAATAGTGAGCGTAAGTCTATGGCTCATCGGGTATTGATCAATCATAACTCTTATGATACACGACCAAGTCCTTATAGATGTTGTCGTCATTGTTTTTAAAGGTGTGTAAATCATGTATTCTAAGTAACAGATGAAAAAGGAGATAATAGATTAGAAAGAAATAATGAAACAAGAAACAAATTTAATCAGGAATTGAAAAGAAAAGGGGAAGGGAAAAGAGGGAGAGACAGAGGGAAAGAAAGGGAGGGAAGGAGGGAGGGAGGTAGGGAGAGAAAGAGAGAAAGAGAGAGAGAGAGAGAGAGAGATGAAGAGAGAGATGGGGAGAGAGAGAGATGGGGAGAGAGAGAAAGAGAAGAGACAGACAGAGAGAGAGAGAACAAAAGAGAAGAGACACAGAGAGAGAGAGAAACAGATAATTGCAGGAACCAGTAAATTACTCATGCCCTAGCAACTAATGAGTTTGTGACACAGTAAATGATGTAACAAGCAAACCCTAGCTGTCTGTCTTTACAATGCAGTTAGCTACTCTGCCTGCTACTAAATTTGATAACGATCAAGGAATGCTGATGCAACTTTAAAGATCTAAATAAAACATCTTAATTAATGAAAAGGACAATTACAGGAAACAATCAAATACCAAGAACTCCAAAACAATACCAAGAGTCTATTCAGAAATAGAATTTAAGGCACCTACTATTGACAGTACTCCCAGGTAAAGGCCTACAAGCGCGATGTTGTTTGATAAACACAAATATCTCCTCATATGCAAGCTCTTTCTCTGCTTTTAATTTTCTAGATATATTTCACATGGTATAGCAACAAGACAGACACATAACAGAACCATTCATTTACATGTATATGAATATTTATTGACTTTTAAAAAGTTATTATCGTAGAAAAAAATCAGCCCAGTGGTCTGAAAAGAACGAGATTCGACTAACAAGATTTCTCACAAATGTTAGAACATCAACACATGAATTTGTTTGAGCTTGGAATGGTGTATGTTTTGCTATTTCTGTCATAGTAGTTAGAAATATGATGAAGTGTTTGGAGAGTTTCCAATTATCTCATACTCCCCTTCATTATTGTAATACTTGGATCATCAGAACAAATACCATATCTTCTAGATGAAAGGTTATTGAAGATTAGGCAGTAAGCTTAAGATCCCCAGTGACAAATTATTCTGATCTTTCATGCGCATCATGAGAAGCAAGACCCTCATACAGTCATGTAATTACCCTTTGGTGTTTATTGGTAAAGGTCTTCTTCGTTTCTGATTACAATGAGATAATGAAAATTGAAGAATGGCAATTATAACAGACATTCCGCAGCTTTTTTTCAAGCACTTGTCACAGTAAATCAAAAGAATGAACAGTAAGCCAAAATATGAAAATGAAAATTGTATTCCAACAATTGCTAACAAATAAGAAAGGAAAGAAGAAGAAAAAAAGAAAAAATTAATTGATTTTTAAATGCTTAAAGAATTATCTCCATTGATCCTTATATCTAAGTCCCTTGGGGATCATTGAAACCTGTTGTTCCCCTGGTTGGTTACTTACTTACTTAAATCCACAAGCTTCCTTAACAGTCAGGTAAAAGAACCAACATTTTCCTGCAGCAGTTTTGTTTTCTTCTTTTGAAGTAACTTATCATGTTACATCTGGGTCTTTACCAAGACTAAAAATGTTAGACTTACATTCAAGAGGAGTTGTACGATCTCAGTTGAGTCACACGCACAGGCGGAGTGGAGAGGGCTCCAAAGGTCTTCGTCCTTTCGGTTCACGTCGGCTCCCCTCTGAACGAGAATCTCAGCGACCGAGAGGTTGTCATCCATACAACACTAAAGGGCGACAAACAAAAGAGAGGAATCGTGGATGGAAAATAGGCAGAAAAGTAATATCGACGTACTATAGATGATTAATTGGCCGTTTGGAGCCAGAAGGGTGCTATACTTTAATACAAAGTTACCGCACCCTCTCTTTTCAGATGCAATATAAATTCATACCTTTTTGTCTAAAGATTAATTTTGTTTTATTGCTTTGTTGTATCTCATCATGTAAATATAGAACATTTGTGAGGGAAGATTTGAGCAAAGATTCCATTGCAATAATTGCCAATTTGCAATTTAACAAAACAAAAACACACAAAAAGGGGTTTAGAAATTTTCCACCTCGTCTTAACGCTTTCTTACTTGAAACACTAATGCGCATATTTCTGTTCTATTGTCGATTACAATGATTGATGCATAAGCTTAAGTGGATCAAAATATTACATTACACTTGTAAATCATTTTCTGCCCACAAGGAGACTGTTACTGCCATTGCATTAAATAGCTCTTACAGCCTTCTTGTAGGTAGCACTCAAAATCTTTCTCCAGAATAAACCTTATTTCTGCTCTGCTGTGTTTGCTTCAGGAAATGAGACCTCAAAATTTAAATTTAAACCTACTTGTGATGATTATCAAGCAACCATTCTCCCTACGCTGCTACACCTAATAATGGATCTTGCTCAAAGAAGAAAAAAAGCAAACAACAATCATCAAATGTGACTGAATATTTCTTTTGAAATGGATTCATTACCACCCACGTTCCACCATGGAATTTTTCTCTTGAAATTTTCACTCTGGACACCTTGAGACTGCATTACCATGGTAATCAGTTTGGTTGCCATGGTGATAAGGATGGAATAAAGGCACTCGCTTGAATACCCACACTATCGCATGCTGCAACAAAAAGCACTTCCATAATGTACAGTGAAGAAGAAAAATTGAATTAATAGCCAAACGTGAACTGGAAGGTGGAAATGTCAACGGATATAAATTTTGAATCTAATTTAAAATGATCCTTCTGAATTTCACTTTTTTTCTCAGTCTCTCTTAGCTACTTCATAACTCCTCATTTTACCTCTCCTTAACTCTGTATATAAGTATTCTTATGTCTTTATTAGGTAAAGCTTCAAATAAAAAATAACAAACTATATATTCCTTTCTTAACTAAGTCCCTACCTTTCGAAGATAAAAAGCAAATATCATTGCATTATGAATACATCAATCATATACTTTTTTAGAAATATATTAGAACATTAAAGGTATTCAAATATTCTTCCCCCACCCCCTCCTATATTCTCATTCTCTTTCTTGTATAAAAATTGACTTTGAATTTGTATGTAAAATCAACACCCCCTCTCTTTTCTTTCTTCCTGAACAATCTCCCCCTCCCCCTCTCTCTCCCTCCCTCCCTCAAACCCTCCCTCCCCCAAACCCTCCTCTGTACATGCCCTTTACCTACCCTTTCCCCTTTCTCTGACTTGAACCTTTTTCTGTTTTGTTTCTTTTTCATCTAAGATTTCTTGTTTGATTATCTCTATATTCTATTCTCTACTTCCTCTCCTTCTTTATGCTTAGCAACTATAAGGCCTTTTCTCATATTGCTCTCTATCTCTCTCCCCCCCCCCCCCCCCCCCCCGCTCGTATTCTTCATCAATATCTCAAACAGACTTTATATATATATTTTTTTTTTAAAGTTGAGTAATACCTGATGAAGAACTGTGACTCCGCTCTCTGATTTTGTATTGGGGTCGCCATTCTGATCCAATAGAGTTAGCACTGTAATGAAAAAAGAAACAAATATTGAAGGTTAATACAAGCATCCATTCTGATCCAATTGAGTATACCGTCATAAAAAGAGAAACAAAACATTGAAGGTTAACCTATTGTCTACTTCAACCGGGTAGTCCCTGTGTTAAGTCAATGGGAATGAGAGAATTCAGGAGTCAACAGGTTTATACGATCATAAATGGATGTGTGGCATCATACCTGCATTATCACTGTCAGGAATGCAGTGTAAAATGTTGTTAATGAAATGAGGGCCCGGCCCCCCCACTCAGGTTTCGAAATGACCGCATACATGTTGCCAAAATGTCCGGTAAAGGGGTACTTTTCGTGCGACAAAGTCCGGCCCGAGAATTGTAAAAAAGGGGTGTATTTGACTTTTCACCAGGAGATTTCTTTAAAAAGTGGGTGTTTTTTTTCTCTCATCTCTTTGGACTCCTGAGAAATTATTCCGAGTTTAGGGGGGTACATTGAGCATTTTTCCTGATTTAGGGGGGTCTCCAAGGCAGGAAAAGCCCGCGAAAAGCTCGCGAAAGGGGGGTTCGGAAATGTTGGCAGTCCTCAGATAGGGGGTGCTTTCAAAAAGAGGTAATGAGCATATGCGTACCCTAAATAACACTGAGTGGGCGGGCCGGGAATGAGGGAGAGGGGCTGTTGTTGAATTGTTGGTTGTATTTCTGGCATCCAGTCACATTTGACTATTTAGACCTAGTTTAATCAGTCAAGGTAGTTGAGTCGTAATAGTTCCTAGCTTGAAAACTCTGTGCACCTGTGCTTTGCTGGTCTTCTACTGGGGATGACTGGGGATGTATCGTCCCAACCAATGTACCCTACCATGTACATTGAGCAAGCTTATCAATCCTTCGGATGTAGGCCCCTCTAAGAGAGGGATAGGGAGGGTGGGCACTTAATTATATAATATTCACATAATTTGTTTTTCTTTCAAATGTGGACATTTTAATAAGTTTGTAGTTCTTACTCATATAAGGGAGGGAAATAACTAATAATGATCTATTTGTAAATGATGCTTAGGTTTTATCATGCAAAATCATTATAAGAGAAATTCAAATTGATTTTGTTTGTTTGTAACCTGAGTATATAAAAGAAGGGAACCAAACTGAAATAATCCATTATCATTTAATCATTCTATACATGCGAGGCAAGTTTACCAACAAACCAAACCATCAATATAATCTTTCATTCAAACAATTAAAACTGTTTAATATACAAACACAAAAACTGCAATGCATTAGTCAATAAATAATTCAATCAATCAATCAATCAATCAATCTGCCAATCAACCAATATTCGCTCCAATTCACCAGCACCATATACAGATTCATTAGACACACATTAGTGATTCCAAAGGGGAAAAGTTCAACAGAACATATATTCAACCCATTATAAAATCTCCTTCTCTTTCTCTTTCTCTTTCTTTACTTGAATTACTTCTCGTCCACCTCCCGACTTACCAACTGAGGTAGAATGTTCCTTAGACTCTACTGAACAGTCCACTGTGATGTGGTGTGAATTGTTCTTACTCGTTGTCTTGCAGGAGCAATTCATGGTTGCTCAAAGCACACAAACTAGAGTCTGGTGAAGGAGACTAGCTCTCAAAGCATCCCCTCCAAAAGTTATATCAAGCTTTTTAATCCATTGACATCATAAGCACGTCTTTTTGTTCAGAAAGTTTTAAAAAAATATCTGCTGGTATCAGGAGTTTTAGTTATTTGTCGAACCACACTTCAAGGCATGTTGAACGATAGTTCCTCGAAACAAGGAAAAATGTTTTCCTTTTCTTTTATTCTTCTTCTAATGAATGTGCGTTTCCACTGATAGGATGCTTGCTCCATTCAACACACAAGCTCATTCATAATCCATGCCTATAATGTCTGTGTCCAATTCAAGTTGAAGTTTATTCAAAGTACAATCCTGTAGTCACTTTCATCTGTGAAGAAAAGAATCATTAATATCTCTATGAAACACACACTGCGAATAAGATGTCAATCTTAGAAATCTGTTCCTAGCAAATAAAAAAAGCAGAGTTTAGTATCAGTTTCAATGGATAAAGCAGTGTTTAAAAACAGGTGGTCTTTGCAAATAGGTGACTGCTAAGATCTTCTAAGATCTTCTAAGATCTTGAGAACAAAATCTGATCCACTCCCATCTTCTTGCTTTGTCCTTACAATCTCCAAACCAACTTCATCACATATAGATTTCAAGTCATATCCAAAGAAGACAGATCAACTGATGTCTTCAATATCGGAGGTTGTCGAGCAACGCAATGCCGAAGTAATTTTCTCCTCAGAGCGCCTTCCAAAGAGCTCGAGATTCTGTATCATATTCTCTGAATGAAACAAAGCATGAAATTATACAATGATTCGCTGGAAGTAACCTCGCTGATATTCCCCATAGCATCGTCATATGACTGGTATAATGATCATCATGACTCTACCAATGTGGGTTGCATAATGAGCACTACAGACTACTTCCCGCTATCTTGACTACTGCTACAGGGCTCAACTCTCTCAGGAATTGATGGAAATTAAAATTTCAAGTAGGGAAATCACTTCTATCATTATTACCCTAATATTGCAAAACAGATCTCTTCTGATGTGATGAACATTAATATACCGGTATATGAATTACAGTATATATATATTTTCAATGTTCATATCTAAAAAAATCATAGCTTTTCTTTGTCTTAAAGTTTAAAAATATATTGAGTTGGTGTTTTCAAACGGTCATATCTTACAGGTAGCCTACATTGAGTCTTTCTTATCTTAAATCTGAATTACATTAAAATGAAATATAACCGAAGACTTTATACAAAAAATACAGGTAGTTTTATATTGGTTATATAGATACCGGTACACGAGACAACTTAATGAAAACTTATTTCTAAAATATCTTTAAATAGTTATACAGTATATTTCTTTGTACATTTTGGTGAACAAAAGTAATTTTGAATATTGCATGATAATTTTTCCATTTCACTCATGGCTAAAAACTAAATTCACTTAGTGGCAATACCGGTATTCCGGTCCTGCTTTTAGGGGGTCACAGGTAAAGTGTGAATTCAACCTTTTGATAATAACAGGTTGTCAAGGTAACTAACAATGCCTAAAATGTAGTGTTTAGAAATCAAACTCGAAGAGAGCTGCTAATAATGATTCTGAATTTCAGAAAAAAAACTCCAGGAAAAAGCTACATAGTAGCAGACGAGAGGGCCCAATTCTTAATAAAAAATAATATTAACGATAAAGCACTAACGATTGATTGAGAGTATGCAAGGGCGAAGTACTTTCAAATAATAAATTTGTCTTTTTATATACAGCAGTTGATATCAGTGCAAAGTGCATTTTACAGATTAAATTTAATCCCAGCTCCATAATAAATCATTCACCAAAAGAAATTACAGCAACTGGATCATGAGACGAATGTAGACAGAAATGTAGCCACCATGTGGGGAATTGAACCCACAATCTTTTCACTGAAATACAAGTGCACAATCCGCAGGACCAGTAGGATACACGTCTGTAAGATACCACTAGATCAACTGGAGTATATCAAATTAGAGCATCTGCGATCAGAAAGTAAGTAGTAGCAGGCAGAGGTCACAAAATCACAGTGATGTCATCGATCGACCACCTGTAGAGCAACAGTATTTTAAATGTCAGATACAAAATAACAAGGCTAAGAGAAAAATATCAGCCAAAATGTTAGAATTGCAGATAGCAGCCAAAATGTTAGAATCACTGCTGCAATGATCCATCCCCTCAATGACGACAAAGTCACACTAGATGTGAGAAATAGTAATAAAAGCGCACTCGAGAGAAATTGTAATATGAAAGGAAGAAATGTCAGAGGAGTATGACTGAGGAAGCAGAGTGCTTAGCACGACCAATTAGAAACATCAACAATAGGGTTTATTCTTAGAGGAAGATGCTATATGATCCAAAGTATTATGACAAGGTTCGCTAGTAGTCTTGATAAACAGACCCATATTGAGGATTTCATAACGCATAAGAATTATATACGATACTAACTTATGGAACACTATTGTACCTGAAGAATTTTGATGATGCACTGAATGCCAAGATTTCACAATATTGTTAGACATTATATGCCTTGATTAATAATTTATTTTCCTGTAAGTTCTGTGAAAAGGGCTGTCTTTAAAAAGAAATGTATTAGTCTCAATTACTAGACTATAAAGGGTATGTGAATGGAGTCTGAATAAGTCAGCAATGAAAGTCTATTTCCTACACGATGTCAAGCCATGGACAAATGAGACTGATAAATGATTTTTGAGTCGCCATATTCTGATGAAACAAACAATGTGCAATGCAACCTATTGAGTTCTTAGAGACTTAATAATAAAATTCATTTGAATTGAAAGTGATGATGATGATGATGATGATGATAATAATAAAAGTTATAGTAATGATAGTAATAATGATGATGATTAAGACGATAATGATCATGATGATAATAATGACGATGATGATATGATAATTATAATGATGATGATGATAATGATGATCTGAAGTTCATACAGGGTAAACTCTGGACTTTAACAATCTTACAAAGACCTATTTAGCCTGACGAGGAACAAATATTTATACCGTTATCCATCTTTTACATTTTACCAGAAGGGAAGAACCGGTGAACCTGTGAAAAGAGCATGGGATCTGGAATTTGATGGCATAAGAGGGAAAGGAAGAGCAAATATTTCAAAGAAAATAAGAAAGCAGTAAGGTTGGTATAAATGAGGATGATGCTTAAGACAAAAAGAAGTGGAGGGAGGGAGTGTCATCATGGCGCAAAAGCAACTATCCCCTCTTATGAGGGAAAATGCTGACTTACTAGAGGATGATGATGAATGAATTTACGCCCACTAAATGATTATATGCATAAATCAATTTATTTGCTCGATATCAGCACAGAAGTTGATGATTCAGCAAAAATGAATTGGGGAAAATACTAATAATAACATTTCCATAAGATAGAAGAAGAGCATGGGAGAGATATTGAATCGGGGAGAGATATTGAATCGGGGAGAGAAGGAAAAGAAAGCAATCACAAGGAGGACAGTCAAGACTGCACAGGTGGAGTGTATACTACAACAATTGTGAAAGAAGACAGATTATGGGAAACGTTTAATAACGGCTGGACAAAAGTCAGACGTTTGGATATTAAAGGAGGATACAGCCAAAATAGATTCTAAAAATAGCCAAGAGATAATGAAGATGGACACTGAATATGACTGTATAAAGCAAAGCAAATCCAAATATCAATAGAAGTATTATCAAAGATGACAATTATGTTTTCATTACCATTAAATGTTGGTACATAATGCAGAAGAAGATTTATGAAATGTTAGACAGAATGGAAAATTAATAGAAAGAAGAGGGGAAAAGTCATAAGCAGAAGGAAAGAACAGAGAAAGCTGACGATTTAGAAGTTGTAAAAGCAGAAAAATAATAGTGAAAGTATGAACAGAAAATAGTAGAGATTAAAATAAAATAGTGGTAGCGGGTTACTGGTCTAATTATGCCGTTAAATCAAGATGAATAGGACAGGTTTGCTGAGATGACATGGTGATGAAACAAGATCGATGCATCAACCCCCGCAGACACGCTGTAAATTACATCATCCATCTAGAAAAGTAAAAACCCATCCAGGAAGGAAAGGAAAAACAGCTGTAGAAATGCCAAGACACCATACCCCGAAGCAGGTACAACATACATAAATGGTTCTGCAAGCAAACTAGAAAAGCCTTTGGATGGAATAGATGTATTTCCATGACGGCCTGATATATTCAGAAGTTGAAATTGATACTACGTGTCTGCAAGAATGGTCTCTAGACATATACTTCTCAGAAATGTCTAGACTGTTTTATACATTACCAATTAACTGTCTTTAAAAGTCAAAACTTATCCAGGGAGGAAGGGAAAAAACAGCTTTAAATACCATATTCTCAAGCAGGTAGAGACACCAAAATACTTTGCAAGAAAGCAGAATAATTAATAGATCCACAAACTGATCCATTTGTTGAATTATGTATTAAATGGAAAACTTAAGCAAGCATATAGACTCTGAATGCCCCATGCATTCCTCCACATAATAAAATGAAAGCTATTTCATCTTTCTACTAAAAAATCATCCAACATCTCCTTCCTCCCCCCCCCCCCCCAATGTATGACTGCATAGTTCACTTATACTTCTTCTTTTTTCATATTAAAACTTCAGAAAGAAAAATCAGTGTTTGGCACCTCTCTGGAAATAATTTCAATTTGTTACATCATGAACAATTTAACAATTTATATGAACCATGCCAGAAGATTAAAGATAACATAAACAGAAAAAGATGTAGACATTCTTCTCAAAACTTTTGAATTGAGGAACTTTGTTTTTCAGGTTTTAGAAGAATGGCATACAGTATTAATTATTCCTTAAATTGAGATTCTCCTCAAGAGATGCTAAAATATACACTTTCTAGTGCATTATAAATCCATATCTTCTTTTTTCATTTTCAGTATACAAGCAATTAATATTTCATTATACTATTAAATTGTTCTACAGATATATCTTCTATAAGCAATCCAAATATAATCCATCACTTTTACAAACCTTAGGAAACCAAAAAAACCTCATGAATACAATTACTGATTGAAGATTCAAATGTAATTAAAAGATCAACAAAAGCTGTTTTTAAAGAATCCATTTTCAAATGTGCTTTGTTCCATTCCGGCAGAAAAAAATCCCCAGGCAAACACTACCTGTCAAATCAACAATACACATAATAATACAAGTAATTCCAATATATCCACAGAAGATTGAGTCATCAATCATGAATTTTAAACGTGATCCATTCCTAGCACAGGATTCCAATATTTACTCTGTATCCAATCATGTAGGGTCAATGCTCGAGATAAAAATCCAAAACGGCTGGGATCACTTTGCAGGAAAGGTGACAAGTCCGCGGATCAAACACACACACAAACAAACTTCCATTCGGTGATGCACCAAGCTGCACGACCACTCCTAAGAAAGACGAAGACCAGGTGGGGGAGCCAGATAGACTTTACTATATGATAATTAGCGATATTATAACAGAAACACTATTTTTAGGTAATCCTCGCTGCATGGAGCAAGTTCCAATGCCCCAGTAGGAGGCATGTTCCGAATGCTTGGGCTTTCTTCGCTTGCTTTCTCGAGAGGAAAGGAAGAAAATTGGTGTAGCCATCGGGGGAAACGGCTCTTTCCTGATGCCTTGCGAGGGGTGGTGTAGGGACTAGTCATTAATGAAACATGAACGAGCAGATGAAGAGTGATGATTTGGGGGTCAGGAAAAACATCCAGAAATGACATTATTTCACTTATTAACGTCTTAAAGACAGAGGAGAACATCCAGAGATGATATTATTTCATTTATTTACATCTTAAAGATAGAGGAAAACCTCGAAAATGACATTATTTCACTATTTTCACAGTGAATGACAGACAAAGAATGAATGCATAGATATTTCCTTTATTCCATCAGATCTTATTTATCAATCACAATATCTTTATTCCTAACAGAGCCACGTAACTACAAACATGTATCACTCAAAGTTTCATGAAACAAGTTTTTCTTATTTTTGATAAGTCTTTTTTTATCATATAATTTGTCTGTTTAGGCCAGAAGGGTTTCAACACTAGATATTGAAGTGTGTGAATTTACATCTTTTAGGCTTTGAATAGACGATATTTTTATTTAAATTATGTTCCATTATACATCAATAAAATAAGAAGTATTCATACATCTAATTTGAGTGTCAAGAAGAATTCTTTGCAAAAAGCAAATCAAAAAGAGAGATGAAAAGAAAAGAAAAAAAAGTTAGGTGGTATAAACCACCTAAAGCACTTAAAGTATAAAAAGTAATTGTCATCAATCTACGTGATTGAGTATCCACAGAGTGCCCTAGACAGATCAATTATGGCAAGACGCTGTCAGTGGATTTTTCCTTTAATAGATAGCTAATTTCCTCTCGTTAATAGCTCCTTAACAAATCCTGTGAGTGATTCACTCAAACATGGCACATACTAATCACTTTTCTCCTAACATCATATTTCTTCTGTCAGGAGTTAACTGTCACTAAGTATATGATGTGAGGATAGCGTCATCGTGGGGGAGGGGGCAAAGGGAGGAGTGAGGATTAGCACGATTACAACATTTAGTAAATGAAAGGATAGCCTTGCTTCTAGGTGGAATAAGTATTTTGATATGACTTTGACTGTGTCTGGTGCATGAAGACTTTTTCTTTAAAAATACTGAAAATAGCAGCCAGAGATCTGAATTCATTATGTTTACAATAAAAGCACATGAAACACATAGCAATGTTAAAACGATTATTACATCAACATTGAAGATAAATTAAGATATATTATACAAAATCAGAACTCTCTTTTTCAATCTATTTAGCGCTCTTTTAGAGCTTCCTAGAACTACATAAATTGCGCTCTGGTCCTGTGTATTTTAAACTGGAAACAAGAAAGAAGATAGAAGATAAAATCAATAGACTGGAAGAGACAGAGAGAGAGAGAGACAGAGAGAGAGAGAAAGAGAGAGAGAAAGAGAGACAGACAGACAGACAGACAGAGAGAGAGAGAGAGAGAGAGAGGGAAAGAGAAAGAGGGAGGAGAGACAGAGGCAGTAATGAAAAAGAAATAGCTCAATGATAATTGTCTACTTGTAGCCACGGTCAAGATATCTTTAATCTTTGCGCAAGTACGGTTGCTATGGAAACAGTGAGAGGACAAGAGATGAGTGAAAAAGTGTATTTCTTGCAGTACATCAAGCTGCAGATGAGAAGAACAGAGTTCGTTGTGACATTTTCTAGTCATCCTCGGGCCCAACCTCTTTGTTATACGTACTTGTAGTCTACATGTTCAGACTCTGTATTCACACACACATGTAAATTTCCATAAAGCCTTGAGCTTAGCCTAATATTGTCAGTGTCTGGCTGTGTGAACTGTGCAGCTACATGTCTAGAACCTTGGCGTGCAGTCTACTTGTTTTTACAGTTCAGACCCTTTAAGAATTATGACTGGCAAGGGTTTCTACCTGCAAACATCAATGAAGTGATATCCCCCCCCCCCTCTCTCTCTCTCTCTCTCTCTCTCTCTCTCTCTCTCTCACAAAGAAGAAAAAGAAGACGAAGAAGAAGATAAAGAAGAAATAGAAGAAGATAAAGAAGAAGAAGTAGTAGAAGAGAGAGTAGATAAGGAAGAAGAAGAAGAAGCAGAATAAGAAGAAGAATGAGAAGAAGGAGAAGAAGGAGAAGAAGGAGAAGGAGGAGAAGGAGGAGGAAGAGGTAAACAAACACCACCAGCAACAACACTAACAACTAAAACAGCAATAGAATGTCTTTCTTACCCCCGTGATAAAGGCGACGCAACTGCTTCAAAATCCATGCCATTTTATCCCACCAAAGAATAAACGTTCCAAAAAAGGTCTACATTCATGAATTATCCATCTGCTAATCCAATGTTCAAAGTTTGAATATGTCGAATGATGTGAAGAAGTTTTGTAGCACTAAATAATTAAGGTGGCCTGGTCTTGCTGTTTTAAAAATCCATATTTCGTAGCAAACATCCATTCACAATATCTCTGTTTCAGACTGTATTCAGAAATCTCTGGGAGTTTAATGACATCACATCGAGACACCCTCTTTCTTGTCTTGATAAGAAAAATATATGGAGTACAGTTTATGTAGACCAGTCTGAGGTGTATAACACACAAGTTAATCACAAATCACATTTACAGTGTATGATATCAGATTTCTATGTCTGGGCACAGCGTCCTAAACCGGCTACTGGTGTAAATCCAAAGATTCTGTAAAGTGTTCCTTTCCAGTGTCGGAACCATGTTTATAAAGATTTTTAAAAAGAAAGTTGGTAAATCTCGACTCCGGTAGCAAAAAAAAATTGATGGGAGAGAGGGTTTTTCAGAGTAAAGCGCTATTGTGGTTCATAATGCGTATAAAGGAATTTCTCAAACAATCAAAACAATGGGTTATCAGTGATTTGTGATATTTTGGATGATAATTTTTTTTTTTTTTATAATGTTGCCACAAGACGGATTTGTGATTGATCCATTCTTGTTGGGCAATAGACCGAAACTTTATATCTGATTATGACTCTCTCATCCACAGAAAAAAAAATGGGGGGAATTCTCTGCCTTTCATCGCAAAGAACATTTCCTCATCAACTACCTGGTAATGTTTGAAAAGACATGCTGTGGTTACTGATATTTCAGCGTTCCCTTTTGAGACATATGCCTCTTTCAAAGTGCTTCAATCGGGTGTCACACTGTTGAAAATACCGCAAGAATTTCTTGATCTAAAGTGAAACCACAGATTTCCATGCTTTCCCTTTCGTTCTCCGGCGAAATTGCTGTGGCGAGCCCCGGCAGGAAGTGAAGAAAATGAATTTTCATAAAGCCTTGAGCTTAGCCTAATGTTGTCAGTGTCTAGCTGTGTGAACTGTGCGGCTACATGTCTGGAACCTTGTCTTGTAGTCTACATGTTCTTACAGCTCAGACCCTCTAAGAAGTATGACTGGCAAGGGTTTCTTCCTGGGAACATCACTGAAGTGATACCGCCCCTCTCTCTCTCTCTCTCTCTCTCTCTCTCTCTTTCTCTTTGTCAACCACCACTACCATCATTGCAACTACCATAACAACCATTACTATCACAACAACTTTAACCACCACGACTACCACCATAATTCACCACTATACCACCATCATCACTACCATCACCACCACCACCAATATCACCACCACCAATATCACCGCCACCACCACCAACATCACCCCTACCACCACCACATCATCATCATTGCCGCCACCACAACTGCCACTACCGTCACCACCTTCTCAACCACTAAGAACATCACTCCCATTCGCTCAGCATCAAACAACATCAACCTCACTACAGAAGTCATCTTGGCATCCACTAACCTTCTTTATCGTCAAACCTAGCAACGGCATCCCTCAGTTTGTTGGCGATGTCAAAGTTCACCATCGCCCCTTTAGAGTTCGGTGTCTGGCGTCTCCCAGACAGTCTCCGACCTGTGAAGAACAAAATAACAATCCATGCTAATTATTCTCAGAATCATCAGTGGTACAGAGATCAAATTGGAAATATATATGATAAAGCAGTTTTTCAGGTGTACATTGTGTTAGGAATTCCTCAAGAGCTCCTTTGTTCAAAATTGGGGGGGGATTTATTGTTGTTTCTTTGTGTGTGTTCTTTCGTTTGTTTGTTGTTTTTGTTGATTTGACTTTGGGTTGTTCTTTGTTCAGTTGTTGTGTATTCTCAGGATATTACATAATTTCTCTGCTGGACTGTGAGCACTTGCATTATGCAGCATTGGCACATAATAAGTACTCAACAACAATTATCAATTTTACCACTGTTATCTAGTTAGTGCTTGGGGCATAATATATGAGTTTGATGACCTTCTTTTCTTTTGTGTGATATCATGTTTTTAAATACACTTATGATTGAACCACAGAGAATGGTAAGAGCAGAGAACAATATTCAAACAACAATCCCAATTTTCTCTGAATTCCCCTGTTTTTCATCTTAAATATCCCGAACAATTCAGCCATTCTTGGTATTTTATGACTCAGAAATGTTTTACACACCTTTTAAAAAATGTATTTAAGTTAGTTCAGATTTCAGAGTCACAGGAAATTCCTATAACTTGTTCCCTCACTCCTCAAGGGTGAGATGTCAGAATACAAGTATTCCGTGAAGTTAAAGCAAGAGCATGCTCTTGTGGCAAATCATTTACAGCCTTCATATTTCTGTTGCCATGGTATATTTCATGCAATGAACACATACACACACACACACTTTGAGAGGAGTAAGCACGTGAAAGTATTCTTGCTCTCTGTCACACACTCAGAAGGAACTCTAGCAAGTGCATGCAGTGCATGCAGTGCAAGCTGACAGTCCATAGAACTTTCAGGGGCTATTCCTGACGCATATAATGCCCTCATTCCATTTAAACCTAATTTATCTTTCTCCGAAGAGTTCCTTTGAAGATTAATTACTAGAAGAAAACATTATCAAGTACTCACCTTTTTCATGATCTGTTCTCTCTTGCTCATAGTACCTCTTGAGCTGCTCTTGACGCAGCTTCTTGCAGACTCGGAGTCTCTGGGTGCGAGGGAGATGGTCTAAGGATCCCGGCCCGGATCCAGAGATGGCACCCTGCAGGGTAGCGGCCTCATAGATAGGCTCCGATTGGGCCTGCTGCCGCTTAAGAACTGAGAAAGAGAAGATAAAATACTTACATGAAAACAATGACACTAACGTTTCTGAGATTCAGATTTATTTTCAGAAATAATATTCATGTATGTAATGTAACATTGAAAATCAAATAACTGTACATGGTCTTTGACTGGGTCTGCATGCTGCTGCTTTAGAGTGAGAGAGAGAGAAGAAAATATAAGAGATTCATTGCAGAACAATGATACAGTATTGAAATATATTTATTTGATCAGTATTCATTTAAAAGATTATATTCATGAGCACAGTATAACAATGTTGTCAATCAACTATACCTCAATCACACAAAAAAAAACATGGACCCTACCATAATATATATGTCTGTTTGGTCTATTATCAGCCTAGTATTGGTATGACTGAGGTATTAAGTTCACCTGTTGGCTCTGACAGGAACAGCTACCACTTACAGTAAGAACCATGGAGAGAAGGAAAGATATTCAGAATCAGAAGAAAAACAACAACAACAACATCAAGAAAAAGAAGAAGGGGGAGAAGAAGAGAAAGAGGAAGAATAAGAAGGTGAAGAAGGAGAAGAAGAAGGAGAAGAAGAAGAAGGAGAAGAAGAAGGAGAAGAAGAAGGAGAAGAAGATGGAGAAGGAGAGGAGAAGAAGAAGAAGGTGAAGAAGAAGGAGAAGAAGAAGGAGAAGAAGAAGGAGAAGATGGAGAAGGAGAAGGAGAAGAAGAAGAAGGAGAAGAAGAAGAAGAAGAAGAAGAAGAAGAGAAGAAGAAGAAGAGAAGAAGGAGAAGAAGAAGTAGAAGAAGGAGGAGGAGGAGGTGAACAACAGCAGCAGCAAACACCATCACCACCCTCATCAGCTACAACAACATATATAATGTCTTTCTTACCGCTGTGATAACTGCGACTCAACCGCTTAAAACTCATATCTTCTAAAAAATGTATCACACTTTACAGCTTACAAGTAGTCACACAATGCATGCCAGTATATCCTACGAATTATAACCGTTCCAAAAGAGGTCTTCATTAATGCATTATCCATCTGCTTATCCAATGTCAAAAGTTTACATATGTCAAATGATGTGTTTTGTACCACTAAATAACACAGGTGACCTGGTCTTGCTGTGTTAAAAATCCATATTTACTAGCAGACATCCAGTCACAATATCTCTGTTTCAGACTATATTCGGAAATCTCTGGGAGATTATGATGTCACATCAAGAAGTCTGAAGTGTAAAACACACAACTTAATCATATTTATCAGATTTCCATGTCCGGGCTCAACGTCCAAAACCGGCTATACTTGCGTAAAACCAAAGATTCTGTATTGTGTTCCTACACGTGTCGCAACAATATTTGTAAGCTGTTAGCACCAGTGGCGGATCCAGGGGGGGGGCCCGGGGGGCCCGGGCCCCCCCCTTGAGAAAAAAATCATGTAAAATCACGTGATTTTTACCTTTTTTGGGGTTGGGCCCCCCCCCCTGGCGCTCAAGGGGGGGGTGCAAATTGAAATTTTTTTGAGGATCAAAAAAAAAAAAATGAGCTCACCCCCCCCCCCCCCCCCCCCCACTGAGCGAATTTTTGGCCGGCGCGTTTTTCAAATTTTCGGGAGCAAAAAAAAAAAAAAAAAAAAAAAAAAATTGTGCTCTGTACCCCCCCCCCCCCCCCCCCCCCCCCCCACTGAGCGACTTTTCGGCCGGCGCGATTTTCAAATTTTCGGGAGCAAAAAAAAAAAAAAAGTTGGGCCCCCTCCCCTAAGAAATCCTGGATCCGCGCCTGGTTAGCACCAAAGGCTAAAGACTCTGACAAGCACTATGCTCCATTATAAAAGAGAATTGGTACAATTTGAGTCAGGTAGCATTAAAAAATTACAATTACAATTTGAGTGCGGTAGCATTAAAAAAATTAATTCTATGCGAGAGGGTTTCCAAAGTGAAATGAAAACACTCATATTCTTAATTTGTTTTACGGTAATCATTATGCTGATGGTGTTACAAAGGAAATTGATTTTTGAAAACATATAAGGGTCTTAGTATGCAAGAGGGTTTTCAAAGTGAAACACTAATGTGATTCATAATGGGTATGAAGGCAATATTCAAAATATCAAACAATGGTATATACCAGTGATTTGTGATACTTTTGACGATAAACTTTTATATTATGCTGACACATGACGGATTTGTGCCGATTGAGCCGTTCTTGTTGGGCAACAGACCGAAACTTTGGACTCAATTATGACTCTCTCACCCACAGAAAAAAAAATGGGGGGGAATTCTCTGCCTTTCATCGCAAAGAATATTTCCGCAACAACTACCAGGTAATGTTTGTAAAGGTTAAATAAGTGCCGCGGTCACTGATAGAAGCAATCCCTTTTGCGACAAAGCAAGCAAACAACAATGCAGGATTTCCGTAAGCTATCTTAGTAAAGTAACTTGGTATTCTGATTATACTAAATACAACATCAATTAAGTAAAGTAGTCAATTTTCATTTATATAGGCAACTATTCTGGTAATTTCAAAGTAAGAAAGACCCTACTTGAAGCTGATAAGACAAGTATACTTAGAAATGACATCAACAATTGAAGAATGACTGTATATTCTTTATGGAGAAAAAAATGTCCCCCCCCCCCAAAAAAAAAAAAATAAGACATACAAGGGGAGATAGAGATGGCAGGAATATTCACAGTGACAGTTTAAGAAGGTTTATTAAAGGTTGTGAAACGTATTATAAATGGGCAAAACAAATTTGCCTGATTAACTATTTTTAGATATATGCCATAATATTACACTCCCCCCCCCCCCCCCCCCCCCTCCTCAGGCCAGAACTTCAAAACTTAACCGTCCGCTAAAAGGAAGTTTATTAGAAAGCAAATATTTAATATGTCAATTTCTTGTAACCCTACAATGCCAAATTCCATTCTTGTGACATACCCCATTGGCTTCAATCTGACAAGGATATAAACCACAGCTCATGAATCACAGACATTGTTAAATTCACCCTGATAAATCAGAATCACCAAGTAAAAAGAAAAAGCAAAAAAATTCACAAGAGAGTACTGTATGAAGAAAGAAATTATGCATACTAAAAATAGATGTTACCCTATTTGTGATTTTATAGCATATAAACCTTGAGCCAAATTTTAAGTTTAAAAAAATTGTTTAAGTCCTACATTCAAATTTTTTGATGTTTATGTCACCTTGTAGTTAGATATTTTGATAAGTCATTACGAACGATTAGGTGCCTTTTTTAATAATTAGAACTCTGCTTATTATAATAATAATAATAATAATAATCTTTTAAAGTCCACTTCAAATTTTATTAAGTTAAACCAAAAATGGAAATTCTTTTTGCCCAATTGATCGTGAGCCCGGCAACCACTGAGCAGCGCCAGATCGACGCCACCCAAAGCAACACTATGTCATCTGTTTGGAACCAGAAGGGCATTATTACTCATTTACTGAATATAGAGTTCACACCCTTCTGGCTCTGAACAGTCAATTTAAAGGGTAAGACCACCTTTAAATTAAATTAAATTAAAAATAGAAGCAGAAAAATTGGAGAAAAAGGTCAGTGAAAACCGATTAAAATAAGAAGTTATGGATCTTTTTAGGTGCAATCAATCAAACGCAAATTGGCAACTCTGAGACTGTGCTTGGGGGCTCCCCTCCCATTTGCCCTGTACTAAAAAAAAATATCAGAAATTCCCCTCGAGAAAATTTTCTCTCATCTTCTACTTTTATCGATACTAACATAATATTGCTTAGGTCTTATCATGATAGCCTGTTAAAAAGACTGTGCTGTTGTGAATTTTATACAAGTGAAGCCCTTGTCACACCGGGCCATGTGTAGAGTTGCATAGTGTTGCGTACCCACTACTCCGAGCGTACGCTGCCCGACACGCTGGCCTACGTAACGATACGCTGAGGGACGCAAAGGGGTACGCGAGATGGACACAAAAAATTAAACATGTTTAATATTTTTGCCGTACTTTCGGCGTAGACACTAGATGCAGTAAAGTCGCATTTTGTACACAAGTCAACGCAACACTACGCTACAGTACGCCAAGCCTACGCAATAGTACGCTACCATAAGCCAGTACGATGAAGCAGTAAAAGCTTGCGCACACAGTAAGCAACTGTAAGCAAACCTGTACGCTAGGCCTACGTAAATTTTCGCAACCCTTCACCTGTCACACGCAATCGTAGGAACGCAGTGCCTAAGCACAAGGTACGTAACCATATGCCATCGTACGCCAGCCTACGCAAGCTTACGCTTGACCTACGCAGGATTACGCCGAAGCAACATTTTTGTCATGAATACGCAGCTTAATTTCGGCATAGTCAGTACGCCACACTACGCAGATCCGGTGTGAAAGGGGCTTAAGCAATAAACATAGTGCCTAATGGCCTAAACATATTGAACAGCAAAGAATTGAATATTTTGGCAACTAGTTTTTTAATATTTGTACACAATCCCAAATTTATGCCCCCTACAATCATACATGAATCTTTACACAAACGTTTTTTCTTATGTGAAAGGGTAGCCTACATGTATATGTTATTTCTGTGAAGCCATAGAAAATTACAATCATCAGAAAAGCATAATTACTGGCAAAAATAGAGCTCTCTCTCGCTCTCTGTATCTCCCATCGCCCCCCCCCCCCCTCTTTCCCTCTCACTCACTTCTCTCTCCCTCTCTCTACCATCCCTCGGTCTTTCTCAATAAGACCATTTTTCTCAATCCTCTTTAATTCTCTCTCTCTCTCTCTCTCTCTATCCGTTTACTATCTTTCACCCTCTCATTCTTTCCCTCTTTCTCCCCTTCCATTCAATCTTCTCCGTCTCTGTCTGCCTGTCTCTCTCTCTCTCTCTCTCTCTCTCTCTCTCTCCCTGTCTCTTTTCGCCTCCTCTTACCCCCTTGTCTATACTCCCCTTTAATCTCTATTTTGTGTTCTCGATTTAATCTATCCTGCACATGTAATATACATACCTCCTCTTTTTCCATGCTCTTTTGATATTTTTCTCCTTGTTTCCTGCATGATAAAGATTACCGATCAACTCTACAAATCTCTGAACTCTAAAAAAAAGTTTTATATGATAATTTTCACAAGCAACACAATTTTCCCCTCAAGATCAGCAGTTCAATATTTCAGTCATATTTATCATCAGGTACTGTACATGTAGCTTCTAGTCAACCTCTTTCAAGCATCCAGTTTCAGTTATGAAGAGAGGAGCACTGACTTTTAGTCCTGCACAGAACTCTGTAGAAACCGTTAAATGAAGCACTGGACATACATCACACCAGCCCTGCCAAATAACATGACAATATGTCTGGTGGTGGAATACACCTTAGGAGAAGAAGAAGAAGTAGAAGAAGCCTTCAGTGATATCTCAGATAAAAAACGATCTCACATGATATGGTCCACAATTTATCTTAAAAATCCACTGCAAGTTCATCTACTTTAAAGTTTGGCAACACATAGGCAACTCCTGTGAGAAAAGTTTAACACTGTTTCAAAAACCACCATCACACGCTTGCTACCATTAATATCCAAGTGACGTTTGCTTCATAGATCGTTTTGTTCTTTCCCAAACAACTAGAGACGATAAAATGTCCTATGTAAACATGCCCAAGTACATTACAGCTTCTGTACAAGTGTTTTTAGACATCAGAGATAAGTACTGTTCACACGATTATGCAAGTAGGCAAATAGGGAATCTTGTAGTTCTAAGGCCCTATGATGTTTGGTTCAACTTTACACAGTATTATGTCCATTGTTGAATGTCCTTCTGCTCTTTGCTCTTTGCTTTAATTGTGCAACTCGGAATCACAGAACAAATAATACCAGTCATAATGCATGGGAGGACCAGACCTCAAAACCACTGAACCGTGGAGATCATAACAAGGTCTTTTCTTCTCATTTTTCTTCCTTCCTTTTTTGGGTGTGTGGGGATCAAGAACTGGTGCAAAGAGACCAGTATGTATAAAAGGTTTCTGACTCATGAAGCTAAATCCGGTGCTTACCACGTTTATGTTATGTATCCATGATCTATATTTGTTCTCTGTTAATAATCAACATGATTAGAAAGAAAGGGTCATTGAAAAAAGTTGAATGTCAGGATAATGTCAACTAAAGTAAAGCCTTCACTTTATTCATTTACTTATTTTCAATTCCAATTGAAAATTAAAAGCATACAAAGGCAAATCACAGTATAATGTTATATAAAAAGATAAGAAGATATTAACTTTACAGTGCATGAAGGAAACTACATCAGATACTTGAAATAACATAACATTGAAAAAGAGATACAGGTAAAGTGGGCAGTTTACTGTAAATGCTTTTATAGTATATCAATTGCATAAAAGAATGGAATTTAGGAATATTGCAACAACAACAACAAATTGTTGAGGCAATATATCCCTTTTTGAGTCAAAATTGCTTGATGAATGATGACCTATATGTATATGCCTGTTATATCGGGGAAAAAATGACAATATTTTGGTGACTGTCTGACTGTCTGTGTATTATTTGGTCAAGGCATGGTACAATGAACATATGCTTTGTCATGTCTACTATTTGGAAAATTGTCACTCTCTGCATGAATCATCCTTGATGAGGGTCTCCGGAAGAAAATCATGGACTTATAATAAAAGAAAGTCCAAAGTCAATTAAGTCATGTCAGAAGACAGTGACATACAAGAACAGAGAAGGGAAGAAAGAGACAGAAGAAGAAAGCGTGAGTTATATAGAAAGGCAGAAAAAGACACAGAGATTGGGAATCAGTGGCATGGACATATAACGAAGGCAGATATACAGACAGACAGATACAGACAATGGTAGACAAAATATGAGAGACTGAAAGGAAAAAAGAGAGAATGAGAAGTTTAATTCACAATCAACCTTCCTCACCGTGTTTGCTTTAATACATGGTAAAGTTCTGTGCATACTTTTTGGTGGACAAAGTTCACTTTATGACTTCACTTTGAGGAAAGAATGCAACGTAAGATCACTAATCTCTCATTCAACAAAATCAACCTTGCGTTGCCTGGCTCAGTACGTGTGTCCTTCTGAGAATAGACAATTCGGTAAATAACTCTTTGAAAATAATGACTTACTAAATTTTGAGATATTTCTCAAACTGAAAAGGATGGCTCTTCAAATGCACTTATATTCAATATGTGACAAGTAATGTCCAAGGGTTGTGGACCATATAGTCATGCAAAATGTTTGTGTAGTCCCATATATATATTTATGTGTTTGGTACATATGACTTTTAGCAAGACTGGGTCAATTTTTAATTTTGATGATTCCAAAACCTCACAGTATAACACCATCTATCTGCTACATGATCAACATTTTCCAATCACTTCCACAGAGTTTCTTGTACAACACAATCATATGACCAGAACTCAAATTAATCTTTAAATTAAATCTAAATGAAACAGGATGTAAAATCAACTTTATTTGACTTTTCAGAATTAGTTGAGGTGCTTATCTCCTAAATAGCTGGATAGTATTTATCTTTCAGGCTAAATTGATCACATGGTCTTCTTCAAATTGGCATCAAAATGTGTAGTTATCTTTATTGCTACACTGTTCTAATAAAATGTAATATCTCTAAAAAAAAATGCCTATTTGTAGGAAATTTGTCAAATAATTGAGAGAATTGAAGAGAGAAAGAAAAAACAAATGAAATTTTTATCAAAAATCATGATTTGGAACCTCTCAATGTGTTGCCAATTTAATGATTTGCAGGTTTATTTTCGTTAATCAAAACTTCGCACTATTTATCAATCGCCATAGCAACTAATTCCACATCTACCTGAGATTTAGTTTGCATAGTCTGATATCTGATTGTAAATAGACCGAGATTAATATTACTGAGCAGGTTTAGGTCAATAAACCGATCAGCCACTAAAGCCTACTCCTCACATGACACAGTAATACTGGTAACCGTTCTTGTATACATTTGTAGCTCATATCTCATCACGATGTATCCAACACTTTGTACTTTAAAGGCATCATTTAACAATGTTAAATCTGAGATGCTTGGCCCTACGTGTCTGTGTCAGTGTCTGTGATATGGTGTCATATTGAAGCCTTAAAAAATTGCGCTTCAAAATAATCATGAAGTGCCTCAAAAAAGTAAAAAAATTTGAGTGACCGGTTTTACCATACTCATTTTTCCCAATAGACTGTAGTGTTATGAGAACCGTTAGGAAAATGCAAAATGAAATTTTGATTTTCAATCATAAATATCTTGATAATCAGACAGGCAATCGGCTTGTAAAAGTCATGGGATTCATGAATGACCTAAAGGTTTATAATTATGATTGCAGCATAAGCTAAATCAAGGATTTTGTTTAAGGATTAGAGACAAAGTTACCGGATCCCTTTAAAGAAATGTAGTTACCCTAGATCATGTGCCCTAGATGTAGCACCAGCAGCCATAATCAGCACACCTGAAGGCTAAGAAAGCATGCATCTTCTATGCGTCACCTATTC
Organism: Strongylocentrotus purpuratus; assembly: GCF_000002235.5. Taxonomy (NCBI): domain Eukaryota; kingdom Metazoa; phylum Echinodermata; class Echinoidea; order Camarodonta; family Strongylocentrotidae; genus Strongylocentrotus; species Strongylocentrotus purpuratus. Next base: position 21,776,770 of record NW_022145597.1, read on the forward strand.
AAATATGCAAACTTTACAATGACATTATGTAATCCAAACATGATTTCTATGGGATTTACAACAGAATATTCAAATTACCCTTGAAATGATTTCTCAAAAGTCTTTGCGATTGTGTTATTCTCTGAAAATGCGTACCATCTACAGTTATATCTCTTAAAAGAGGCTTAGCAGATCCCTTGAAATGCACAAGTGTCAGGAATAACCATATGAATGTCTTACACTCCGTTATGAAATGCATAGAGCTATGCAAATGATATGCTCAGATACGAAACGGATCATTGGTATCCTTTATCCAGGAAGATATTAGGAATATGGGGTCCTTGTGCACCCTATAATATGAAAATTCACAGTAATCCTACATGTATGACTATAATCCATCTATCTCCATATCATTAAAGTATCTATCCTATAGATATTTGCTCGGTTTTATAGTGGATTGTCATTTACAGAGCATAACCAGAGCATTTGCCTTTTTATGTCTGTGCTGTGATTTTGTTTTCATGGTTGGTGTCGCATACATTGTATATTGGTTGAGAAAAAACAATTGTCTGTCTATAATTGTCTGTCTATAAAGAGCAGCCAACCGTTTGTTTGTACCCATATATGCTGATTTATTTAGTCACAATCTATTGAAGTGTGTCAGACCCTAAAACTTCCTTTAGAAAACACTATAACAGCAGACTAAGGTCATCTTCTCAGCCTATTACATAATGTTGCAAACACATTTGTATTGTCAAACTTTAACAATTTTTTCCTTTATGCTTTAGTTTTTGCCATGAAAATGACAAAGAACTTATTTTGAGCGCTTGAATCTGTGACTGTCACAGTCAACGGTCCATCATGTTTATAATATGCAAATAGATCAAAAGAAGGAAACAGTTTAAAAACAGCTCTTCTAGAAGTATCCCGGGATATCCATTAGTTGTGCATACATGTACGTTCACAACATTTTGCCAGGCATAGTCTGATCTATACAACAGCATTTCAATTTTTTTAATCCAATGTCCGATTTCAACATTACACATATATTGTAAAACAGAGCCATTTTATTTATCAAGCTGGTTTTGATGATTGTAATAATGATATTAATAAAAATAGTGATTAATTTTTTTTTTTTAATTTAAAACTAATAATAATAATAATAATAATAATAGTAGTAAGAACAACAGTACCGTTATAAACGGATTGAAATGTTTTATGTAATGAGCTTTATAAATGTAACATTTCACATCCATCTACTCGATTCCGTCTTCCCTTAAAAAGCATTACAGTATATCCCTTGATTTTAATTGATACGGTTGATAATCACATATTCACAAATTATCCCAATTCTTACTAGAGTGAAATTAAACAGCATTTTTAATGCAACTACACAAATAGCACATACATGTAGATTCATTTGTATGTGTTTATATTCAATGCACTTGTGTATAATTTAAAATGCTCACAATAATACACAGCATACAAATAAAGTTAATAAACATGGTGTTTACTACAGTATTTTCTGCATGCACAGTTATTTATAAATCTACCTAAACACATAAACAGCCCATCAATGATACACAAGGCATCATTCCCAATCATACTTCACAAAAACATGTCCATTAACTTGAAATACAGCTCGATCAAAACCTCTGGAGTGCATCAAAAAGTGTACATATGGCTTCAACTCAGCGCTGTAACTATACATATTGCCATACAATGAGTAAAGCACACAGTAGATATTACAGCAATTTAGCTTACGTTGTGGTGTAACAAGCAAGACATGACTTTACCTTCTTTTGAGATGGTAATCTCGCTCAAGAGACGATAAATCAGTTCTATTGTCTGTTCCTCAGACTGCATGGCTGTATAGCTAGCTAGCTGCTCCTCCAACAACAAGTGTCACAGGCACACTGCATCCAAGGAGCCTCCAACATCACTTACCCGGTAGATGGTGGGATGAACAATTAGCATCTCAGGATATGTGTGTTCATATGCATCACAAACATAGTTTCAAAGCAGAGGTTAGCTCAATACAACTTAAGCTCTAACGATGAACCGTAAACACTGCCTCTCAAAGAATAAGTGTTTCATGTGCACCTCATCCCATGATGAACAATTAGCATCTCAGGATTTGTGTGTTCATATGCATCACAAACATAGTTTCAAAGCAGAGGTTAGCTCAATACAACTTAAGCTCTAACGATGCACCGTAAACACTGCCTCTCAAAGAATAAGTGTTTCATGTGCACCTCATCCCATGATGAACAATTAGCATCTCAGGATTTGTGTGTTCATATGCATCACAAACATAGTTTCAAAGCAGAGGTTGGCTCAATACAACTTAAGCTCTAACGATGAACCGTAAACACTGCCTCTCAAAGAATAAGGGTTTCTTGTGCACCTCATCCCAGACTACTCTAATATTCTCATTATATTCCAGAACAGGATGAGATGAACAATTAGCATCTCATGAATGGTGAGTTCTTACAAAAACAAACAATCGTTCAAGGCTGACATAAACTTGGTAGGAACAGGTACATGTAGTACTCAATGATTTACAACTAAAAACACCTCTCAAATGAGAATCTTTCATGTAAATTGCATCCCAGACTCTACCATTATCTTCATCCTCATCCGCATCATTTACCAGTAGGAGATAACATGAATAATTAGCATCTCAGGATTAGTGAGTTCATACATAATACAAACATCATTTAAAGATGTTGAATTTAGCTTATAAGGAATTTACATGTATGCATGTTCATCTCAATGATATACGACTAACAATGCTTCTCAAATAAAAATGATTTCCTGAAAGACAATAACGTCATCCTCCTCATCTATCGGTAGAAGATTAAATTGACGGCATATACATGTAGATGAACAATTAGCATCTCAGGATACGTGAGTTCATACACAACACAAACATAACTTCAGATCCTAGGGTTAGCTCAAGGAGAACATGCAATTAACATTCAACAATGTACATAATCATTACTGCTTTTCAAACATCAAGAGTTCAATGCATACATGACTCCTTGAACATCTTCACACCAGCAGAAATGAGATTGACAGCATAGAAATGAACAATTATCATCTCAGGATTAGTGAGTTCATGCGCAACACAAAACATAATTTCAAGGCAGAGGTCAGATGGAGGTTACCTTAACAATAGCAAAGCATTAACAATCCATGACGCAGCATAGTAATTATTATAGGCCTATAAATGGGAATGGGAACAGTCAAGGAAGCCAAAGAGTTGAAAAGCACATTCAAATATTATAAAAACTACAAAGATGAACAAAATTTTACCTGTCTTTGTGTTTTCCATCTTACAATGTTTTCCCTCTCTAAATGGTTAGAAATAAAAATAGGCAAGAGTCTATCTTTTCTGCGAAGCAATGCTGAATTGCTTTTTAATACTGCCTAAAATTGCCTTCTTTTATTAGCAGGGCATTTGGGAGGGGGGAGGGCATTGGTGAGAAGTGACACCTCTTAGGCAGATTGATTGATGTAGTCATCTCGCTAACTATCACCTAATCCTGATTATGACACCTTCAAAAATTAAAGAGGTTGCATTATATACCACTATGTCTATTGGTCTCTCTCTCTCTCTCCCCTCTCTCTCTCTCTCCCCTCTCTCTCTCTCTTCTCTCTCTCTCTCTCTCCTCTCCTCTCTCTCTCTCCTTCTCTATCTACCTCTCTATGTGTACCTGTCTTCCTATCAATCTGTATTTCTTTTTTCCCACCCCTCTCTCTCTATCCTTCTCTATCTTCCTCTCTACCTGTCTTACTCTGTCTTTTACATGTTCCTATCAATCTGTCTTGCCTTTTTTGTTTAATCTCCCACCCCCCCCCCCATCTTTCTCTCCTCCTCCCTCTCTCTCTCTCTCTCTCTCTCTCTCTCTCTCTCTCTTTCCTTCTCTATATACCTTTCTACCCGTTTTTCTCTGTCTTCTATATATCCAATCAATCTGTTTTTTCTCCCTCTCTCCCTCCCTCCCTCTTCTGTGTCTCTCTCCATCTCACTTTCCTACATGGATCTACATGTACTTCAAATTTATTTCTCTCCCTGAATATATTCATGGTCATTTGCATACCTGCCATACATAGTTTTGTGCAATATTATACCCATATACTGACATCTAGTTCTAGCTTAAAATGTATATGATATTGTGTAACAATTTGATTGTTGCCACCACATAGTTATTAATTCATTTATTTATTTACCACTCACTTTGTTCACTCTATATACGATGATTATGTTTATTGAACATTATCTGATTGTTATGTATCCCTTGTTGTTTTTAATTTGTCTTTAACATCCAACCTTTTGGTTGCAATGGATAAATGGTTAAAAATGATCCTTCAAACACATCTTCATTTCCTAAAATTACTGTTTCATATATTATATTCCATCTCTGAATTCTTTAACTTCCAGCACTCAGCAGGCTTGAAAAAGAATTGAGTATCTTTCTCTTGTTTGACCCGTGTTCCCTTTTTCTTGCTTTCCTAATCTTTAATATTTTGATTGCTTCCTTTTTTCCTTATTTCCACTCTCCATACACACATTTTCCCCTTCAATTCTGTCTTCCAACCCCTTGAATAGCAATTCTAATCTGCACTTGTGAAACCCATGATCTACTCAAATTCTAATACATCTTTCGGAAAAGAAAAAAATCAATATGGATGTTTTTCTTGCTTGAGAATGTCCTTGGTTGGATAACCCATATGAGATGGAGTTCATCATCCTAACTGTACTTCGATAGTCCGTTCAGACTTGTAGAAATTGTATAAAGGAACGTCGAATTAAGGATCAGTGTACATTATATATTGAAAGGAGCATGCAGACTAGAAAACAACATCGTATAAAGGAACGTTCTATCGAGAAACAATTTTGAAGAGATCAATTGACATGACAGCTGGTCAGTCATCAGTGCCCGCTCATGTCACACCTTGTCCAGTTATAATTACAATTTTTGTACGATATGAAGTTCAGTCTAGAGCATGATGCTGATTCTTTATTGAGTTTTTGTTGAAACATGCTCAAACAAGCGTTACGTAATATGTCTTTTTGTATAGCTTTACCATGAATTTTGTACAATTGTCAGCATCAGAGGATGAAGCTCTCGGTCTAATAATGAGTACATGTATGAGCTTACACAACTATACATGTACATCTGATAGATGACACACTACACCAAAGTTCTCCAAGAATCTTCAAGATTGAAGGAAGCAGACTGAACCAAAAAAGAAGAAGAAGAAATACACATTTATATTTAACCCTCAAAAAAGTTTGCAAACTCAAGTTTGATCGATCATATCTCGCTTGTCATGGGATGATTATTGCTTTGTTTACCCTCATTACAAAGTATGTTTTATTGGGGGGGGGGGAGGGGGGGGGGGGGGGTAAGAGGACACTTTTTTTTGGTCACACCTTTTTTTAATTTGAAATTTTTGGGGGGACAGGGGGGGGGCACGCCCCCCCCCCCCCTCCCCCTGGATCCGCCACTGGGTAAGCACTGGTATAAGCTCTGGTATTGTTATGCAGAGCACTACACAGCAGCCCCATATCAAAGACAGAGGAATGCACATGAAGCCAAACAAGAGCAGTGCATTTTTAACTTTTTAACTTTTGACACTGCCCCTCATCTATGATTTTGATGTAATGTGCATTCCATGACTGAAGGTTCTTAAAATTGGGCATCATAATTATGAAAAAGGAATAAACACACTTTCTAAAAATACTAAACATTGCAATGATCATGCCATATCAAGAGAGATATATTCAATCAAACTTGAGTTTCCAAACTTTATTTGAGAGGTATAGTTCCATGTTTCCAACAATCACAACATACGTACACGTACGTACACCCATGTTTAGGACCCCAAAGTCCCTCATCATTCATTGGTATACAGATGAGGTAGCGGTGCATGAACCCACCACGCTCGGGTAACTACATGGGGATAAACCCTTAGCTCGACCCGGGTACACAGTTTGCAGTACAACTACAATGCAGCACACATTGCCTTAGTTTAAATAGTACGTACCCATTTTTGTCGCCTCGATCTTCAGAAACGGCCTACAATCACCTTCAATTTGGAAGAAGATCTATCCGGCCTGGCTCACACAAAAATGATAATTTAAACGTTTTTTGTAAAGCTATTTCTAGGAAAACTTGATCAGAAGAAGTGGTACTCCGTTTTGGTGAACTCGCGATTCGAAATCGTGACATAAGGAACACCCTCGGTACCAGTGTTATTGTGATTGCGTAATTCACCACCCCCGCCACACCCACGTGGACATACGTCATACCTCAAACAAAAAGTTTCGTGGACTGCTCCATTATTCAACGGGTATGAAAATCTCAGATTTGAGGCCGGGGAAGTGTGGTTCAAAAGGTGTGTGCACAACGGTGTTTTCGTTGTTCTGGTATCTGGTCCCTCCATACTACCTAAACGGTCGAGACCCCCCAAATAGGATAAAGGAATGAAGAAAGACAGAAAGATATTAGAGGATAACAAAATAAGAAGAAGAAATAAACCGTGGGTTTAATCTAAACCTCCTTTGTGAATTCGGGCGAGAGATCGAGTCAAAGAGTCGTGATGTAGAAAGTATGAAATAGAGTCGAGATGTAGAAAGTATGGCTACTTGGCTGGCTACCTGGCTGCCGCCGTCAGTTGCTGGCGATTGGCGACCACATCTGCACATCTTCTTGTTGTCTTTCTCCATTAATTGTTTCTATCCTGTGCTCATCTTTTGGCTTCTGAATATGTGAGACCTGTCCATTCTTTGATGTTATCGAACTACTGCTTTCTCTGTCTGCCTCTTTTTCTTTTTCCTTCTACTTGGCTTCCTATTATTTGTGCTGCTAAGGGGCTCCCACTGCATGCCACGCAGAATGTGTCCAAAGTAACCCATCAGGCGGCCACTTTTTCAAGTAGATCTCTTTCTGTGTTTAGTTCTTGTAGAACACTTAGGTTAGTTCTTTTGTCCATCCAGCTGATCTTTGGCATTTTCCTCCAGAACCACGTTTCTGCTGCCATGATGCGATTTTCATCGGCTTTGAGAAAGTATGGAAACGAGTCTTAATGATCAAAGTATAATAATGAGTTGGGATGTGTAATGTATGGACAAAAGTCGTATATGGTGAAATGTAAAGAAAGAAAGTATGAAAAGGGAGTCAAAGAGTCAATGAGTCGAGATGGTTAGAGTATGGAGACAAAAAAGTCGGAAACATATTTTTTGTTTAAATACAATAATATTAGATAAAATTCTGATTTGTTCGCGTGGAAGTCAGAAGTGACATTATAGCCACACGTGTTATAAGTCACTGAAAAATCTCTATGTAAAATTCATAAAGTCTAAATGACATAGAGACGCGTATTGTAAGCTGTCAAAACTTTTGTACACGAGTCCGGACGAGTACGGACAAATTCGTGTACAAACCCTATTGGTGTCCGCCTAGTCACTGCTATAACTACTCCTTTCGTTCATAGCTGACTTTTAAAATAAATGACAATTTTCTAAGTGTAAACTTTTTTTTTTGACTCACACGGTATAGACTATACTCTGCCTCTTTTTATATTAAGACTTTTTGTTGTTCATCGAGTCTGGAAGATGTATAGATTTCGTAATAAAAGTATTAAGGCTTTTGATATTCTTCCTACCTCTTGTTAAAGAGTGATGATAGAAATATATTTTTTCTTTCTCTCTCTCTCTCCTATTTTGTTTTTGTCGCTTAAAATGTAAAAACTTAAATCAGGTCAAAATATGTCTTTAAAAAAGGAAAAATGAGCCTCTTAGTGGCTGGGAATCGAACTCAACACCTTCACATTGTGAAGCGGTCGCTTATCCACAATGCCACTCAGCCTAGCTGGTTAAACCAAGGAGTTGTAATAGCTGGACACCCAACTGGCAATAAATTATTCCAAGCAGATGCCATTTTCTATGATTGCACAATAGAAGATACTGGTGTGCTGTTACCTTTGATGTCCGAGGTTCGAAGCCGCCAATATCAATATCAAATGATTTTGTTTACAAAGAAATATCCTTTATATTTCACTTTTTATTTGAACTACTAACAAGGGGAAAATCGAACAGATGATAAAATATGAATACAAAAGCCTAACTCCGGGGCCTAACCGGGTCTAATTACTGTGTCAATAAATTTACTTACATTGTAGGATAGTAGCTTTAGTTTGTGAAAAATAGTACAATTTGAAGACTTAAAACCTGCAATTTGACACTTTTCCGACTACTTCCGGCTCACGGAAATAAAAAGTGAATTTGTTCATGTACAGTAACTGTTCTTTATGATGTTATAATGTCAGACAGAGGTGGCCCTCCCGGGCTAAGGGGGTTTAATCCCACTGGGCTGACAAAAAAAGTAATTTTTTAAAATATATTTGTTAATGTCGTGGGCATTTTTAAGGGTGCTTTTTACCCCCCCCCCCCTCACTGAGCGAAAAATTGGTCGGCGAGATATTCAAATTTCGCCCCCTCCCCCCCCCCCCCCCCCCCCTCCTCTTGGAAAAACCTGGATCCGCCCCCGAAAAGATTGATGTGAAATAATTATGCTAAAGGTGAGCTATAGAAAGCGAAATGGGAGGGGGTGTTTTTCCAGAGTCGGAGAGAGAGAAAGATAAAGATAAGAGAGAAAGAGAGAGAGAGAGAGAGAGAGAGAGAGAGAGAGAGAGAGAGAGAGAGAGCAGGAAAAAGACAAGCGAAGATGATCCAATTAACCCCATTATATCAACTAATATAGTCAAGAATGATGAGAAACTCGATCACCGTATTGCAATCAGGGCCTAATTCAAATACTTTTCCCGACGATTCGGAAAGTTATATCAAAATTATTTTTGTTGTTCATAAATAAGGGAAGGGCCGGCCGGGATTAAAGCAATTAATGTCAATGGTTTTCTCGAAGAAAATAGGCCCATATAGGGGGCTATGTCTCCTAAGTCTTGAGAACCACTTCTGTATTTACGTATTGCAAATTGGGTCTAGGGATACGACTCAAGGCCATAGTCGGGTTGCAGGGGGTAGAGCCCCCTCCCCCCTTACGCGCTTAAGTTTTTAACAGTTTAGAACCTTCGGGATGGCCGTCACAAGAGATAGAAATTGACATTTTTAACGAAATTCACACAGTCCCCATTATTTCATTTCGTTAGAAATTTTTACTTGCACCGCCACACCGTTTTAGTTATTGAATATTAAAATGAACGTTTTGCAGCCACACCCTGCACACTGCACAAAAGCCCGGCAAAAAGTACAAAAATACTCTATTTAAGAGGCTGGTACTCAACTGGAAGAAGTAGAAGGAGAAGATGAAGAAGAAGAAAAAATAACCATCTTTCTCTCTTAAAAAAAAATTTTGATCAGAGAAATGCTCTTCGTACTTTCATCCGAAGTCATTGCAGTCACATGTAAGCCAAATCATCGGCAAAGTAATCTAGATGTGTAAATTAAAGGTTCATGCTCATACTTTTTGTCCTTTCTCCTTTTTCTCTCATTATCTCGATTTACTTCTTTTGTAGTTTTACCTTTTTTACCCTTTCAATTTTGTCGTTTTTTCCAGTCAGTGTTCTCTCTCTATAGTTAGACATATATTTCAGGGGCGGATCTAGCTTTTTGCCAGGGGGGGGGGGGGGTGACCCAGTGGCAGATCCAGGATTTATCAAACTTGAATCGCGCCGTTTTACTGTTTTACTTTTTTCCTTTTTTCTTCTTCTTCTTCTCCCCCCCCCCCCCCCCCTTTCCCCTTGTTTCACTTGGCCGGGGGGGGGGGGGGGTAAACCGCCGAACCCCACTAGATCCGCTCCTGTATTGTTTGCACACCTTAACATGTCGCTTAGGGTGGAGTTTCCACCCCATTCAAAACGTTCTTGACGTATGATACAGAGGGTAGTATTTTGTTTTCCTTCATATCTGCCCTCTCTCAATTCTCTCAATACATATACTTTTTTTCTCACCTTTTTCATTTTTTCTTTTGTCACACTCTCTTCCGCTTTTTAAAAGGCCGCCAAAATGGGTTGGGAGGTGAACTGGATCCACCACTGCACTGGAGATAGATAACATAATGTAATGGGTTTGGCAATGACCATGATACATAATGTACAACTTGTATGTAGCAAGCAGTGATATATGATTTATATTGAGGGTGACTGGCATGTGAAAAAGCATTGGACAAGCCTGAAATAAACATGAGCATAATCATTTCAAAGTTCTCTGACCCACATTATTCAAAATAAGGCTCTACAACATGCCAAGAGAAGACATGTGACAATAATCCGCAAAATTATGTAATCGTATAGAACTCGCAACGTAAGTTTTATTTTGGTCTATGATGGTTGATGGAAAATCTCTCTTGTACAAAACCAAAATTGGTCGGGAGATGGCGCTAAAGATCAACATGGCGACTTCCATGGACCCTTCGATGTCATGGAAAAAGACGATACAAATGCGGATAAGAAGGAGAAACGAAAAAGAGAGCATTCCATTCAAAGCATTGTTTGAAACACGTAAGTATTGACTATACAATACACGTATAATAAATTATTTTTAAGGTTTCATTTGTGAAATATAATGAAAACAAGGCGTCGGGCGGAGTGCTTCCTCCACTCAATCTTGGCGGGACGTGCACTGCTGTGCTTGAACCTGTGCGTCAATGAACGTGAATGTAAACATTGTTTACACCAACAAGTCCAAGGCGGAGCCGCCCATGAAAATGCAATCGTAGTTCATATGGGCTCTGTAATGGTTTAAGAAACCACTTGTTCAGATCATGTGTGTATATGTATGCACTTGTGTGTAGAGTCTTCTTTCTCTTCTGTTTTGTCTTTCAACAGGCATGACAGGAGAAGAAACATTGTTGTGCAACTCACCAAAATCAGTAGGGGCGCTGGTCCGAGAATAAGGACCGTCCACGTCTGCATAAACGAGGATCGTCTTCGTAAACGCGGACAGACGTGTCCTAAAAAATAAGGATCGTCCGCATTTTTGCGGATGATACTTGCGAACGATTTGTGCGTCGGTGATACAAAAAATGGATTCCGCGATGATGCTCCTTGATGCCATTAAATTAGGCTAATTAAACTTCATCATTCAAGTTATATTAGTACTATTAGTTGTAAGTGTAACATATGGCACATCACCCCTTCATGTAATGTGTCCTAAATTTTATCCACATTTTTTAATCTAAATGATCCTTTCTTTCATTCATTATCTATTGTTATTGTACGTCATTTTGTCTTTCATAAACCATTACGCTTAATTGTTTCATATTGCACTTTATCTTGTATCAAAACAACGTTCATGTATGATATTGTATGGTGTTTTGCTATTATATTTATTGTTCTCTATACAAGGGAGATACTAATATTACTTCCTGATAGAAAGATTTTTTGTACAACAACCTTTTGTTTATCGGACTCACTCTTTTTTAATTATTCCATAATTTTTTCCGGTTGAGATTCCTTTACTTCCGTTAAAAACATTGCCCTTTCGATAATATAGTTAGTGCAATTTATACTTAAGAGTGTTTTAGCATCTCTATTTTATGGCATGGATGGACAGAGCACCACAAGCATTTAATTTCATAGGGCTTTGATGTCTTTGAACAATAATTAGGGGTGCTTTCTAATGATATATTTGCAAGTCAAGGCTTATTTCTGTGATACATTTCTGACTCTGTCTACAATTTAAGTTTATCTGTTGACTGGACCAAGATGGGTCCATGTTTATTTTTGCTATTTGTCAATGACCTTCCAAAAGTTGTCAGCTCAAATATTTCAATGTTTGCAGATGACACTAAGTTGTATGTCCGTGCTGATACTGCAGATTTAAGAAAGCAACTTCAAGAGGATCTGTCACGGATGGAAGAATGGGCTGAGAAATGGCAGCTTTGCTTTCATCCTGATAAGTGTACTGTTTTAAGGCTTGGGAAGTTACCGGCAGAAGCCTCTACAGACTATTGTATGAAAAAGGGGACAGACTCTGTAACACTATCTGTTACAAACGTAGAAAAGGACCTAGGTGTCCTAGTAGATTCACAACTATCATTTAAAGATCACGTTTCCCAAACAGTTCTCAAAGCGAATCGAGTACTTGGAGTTATCCGTAGGACATTTATGTACCTAAATACTGATACTATGCCGTTTTTGTTTAAAGGCCTCGTTAGGCCCATTTTAGAATATGGACAAACCGCATGGTCCCCATACAGATTAGGAGAACAGAGGATGTTGGAAAGCGTACAAAGACGTGCAACAAAGATTATTCCTGGCCTTAGAAATTTAACATACCAGGAGCGCTTGACCGAACTCAAACTACCAACTCTTGTTCACAGGCGTAAAAGGGGGGACATGATCGATGTGTATAAGTACGTGAATGGCTTGTACACTGTGCAAGAGATGCCCTTTAAGATGAGTACAGAAGATAGAACTCGAGGTCACTCTAGAAAACTTGAAAAGAAATATTCAAGGCTAGATATAAGAAAATACTTTTTTAGCAATAGAGTCGTGGAACTGTGGAACGGTCTCCCAGAAAACGTTGTGGCAGCTGGGTCGGTAAACTCTTTTAAGAATAGACTTGATAGTCACTGGTCAAAGAGTGTACCGGTAAGCCTGCTGTATGAGCCGGTCTAGGTGTTGTCTATTGTCTCATGTTATCACACAACCTCCTCCCTCCATAAATAGCAGTAATCACGGAAGAATCCTGGATCGATGAACAGGCTTAGACCTACAACATCGTGTATTAAAGTAAAGTAAGTAATAATAATAATAAAGATAATGGGTTCTTGTACAGCGCTCACGTCAGTCAGATTTGACCCTCCTGGCGCTCCCGATTATTACCCTGGCTTTAGCACGGCTGCCATACGGTGCTCTAGCATTTCAAGGAACAACATGTCATTTGATTTTGTTGTTGTTGTAATGTCAATTTATGTTCACAATTCCATAAAACAATTCAGTAATATTTGGTAACCCATGGGGCCTACTCTGGACTTACCCTATTATAGGGCCTTTAACCTTTAACCTGTAACCTATGACCTACGTTGTATAACCACGTGCATTACATGAGTGATCATGCACAAGGCCTGGACATTGGACACCAGAAGTATTTATATGTTGTAGATGTCTTTGAACATTTCTAGGGTGTCTCTTAGGCTGTCTTCTATAACACATTCTGTATTCTGTGATTGGTCCACTAACTTGTATTTTCTTGAATTCTATCATCATACCCAGATTTAAGACTTGCCAACCAGATCGAGGCATCCCGGTCGCAGAACGTCCAGCTCCATGTCCAGGTGGAGCGGCTCCAGCAGGAGAACACGGATCTCCAGTCCAAAGGACTCTCAAGGTGAGGATCTTTTACCTTTGACCTTTTTTCTTATAATAGTTCACGTATTATACTCCATAGGTCAGGGCTAAATTTAACAGTTGCCTTGTAGTCTTGACCACCTAAAAGTGTAGACAAAAATAGTCGTTTGGTATAGGGACTTTTTTTAATAAAAGTTAAGTTTTTTAACCTTCCTTATACACAGACTGTGGGAGAAAAAAAAAAAATCAATTTCGCCACAATTTGGCGAAAAATTTGTCTCTGTTTTTCTTTATCTAGACTTATCGTTTGATCTTGAAAAACAGCGATATGAAAGGAAATAGTTGTAATTTTTCTGTACTATGAATATAACGTTGAAATCAATGTAAAACTTTGAAATATAAAGACTCCCCTTTAGCTAACCGGTCTGGTTTAGTGAAAGTGCTGTGCGAGATGAGACCTGCAATCACGCTCCGACTGCACCGACCTTGAGATATGCAGTGCAATGCACCTCTGTCTCTTTATAGAGGCAAGCAAGAGCAAGATGTCTCAGAGGAACAGACTTCAATATAAGAGAATGACGTTTTTGGTCTACTAAAAGTCCTACCTTTGTGCCTAGGTGGAAATCAAGAAGTCTCACTTGTTTAATTTGTTACATGTTAATTCGATTTTGTGCGGTTCTCTGTAAAAACCACTGAAACTTCAAAGAAAGTTGAGCTCCCCAAATAAAACCATTATACTTGGTTAAATATCTGTTTGATTCATATCTGTCTGGATTATGTTTAGTAGTCCCGGGCCAGTGGAGAACGTTGGTAAAGGCAGCGCTGCTTATCGTCAGCTAGAACAGAAGTGCTTCAAGCTGAACGAGGAACTCACCGATGTACATCGAAAGAAAGGAGAGGTAAGAATGATTTTCATTAAAATTTGAGATAATAATAATAATAATATTCTGCTTATATAGCGCTTAACACAATGTCTCTAAGCGCTTTTTCAGATATACTATTACCCGTTAAATATCTTCAGCTAATCTGTCCGGTTTTGTTAAACTGTTGTTCAAGATGATACCGGCAATCTTACTCCGTCTGCCAGATAGATCAAAGTGAAATGCGTATTTAGGTAGAGGTAGGAGAGAGAGAGAGAGAGAGAGAGAGAGAGAGGGAGAGAAAGAGAGAAGGGAGGATGAGGGGTAGCAGAATATTTTTATATAAAGAGAAAAAGAGAGAGAGAGAGGTAGAGTAAGAAAGGTAGATATAAAAGAAATAGAAGAACGCAGATTGCAGGATACAAAGGGATGAGGGGAAACAGAAGAGAGTGAGAGAGAAAGAGAAAGAGGAAGAAAGGTAGATTGAAAAGAAATAGAAGAAGGCAGATTGCAGGATACAAAGGGATGAGGGGAAACAGAAGAGAGAGAAAGAGAGAGAGAGAGAAAGAGAGGGAGAGTGAGAGAGGGAGAGTGAGAGAGGGAGAGTGAGAGAGAAAGAGAGGGAGAGAGAGAGGGGAGGAAGGGAGTATGTTTGAAGAGGTGATAACAGTGTAATTTTAACATATTTTGAAGAACACAGATAGACAGGCTCATGAAGTTGGTATTGATGTCTTGACATAATCATGTTGATTGATATTATTCATTTGTTTATTTCTTTCTGATATTTACATGTATACAGGGTGGCACATATCACCAATTTGGTGGTATTAATGTAAAGTCCCACACAAAACAAAGTGGTCTCACATGGTTGAGGACTTGAGCTGCACTATCAGATTTTATTCCAACCACAAAATGGCTGCTAAGATGGCTGACATCCAGTCCATCAAACAATAATAACCAATCACAAGATTGGACAATAAATAGGTAACCAATAGAAAAGCTTGTAAAAGATAGAGTGCCATGTGCCATGTGTGCTGGGTTGAATAGCTAAGAGATAAGGAAGAGTGTGTGTGTGTGTGGTGCTATAGCAGGTAATGTGCATGAGGATGAATGAATAGGGACAGAACAATAGAAGCCAAGAGCTAGCAGACATGAGAGAATGAATGTAGGTCAGGAGTGCGCTAAAGCATATCGGAGTGGAAAACTAAATGTACAGTGTAAAATAAACAAGTAACCACTTGGATCAGTGAAATTAAAACCTTACATAATATACCATCTTCACAGAAAAATGTCCTCATTTTAAAAGATACATCGTATTAACATGCATTTGTTTCCGAAGAAAATGAGTCACATAAAATTTGCTTGAAATACCTGAACACATCAAATCATGAAGTTTTCCTTCTGTACAATTCCCTCTTTTTTTCCCTTTTTTTTTTTTTAAGGAACAGCATCTATTCATATTAGGGAAAATTAAACTGTTTAACTTGAAAGGTCACACATATAGCGAATACAAAAAAATGGTATGCTTTCATCAATGAACATCTTTCAAGCAACGTCCCAACTTCAATGGGTTCTATCCTTTTTCACCCTGAAAATTCCAGTCTGATGATTTGTAGACATAAACATTAAATAATTTCCTTTTTTCCTGTTTCTGTCGATGACAAAATATCCCATCTTTCATATCCAATTTGGCAATTTTCAAAAAAAATTAAAAAATACATGAACAGGCAATGTCTTCACCTAAAAAAAAAAATATATATCACTGTTTCGTGAGTTACTGTTAAAATTATCTTTGGAATAATTTAGCCAATTGAATAATGAAATACAATGTACACAGAGAATATGCATGCATTCTGACATAACTCTCTCAAAACTGTCTCAGATTTAAGGAGACATTATACAAATACCGTGTCTATGGTCGATACAATCTCGACTACACATGATTTATGTAATGAGAAAAAAACACATCTTATGAATTCATGTCTCAAGAATCTGTTTTAAATCCAAATATCTAAAAACATCAATATAAGTCAAATGACTAAAAATGATGTTAAGAAAACAATGTAAACATGTACTTAAAATCAAATAATCCCATCAATGTTTGTCGTTGACACATTTATATAGTCCTTTTTGTAAAATAATGCAGGTCAACCCTGTGACCAACACAATCTGAATCTCACATTTTTTAAACTTTTTTTTCTTCTTAAAATTGAGCACAATTGCAAAATTGCAATCAAAATTGACATTTTAGTCTTTTTTCTTCTTTTTAAAAAAAAAATAAAAGATGGGCGCATTGAGGAGTTCACCCAATTGACGTGTAACTAACAAATTTGATGGAAAAACACATGACAAAATGCTTGAAAGTTTGTCTTCTTTTTCCCGTCTAAACATTAAAACTGACAATTTAATCCTATCTTTACTGAAAAGTCCTACAAAAATATCATAAATCCTCCAAAACGTTCCCAAATCAACAATTCCCTCAATAACATATTGTCACGAACAATGTAGCAATGCAAGGTATGACAGAGAAAAGTTAAAATCAGCATGTCTTCCAATTATCTATCACTATTGCAAACATTATTCCTCGAAAGTCTTTACAGTTCGTAATCTTGAAACTTTGCGGGTACTTTAACCTGTCGACCAGATCTCGAACGTGCGGATGAGGACGGCTGAGGTAGGGGTTGGTCAGCGGATGAGGACGGCTGATGTTGGGGTTGGTCAGCGGATGAGGACGGCTGATGTTGGGGTTGGTCAGCGGATGAGGACGGCTGATGTTGGCGTTGGTCAGCTGATGAGGATGGCTGAGGTTGAGGTTGGTCAGCGGATGAGGAAGGCTTAGGTTGCTCAGCTGATGAGGATGGCCAAAGTTGAGATTGGTGAGTCGTCGACCTCAGTTGATATTGGGGTCTGAGTTGAAGTTGGCCAACCGGCGAGGACAGCTGATGTTGGGTTTGGGTAGTCGGCAGTGATGGCCTAGGTTGTTGCTGAAGTGGGGCTGAGTCAATTAGCCTGGATTGGTGGCTAGAATTGGTTGGCTGGTTTGATGCTTGTTGCCGAACAGACAAACTTGACCGTGACGGTTGGTCATGGTCTGACTGTCGGTGATGGAGGATGCGTTCTGTTGAACTGGTTGGCTGGTTTGAGGCTTGTTGCCGAACAGACAAACTTGACCGTGATGGTCGGTCATGGTTCGACTGCTCGTGATGGAGGATGCGATCTGGTGGTCGAGATGACCACGTGATATAGGCTGGTCCATGGCTAGTAGGTTGAGTTGACTGCACCGTTCTCCTAGTCTCGTCTTCTGCTGGGGGACCTGGTGGGCACTGTGTCGTTGTCCTCTCAGTCCCATGTAGTGACGTAGGCTGTGGGGTTGGTGGGGATGGTGGAGTTGACATCACTTGTGGGGCTCTAGCTCGATGCGGTTTCAAACGATTATGATGGACCCGTCGCTTGAACTTTTCATCATGGACATGAACTATGTCATAATGTAGTCCATCATCTGATGAGGAAGATACTCTGAAAGGACCTTTCCAGTTTGGTTCAAGTTTGTTCCTGATGTTGGTTGGGTCATGTAACCAAACAAAGTCACCTGTGTCATACTTTGAAATGCGTTTCTTCACATCATACTGTCGTTTCTGTTGTTGCTGTTGCTGTCGTGTATTTTGTATGGTGTACTCCCATGCTTTTCTCAATCGCTCAGACAGGTTGGTTGTGTATTCGAGGAGTGTCTTGCCAGATGACGATGGAGGGGGAGTTGAACAGGTGATGTTCGCAGGTGTACGGTCTTCCCTGCCATGCATGATGTAGTATGGCGTCAAACCTGTTGAGGCATGAGTACTTGTGTTGTACGCTAACTGGACTTGATTGATGTGAGTGTCCCATTCTCCTCCTTGATGAGAAATGTACTTCGCAAGTTGATCTTTGATGGTGCGATTACAACGTTCGACTATGCCAGCTCCTTGGGGATGATAGGGTGTCGACCTAGACTTTTTGATGCCCAATTTGCTGCATAGTTCTTGCACTAATCTGGACTCGAACTGTCGACCTTGGTCGGTGTGCAAAGTCTCTGGAATACCATGTTCTTTCACATATTCTTCAAACAGATGTTTGGCGATGGTTGGAGCAGTCTGATCTTTCATTGGGAAGGTATTGACATATTTGCTGAAATGATCAGTCACAACGAGTATATAGCGAAATCCTCGTCTTGAACTTGGAAGCTCAGCAATGTCGGCAAAGACCATCTCCAAAGGGCGAGTAGTGGTAATGGGACGTAAGGGTGCTTGATGCTTAGGGGTTGGTAACCGGAAGGACTCGCAAGCTGTGCATGTGTTGCAGAAATCAGTGATTTCCTTGTTCATGAAGGGCCAATAGCACATTGACTCTGCTCTCTGTATTGTGCGATGAGCGCCGAAATGTCCGGATGATGGGTCACCGTGTAACTCTTGGAGTACCCTTGGAATGAGGGAGTTTGGTACGACAAGTTGGAATGAGAGATTACCAAGCTTGTCTTTCTTCTTCCTGTAGAGTATACCGTCTTGGAGGATGAATTTGGGATACTGCCACAAGAGACGTCTAACCCGGGGGTTGTGTCTACGGATCTGTCGAATGGTTGGCCGCTCACCATTGTTGACGCATTCGATGACTGTACTGATGTCTTGATCTAGTTGCTGTTCATGTTGAACATCTACATCACTGTCCAGGATTACACCACGGTAAGGATGAAGGACGTTTGGTGCAGACTGCCTCGTTGCATCATTGGGAGTAGATGTGTTTGCTGATGAACGAGTCTCGACTGCATTACACAATGGATTGGTCACCATGTGCTTGAGTAGCTGATCCGTCAATCTTGGAGTGACTTGGCTCTCTTGACTCGGGCGTCTAGATAATGCATCCGCATTTCTGTGTGATTGTCCTTTCTTGTGAATAAGGCTGAACGTGTAGGAATTGAGTTCCAATATCCATCGTGTTCTCTTCCCAGTTGCATCATCTTGAATTGGGAACTTCCTGAGAGCCAAAAGAGGTTTGTGGTCTGTCAGGATAGTGAAGTGTTGGTGTCTTAGATAATGACGAAAATGGCGAACAGCTGTAACAATTGCCCGGAGCTCTCGATCATAAGTAGACCATTTCTTCTGCGTAGCGCTGAGAGTTTGGCTGAAGTAGGAGATTACACGTTCTTTACCATCTTGAGTCTGTGAGAGGACAGCACCAACTGCATGAAGGGATGCATCTGAAGATAGGATGAACTCCTTTCCAAAGTCTGGATAGGCGAGGAGAGGTGGATTGGTTAGAGCTTCTTTCAGATGTTGAAAAGCCTTTTCACACTCTGCTGTCCATACAAACTGTTGACCTTTTTGTGTAAGGGTCGACAAGGGAGTTGCAATCTTAGAGAAACTCGGCACAAAACGTCGGTAGAAAGATGCCAGGCCAAGGAAGGATCGGACATCTGTAGGTGTCCTCGGCTGAGGCCAGGACTTGACTTTCTCAACGTTGTTTGGGTCAGGTTTCACTCCTTCGGTGTTGATTATGTGGCCAAGATACGTAACTTCTTTCTTGAAAAAGCCACACTTTGAGGGTTTAAGTTTGAGTCCAGCGTCTCTGAATCGTTGCAATACTTCTTGGAGGTTCTTGCAATGATCATCAAAGTCCTTGCCCATGACTATGCAGTCATCAAGGTATACCAGGCATGTAGACCAGTGGAGGCCATGCAGAACGGCTTCCATGAGACGCTGAAATGTCATGGGAGCGTTGACCAGTCCGAATGGCATGACAGTGAACTGGTAAAGCCCTGTGCCTGTGGTAAAAGCAGTCTTCTCTGTATCTTGGGGATCGAGCTTGACCTGCCAATATCCACTTGATAAGTCCATGACGCTGAAATATGCTGATGAAGAAAGGGAGTCAATTGAATCATCTTGACGTGGAATAGGGTGAGAATCTCGAACAGTTACTGCATTGAGTTTTCTGTAATCCACGCAAAATCTGTATGTGTTGTCCTTCTTCTTCACCATGACGATTGGGCTCGCCCATGGGCTGAAGCTCTCTTCAATGATGCCTCTTTGCAGAAGTTCGTCCACTTGCTCCTGAATTTCCACTCTCATTGCTGGTGAAGTTCGATACGCCCTCTGTCGTATTGGAGTAGCTGTGGTGGTGTCAATGTGGTGATGAATAATGTCGGTCTGACCAATATCCTGAGACGTCGTGCTGAAAATATCACTGTAGGTCTGAAGAAGATGTTCAGCTTTCTCGTACTCTGTCCTCGTGAGTTCTGAAGAAGGGAGAACACCAGCAACTGGTGACTTGTCTGTCACTTGTGGATCAGCGTCAGTAGTTACGCTCATGATCTTGTATTCCTCTTCGGTATCCCCAGTAATGGAGAAGAATTGACCAAGGCAGGTGTCTGCAGGTAGATCGACTGCTTCGTCAGAGGGATTAATGAGGCGTACTAGAATAAGACCATCTTGAGGCTTGAACAGAGATCTGGCACCGATAACAGGAATGTGATCTTGCAATGTAGGTTCAAAGTAGCCATCATAGTCTCTTGGTATGATGTCGAACTGTGGCGACGACACTCTTCCCTGGACGTGAGTTTCGCAGCTTGGGGGAATCCAAGCTTGTCCAACAAGAGAAACTTTACATTTCAGCGGGGCTTGGTATTGCTGACGATCGATGAAGGGAATAACATTTCCAGGCATGTTGAACGATGTTGGCGATATGCAGGCATTCTGGCTGTCAATAAAGTCCCATCCAAGGACAACTGAATGAGTGATGTTGCGTGCAACAACGAACTTGTGTTGTGTAGCCTTGTTCCCTAAGTGCAGAGATGGTACGATTGTCCCAATGTTGTCTACCAGCCCACCTGTGATAGTAGATGCCATGGATGTCAACTTTTCCAATGGGCTCCTTTGCGATGCTGGAATGGATGACAAAAATTTGGCACTCAACAGAGAGATGAATGATCCACTATCTACGAGTGCCAATACATAGACATTGTCGATAACGATAGGGATGTAGGGCGATTTCTTTGGCGAAATAGGTGCTATTCGTATTGGGGCCTTGGTGTGTGTAGCTGATGAATGGCCCTCTTCCTCAACTACCAGAAGTTTCCCTGCTGCTGGTCTTCAAAACGAACTTGACGATAGGGAGCCTGTCTATGGGAGTCAACTTGATAACCTGCAGTGGAAGGATGCTGCTGATTTCGGCTGCTAGACGATTCATAGGGCCGTCTAGAGGGTGAAGTCCTAGATTGATATGCGTAGCTCCGATTAGGGCTTGGAGATATGCGTCTTGCATACTCAGGAGATCTGCGTCCTGCATATTCCGGAGATCTGTGTCTTGAATATCCTGGAGATCGGTGTCTTGCATATTCTGGAGATCTCTGTCTTGTATATTCTGGCGACCTGTGTCTTCGGTAGTCACGGCTTGGTGACGGAGACCCACGACGTTCCATGTGTCTTCCCTCATGGGAGCGTCCTGATGGGCTGCCACCACGTTGCTGAGATCTGCTAGGCCTTTCAACTGTCTCTAACTTTAAAGACATCCTATCCAGCTTCTTTTCTAACTCGTTGAGTCTTGGCAGTAGTAGTCGTAAGACTGATGATTCTGCAGGCGTCTTGTCCTGGACCCGATCATCTACAGCTGCTACTATACCAAAATCGTGTGCTTGGTGTGCTCTTTCTACACGAAGTGCGATCTTCAAGGCCTCGTCAAAATCAAAGCCTCCGAGCTCGTGAATCTTAACTTGAAGCGGTTTGTCTACCCCGGCAACAAATCGTCGAAATCTCTCACCACCTTTTGCATTGTCATCATAAGACGGGAAAGCCTCTTCTACTAAGGAAGCAATGGCTGATGCAAACACTTCTAAAGGCTCACCTGGTTGGCGAGTTCGGGCAGTAATACAAGACTTGAATGTGTCAATAAACTGTGTCTGGCCGAAAACCTGAGAGAGTTTCTCTTTCATCTTCTTGAAATCCTTCTTGTCCGAAGCAGACAAGCTCTCCCACACGATGAAGGCTGATCCTGCTAGTCTTGCCGGAAGGAGGGTGGTCAAGTTGATAGAAGTGTCCGAAAACGCCTGTGCAGCAACTTCAAATCGGCGTATCCATTGACGGAAGTCTTTGCCGTTCTCTCCCGTAAACACTTCTGGCAATTCCATGCGATAAGATGCCATACTGTAGGAGTTAGAAGCAATCGACTCAACAGATATGATCATCAACAAGATATCAACCCAGTAAAACTTACTGAATGAGCCAATGTGAAGGAGGGGGGGGGGGGGGGGGTCACTCTGAGTGCAGATGAAGAAAATGCAAACTCAACAGTTGAAATATCTGTGGCGAGCGGCTATGATGGAAGGAGGGTGTATTCTGCAACTGGTTATGTTGCTACGCCTGGATGTGATAAGTTGCTTGAAAAATACAGAACTGTATGAGGGGTGAAGAAAAAAACCTCAGTCACCGATGAAGGATGAATGCAGGAATATTCACCAAAATACAGTTCCAGTATGAAGAAGGGTAAAGGAAATCTCACTTACTGATGAAGGATGAATGAAGGAATTCACAAAACTACTGATGTAGGAAAAAATCAAGGCTCAAGAAGTCAAGATGAAACTTCAGTAATTAATGAAGGAGGTTGAATACACACAAACACTAACTGCCTCAGCTTAAAATGAAGGGAGGTCAATCAGTGCAGAAGAAGGGTGATATCATGCTCTCAAACATTCACATTCATATACAGATGGAGGGAGAATTTCACTTTGCAACTCACCACTAAAAACACTGCAGGAATTTCTACATATGAAGGAAGGCTGCAATTACAGTTTAGTGCAGAAAAACCACTGCTGGCACCAGTTGTAAAGTCCCACACAAAACAAAGTGGTCTCACATGGTTGAGGACTTGAGCTGCACTATCAGATTTTATTCCAACCACAAAATGGCTGCCAAGATGGCTGACATCCAGTCCATCAAACAATAATAACCAATCACAAGATTGGACAATAAATAGGTAACCAATAGAAAAGCTTGTAAAAGATAGAGTGCCATGTGCCATGTGTGCTGGGTTGAATAGCTAAGAGATAAGGAAGAGTGTGTGTGTGTGTGGTGCTATAGCAGGTAATGTGCATGAGGATGAATGAATAGGGACAGAACAATAGAAGCCAAGAGCTAGCAGACATGAGAGAATGAATGTAGGTCAGGAGTGCGCTAAAGCATATCGGAGTGGAAAACTAAATGTACAGTGTAAAATAAACAAGTAACCACTTGGGTCAGTGAAATTAAAACCTTACATTAATACTGTTAATATTATCAACTGCTAAATTTGTCTTGATTCTTGATTCCTCTGTAGAATGCCCAGCAACTGATTGATCTCACAGCCTTACTCAAAACAAAGGAGTCTGAGTTACAGAAGAATGAAGAAAGGTAGATCTTAAATTTTTTTTCCTGGACATAATCTCTATAAAACTTATTTTGGGGTCTCTCTCTCTCTCTCTCTCTCTCTCTCTCTCTCTCTCACTCTCTCTCTCTTTCTCTCTTTCTCTCTTTCTCTCTTTCTCTCTTTCTCTGGCTCCCTATCCCCTCTCTTTCTTATCTACATGATTATAGGATCATAATGTATTTTTATTTTGCTTTTATGATTTACTTTGTGCATTCCATGTAACTGAGCTCTCATGCAGCCAGTTTGATTTTGATAAATACCATTTTAATTCAACGTCCTTTCTTTCTAATCAGTTTAAATGAAGCCCTCATCAGGGTCGGTGCGTATGAAGATGAAATCAGGAACCTTGAAATGGCAGTGCTAGAACTGAGGAAAACAAATGAGGTAGGTTTTAAAAAAAATCTTCATATTCAAGTGCAGGACAGATGCATTGATGCCCTGGTGCCATGAACCATTATTTTGTTTATCACGGGCTGTTCATAATTATAATAATAGCTCACATTTATAATGCGCCTAATACTTTGTTTCTAGGCGCAGCACATATTATTACCCCGGTCATCGGATTCAGGCTTACTTGCAACACAATGAATGCACATTCATAACATTTAGTTTGTTCTTTTCTGGTCACGTTATGATATGTTCTTGATTCATTCCAAGTTGTCCTTTAAAGCCTGTCTGCACTAGTTTGGCCAGGAGGGATTAGACCTCCCTGCACAGTCACTGACAGGTGCTTATCTCATCAAATCAGCTCTCAATTAACATAAGAAAAAGAGGATCATGGGGGACCAATGGTCATCGATTAGGCATTGTTTACTAGTAGTGCAGTCCTGCCTTTAGGTACTATGCACAATCATTGATTTGATTGCCATTCACAATGGCGTATCACTAACAATAAAGGTCATAACTTATTATGAAATGTGAGGTTCGTACTCAAGGGGAGGGGAACGAGAAAGAGGAGATGGAGGAGGTGATGGAATGAAAGAAGAGAGAAGGAGGTTGGAAGAGGATGTAGAGGAGTAGAAGAAATCGAAGAGGAAAAGAAGGAACTGATCGTGGGCTAACCATACCTATTCTAACCTCCTGTACTCTCTCTCTCTCTCTCTCTCTCTCTCTCTCTTTCACCAGGACTTACGAGACGAGTTACAGAACATGACGCTGCTGTGCAGCAAGAATGAAGAATCCCTCTACAGACTGCAGGCGGAGAACGCGGAGCTGGTGACACGGGTGATGGACGAGAAGGGGCGAGATGCAGACATTCTGAACAGCACCAACGCCATCATCCAGGAGGTCCTTAATGACAAGATGAAGAAGGCTCTGGAGGAAGCTGCTTCCGAGACACCCACCCCGATGCCAGAGCCAAAAAGCAGGTAATTATGGGGTTTTTCTTCTTCTTCTTGCTTCTTTTCTTCTCCTCCTCCTCCTCCTCCTCTTTCTTCTTTTTCAACAGCAATCATACATACACAATTCATGATAAAAACAAAACTTTAAAACCTAAAGCAACAACCCAAACAAATTCATAAAGTGCATAAATGCTTTCTCAGCATGTTCCACTAGGCAGCCTAAAAGGGGCAACAAAACAAATGAAATCACTGTGACCAACGGGAGTTTGCTCCCAACATATAAGCTCAACTTTGGTTTTCTTAATTCTAAACCCTTTCTCTGCTTTTGTCTATTAATGGAGCAAACAGTGGATTACCACAGTCAACGTTTATCACACATACAACATGTATGTAAAAACATACTCCGACATAATTTGGCAATCTATGATTTCAATCTCTAGCAGGTAAAGAGTTAATAATAAAAAAGTGGCTTCCATGTAGCACTCACGTATGTGATGCTCCTGGGACTCCAATGTCACTACCCTCTTCATAGCTTAAGAAAATTCATGAAGCTCAATCGTCATTACTACTACTAATTATGAGAGACATGTTATTTTAAGTTTCATTTGTTCATTGTATTCACTATACATGGCCCCTTTGCGCTTATTAATGTGAACATTCTAATTTACTTACACACTTAATGCTAAAGCAGACTGCATCTATACATTGTTTAATAATAGGTATCATGTCATTTATATTGAAATTTCATACACTTTGTTGGTAAAAGCCATGGATTTGGATAAATTCTTATTTTTTCTTAATACATGGTCTAGTTGACCAGGAAGGTCCATGAGGGGGCTGAAAATCAGTGACAAGTTAAAATCATTCTGAAAATCATTTTTGAAACATTATTTGTAAAAGTTTGTTTGAAATTGCTTCTAAATATGGCTCAGATTGCACCAGAAACCTCTAAGAACCATAGAGCTTCCAGAAACCCACTAGGAACTTTTTGTGCCCATACTGGTCATGTGTGGAAAAGCACACATTTGTTCATACTCATTTGAAGTTGCGATTTTACATGTTTAAACTTTTGATGTGTGGACTACCCTGTAATATACATGTAAGCTATTATAATTTTTATCTGCGGTAACGGAATGAGGTAAACAATTCATTCTGTTACCAGAGATAATCATTGCCGATTTTGTATAAATTGCATCATATTAACAACCTTGCCCATGTATTAAAAAGCCTTTTGATTGACCATAAGGTTAATATTGAGCGCAAGTCTATGGCTCGTCGTGCTTTGATCAAACTTAAGATCAATCATAACTCTTTATAATACGCAGCCTTATACATTTAACTTATACATTTAACTCATGTTTTTACATAATATTATTTTGTGCATGTTCTCATGAAAATTTCAATACTTTTATCAATTTTAGCATCGGTGAAGGCAGAAAATTACTCAGGTAAGACAATTAAGCTACATATATAGTCGCTGTTTTCACGAAGTGACGGTAGTGAAAAAAAAATGCATTCACTTTGCGTTACGATTTTCCTCACTACCGTCACTTCGTGAAAACAAGGACGATATGTAATATACTAGAAGTGATGTGCGTTCGTTCACAATAGATTTCATTTCCCAGCGCATGAAGATGTGATGTTTTGAAGATTTTGTTATAACTTTAAACATTCAAACAATGGTAGGAGGGGTAAGGGGGTGGAGGAGAAGGGAATGGTATCGAGACAAGTAATTATAAATTTGTCTTCAAATGTTGCTTTTTCTGTTGGATTTTTCTTCAGGAGAGTCGTGCAAGATATTGCTGTGTTTTGGATGGTATTTTCTTTTTCCAAATTGCTAGGCTGAATATTGTTGTCATTTGGGTGTAGTTTAGTTCACTTTTGTGTTCTGTTTTGCTTTAATATTGTTTGGGTCTTAGTTTGGGAGTGTTTGATTTTAATGTTTACATCAATATTTCTGTTAACATTTTGAATGGGTCCTCGTCATAGTGTTTTGTGGAACATTGTCTTACCAATAGAGTAGTACAGGAACACATAGAAATTTATATATTATTTATAACAAAAGTATAAAAAAATGATAACACATGTTACACGGTAAGCATGCCATAAGACTGGCAGATTCCAGTTAGTCAATAAATAGCAAGATAAACACAATTATGAGAAACAGTAAAATTAACACTTAAACAATGTTTTTGTCCTTCTAAATTAAACCAATTATCAAATATGTAATGAAATAAGATTCAATGATCTTAAACTAGCATTAAAAGAAAGGGATAGTTGAGTTGATGTGATCTTTTCCCCCATTAAAATTGAGAAAAAAGATATTCCTTTGATCATTCACAAATGTAAAATATCAAAACAGCTGCATAATTATATAGACTTTTGTAAGGCATCAAGGCCCAATGTTCCTACACATCTTCCCTATGTAAGTTGCATAGACACAATTCGTCCAAAATTTGGCTAAAGAAAGCATTTCTTTGTTGTAATAGTAAAGTCTGAGTTCTTGATTGTCATAACGCTTGATCGTTTTAACAGATCACCGAGTTGGATGTCAAAATTTGGGTAGGCAATTTGCTTTGATAATGAGTTTTTCAACTGTCTAGTCTTCTTGTTTGGGTATACCCTAGATTCAAATGCGCTCTATTTATTACAAACTCGGTCACCTCTTCTAAATGTATGTGTGGTGGATTTTCTCACTCACTCTTATTTATTCAACTTGCCTCTAAATTGCCAGAATGCACTATTAAAACAATACATTTACATGCATTACATGTTTATGTGTGATTTAAATGGTTGTTCTTGGAAAAACACAAACTTTGCAGTGTGGGAATAGTATGCCACTAATACTTATACTTTTTTAGTTGATTAGTGTAAACCAGAGACTTACGCATGCATGAAATGTTTGTGAAAGTTTTATGCAGCAGTATGATTAAATAAAAACCGACACTGCCCCCAATGCCTACAATGAGAGAAATGACCTTACAGTGATGAAACTGGCAGAGTCTTAGTGTCGATGGTACCCTGCCAGTGTATATATATATCTGTGGCTTGTCACAAGTATTCACTGGTTGCATGACATAACAAAAGTTCAAGTTTTGGGAGGGAAGAGAAGTAGAGGGGGTGGGGATAGAGAGGGCAGAATTTGGGGTAGAGGAAGTGGGGGAGGGGGTAGAGAGCAGGGGAGGGGGTAGAGGGTAGAAGAAGCAACAGTAGGTCTCAAGGATGGTCGGTTGATTGATATTTTCTAATTAATATTTTCTAATTTTGAAAGGCACCTTACTTTTAACCAGCAAGGTTGAACAAAATTATAAAAAGTTATTCAATACATGTTGCACACTGCACATCATCAGTACTGTACATAATCTTTTTTTTTTTCTGTCACTGACTTTATTGCCAGTCCATAGACCACCTCTTTTAAACTAAACCTCATATTTATATCA
This sequence comes from Strongylocentrotus purpuratus, assembly GCF_000002235.5. Taxonomy (NCBI): domain Eukaryota; kingdom Metazoa; phylum Echinodermata; class Echinoidea; order Camarodonta; family Strongylocentrotidae; genus Strongylocentrotus; species Strongylocentrotus purpuratus. Next base: position 21,805,135 of record NW_022145597.1, read on the forward strand.
TTATTTGCAAGCATGATCACACATATATTTTGCATGATTGAAAAAAAACACCTTACTATAAAGAATACTAACATTCTTTGTTGGGCTACCTGAATGCCCACATGGATTTGATATGGCTAAATCAGTTTAAATATGGCCATTAGGCCTACAATTGGTTTGTTATTGATGTAAACAAATGCTCATGTACCTGTTACAGCTCATGTTATGTATGTAATTACCCAAGAAAAATATGTCAGTCAGCAGTCACTCAATAGTGTCTTACAGCGAACTCTAGAAAGTAAACAGGTTTCCTTGCATGATTTGAATACTAGGACTCTGCTAACGTTAACATTTCACAGATATACATGACATATTCATAAGTCCTGCAAAGTTCTACAGAATTTTATGTTGGCTGCAAAAGGGACATAGTATCTTCAAGGCCGCATATGAATCTAAGAATTACCAAATTTAAATTTCTCATTAATACCACCACATATCATAAACTTTAGCCCCAGTTGCATCCAACAACTGTTCCAGTACCTTTTTTTTTTTATCTGGACTCTATTTCATCAGAGATGTTAAATAGACTAATTTACTAATATTTTCCAAGTTTATGCATACCGTACTTTCTAACCAAAGGTGGTTCTTAAAAACCTGAAAGCTAACCCGAGGCTTGCCCGACATAACATCAAGTAATGTATGCAAACTGGATTCCTAGTATTGTAGTTCATTAACCTCATTCATTAATAACAGGTTAATGAAATAACTCGTCACTAGGTCCCCAGGAAAGAAGCATCTACATGTATATTAAATGTGAATATGTAATAGTAAACTGGTCTATTTGGGCATAGGATAAAATTGGGACTTCAGTCACGGCTCGTTCAGATATGAGGTGGTAAAAACGCTGCAAAACACCTATTTTGGGGGTCTCCAAGCTACTGTTTTGTACCCTAGATTCCTCTCTTTTTCTGAAATACTCTGCGTGGAAAATATACAAAATAGACTGTATTCCCAATTTTGCCTTGAGAGATTCCTTACTTTTGCTGTGAAAGGTTGTCAGGTATGTTCCTAGGAAACATGTCTAACATATTTTACCATTACCAAGTCATAAAAAAGAATCGGTGTGTAATTAGATATTTACATGTACAGAATGGTCTCGAATGAGATAACAAGGGTATATATCACAGAAGCTGATGAGCCTGTTTCATGAGTTAGCAAGATGAAAGAAATATCCATGGACTGAGTGCAATCATATAACCTTGCGTTCCATGAAAGAAAAGTCCTTCAATATTGCAATTATAAAATTGTATGAAATAATGAAACTTTGGACCTCAATGCTCACCATTGCATCCTTATGCTTTTCAAATTATCTCGCACATAAAAAACAGAGAGAAAGTTGACCCAATCATTTGCAAGGGTTTCGCACATACAATCCATTGTATTTAATAGCCTTTAAGTGTTTCAAAAAAATTTCTTCATGCATTTATGCACCCCAAACTATGAGATTTTGTTTAAAATTGCACTCAGAATCGAGATACAGGATGCTCAACAAGGCACTCAAATTTTACCCTGGATTTATCTGGACTAATGATTTCAGCACTCACAGCATTCAAGGGATACTTTTTGGAACTCACTTAACACACCAGGGGGGTGTTTCACAAAGATTCTAAGTTGAACTTTCTCTAAGTTGGATGTAGTAATTATGGGAAGCCGTCAGCATCTTTGAAAATGTTTTGTAAAATGTTGATTCAAATCATCCATATTTTCTATTATCAAGGAGATCTCATGTTCATGATGTGGAATTTATGAAGAGTCTTAAAATACTTAGAATTTCTGCTTTTTAATATATTCATTTTAAGGCTACAAATGGCTCTCCATAATTTGTAAGTCCAACTTAGTGTTAAGTTCTACTTAGGATCTTTGTGAACCCCCCCCCCCCCCCCCTGGGTTGAGAGTGGCAAATGTAGATTAATGGCTCGCTAAATGACTTGCACTTCATAAACTATAACCATTGTCATGGTCCTATCTTGCTTCCATTATACAGGCCAGGCTCAATGTCTGCATCCACCCTATCAAGGGCACCAAGCTTGCCACCCCCGGTCTCCTTCGTCATGAGTGTGCCGGACAAAAATATAGCACAGTTTGTGAGTATTTTAGAGCAAGGCCAAGCTATTTTTGTCTCATAAGTTACCAACCACATCAGTACATGTGGGGGGCGTTTCACAAAACTTGTCATCAGTGACAAATGACAGTTTTTGTTATAAGCCACTGAAATCCTTGCTTCTGATTGGTTATCAGCAAATTTGTCACTGATTTTTGTCATTTGTCATTGAAAAAAGGCTTTATGAAACGGGTCCCTGATGGCTGTATGAGGCTGATGATAGCCCTGGAGCTTCAGTCAGACAAAACATCAAATAAAATGGTATTTTTATGTCAATTTAAGTTCACAAATCTATAATGCTGTGTTTTTTAATGGGACATACAAGTCAATACATGTACCTCTGACTGGCTTTATGATTCTTTGAAGAACTTATGTGGTAAATTGACCACCGCCACTTATCATTTTCTTTAGTGTGAAGTCAAACATATCTCATTCAACTTGATTTATCAGTAAGTCTATGATGGTGAGGTTCACACAGTCAAGTTTAATATTGTTGTACACTTGTGTGAATGCAACCATCCCTCATTTAACTCTATCAGACTGGACGTCCGTCATGGGGAGGTTCACACAGTCAAATTTACTATTCTTATCCACTTGTGTGAACTCAACCTTATTTTATTCAACTTGATTTATCAGGAAGCGCATGATGGTGAGGTTCACATCTTAAAAAGTTTAATATTGTTGTACACTTGTGTGAATGCAACCATCCCTCATTTAACTCTATCAGACTGGACGTCCTCTCGAGGAGGTTCACACGGTCAAAGTTTCTATTCTTATTCACCTGTGTGAACTCAACCATGTCTTATTCAACTTGATTTATCAGGAAGCGCATGATGGGGAGGTTCACACAGTCAAGTTCTGTCCTTCGGGGGCTTTCTTCGCCACTGGTGGTGCTGACAGAAAACTCAAGCTGTGGGAATTCCTGAACAGTAAGTCTGTAGTCTGGAAGACCTGCCCACACCAGGGGGGTGTTTCACAAAGATCCTAAGTTGAACTTATCTCTAAGTTGGACTTAACAATTATGGAAAGTCTTTAGCATCTTTGAAAATATTTTGTAAAAGTTATTTTTAAAGGCATAAAATGTTGATTCAAATCATTCTAATTTTCTATTATCAAGGAGATTTCATGTGGAATTAATGAAAAGTCTAAAATACTCGAGTTTTTGCTTTTGAATATATTGGCTACAAATGGCTCTCCATAATTTGTAAGTCCAACTTAGAGTTAAGTTCGACTTATCTTTGTGAAACACCCCCCCAGGAAGGGTGCTCATGCATATTCATGTTCATGCCAGACGGGCCAAGGCGTACACTCCACATGTACTGCCTTGGCGTTTCACTTTCGCACTGTCCCACGTTCAGAAGGCTATTCAGAGCTAAGAAGCATTACAGTTTATCTTGTATCAATAAAAAGATAAATTCTAAGATAATTTAACACCAAGTATCTTATGTGTAATAATGATTACTAATAGGCATTTCTATAGCGCCGTCTATCTAGAAATTCTATTCCGAGGCGCATGTATTATTTCCCGGCTTTAGCCTAGCTGCAATTATAGTGCTCCGGCATTTCAAGGAATTAATTCCTGCCAGGTACCCATTTACATCACCTGGGTTGAGTGTGGCAAATGTAGATCAATGTCTTGCCAAAGGACATTAGTGCTGCGGCGGGACTCGAACCGCGGACCTTGTGATCGACAGTCCGGCGACGTATCCACCTGTTAAATAATTTTGAAAGACATCGACTTGAGCCTTAAGCCTCATTTGCACATAACAGTGTTAGGCACCTCAAAAAACCAATGATACAATATACAAATTATTTCATGTGTGAATAATTGGGGATGAAACTAGAAGCTGCATACAACACAGCTCTAGGCATACTCACTCTTTTGTGTTTATTTTATTACGCTTATGTTAAAGCCCGTCTGCACCAGTTTGTCCAGGAGGGATTAGACCTCCCTTCAAGGTCACTGACAGGTGGTTATCTCATCAAATCAGCTCTCAATTAACAAAAGAAAAAGGGGATCATGGGGGACCAACGGGCACCGCTCAGGCATTTTTTGCTATATAGAGGGCGCAAGTAGTTACGTGTACTGCAGTCCAGCTTTAATTTATTTTACTGTGGCAATTTTTTATAACACTGTTTGTTGGTTCTGTTCACAGATTCTTGTCAAAATAGTGCTGTACTCTTCGGCAGCAACCTTGCGGTGACGTGTATCGACTTCGACGATCAGGAAAATCTCATTCTCGGGGCAGCCAACGACTGCACCATCAGGATATGGGGAACACATGATCACAGGTTACGGGTAATACCAACGTGATGGATTTAAAAAAAAAGATGGTTTTGTTCTCCCCAAATAAATTTGTTCCCACTCGCTTAAAGGCATCGTTTAACAATGTTAAATCTGAGATGCACGGCCCTACGTGTTATCAGTGTCTGTGATATGGTGTAATATTGAAGCCCTAAAAAAAATAGCGTTTCAAAATGATCAAGAAGTGCCTCAAAAAAGTAAAAATCTTTGAGTGACCGGTTTTACCATACATGTTTTCCCCAATAGACTGTTGTGTAATGAAAATCGTTAAGAAAACACAAAATTTGGTTTTGATTTTCAATCATAAATATCTTGATAATCAGACCGGCGATCGGCTTGTAAAAGTCATGGGGTTCCTGACTGACGTAAACTTGAAGGTTAATAATTATCATTGCAGCATGAGCTAAATCCAGGATTTTGTTTCAGAATCTGAGACAACTTTACCGGATCCCTTTAAAGAGCAAATGAACAATGCCAGTTTAAGTTCCTTCCATGGCATGAAACGGTTCATGTTCTTAAAGTAACCATTTTATTACAAAAGAATAGTTTTGTATTATTGAAAAGTTATAATTTCAATGATGAAAACCAAGCTCGTCACAAATTGTAGGTATTTATGCTCAAAGCTTACCAGCATACAGTTACAGGCCCTTGTGGTAACAAGAACAATAATTTTGATACATGGCATATGGCAAAAGTCATGTAATTTTATATCTATAATTTCACATCATGCCAGTGCATGATCTGTATATATGTTTGTACTTGTATGTGATGTTTTCTTTATTTTCTTTTACCTTATCAAGCAAACATTAACGGGTCATAGCAATAAAGTTTTAGCTGCAAAATTCCTGAGCGATCCCAACAAGTTTGTTTCCGGTAGCCACGACAGGACTCTCAAGATCTGGGATCTCAGGAGCAGAGCATGTAAGAACATTGGATGATTAGAACAATTTGTAGAGGATTAAAAAGGTATTCAGCTGTCCTGAAAATGTGGGAAAACCTGGAAAATAATTCCTTTTTTTTGGCCCAGGAAGAAATTAATCAGTCTCTTATGTTTCGTCTTGTGTCCTATTACATCACCACTAGATGATTGCTTAATTTAACTTAATTTTTTTTCTTCATTTATACAAAAAAAGACAATATTTGCAGGTGGTTCCATGTGCAATCACCTTATAATACAAGTGAAAGAGCAGGAACCAAGACTATCATTGATCATTTTATAATTTGTCATTAAAAAGAGATACAGTGGAAATGTTGATACATGTAAGTGGATCATAGTTTTGTTGAACTTAAATTTCAATGGGAAGCAAATAATAACAAAACATGAAAAACCCAATCTATTTGTCCTTTCTGAATGTCCAGGTACCCGAACAATGTTTGCAGGTTCCATGTGCAACGATCTTGTAACGAGTGATGGAGCAGGAACCAACATAATCAGTGGTCACGTGGACAAGAAGATCAGGTTCTGGGATGCAAGGTACTTATCTTTACGGTCTAACCCTTTGCCTAAAGGATCCGGGTAGATCCTGCTTTGAGTCTAATTGGACTGAGAGAATTCAGTATTTATTATTGCCTTTGTCTACTTAATATTTGTGGTCTCGATCAAAAGTTTTGGATATATATGTGTAAATTCATATTACAGTCGAACCTGTCTATAGCGACCGCCCAAGGGTCACACAAAAAGTGGCCTTTGTAGACAGGTTCCTTTAGTATATGACTCAATGAGAAACCATTTTCAAGGGAAACAACAAATGTGGCCTTTGTAGTCAGGTGGTCACTAAAGCAGGTTTTACTGTATTGTCAATGTTATTATAATGATTATCATTATCATCATTAGTAGTATTATGATCATCATTATCATCATCATCATTATCATTGGTATTGTTGTATTTTTTCTTTCAAAGATCAAATGCAAGAACGAAAGAGATCCTACTCAACGGCAAGGTGACCTCTCTTGACCTTTCACCTGATCGGCAATCCTTATTAGCGTGCACGAGAGATGACGCGCTGAAGATAGTGGATCTTCGCACCAATCAAGTTATCACATCTTGTAGGTTAGTAGATTTAACCAAAAATATGCTGCTATCTTTGCTGAAATTTGTTTGATTTGCATAAAAGAGATCAAGCTTTTATTCATATTTTACAGCCTAAAAATGATTGTTGTTGTTGTGTTTTTTTTTTTTTGTTTTTGTTTTTTTTTGGGGGGGGGGGGGAACGCTCTTGAATGTAAGGGGAGGAAGAATAAATTAAATGGCGAGAAGATTGCTGAAACTGTGAATTACCAGAAATTAAACTCATTGTTAAAAGCACTCTAATTTCTCCAGAGTAGCTGTAAAAAATGAGATGAATTTTGTTGACTGACCTTGACCTAGCTTGACCTAAGCCTTCCACACCATCTGGGAGATGAGTGATGGCTTCTGCTTCATGACCTCAAGCCAGATAATAATAATAACGTTTTATTTACCCAGGGTAGCCACTTCAATTATAAAACTGATCTTCCAGCGGGCCCTGCATAACATAATATGTTATTACTACCCTTCTCCAATCTAATATGCTGAGCGCCTAGCTAGAAGGCAGAAGGTCCCATTGTTATAAGTCTTTGGTATAACTTGGCCGGGGATCGAACCCACGACCTCCCGTTCATGAGGCGGGCGCTCTAACCACTGAGAGCCACCATGCCCGGTCTTCCACCTATCTTGTGATGTTCTGGTTGTTTCTGTGAGGGATCCTAGACAGTTGGTAGCACAATATTTGTGCTTTATATTGTGTCCAAACATGTGTATGCCAGATATTGTGATGTTCAATTCATGAGTTGCAAGGATGCCCTTTGCACAAGGAATATCACATCCTTACCATCATTACCCTTTAGCAACTGAAATTGAAGAAATCTGATTAAAAGTTTCACCACCCAAATACCAGAAATAAATTGAGCTGATACAGAGCACCTTGTGATGGGTTGAGGTGATTACAACATCTAACTTTGACTCGACCGACCTGACCTCATCTGACCTGACCTCATCTGACCTGACCTCGTCCGACCTGACCTCATCCGACCTGACCTCGTACATGCCGTGAGTGGCAAAGTCTGGCCAAGAATGTGATGATTAATGTTTTTGGATTAGACGGACTTAATTTTTCTTCCTCATAAAGCCCCAGTCCCATATAAAGCCGGACCAGCACGGACGAGCACGGACCACTCCGGACCATCCCGGACCATGGTCTGGGGTGATCCGGGATGGTCCGGGATGTTTTGTTCAAAAAAAGTGTGATGCTTTTAAGCTACAGTCCCATATACGTCCCGGACCGTCCCGGACCATCCCGGACCACATCCGGGGTGATCCGGGATTCGGTCCGTGTTGACACCGTGTTGGCACCGGGGTGGTCCTGGATGGTCCTGGATGGTCCTGGGCGGTCCTGGATGGTCCTGGGCGGTCAATAACTCACTCCCGGACTGCCACGGATCAACACGGACCGCCCCGGCGCCACTACGGATGACCCCGGACCCAGCACGGTGGCTACACGGATCACCCCGGATCAAACTATTGTCCCGGACCGTCCCGGACCACCCCGGCAGTTTTTGACCGTCAAAAACATCCGGGGTCGACTCCCGGACCGCCCAGGACCATCCAGGACCATCCAGGACCATCCAGGACCATCCAGGACCACCCCGGTGCCAACACGGTGTCAACACGGACCGAATCCCGGATCACCCCGGATGGGGTCCGGGATGGTCCGGGACGGTCCGGGACGTATATGGGACTGTAGCTTAAAAAGAAATATGTTCCCCCAATATTCAGATTATTCCTTTGCAATGTATTTTCTACTTAATTGACTAGTGAAACAACTCTTTAAAAGTTCATGTTTTCCTCTTTAAAGCCCGTTTTCACTAGTTTGGCCAGGGGAGATAAGACCTCCTGTAAGGTCACTGACAGGTGGTTATCTCATCAAATCAGCTCTCAATTGAAATAAGAAAAAGGGGACCATGGGGGACCAACGATCACTGATTAGGCATTGTTTGCTATATAGAGGGCACAAGTAGCTATAAGTGGTGCAGTGGGGCTTTAAAAGGATTCTTGGCATTCGGTGTTTCCTTCTCTCTGCTGCTTTGGCGCAGCTGAGAAGTGGACTTCATGTCATAATAGTCTGTAAACCACTGAGTTATTGTCAATCCTTGCATCACACAGTGCAGAAGGATTCAAAGTGGCATGCGACTACACCAGAGCGGCCTTCAGCCCCGACGGTGAATACGTGACAGCAGGCTCACAAGACGGCTCAATATTCTACTGGAAGGCAAAGAACGGAGAAATGGAGAAGCAGATCAAGGACCACAAGTGAGTATTTCATTCTCAAATTGGCAACTCCGGTCATGTGACTGTGAGGTCATGCATTTAATCCTCTGCTTTTGTTTGTACAATAACATTCAGAATCATTGTTGTTCTTCACTGTCCTATGGAGCTAATAACTGTGTGGGGAAGCAACAACTTGCTTGCTTGCATTTCAGAAATAATGATAATCTCTAAATATTACCTTCTGTTTGTTGTAAAAAAAGAATCATCTCTAAATAAGTAGTGCCTTCATGCTGTTTTTCTATGTGAAAGGCATGTTCTGATGTTAATGTTAAAGGAAGCAGTCAAAGAATAAATGAGAAAAAACAGAGTCGAAACATACTTGAGTAAAGAGATCCTATGAATGCACCATTTTGAAATGATTTTGCCTTTTTAATACAGCAAAAAATACAATATTCAAGGAAGATATCTCATCCATGCTAGTAAAGTATATGTGCCCATATACATGTACTGTATATACATGCAGGGGGGGGGGGGGGTGTTTCATAAAGAGTTTGTAAAGTTATGCATGACTTTACAAACAACTTGTATATGAAGTGCCAGATAGGATGCCCAAAGTTTGCTCTGATATTTCCAATAACCTCAATTAAATTATGGCAAAAAATATACTTTGCATTAAAAATGGTTGTTATAATAAGAATGTTATATCTATATGTGCACAGTTCAACCTAATAATTAATAGTAAATAATGATTGAGCATCCTATTTGGCTTTTCATGTACAAGTCGTTCGTAAAGTCATGCTTAATTTTACGAACAGCTTTATGAAACACCCCCCAGGACAGTATAATTTTGATGTAAAAAAACCCTCAATTTGACTATTTTCATGAGTTTTTTCTTTTTTCACCATGACAGGGGACCAGTGATATGTGTGTCATGGCATCCATCCTGCAGACAACTCATCAGCTGTGATAGGGCCAAGAATGTCATACTTTGGGCGGACTTTTGATAGGACCAAGACCAGGTCCTGGATCTGAGACAGGTCCAAGGCTGTCATACTTTCAGTTATAGCAATTTGCCATCGTTTACGAAAATGATATTACACAAAGCTGAGACAGGTCTAAGACTGTCATACTCTGGGCCTACTTTTGATTGGAGCAAGTCCAGGTCCTGGATCTGTGCCAAGTCCACTCACCAGGATAAAGACATTCTCCTGACCAAGCAACTACCATTCAAAACTGATTATTAAAAAATATGAAAAGCTGCAACAGGTCCAAGAAAATCGTATTCTAGGCCAACTTCTGACAGGAATTAGACCAGGTCCTGGATCGGTGCGATTTCATCCCTGATGGGTTAAACTCATATTTTAAAAGCCCTTCTACTTAGGATTCATGTAGCTGCTATGGAATGGTGCAACAAAAAAAACATCGAAGGCCGTCGTTTGGTATTTGCAAATGATGAAGCAAAATGATGTATGTACGAATTGATTATTTATCTAACATGGACTCTATGTGAAGAGAGACGAGTGCTTGGAAAGCTTTCAGTATTTATGTGCAAATAATAGAGAAAACAGTTACTGTCAGAATTAGTAATTTATATAGAAAATAGGACTTCATTGCTTCATTCATAATTATTATTTATTTAGGAAAATTTAGATCTCATTGCTTGAGGTAATTTGCAAGGATGCATTCGTTTGATGCATAATGTCAGAATGAGTTGAGTAGTGACCGACTTTATTGCATGAAATTATTGCAAGGGAGAACTTTAAATGTTCCAGAGCATGTGATCATGGCCTAAAAGTGTAAAGACACTAGGCATACAAGACATGTTATTTAAAGGCTACTTTAATGCTTACCGGTATTCTACTTTTAAAAATAAAGTTGTAGAGGCAAGATTCCCAACACTTCCCCCGAGGACCAGCCGGAGCGCACCAGACGCTCTACAGAGCCGCAGACCCTCTCTCCAGTCAAACTGATTCCAGGGATCTTGCTTCTTAACAAGAAAAGACAACTCTTCCCGGGGCCCCAGCCAGCGTCTCGTTCGCTTCACAGCATTCGGCCGGCTCCGCCTTTGGGGGTCGTGAATATTGATCCGATTCCCTTTCGCCCAAGGGGCGTGACCCTATTCCCGAAAGATCCAGGCCGACGCTTCTGCTCAGAGCGGAAGTACCCTAGGGCTTAGGATTGTGCTGGTGGATAGGAAATAATTCTCATCAACTTGACACCATTACGTTTTTGGTCCATTTTTTATCATCGCAGTACTATCAATTTTGGACGATTTGATTTTGTACAAGTTTCTTATATTTTTCAACCGTGTTTGTAGTTTTATAGTTTCAATATTTTTTTTTATGTGGAGTCCACAAAATTTCTTATTTCAAGATCACTGTTATTGTGCATTTTAGAAGAGGACTTTCGAATGTTTTATGACTCTTAATAAGATTGTATTGTCCACCATTTGCATTGTTTATGTATACGCAAATGGAATGTAAGGAAAACAAATGTAGAATGTTAAATTGGAAGATAGTGCTGCAGAATTTCCTTGTGCATGTTTTTCTTTATAGAAGATATTTTGGAATAATTTCTATTTCATGAGAATTTGGCTTAATGTAATTTCTAATAGTATTTTCAAACTATTCTGTGTCAAATTGACGCAAAAATTTAAAACTTTTATTTGAGAGTTTTAAGTGAAAAGTTTTTAGATTTAATTTGCATTATTTCATTGGGTTGAGTATCTTTCATTGAGCCACATTACCCTTGCAACTATTATATCTGTTTCTATATAAAAAGATAGCAATTTTTCATATAAATGTAGATATATATTCAACCAGAGAAAATTCTTTGTCAGGTATTTCCACATACACTTAACAACTAAATTATTCATACCCTTATTCAGTTTTGTAACAAAAAAATGTTTGTGAAAATTTGATTTTTCCCAATGTATGTTTCTTGAGAATGTGACGTAGTGAAGCTTACATCTAAAAGTATTCAACAAAGGCCCTCATTCGACCTATCCACCTTTCATAACCATTTTTTCTCTTTTTTTTCAAGGGTATGAATAATGTTTTTGTTAACTTTATGTCACTTACAATGTATCAACTTAGATAGATTCAGCAAGCAATTTTGCACAGAAAAGAGCTAGGAACTACTGTTGGATTTTCAGTATGTATTGTACTTATCTTTACAAGACAGACCATTTGCACCAATGTAGCTGCTAGAATGCCAGAAAATACATTTTTTGATTAAAGGTCCTCTTTGCCATTATGATCACAAAGTAACATTCTTTTCTATTGGCAAGGCAAGTGCCAGTATTGTTTTACTGTTGTAAGCCAAAAATATTCATTTCCGTAACAGTTTTTTTTTGCTGTACATCGGATTATTCAATTGATGTGTGCAGATATTTGCGTTAATTTATGTTTAGGTAGACATTTCTTAGAAATAATCACTTGGTCACATTTTGTATCATGCAACATATATGTACATTGTAAATAATGCACAGAGCATGTCAGCTATATTATTGCATCGATGTATAGTTTTGATTTGTATATACTTCCGCCAAGATGTATGAATATATACTTTCATAATATTCAAACAATTTTTGTACGAGGTTCTGGCAATCATGAAGTACAAATGCAACATTTTCTTGGATGATCTAAATGTCTTTTGAAGAAGTCGAGTTTGAAATTAGCACGATACTAATAGTCACCCATCGCAACCAATTTTTCTATTAAAGTCCATGCGAGTTTCCTTGTGCATTTTGGAATGTACTTCTTTGATAAAGACATATGGTTAAATGTCTTAGACACCCTTATGTGCAGTATTTACTTATCTATATAAAGAGTGGATCAATAAGCCTAATGTGCTATCATTAAGATGAGCGGCAAGTTTAGTTATCTCCTACTTATGTAGCTTTTTTCTCATTCAACTTAATTAAGTGTCAAGGAATCAAGGAATAAACTTCTCATAAAGATGTAACAACATTTTAATTTATTACATTTTTTGTATTTTTATTTTAAAAAAGAAGTGAATTATCATAATAAAATGATAAGCTTAGTTTATTCATATATTTTGTTGGAAGAACTAGTCATTTGTTTGGAATAAGCAGTTTATTCATTGTGCTCCACAGAAAAGTGGAGTACTTTTAGAGGCTGCCGTCGTTTTAGTCAAAACTGTTTATCTGACGTTAAGAGGAAGAGTTAGTACGGTTCAGGGGCCAGTGCCCTAAGTGGGGTTCCAAATTGGCAATTGTCGTCTTATACAAAAATGCATAATGATTATACATCAAAATGACACATTTTTCTGTGCTTGTCGACTGTGTAATGTTGGTCCAAACATTTTTGGCCTCATTTTCCTAGAAATAGAAATGTGAAGATAAACAGTCAAGGGGAGAAATTTCTTTTTCTGATAGATATTCATAACTGATTTATTGAATTATTGCTGACAAAAGGTCACATACTTATTTTGCCCCCCCCCCCCCCCCGACCCTCCAACAATACTCTATTCCATGTGCTTCATACATGTATGTACTTTATTATTGTACATTTGGGATGGATTGGAGTTACATACAATCCATAATTTGCTAATAAACTTCATTGAAATCTGTTCATTTTGTCTCCAATAATTTAATTTTGTGTTGAATTGTGTATTAAAGGCAGGAACTTGCAAGAATTTTGGAGTGTTTAAACAGAGAGGGGGATACTTGTAAAATCAAGTTAGTATGCGCAACCATCTAATCATTGCAGTGTGATTTTTGCGCATGAATGAAGAACTCTTTCGACAGAGCGAATGTCATTCACCAACATTCCCCCCTTTGAGTAAGAAAAATTAGGAAATAATAGGGCAAAATAGGGAAGAATAGAGAAAAATGGGAAAAAATTGGGAAACTGATTTAAATCAGGTTTTTATCAGACCTGTCTCCTCTAGAGTAATGGGTAGTTGAAGAGAAAGACTTTTACTGGTAAATCTTAAGCAACAAAATCCTGTTTTGTAATTCCCGTGCCAAACTTAAGAATCAAGTCAAGATGATGAAGAAGAAGGGGGAAGAAAACTAGACCCATGATCATGTCCAAAATACCCATACATCAGCAACAACAACAACAAGAATAGACTCAGACCACACATATTTTAACAATCATCACTGTTGGGCATATCCCATTTACTGACTTGGTTAATACAATACAAAATACATGTATACGAATACATTTATGAAAATCAGTTGCCTTTCCAAATCACCATGGTATTTCAAAAATATAAATATTTGATGAAACAAATTCATGATTAGCTCAATATATCGTGGTCTCTGCACAATTCTAATATAAAATATATAAATCGAGTGATATAATATAACACTATCATTTACACACTCATAGACAATGTAAAGAAATTACTGGTAAGTAATGTAATTGTTACTTTTGGAAAGACAATATATATATATATATATATATATATATCGAGTACTGATCAAAATGCCACAGCAATGATAATCCAATATTGTATTACATTTGAAGAATTTTTTTTTTTTTTTTAAAGTACCTTTCGCCTGAATTCACAAATCAGGAAAGCTTACTCGAAATAATGTGAATAGGTATACCTGAAAGACATTATTTCATATTTCCTTCAATTATATAGAAATCTAACATTATTTAAACACAAATTTAAATCAAATGTGTCCTTTCTTTTCATCTTTGATCTAATCTACATGTAAGCTCTAGTTAGTAGAGCTACTACCATAATGTAATATCTGGGGGGGGGGGGGGGTGCTGTATAAAGCTGTACGTAAAGTTACGTATGACTTTACAAATGATTCGAATATGAAGAGCTTAATGGGATGCCCAAAGTTTTTCCTTACATTTTAACAAAGTGTGACTGTATTTCCCATAATCTCACTTAAATTGTAGCCAAAAATACACTTTGCATTAAAATGTTTTGTTAATAATGATATTTCAACTTTAGCTTATGGACTGAATTAAAAGGATTTGAGAATCCCATTTAGCTCTTCATATTCAAGTCATTCGTAAATTTATGCGTAATTTTACGCACAGCTTAATGAAACACCCCAAGGTATCTTAGATTTGGTTGTTAACATTTGCATAGCTCATAATACTTTTTTCTAAGCGCTTTCCATTGTAATGAATATAAGTTAAGTCATTGTATTCAAGTGCTAATTTGCACAGGATAGTGCACACTCTCCACTCCCTGGGGAGTATTCATATGTGGCAAAATAGCTTTGTACATGTACATACCCTGAGAATGATGCAATAATAACGGTACTTTAAAGGCACATTGGTATAACAGTATTCTGTATACATTACAACATGCAAACCCTGATTGAACATCAACATAACACCAAGAACAAAAGGCAAAATACTTACTGCACTTGATTAATAGTGTATGAATAAACAAGAATGTAAATATTTAATTCATATTTAATTTGTAAAAAAAGAATACATTTCATAATTACTCTCTACTTCATTTCGGTAAGTACAATTGATCTGAATAAAAGTGCTCCAAAATTAGTTCATTCACTACAAACAATATTCCCACATTGTAAATACTTTTGCAAATATATTCTTTACACCCTGACACATTCCACTAGAAGAAATAAACAATCTTTAGAAGGCACATACACACAATTGAAAAAAGAAAGACAAAAAGTTTGGTCATATCAGTGCATCAGTTAATGCTTCTTCAGATCACTAAATATCTGGTTCTCTACTTCCTATCTCATGGATGGTTCATGTTGATGGATCACTACATACTGCAATATTAGTCCTTGATAAGAAAAAATGCATTCAACAGGTATAAAATTTAGTACTTGTATTTTTTGTATTCCTGACCTGAATGGTAGAAAGTGTGAGGGCAATATTGAGTCAAGTGAACAAGTAAGTCATGACGCAGAAGTCCAGTGCTACACCGATGCTCCAAGTATGCTTTGGCGACATTGAACCAGGGGGCGTTTCACAAAACTTGTCATCAGTGACAAATGACAGTTTTTAGCCATTGTCACCAGAAAATGTCTTGTAATGGTTTTCTGACATACGCTCCGGCAACAACAGCTATAGCTAGGCTTTACGTCATCAAATATTTTGGGTTAGGGTTAGGATTGCATTTGGGCTTCAGATCGGGTTTAGGTCCAAGTTTAATGGTAATGAGGCTAGAATTAGGGTCAAAGTTGGTGTTAGGGTTTAGGGTTAGGGTCTCGGGTTAGGTTTAGCATTAGGTCCAGGGTTGAAGTTATGACTCCAGTTAGTTTAGGATATTGACAGTGGGCCATGACTGCCGATGTCTGTAACAGGGGTGTTTCATTTTGTTGTACTGAGCGAGGCGAGAAGATTCGCCGGCAATTGGCTCAAAGATGATGTTGATGATTGACAATGGAGCAATTGTTACCAGATGAGTTGTAACAGTTCTCCAGCAACTACTGCCCCAAGTTTTATGGCATCAAAAATATAACGGTTAGGGTTAGAATTGCATTTGGGTTTTAGGTCAAGCTTTGGGTAGTGAAGTTGGTTTTACGGTCAGGGTTGGTTTTAAGGTCAGGGTTAGGGTTAGGGTTAGGGATAGGGTTAGAGTTAGAGTTCAGGTTAGGTTTAAGGTTAGGGTTACTTATACTGACTGGCCCCGGGTTGGAATTGAAAATTAGATTTGCATAGGATATTGACTAGACAGGATTGTCATCGAACAGTCTTGTACTGCTGCACTGATCAGCTTTTATACCATGCCATACCGCGCTTCAAAGCGCGTTCCCAGGTCTGGAACTCCTGCTCTTCTGTCGTGATGGACTTGGGCTCAAAGACAGCATCCAGTTTTCTCAGGCCCCGGAGTTCCTCTTTGTTCTTCCAGATTCCTGTATAACATTGCAGAGAAAGAATGATATCTTTTTTGTAAAAACGCATTAGTATACAGATGATGCACTGTTGCAAGTGTGTCAGGGCAGGGCCAGTGCACGAAGTTTAGTCAGTGCCCATAGTGATAATGCACGCGCTAGCATGTCTTTATTTTAAAACGTTCAATATCATGAACCCTTTCAATGCCAAAGGAACTGTATAGTTTATAGATCGTACCTGTAGCTAGACCGGCCAGGAAGGCAGCCCCGAGGCACGACATGTCCAGGTTGGTGGGGCGCTCAATAGGTTGCCCTAGAAGATTGGCCATGGACTGTAAGATGAACTCATTCTGACTGACTCCACCATCAACTCTGTGGAGACAATAGTACTCAATGTAATGATAATAACAAAAATTACTTGAACAATCTTTGTACACCACCTATGATACATACATATAATATATATATATATATATATATCTCAGACAAGTACAAAACTAGTCTGACATGATTGTTGATTTGAGCTGCACTGCTATATTTTACTACATATTTAAAATGGCTGACATGCAGTCCATAAAGCAATATCAACCAATCACAAGTTTGTACATGAAGTGAGTAACCTATAGAAGGCCTAAGAAAAGAATGAGTGCCATGTGTCTATAGTGAGCTGGGTTCAATAGCCAAGAGATATAAAGAGAGAGAGAGTGTGTGTGTGTGTGTGGTGCTATGGCAGGTAATGTTAAATGAGGATGAATGAATAGGGACAGAACAATAGAAGTCAAGAGCTTAAAGATGAAGTTGAGTTCTGGTCATGCGATTGCATTGTGGAAGAAACGGTGTGGAACCGACCAGAAAAGGTTGATCATCTAGCATATAAGAATGTGTGTGTATTGCAAGGTTCTGGAATCATCAAAATGATAAGAAATTTGGCCAAGTCTTGGTAAAGTTACAAACACTTGCACAGAAAGATGTATGTGGGACTACACGAACACGTGGCGTAAAAAGCCGGCCCCCGATTTTTACGATGTTACATGCATATTTAGAATATGAAGGCATTTGAAGAGCCATGCTTTTCAGGGAACATGTCTTAACTGATGTTCTTCTACACATGCATAATAAGAATGAGTAATGCTCACAAATTATTTGTCACCTCTTCCCAGAACTCAACCTTCTCTTTAATAACAGACATCAGACAATGAATGTAGGTCAGGAGTGTCCTGAAGCATAACAGAGTGGAAAGCTATATATGTAAAATGAACAAGTAACCATTTGGATCAGTAAAATTAAAACCTTACAATAGTATGAACATATATTTCTTTGATTTTAAAATGTTTTCATGACTGAACTGACCTGATGACCTGGTTCAGCTTGACCCTACTCTCCTTCATTTCAACATCATACAGCTGCTTTACTCTGCAAACAAGAAAGGAAAAGAAAAAGAGTCAATCATGGTGGAAGCTATGTTAGAATCGGCTCAGAAATCCCTGTGATCTGATTGGTTACGAGCCAGTGAGCACAATTGAATTAATTCTACTGACTGCATAAATTATGCACAAATAAGTTGAGATATCAGCAATCGATATTGAAATTGAAACGATAGCTTTTCAACAGGGCAACTACCGGTACCTAACAGCTGCAATATTTGACAGTATTAAGACTGAAAATTAGAAGAACAAGCTAATAATACAGAGAGGTGATCTGCGCATCATTTGTCTACGAGACAACCTCACGGGATACAATTCTCAAATTCCCTGATTTTTTTGCCTGGGTTGAGAGAATTTCCTCAAATTCCCAGAATTTACAAGGTAGGAAAAGAAGTGTTCCGTAAGAGAACGAAAAATATTAACTGCCACAACAATAGTCCTGTTCATACTCACTTATCTGTTTGTTGCAAAACACAGAAAGTAAAAGCACATTATGATAATGTCATTAAATTTGCTCAGCCAGGCGGTTTCCTGTGGCATGTATGAACAAGGCTGACCAAACAGACAAGGAACCAAATGATTTCTACCAACCTGTATGTTATTGATTCCAGCAGTGATCTTGTGACGTGCGCTGGAGTCGTCCTGGGTGTCAACCCAATGAGACAGGCACACGCACAGTTATCATTGATTGGGGCCTGCAACAAAACGGATCAAACATGTTTATAGTGTAGATGTGTGGCAGGTTCAAGGGGGTCCCATGGGACCCATTTAAAAACCCAGGTCGGTTAGTTGTCGTTTGAAGCTTAGGAGTGTGGGAGCGTCAATGGCAGTTTGTAGCAGCTTATTCCATTTGCTTACAACTCTCTGGCTATAGAAATGTTTCCTAATGTTAAGGCGGCTTCTTGTTTTGGCTAGCTTCATGGAATGGCCTCTTGTTCTATCATAGTTAGCAAACTGAAAATAACTCTCGGGTTTGGATTTGCATCATTATCCAGTAGGTTTGCAGTATAGGTCTCCTCTCTCTCTTCTTTTCTCCAAAGAAGTTAGTTTCAGTTTTGCTAATCTCTCTTCATATGGTAGCTGTTGAATACTTGGAATGAGTTTTGTGGCTCTTGCTTGAACTTTATAATATTAAAAAAACTAGATGGAATTTTGACTGCGCGCAGTCGAAAATGATGCCTCCGCCATAGAGCAATTTAAACAAGTTTGGAGTTTAAATCTCCAGTGGTTCTTGAGATATCATGATAACAATCTCAATGTATGGAATTTCATAAGTTGACCTCTGTGACCCTTGACCTTTGACCTACATGGTCCAAAATCTAATCAGATTGTCTACCTATGGTGATACACACTATCATTAAGTTTGAAGTTTAAATCTCCAGTGGTTCTTGAGATATTATGATATGGTGATACATACTATCATTAAGTTTGAAGTGAAAATTCTCCAGTGGTTCTTGAGATATCGCGATAACAATCTCAATGTATGGAATTTCATAAGTTGACCTCTGTGACCCTTGACCTTTGACCTACGTGCTCCAAAATCTAATCAGATTGTCTTCCTATGGTGATACACACTATCATTAAGTTTGAAGTTTAAATCTCCAGTGGTTCTTGAGATATTATGATAACAATCTCAATGTATGGAATTTCATAAGTTGACCTCTGTGACCCTTGACCTTTGACCTACGTGCTCCAAAATCTAATCAGATCGTCTTCCTATGGTGATACATACTATCCTTAAGTTTGAAGTTTTTACATCTCCAGTGGTTCTTGAGATATCATGATAACAATCTCAATGTATGGAATTTCATAAGTTGACCTCTATGACCCTTGACCTTTGACCTGCGTGCTCCAAAATGTAATCAGATTGTTTTCCTATAGTGATACACACTAACACTAAGTTTGAAGTTTAAATCTCAAATGGTTCTTGAGATATCGCGCTAACAAACTCAATACAAGGAATTTCATAACTTGACCTCTGTTACCTGTGACCTTTGACCTACGTACTCCAAAATCTAATCAGATCGTCTTCCTATGGTGATAAATACTATTCCCGAGTCTTAAGTTTAAATCTTAAATGGTTCTTGAGATATTGTGATAACGGTCAAACGGGACGGACGTACAGACGTACGGACGGACAACCCGAAAACATGATGCCTCAGGCACCACCTTCGGTGGCGGAGGCATAAAAATATAATATTTTCCTCAAAAATACTGAACCACCCTGGCCCTTACCATTTCGGCCCGAAAGTTGTGATAATTCAAATTTTTACAATATTTGCCCCTACACCCCTTTCAAAGGGATATGGGGGTCAGGATCCATTTAATTGCATGTAGGTACATTCATTGTGGGGAAACTAGCCTATTCAAAAAATATAATTTTTTCCTCCAAAATCCTGAACCACCCCGGCCCTTACAATTTCGGCCCGAAAGTTGTGATAATTGAAATTTTTACAATATTTGCCACTACGCCCCTTTCAAAGGGATATGGGGGTCAGGATCCATCTAATGGCATGTATGTACATTCATTGTGGGGAAACAAGCCTATTCAAAAAATATAATTTTTTCCTTCAAAATGCTGAACCACCCCGGCCCTTACAATTTCGCCCCGAAAGTTGTGATAATTGAAATTTTTACAATATTTGCCACTACGCCCCTTTCAAAGGGATATGGGGGTCAGGATCCATCTAATGGCATGTATGTACATTCATTGTGGGGAAACTAGCCTATTCAAAAAATATAATTTTTTCCTCCAAAATCCAGAACCACCCCGGCCCTTACAATTTCGGCCCGAAAGTTGTGATAATTGAAATTTTTACAATATTTGCCACTACGCCCCTTTCAAAGGGATATGGGGGTCAGAATCCATTTAATTGCATGTAGGTACATTCATTGTGGGGAAACTAGCCTACAAAAAAAAAAAAAAATTTTCCTCCAAAATCCTGAACCACCCCGGCCCTTACCATTTCGGCCTGATATTGGTGTTTATTCAAATTATCACAATATTTGCCCCTACGCCCCTTTCAAAGGGATATGGGGGTCAGGATCCATCTAATGGCATGTATGTACATTATTGTGGGGAAACTAGCCCATTAAAAAAAAAAAATATTTTCCTCCAAAATCCTGAACCACCCCGGCCCTTACCATTTCGGCCTGAAATTGGTGTTTATTAAAATTATCACAATATTTGCCCCTTCGCCCCTTTCAAAGGGATATGGGGGTCAAGATCCATCTAATGGCATGTATGTACATTCATTGTGGGGAAACTAGCCTATTCAAAAAAATTAATATTTTCCTCCAAAATGCTGAACCACCCCGGCCCTTACAATTTCTGCCCGAAAGTTGTGATAATTCAAATTTTTACAATATTTGCCACTACGCACCTTTCAAAGGGATATGGGGGTCAGAATCCATTTAATTGCATGTAAGTACATTCATTGTGGGGAAACTAGCCTATTCAAAAAATATAATTTTTTCCTCCAAAATCCTGAACCACCCCGGCCCTTACAATTTCGGCCCGAAAGTTGTGATAATTCAAATTTTTACAATATTTGCCCCTACACCCCTTTCAAAGGGATATGGGGGTCAGGATCCATCTAATGGCATGTATGTACCTTATTGTGGGGAAACAAGCCTATTCAAAAAATATAATTTTTTCCTTAAAAATGCTGAACCACCCCGGCCCTTACAATTTCGGCCCGAAAGTTGTGATAATTCAAATTTTTACAATATTAGCCACTACGCCCCTTTCAAAGGGATATGGGGGTCAGAATCCATTTAATTGCATGTAGGTACATTCATTGTGGGGAAACTAGCTTATTCAAAAAAATTAATATTTTCCTCCAAAATGCTGAACCACCCCGGCCCTTACAATTTCGGCCCGAAAGTTGTGATAATTCAAATTTTTACAATATTTGCCACTACGCCCCTTTCAAAGGGATATGGGGGTCAGAATCCATTTAATTGCATGTAGGTACATTCATTGTGGGGAAACTAGCCTATTCAAAAAATATAATTTTTTCCTCCAAAATCCTGAACCACCCCGGCCCTTACAATTTCGGCCCGAAAGTTGTGATAATTGAAATTTTTACAATATTTGCCCCTACACCCCTTTCAAAGGGATATGGGGGTCAGGATCCATCTAATGGCATGTATGTACATTATTGTGGGGAAACTAGCACATTAAAAAAAAAAAATATTTTCCTCCAAAATCCTGAACCACCCCGGCCCTTACAATTTCGGCCCGAAAGTTGTGATAATTGAAATTTTTACAATATTTGCCCCTACACCCCTTTCAAAGGGATATGGGGGTCAGGATCCATCTAATGGCATGTATGTACATTATTGTGGGAAAACTAGCCCATTAAAAAAAAATATATATTTTCCTCCAAAATCCTGAACCACCCCGGCCCTTACCATTTCGGCCCGAAAGTTGTGATAATTCAAATTTTTACAATATTTGCCCCTACACCCCTTTCAAAGGGATATGGGGGTCAGGATCCATCTAATGGCATGTATGTACCTTATTGTGGGGAAACAAGCCTATTCAAAAAATATAATTTTTTCCTTAAAAATGCTGAACCACCCCGGCCCTTACAATTTCGGCCCGAAAGTTGTGATAATTCAAATTTTTACAATATTAGCCACTACGCCCCTTTCAAAGGGATATGGGGGTCAGAATCCATTTAATTGCATGTAGGTACATTCATTGTGGGGAAACTAGCTTATTCAAAAAAATTAATATTTTCCTCCAAAATGCTGAACCACCCCGGCCCTTACAATTTCGGCCCGAAAGTTGTGATAATTCAAATTTTTACAATATTTGCCACTACGCCCCTTTCAAAGGGATATGGGGGTCAGAATCCATTTAATTGCATGTAGGTACATTCATTGTGGGGAAACTAGCCTATTCAAAAAATATAATTTTTTCCTCCAAAATCCTGAACCACCCCGGCCCTTACAATTTCGGCCCGAAAGTTGTGATAATTGAAATTTTTACAATATTTGCCCCTACACCCCTTTCAAAGGGATATGGGGGTCAGGATCCATTTAACTGCATGTAGGTACATTCATTGTGGGGAAACTAGCCTATTCAAAAAATATAATTTTTTCCTCCAAAATCCTGAACCACCCCGGCCCTTACAATTTCGGCCGAAAGTTGTGATAATTCAAATTTTTACAATATTTGCCCCTACACCCCTTTCAAAGGGATATGGGGGTCAGGATCCATTTAACTGCATGTAGGTACATTCATTGTGGGGAAACTAGCCTATTCAAAAAATATAATTTTTTCCTCCAAAATCCTGAACCACCCCGGCCCTTACAATTTCGGCCCGAAAGTTGTGATAATTCAAATTTTTACAATATTAGCCACTACGCCCCTTTCAAAGGGATATGGGGGTCAGGATCCATCTAATGGCATGTATGTACATTATTGTGGGGAAACTAGCCTATTAAAAAAAAAAATATTTTCCATCAAAATCCTGAACCACCCCGGCCCTTACCATTTCGGCCTGAAATTGGTGTTTATTAAAATTATCACTATATCTGCCCCTACGCCCCTTTCAAAGGGATATGGGGGTCAGGATCCATCTAATGGCATGTATGTACATTTATTGTGGGGAAACTAGCCTAATCAAAAAATATAATTTTTTCCTTCAAAATGCTGAACCACCCCGGCCCTTACCATTTTGGCCTGAAATTGGTGTTTATTAAAATTATCACAATATTTGCCCCTACGCCCCTTTCAAAGGGATATGGGGGTCAGAATTCCTTTAATTGCATATAGGTACATTCATTGTGGGGAAACTAGACTATTAAAAAAAATTAATATTTTCCTCCAAAATGCTGAACCACCCCGGCCCTTACAATTTCGGCCCGAATGTTGTGATGATTCAAATTTTTACAATATTTGCCCCTATGCCACTTTCAAAGGGATATGGGGGTCAGGATCCATCTAATGGCATGTATGTACATTTATTGTGGGGAAACTAGCCTAATCAAAAAATATAATTTTTTCCTTCAAAATGCTGAACCACCCCGGCCCTTACAATTTCGGCCCGAAAGTTGTGATGATTCAAATTTTTACAATATTTGCCCCTACGCCACTTTCAAAGGGATATGGGGGTCAGAATTCATTTAATTGCATGTAGGTACATTCATTGTGGGGAAACTAACCTATTAAAAAAAAATTATATTTTCCTCCAAAATGCTGAACCACCCCGGCCCTTACAATTTGGGCACGAAAGTTGTGATAATTCAAATTTTTACAATATTTGCCCCTACTCCCCTTTCAAAGGGATATGGGGGTCAGGATCCATCTAATAGCATGTATGTACATCCATTGTGGGGAAACTAGCCTATTCAAAAAAAAATAATATTTTCCTCAAAAATGCTGAACCACCCCGGCCCTTACAATTTCGGCCCGAAAGTTGTGATAATTCAAATTTTTACAATATTTGCCACTACGCCCCTTTCAAAGGGATATGGGGGTCAGAATCCATTTAATTGCATGTAGGTACATTCATTGTGGGGAAACTAGCCTATTAAAAAAAATTAATATTTTCCTCCAAAATGCTGAACCACCCCGGCCCTTACAATTGCGGCCCGAAAGTTGTGATAATTCAAATTTTTACAATATTTGCCACTACGCCCCTTTCAAAGGGATATGGGGGTCAGAATCCATTTAATTGCATGTAGGTACATTCATTGTGGGGAAACTAGCCTATTCAAAAAAATTAATATTTTCCTCCAAAATGCTGAACCATCCCGGCCCTTACAATTTCGGCCCGAAAGTTGTGATAATTCAAATTTTTACAATATTTGCTACTACGCCCCTTTCAAAGGGATATGGGGGTCAGAATCCATTTAATTGCATGTAGGTACATTCATTGTGGGGAAACTAGCCTATTAAAAAAATATATATTTTCCTCCAAAATCCTGAACCACCCCGGCCCTTACCATTTCGGCCTGAAATTGGTGTTTATTAAAATTATCACTATATCTGCCCCTACGCCCCTTTCAAAGGGATATGGGGGTCAGGATCCATCTAATGGCATGTATGTACATTTATTGTGGGGAAACTAGCCTAATCAAAAAATATAATTTTTTCCTTCAAAATGCTGAACCACCCCAGCCCTTACAATTTCGGCCTGAAATTGGTGTTTATTCAAATTATCACAATATTTGCCCCTACGCCCCTTTCAAAGGGATATGGGGGTCAGAATTCATTTAATTGCATATAGGTACATTCATTGTGGGGAAACTAGCCTATTAAAAAAAATTAATATTTTCCTCCAAAATGCTGAACCACCCCGGCCCTTACAATTTCGGCCCGAAAGTTGTGATGATTCAAATTTTTACAATATTTGCCCCTACGCCACTTTCAAAGGGATATGGGGGTCAGAATTCATTTAATTGCATGTAGGTACATTCATTGTGGGGAAACTAGCCTATTAAAAAATATATATATTTTCCTCCAAAATCCTGAACCACCCCGGCCCTTACCATTTCGGCCTGAAATTGGTGTATATTCAAATTATCAAAATATTTACCCCTACGCCCCTTTCAAAGGGATATGGGGGTCAGGATCCATCTAATGGCATGTATGTATATTCATTGTGGGGAAACTAGCCTAATCAAAAGATATAATTTTTTCCTTCAAAATGCTGAACCACCCCGGCCCTTACAATTTCGGCCCGAATGTTGTGATGATTCAAATTTTTACAATATTTGCCCCTATGCCACTTTCAAAGGGATATGGGGGTCAGGATCCATCTAATGGCATGTATGTACATTTATTGTGGGGAAACTAGCCTAATCAAAAAATATAATTTTTTCCTTCAAAATGCTGAACCACCCCGGCCCTTACAATTTCGGCTCGAAAGTTGTGATGATTCAAATTTTTACAATATTTGCCCCTACGCCCCTTTCAAAGGGATATGGGGGTCAGAATTCATTTAATTGCATGTAGGTACATTCATTGTGGGGAAACTTACCTATTAAAAAAAAATTATATTTTCCTCCAAAATGCTGAACCACCCCGGCCCTTACAATTTCGGCACGAAAGTTGTGATAATTCAAATTTTTACAATATTTGCCCCTACTCCCCTTTCAAAGGGATATGGGGGTCAGGATCCATCTAATGGCATGTATGTACTTTCATTGTGGGGAAACTAGCCTATTAAAAAAAAATAATATTTTCCTCAAAAATGCTGAACCACCCCGGCCCTTACAATTTCGGCCCGAAAGTTGTGATAATTCAAATGTTTACAATATTTGCCACTACGCCCCTTTCAAAGGGATATGGGGGTCAGAATCCATTTAATTGCATGTAGGTACATTCATTGTGGGAAAACGAGCCTATTCAAAAAAATTAATATTTTCCTCCAAAATGCTGAACCACCCCGGCCCTTACAATTGCGGCCTGAAAGTTGTGATAATTCAAATTTTTACAATATTTGCCACTATGCCCCTTTGAAAGGGATATGGGGGTCAGAATCCATTTAATTGCATGTAGGTACATTCATTGTGGGGAAACTAGCCTATTCAAAAAAATTAATATTTTCCTCCAAAATGCTGAACCATCCCGGCCCTTACAATTTCGGCCCGAAAGTTGTGATAATTCAAATTTTAACAATATTTGCTACTACGCCCCTTTCAAAGGGATATGGGGGTCAGAATCCATTTAACTGCATGTAGGTACATTCATTGTGGGGAAACTAGCCTATTAAAAAAAAAAATATTTTCCTCCAAAATCCTGAACCACCCCGGCCCTTACCATTTCGGCCCGAAAGTTGTGATAATTCAAATTTTTACAATATTTGCTACTACGCCCCTTTCAAAGGGATATGGGGGTCAGAATCCATTTAATTGCATGTAGGTACATTCATTGTGGGGAAACTAGCCTATTAAAAAAAAAAATATTTTCCTCCAAAATCCTGAACCACCCCGGCCCTTACCATTTCGGCCTGAAATTGGTGTTTATTAAAATTATCACTATATCTGCCCCTACGCCCCTTTCAAAGGGATATGGGGGTCAGGATCCATCTAATGGCATGTATGTACATTTATTTTGGGGAAACTAGCCTATTCAAAAAATATAATTTTTTCCTTCAAAATGCTGCACCACCCCGGCCCTTACAATTTCGGCCTGAAATTGCTGTTTATTCAAATTATCACAATACTTGCCCCTACGCCCCTTTCAAAGGGATATGGGGGTCAGGATCCATCTAATGGCATGTATGTACATTTATTGTGGGGAAACTAGCCTAATCAAAAAATATAATTTTTTCCTTCAAAATGCTGAAACCACCCCGGCCCTTACCATTTAGGCCTGAAATTGGTGTTTATTAAAATTATCACAATATTTGCCCCTACGCCCCTTTCAAAGGGATATGGGGGTCAGAATTCATTTAATTGCATATAGGTACATTCATTGTGGGGAAACTAGCCTATTAAAAAAAATTAATATTTTCCTCCAAAATGCTGAACCACCCCGGCCCTTACAATTTCGGCCCGAAAGTTGTGATGATTCAAATTTTTACAATATTTGCCCCTACGCCACTTTCAAAGGGATATGGGGGTCAGAATTCATTTAATTGCATGTAGGTACATTCATTGTGGGGAAACTAGCCTATTAAAAAATATATATATTTTCCTCCAAAATCCTGAACCACCCCGGCCCTTACCATTTCGGCCTGAAATTGGTGTATATTCAAATTATCACAATATTTACCCCTACGCCCCTTTCAAAGGGATATGGGGGTCAGGATCCATCTAATGGCATGTATGTACATTTATTGTGGGGAAACTAGCCTAATCAAAAAATACAATTTTTTCCTTCAAAATGCTGAACCACCCCGGCCCTTACAATTTCGCCCGAAAGTTGTGATAATTCAAATTTTTACAATATTTGCCACTACGCCCCTTTCAAAGGGATATGGGGGTCAGAATCCATTTAATTGCATGTAGGTACATTCATTGTGGGGAAACTAGCCTATTCAAAAAAATTAATATTTTCCTCCAAAATGCTGAACCACCCCGGCCCTTACAATTGCGGCCCGAAAGTTGTGATAATTCAAATTTTTACAATATTTGTTACTACGCCCCTTTCAAAGGGATATGGGGGTCGGGATCCATCTAATGGCATGTATGTACATTTATTGTGGGGAAACCAGCCTAATCAAAAAATATAACTTTTTCCTTCAAAATGCTGAACCACCCCGGCCCTTACATTTTAGGCCTGAAATTGGTGTTTATTAAAATTATCACAATATTTGCCCCTACGCCCCTTTCAAAGGGATATGGGGGTCAGGATCCATCTAATGGCATGTATGTACATTCATTGTGGGGAAACTAGCCTATTCAAAAAAATATAATATTTTCCTCAAAAATGCTGAACCACCCCGGCCCTTACAATTTCGGCCCGAAAGTTGTGATAACTCAAATTTTTACAATATTTGCCCCTACGCCACTTTCAAAGGGATATGGGGGTCAGAATCCATTTGATTGCATGTAGGTACATTCATTGTGGGGAAACTAGCCTATTAAAAAAAATATATATTTTCCTCCAAAATCCTGAACCACCCCGGCCCTTACCATTTCGGCCTGAAATTGGTGTTTATTAAAATTATCACAATATTTGCCCCTACGCCCCTTTCAAAGGGATATGGGGGTCAGGATCCATCTAATGGCATGTATGTACATTTATTGTGGGGAAACTAACCTACATGTATTAAAAAAAAATTATATTTTCCTCCAAAATGCTGAACCACCCCGGCCCTTACAATTTCGGCCCGAAAGTTGTGATGATTCAAATTTTTACAATATTTGCCCCTACTTCCCTTTCAAAGGGATATGGGGGTCAGGATCCATCTAATGGCATGTATGTACATTCATTGTGGGGAAACTAGCCTATTCAAAACTAGATGGAATTTTGCCTGCGCGCAGTCGAAAATGATGCCTCCGCCACAGAGCAATTTAAACAAGTTTGGAGTTTAAATCTCCAGTGGTTCTTGAGATATCATGATAACAATCTCAATGTATGGAATTTCATAAGTTGACCTCTGTGACCCTTGACCTTTGACCTACGTGCTCCAAAATCTAATCAGATTGTCTTCCTATGGTGATACACACTATCATTAAGTTTGAAGTTTAAATCTCCAGTGGTTCTTGAGATATTATGATATGGTGATACATACTATCATTAAGTTTGAAGTGAAAATTCTCCAGTGGTTCTTGAGATATCGCGATAACGATCTCAATGTATGGAATTTCATAAGTTGACCTCTGTGACCCTTGACCTTTGACCTACGTGCTCCAAAATCTAATCAGATTGTCTTCCTATGGTGATACACACTATCATTAAGTTTGAAGTTTAAATCTCCAGTGGTTCTTGAGATATTATGATAACAATCTCAATGTATGGAATTTCATAAGTTGACCTCTGTGACCCTTGACCTTTGACATACGTGCTCCAAAATCTAATCAGATCGTCTTCCTATGGTGATACATACTATCCTTAAGTTTGAAGTTTAAATCTCAAATGGTTCTTGAGATATCGCGCTAACAAACTCAATACAAGGAATTTCATAAGTTGACCTCTGTGACCTGTGACCTTTGACCTACGTACTCCAAAATCTAATCAGATCGTCTTCCTATGGTGATAAATACTATTCCTGAGTCTTAAGTTTAAATCTTAAATGGTTCTTGAGATATTGTGATAACGGTCAAACGGGACGGACGTACGGACGGACAACCCGAAAACATGATGCCTCCGGCACCACCTTCGGTGGCGGAGGCATAAAAATAATTAAACATTTTTGTTTAGCGCATATTAAACTCAAAAGCATAATTGCATGTGTCAATGCGCTTTTAATACAGAACAGAATACAGAGCGAGTGGAAATGGTGCACTGGGTTCATTATTGTGATATCTTACAAAGTGCTATATAGATATGTTTTCAAATTACTTCTGAACCTTTTGTATGTGTCTATATTTCTTAGGTATTCCGGCACGTTATTCCATAAGTAGGTGGCTGCATATGAAAATGACCTTTCCCTGTAAGATTGTTTCATAGTTTGTGGGACATAAGATATATTTTTTTTACGGGAACGCAGCGTTCTTTCCGGTTCATACTGTATCAATAATTCAATGAGATATAATATGTAAAAAATGATATCCAAAATCATTTGAAAGTGCAAAGAGATTACAATGTGATATGTGCTACACTAAATTAAACCATTCAAATATTAAACCGACTTACTTGCAAGCCCTTGAAAGCCGGCACAAAATACACGCCACCATTGTCATCAACAGATTTCACTTTGTCTTCAGTTTCTGCTGGGCTGCTGTAATACCCTAGGGATACATATAGCAAAATAGAAGTGATGTCTTCCAAAGAAAAATTTCCATAACTGTTCATTAACGGTTCATTTGGGCCTAAAATAATCACTCCAAACCTCAGAACAGTCATATTTATTGAGGCCATTGCACTTGAACCCCTAAAATGTGCACTGATATATCAACTTCATATACAGTCACAATAATTGGACCTTTCTCAGGGTGCATTGCAGACTTGCTTGAGAGCCATGATCTGAAATTTACTCTGGGGACAGTTTTTAAAAATTCTCTTTAAATTCTTGTTTTTTTAATCTTTCATCATAATCTCAAACTTTTACAACATATATCATTAACATAAACTCATAAAACCATACATATATTTTTTTTTCTTCATACATAAGACATGAATTGTACATGTGCAAATTGTGCACCATAATATGGACTTTTACTTATTTGTTTCAAATGTACTCGATTAGAAAAATCATATATTGATTAGTTTTTACCTCTTAGATTCTGATCAATTTCAATTAAAATTGTCTAAGATCATACCCCTTTTTGTTGCATAATAGTATCATTTTATATATTGACCAAAGTGCAATGGAAATTATGAGATCTGTTGAGTTTTCCTCACCTACTTTGATAAGAAGATCTTCTGTAATTTTTATTTCTGTATCAAACAGCTTTTCTATTAACCAGCATAAATATGATTTGAAGAAATCATTACATTTCCATTTCCAAAAGCAACAATGTCTTCACTTGCTTCACATGTTTTACACATATCATCAGGTGCAAGATTCAAGATAACAAACGCAATCTGAAACTCATAATCTTAGTTTTAACGTCCATCATACTTACACCCCCATTCTTACAATTGCTAAAATTTCTATGACAAATTTTCTCTCAGCCAATTAAATGCCATTTAAAAACGAATTTAGTAGCTTACAACAGTTAATGTAACTGGGGGTTGTTCCATAAAGCTGTTCGTAAAGTTACGCATGACTTACGAACGACTTGTATATGAAGTGCCAGATAGGATGCTCGAAGTTTTCCTGATGTTTTAACAAAGTGTGACTATATTTCCAATTACCTCAATTTAATTATGGCAAACAAATATGGCAAGCAAACAAATAAAATGGTTTGTTATATAATGTTAATCTACATCTGTACATTTCAACTTTAGTTGATGCAGTTAATAATGATTGAGCAACCCATTTGGCTTTTCATATTTAAGTCATTCGTAAAGTCATGCGTAACTTTACGAACAGCTTTATGAAACCCCCCTTGGTTGTTGATAACAAGTTTTATGAAACAGGGGCCCAGGGCACTTACCCATGGATTGGCCCCAGTCCACTATAGTCCCGCAATCTGATTGGTTGCATTCTGTGATGTAACAGATCTCATCTTTGATCTTCCAGCCAATCAAAGGGTATGCACCTGTCAATCAGAAATATAAAAAATGTTCTAATAAATAAATGTTCTTCACTTCTTAACCTCTCTATTTCTATTAAGTGTTAGTCTGATGGTTGTATCGTCTGTGCAGCCGAGGTATGCAGAAGTATCATGTTATATTTGTTTATGTTACACTGTAACGTGAAACAACATGATTGTAAGTGTAAAACAATATGATTATTAATTTATTTTTCTGCAAAAAAATGTAACACATATTCTGTAAACCACTGTTTTATGACCAATAAAACCTATCAAGATCCACACAAAAATATATTAAAAAATTGACATGGTGCGGAAAAAGACACTTCATTCTACATTGTCTTTTATTTTCTTGCATTTCTGATGATCAAAGGGATGATTTCAGAGGATCAAAGCAATTTTGTATGTATAAAGTATCATTGCGATTGTTTTGTGTGTGTTTTTTTTTTTGGGGGGGGGGGGTGTGGTTTGGGGAGTACAATTTTTGGGCCAGGGTTGAAGTTAGGAAGTTTTTCAACTAGACCATGGACAATCGTCTCCAGGGGGTGTTTCACAAAGACTAAGGTTGACTTTAAGTTGGAATTAACTATGGCAGGCTGTTCATGCCACTGTTTGCTCTCACCATTTACTGGCATCAGTCTCTCAAGGGACATACAAATCATGGTCAAACAGAATTTACATTTTTGGATAGTTATTATTGAAGGAAAAAATATGATCTAAAGATCATAATTGAGAGACCAATGGTGAGAGCAACCAGTGGTATGAATGGCCTGTCATATTTAAGTCCAACTTAAAGTCGATCTTGTCTTTGTGAAACACTCCCCAGAGCATACATCAGAGGATCATACACATACCTTGGGCGGGTACTGACGGTGTCTTGCCCGTGTTGACGACTGCAAACGCTCCTGTTCCCAAGGTGATTTTCATGTCACCTGACTTGTAGCAGCACTGACCAAACAAAGCAGCTTGCTGGTCTCCAACCTGTGCAGAGAGAATGGGGTAGCTATCTTTGGGTGGTATTCTCAAAAGCAGACTAACTTTAATCCATGGTTTAATCCTCTGACTAAGTTAGGAATGCAAGTGTCCATATGAATACGTTTTTGAATAATTTAATCTGTCACTCAATTAAAATAAAATGTAATAAGATAATTAATAAACAACTAGGTTCTATATAACTATGAAATAATTATGTTATCATGGTAATTTAGGGGCCGCTATCACATTATTCAAAATTATATTTATATGGACACTTGGCATTCCATACTTAGTCGGAGGATTAAACCATGGACTAAAGTTAGTTCGCTTTGGAGAATACCCTTGTGCTCCGACAAATGCTCTTCAGACAATTGCTCTTTGTTAGGTATAGTGTCTGGTGCAGGGGTGAAATTAAGAAATTAATTAGTGTCTGGTATTCAATGTAAAGCAATTGTGGGCAGAGTGTTGTCATTAAACAAAAGCATCAGGTTAGAAAGTGCAGAAAATCTTTTCTTTCTTTAATGACTAGCTGCCTATGCATGGAATATTCTAATACTACTACTAATAATTGGGTTTTACAATAGTATCTTATCACTTTCGAGTTACTAACCAAAATGGGCAATCATTACCCCAATCACTTTATTCAATTAAGATTCTACACTTGACTGTGCACACTCTCCACTCCACTGAGAAGTATTTCAGCCACGCCCTTTAGCAACCGGCACATTTGCATCCTCCTGGGTGGAGAGCAGCGATGTAAACAAAGTGACCTTGCTCATTGACATGTTGTAAAATAAAAGACTTTCTATATGGACAGGTGGTTATCTCATCAATCAGCTCTCAATTAACATTAGAAAAAGGGGTCCATGGGGGACCAACAGGCACCGCTTTGGCATTGTTTGCTATATAGAGGGTGCGAGTAGCTACAAGTAGTGCAGTCCCGCTTTTTTAAAATACAAATCACTTGTTATCATTTTGATAAATTTTTCTCATCTTTTTCTTCTAGCACTTTATTATTGTATGAATGACAAAGATCGTGAACTGTGAACTTACTACAGCATTGATAGGAATATCTGCACCAAACAACCCCGAGTCACAAACTCCAAAGTCTCCACTGGTTGGGTGGAATGAAGAAAATTAAAAAAAATATATGAAAGCTCGCAGAATAGGCCTGTATGTTATAAATAAAACCATTGTTTCAAAGAATCATCATATTTATCATGATTCCCGATCAAATACTATTTGTTGTCCTTTTTCGTTAGTGATCTATTAACCGGCATGATACAAATAGAACCTCAACATGCAAAGAGAAATAAACGAATAAATAAACAGGCACTATAGAACAAAATTACTGAATGTTTACCTTCCTTGGGTAAAAAAAAAATAGGAGTCCATGCAGGAAGTGCTGTGCAATCACAATCACTCTAGTTATATACATGTGCATGTATACTCTACAGCCTGTATATCACGGGTGCACTTCTACTGATGCAGTGTATACTTTTTTTTTTCTTCTTCATTTTGTTGATACTATCTCTTTTGTACATTCTATTTTTATGATATAATTGTTAACATCCCTTTGCAAAGGTTGTATTATTTTACCGGTAGTTGTAAACTGACCCCATCAGCCTGTGCTGCTGATCACAATTGATACACCAATACATAAATAATAAATTTGAAGAAAAAAATATGAGTTTCTGGTGAAATCATAGTGCTCTTGGGGGGTGTTTTACAAAGATCCTAAGTCGAACTTAACTCCAAGTTGAACTTAAACATTATGGAGAGCCATTTGTAGCCTTAAAATAAAATATATTCAAAAGCAAAAATTGAAGTATTTTAGACTTTTCATAAATACCACATCAAGAACATGAAATCTCCTTGATAATAAAAAATATGAATGATTTGAATCAACATTTTATGCCTTTTAAAATAACTTTTACAACATATTTTCAAAGATGCTAACGGCTTTCCTTATTTGTTGAGTCCAACTTAGAGATAAGTTCAACTTAGGATCTTGGGATTTTCCTTAGAGACTGTGCCCATCATGAAAATGATTTGGATCACCTCACAAACCATAGTTCCAACCAAACCCTCTCATGGTAGTATGCATTTGTACACTAGGAGATTCGGTTTCAGCAGAGTACAATATACATCATAATACTAGTAATACAAAATAATGAAAACGTAGTATAACATGCTATGAAAATGCATGCTTTGTATAATTAATGACAAGGAACATAATGTATATGCAGAGCTGCCAACCTTGTGCGACCAAAAAAAGGAATCATGATGGCAAAAAAAAGGAATTTCAAGCCAAAAAAAGGAATTCATAAAAAGAACCTTACAACCACTCGCGACACACTTCCAATGCAGAAATGTTCATTCATCATGCTGTTTTTTCCATACAAGCAGGTAATTTTTTTTGTGGTTATTTTGGTATTATCGGCATTTATTTTCTTTTTAGAATATTTTTCTCTTCAAGTATGTTTTAAAATAAGTTTTCTATTGAATTCATGATCAAATCACCATTTAAGGGCAGTTGTTGACGTGTGGTATGTAAAAAAAAAAAAAAAAAAAAAAAAAATTAAATTAAAAAAAAAAAAATTAAAAAATTATTAAAAAACGTATTTTATGAAGAAAAAACGTAGTACCGTAATTTGGAGGAAAAAACGGAGTAATTCCGGCAAAAACAGAATGGTTGGCAGCTCTGCATATGGTTTAATGGAAAAGATTGATCCACTAAAAAGCAAAGCTTGTAAAATGTGAAACAAAATATACAATTTACAATTTTTATTTGAGAACAAAAAAAATCTTAAAGTAACTCGGTAACTTTGCCTCAGATTCTGAAACAAAGTCCTGGATTTAGCTCATGCTGCAATAATAATTATAAACCTTTAGGTCAGTCAGGAACCCCATGACTTTAACAAGCTGATCAGATGTCTGATTATCAAGATATTTATGATTAGAAATCGAAATTTCATTTTTCTTTTATATAACACTACAGCCTATTGGGGAAAATGAGTATGGTAAAACCGGTCACTCAAAAATTTTAACTTTTTTGAGGCACTTTATGATCATGTTGAAGCGCAATTTTATTAGGGCTTCAATATATAACACCCTATCACAGACACTGATAACACATAGGGC
The DNA here is from genome assembly GCF_000002235.5 of Strongylocentrotus purpuratus. Taxonomy (NCBI): domain Eukaryota; kingdom Metazoa; phylum Echinodermata; class Echinoidea; order Camarodonta; family Strongylocentrotidae; genus Strongylocentrotus; species Strongylocentrotus purpuratus. The sequence continues at coordinate 21,840,995 of NW_022145597.1, forward strand.
CATGCATCTCAGATTTAACATTGTTAAACGATGCCTTTAAAGGCAGGCTTTACTACTTCAGCCAAAAGGGATTAGACCACACAGCGAGCCAGCAAGGTCACTGTGACAGGTGGCTATCTCATTAACTCAGCTCTCATTTAACATAAGAAAAAGAGGATCATGGGGACCAACAGGCACTGATTGGGGAAGTTTTCTATATAGAGAGAGCAAGTAGCTACAAGTAGGACAGTGTGTCTTTAATGTGTATGTCAGACGTACCTCGTGTCTCTAACTTCAGGCAGCAGTGAGCGTGGAAGACCAAGGTAAGACATATGAATACTGTTCCAACTAGACTGAAAGTGAACAAACAACAAACAAAATACAGTTAAAAGTTTAGATTAAGAATGCTCTAGAGGGAACAAGAAGTGTGGGGTTTATAGGAAGAGGATTATGAACATGGTGGAAATGATGTTCCTATGATTTATTTGTAACTATATACCTCACTTAAGTAATCCAGCAATCTGATTGGTCGAAATTGCATTCATAAACTTAAACTGTTCCTGTGAAAACAGACCTATTTTCCCAATAACCATGGTTATTGGGAAAATAGGTCAGTCTCCATGGTTACCCCATAGGTTTACATGTTAAAAAATGGTTTGAGCGATCGAGGATACCGTACGTGTGCGAAGAATTGGTCGGTAATTTCAATACAATTGAATCTCGATCGATCTTACCGACAATTTTATCTTGCATTGTTGACATGAAGACGAAAATAAACTTCCAAAAACAAAAAAACAACATCTGCCGATAGATCTTGATCTAAGTTCGTGCCAATATGCATTGCAAAAGTAAAAGAAGGGCCCGTTTAATCGAGCAGCCGCGAAGCATCCACCACTCGAAGCCGTTTTAAATCTATTTTAATCTATATATTAGAGAAAACTGCAAAGATTGTTAACAGAGCGCGATGGCTGAGCGGTATAAGGCGCTGACTTTAGATACATCACCTTTTGTACGCAAGAGATCGAATCCCATCTTCGACAAAAGTTTTTTATTTTTTATTTTTTATTTTTTAGTCTATTTTTTTTTGGCATATAAAAGTATTAATGACTGCTTTAATATTCGAGAAATAGTTGTTTTTATACGCTCTCGGGAAGGTTACAATTGGGCTATTGCCCTCGGCACGCCTCGGGTAATAGCACAATTCTAACCTTCCCTTGAGCGTATAAAAACAACTATTTCTCTCAAAGCAGTCATTAATACTATACTATTGCACTGGAACATCTTTCCCCTAAATACCCCCCAGGCCTTAAATTTCAATATTTTAAGGGCAAGGCCACTCTTCTGCAGGGCACATTCCTATATTACAGCACAAATAGGAAAAATTGGAAAGGGCACAAAAAATCTCCAAGGCCAATGAGAGGGGCATTGAGGCCAATCAAAGGGGCATCCAAGGCCATGGCCTTGGATAAATTTAAGCCCTGACTCCCCAAAATAAAACATTATTTCAAAATAAACAATCCCGATCGCTTGAAAATCAAGTTTGAATACTCTTTGTGAGAGCCAGAGACCCCTTGTTGAGTCGAATGAGATACTAAAGGCTTTTTTAGAAATGCCACAGTAAACTGCCACAACACCCCGTTTTTAATGGTGACGGCATGCAACAGCGGTCCTACACATAGTTACTGAGATCTATGTCACAATGTACCAAAATGTGAAATGTAATACACTTGCGTCATCACAAAAATAAAACACCACAGTTTACGCGTCATATCTGAAGAAGGCTTACCAAAGAATAAAAAACAAAATATCTGCTCTTTTGGTTGGATATAATAGTTACTGTAAATCTCTGTGTATAAGATGCACCCCTATTTGGGGGGTCAAGAAAGACAAAAGGAAAAAGAAGAAAAAAAAAAGAAAAAAAAAATTTCTTTTTTTTTGTGTGTGTGTGCCCGACTCCGTAGCCAGCAAGCCAGGTCTGTCTTCAAAAACCCACGCGGGAAAGGACCTTCATTTTACTGCGAGGTGCAGTTGGAGGCGCCAATTTTTGCTTGTGAATTTGTCACAAATAATAGTAACAATGAAGTTATCAGAATAATGAACTTGTCACAAATAATAGTTACAATGAAGTTATCACAATAATGAACATTTAGTAACGATGAAGTTATCACAATAATGAACATTTAGTAACGATGAAGTTATCACAATAATGAACATTTAGTAATGAAGTTATCACAATAATGAACATTTCAATGTTCATTATTTTTGTTTTTAGTTTTTAAAACTAAAGATGGCAGGCAAATTTTCCTCTAAGTCCAAACAGAAATCCGGACATTCAGGTAGTGTTGTTCTAGTTTCCGAGTGGTATGACTGAGCTGGGGGACATTGCCAGGCACAGTGCCAGGTGAAGGGCATAAATAAAAACTTTTTTTTGTACCCGTGTATAAAACGCACCCCCAACTTTCAATTTTTTTTTTTAACAGTAACTTATCACATTCATGCATTGAAATATGTTATCTGTAAACTAATACTTACAATATACAAATCATAAAGGCCTGTGCAACTTATATTGGAGGGGTCTGTGGCGTGCACTTTTCCTGAAGATGGAGAAAACGGAAAACAAATCAGGAATAATTTCTTTTGGTTAGTGATTAGACATGCTGTGCATAGTGGCATCTCTATGGATATAATTTTCTTTGCATGCACTAGCTGTTGCTATGTCTGACAAGCCTCTGGCAAGCTTTTGAGTTTTCAGAGAACCTTCATTCAAGAAGTATTCATAAATATGTCTATTCAATTTAAAAACAATTCACACCGATACACTACAGACTCCTGTTTATAAAATTAAAAAAATCTAAACTACACTGTTCCAAATTCTAAGTTATGCATTTAAATGTCACTGTTAAAATAGCTCATTAAAACCTAGAGGCATAAACAAACACAAGTCCACAGCTGCAATAGACCAGATTTAATGTTTCATACAATCTTCCTATATCATTTTTCTTTCTTCACTTTAGAAATACTGTATTATTCTTTTTTTTTTGGATATCAGATGAAAAGTAAATATTGGATACTAAACAAATTGTTTGAACCAAAATTGAACAACAACAACAAACAAAACAAAAAAAATTAAAAAGATATAAACTGACCTTTGGTCATTTTCCACACAAGCCAAGTTTCTATTGTTCCAAATAGGACCTCCCCCTTCTGCAAATCCTCTCGAACCTACAAGAATAATTAATGAAAACAACAGCTAACGAGGTGAGATAATCATATTATTAAGATATATTGTGATTTGTCTTCAATCAAATTTTGATAGAACTGGCTACAACAATCAGTTGTCTTAACCACAATTTTGTTTTTGGTGTTATCTCTTTCTTTTACTTGAATCATTGTTTCTTTTTAAAAAACACTTTTTTTACTGGGTTCTATGGATGAAAACCACCTGGAAGATAAAAAGCAGTCAAGAGTGAAAGCTTGTGAAATAGATAGCATGAAATTACTAACACGGAATACAGGGTATTTCTTGAAAGGGGAGGTAAAGGGGTTTGAATATGAAGGAGGTTGAATATGCAGTACCAGAATGGTAGATTTAATGTAATTTCTTCTAAAATGAGAAATACGTAAAATCCTGATTCCTCTTTAAAAATTTAAGCATGCCCATCGAACATTTGACTCCTTCTTTGCCAGCTAGCCTTGAAACTCAAGACTGCCACAATGCTTTACGGTATATTCCCCTGTGTGTGACAGTTGCAGCAGGCAAGTGTATGTTTTATCAGTCAACTAATGAAGGGAAAAAGTTAATTCAAATTCATACTTACCCCAGTTATATTGTCAAGGACCCAACACAGCCTCACGATAGTCTGAAATAATTTACAAAGAAATAAACACTAATTCTAGAAAAGCAAAGCAACTGTAGAAAGAGGTTGCATTGCAAAGAAGTCATTATTTTCATTATCGCTGTCATTATCACTATCAGTACCATAATCACTAGTCACCTTCACCATTATAAACTACATCATCACCATCATCATCATCATCATCACTATCATCATCATCATTACTATCACCACCAACACCTCCACCACCACCACCATCATCATCATCATCATCATCATCACCATCATCATCACCATCATCATCACCACCACCACCACCACCACCAACACCTCCACCACCACCATCATCATCATCATCACTACCACCACCACCACCACCATCGTCACCAGCATCATCTTCATCACCACCACCATCATCATCATCATCTTCATCATCACCACCACCACCACCACCATCATCACCATCATCACCATCATCACCATCATCACCATCATCATCATCGTCATCATCATCATCATCACTACCACCACCACCACCACCATCGTCACCAGCATCATCTTCATCACCACCACCACCACCACCACCACCACCATCACCACCACCATCATCATCATCATCATCACCACCATCATCATCATTATCGTCATCATCATCATCATCATCATCATCATCACCACCACCACCATCACCATCACCATAATCACCATTACCACCACCGACATCGTCATCATCACCATCATCATCGTCATCATAGAACTTACCAGTTGAGGAGAGAATGACAGCACACTGGCAGCCTCGTATCTTCTGCTTCCAGTTAACCATTTAATAACTCGGGCACCAGCCTTCATGGCCTGAAAACAAAACAAAAGAATTATACATTTACACAGTGAAACCTGCTGAAAACAAAACAAAAAGCCTGAAAACAAAACAAAAGAATTATACATTTACACAGTGAAACCTGCTTCAGCGACTAACTGTACAGATAGGCAACCTCTCTATAAAGACCGCATTTAATGGTTTTCCTGGAACAGTGTCTCTCATTGAGTTGGGTAATAAAGGTAATGAAGGAACCTGTACATAAAGACCATGTTTCCTATCACACCTTCTTGAAGTCTCCAGTTAGTACCTGTAGTTTGAATTTGTTGATTTCATTTTATTGTTATTATTATTTTTTTTTGTGGAGGGAGGGGGTGGCAAAATTAAAATATAATTAGGTTGTATTCCTATGGTGATATCAAACTATCATAATGTTTGAAGCTCATACATGTACCTCTAGTTGCTCTTGAGATATTGTAATATCCAAGCTGATACCCGTACTTTCGGCCATTGACATCTATGACTTTTGATCCACCTATTCCAAAATCTAATCAGATTTGCTTCCTACGATACACACTGTCACCAAGTTAGAAGTTCTTATCTCAAGTGGTTCTTGAGATATCGTGATATCTGTAATTTCAGAAATATGGTGTCTATGACCTTTGACCTGCATACCCCCATATCTAATGAGATTATCTGTCTATGGTGATACATATTATCAACAAGTTCTAACCTCATATCTCTTTTGTTTTGTAGTATCCCCAGGGGTTCTTGAGATATCGCAATAACAAGAAATGGGACGGACGGGCATACAGACAACCTGAAATCATAATATCTCCATCACCACCTTCGGTGTGCGGAGGCATATAAAAGCATAGAGGGGGAGAGGGTGCAGCTTCGAAGGCAACATGAAAAAAGATGATAAAAACAAGCTACTTGATTCAGAGATAGTTGCAACAGCGGAAGTTGCTTCTGAATGGTCAGTTATTTCAAGGAGCTCTGTATAGATCTTTCCTATAGAGATTGTACCCGGGAGGCAAATATCTGGATGGAGCTTCATGATGTAACCTTCGACCTTGCTTGCATACATGTGCGTGTCAAAACTATCTCTCTCTCGATACGCTATGCTATTGACCTACCCTGAAAGTAATCGCTCTGTTGACTGAATCTGTGAACTGAGCTGCTCGGGTGTCGTTCCATGAGATGAAGTTGTGATAGTGGGAGGCTGTGCGCTTGTTCCACGTTGTGAACGTCGCCCTCTGTGTCGAGATTCCTATAGATGCAATTTGCTCGACTGGAACCCTGGAATCTAACAATGGAAGAGAAGTGTTGATGGAAGATGTTAGAGAGAGGATAAATCACCAGACTGTTGATGGCAAGGCATATGGGGGTTCCTGCCACTGCACTTTAACGTCCTCTAGCAAGACATTGATTCAATTTTTTTTTCAATTTAATTTTATTTCACATCTCTTTAAAAAACACATCAGAAGATTTACAAACAAATCAGTATAAATTAAACAATTTTCAAACAAATCAGTATAAATTAAACAATATAATAATAAAAACATTCATTGACATGGCACTATGAAAGAAGGATGAAAAGTGGTGGATGCAAGGGATCAGCAAAGACTGATCCCCTATATTAATCTGCATTTGCTATGCTCCACCTAGGTGAGGTAACTGGGTACCCAGGAGGGCAATCAAAAGTGGTTGATTAATTAATCTTTTTAAATGATCGTCAATAAAAGAAAACTAATCATGCCTATTTTAGCTCATGCTTGCCAAGAGCCAAAATATTATGTCATTGGTGGTTATTTTACCTGACTGCTAAGAAAGCAAGTAAGCAACCAGACGGCCGACGCCTTTAGGTCCTCCCCAAGGGACCTGGTAATGAGGATTAATGCCTTACCAAAGGGCACTAGCGCATCGACTTGGTTTCAAACCCGGGTCACCCGATTACGAGACCATTGCTCTACCAACTGAGCTTTCAGAAGACTTCTGTGTCTGCAAAATGTGTTTAAAATTTTGTTCTAAATTCTGAGTTTGCCTGAAATGACATTGAGTTCTATGCCCTTCTGGCTCTCAAAAGTAAAAAAAAAATATCTCCAATCACTTGATCAGGGGCCTGTTTCATAAAAACTTGTTATCTATAACAACTGCTAAATTTCTATGACAAATTTGCTCTCAGCCAATCAGATGCCATGATTTCAGTAGCTTATAACAGTAGCTTGTAACTTGTTATCGATTTCAAGTTTTATGAAACAGGGTCCTGATGACCATCTACCTTTTATTGCTTCTCTTCCTACAGCTAGGAACTGCGACCAGAGGACATCAGGAATGATTTCTACATGGCCCCTTTCTGGTACACAAAAGTCCAACTGTAAGAAAAGGAATGAAACCAAATCAAGCAATTTAATTTCTTCTTTTAAAATACATTAATAATGCCATACCCATAAATATTTGTGGTAGGGTAATTGAAAAAGGATGCAATTTCCTGCATTACACAGAATGTATGAAATTAAAATATGATTTCAAAAAAATCCCATGACAGATTTTGTGTACATGTATGTATATTCTTTTGATTCTGTAAGTAATTCATTTGTTCATAGCAACAAAAATGTCAGTGGATTGGATGCATAACTAGTGATAGAATTAATTTTGTTTTATTTCATGTCATGTATTTTTTTTTTAAAACAGAGTCTGTGGGAATCTCAAAAAAGCTGTAGCCTATAATCCTACCTACATTTGGATGGATGGCTGGCCTGGGTAGCCTAATTATTTTTTGGAATTTTTTCTCCTTTTTTTTTAAAGAGAAAGAAAGACGTCACGGGCAAAAGAAAGAAAGAAAGAAATACTGTTTGAGCTCTGAGAGTGTTTAATGGGATTTTTTTTTGCTTGTTAGTATAACAAAATATTAAATAGGGGGAAATTAAGCGGAAGGGGTCACAATAGGGCAGCATGAAAACACCATCAGCATGTCACAAATAGGCTCGTTTACTTAAGCTGTTTTCACACTTAAATAATAATTCAAGCCCGAGCCGAAGAGGGTTAAACGATGGGATCATCAAAATCGTTTAGCATTTCTTGCTCTGTTTAACCATTATTTTTCATGCACGCCTGCGTGAAGTTATCTATCGTAATGAGAAAAAAGGTGGTAGATAACTTTACACAGGCGCACGCCCGCCCGCAACCTACCATCAGTATGCACTTGTACAGCGGTTTGCCGTGAAACATGTGAAAAAGTGTAAACTAATATCAATGTTTTTTCCGAAAAATACTCCAAAAAAAAAGCAGAAAATTGACACGAAACAGGTTAGAAACAACAACTTTTAAATCATGATCTTTTTTTTGGAAATTTGATGAAAATTTACTTTATTTTGGCCATTTTGGGTATGTTTTAGTAGGGGTAGAGTAAAGGAGCCGGTAATCGGACAGCTCCAGTTTTCGGCCGATCCATTGGATGCATGGTAAAATCCCTTTAAAATACATCGCATATAGCATATCACATATCCCACACATACCATACCATGCCAGAGTCACTGAAGAACCACATTTGCAATGGAAAATATATCCTAAAATATCACATTTTAGCGATGTAATCGGCGGTCCCGCTACCCAAATCTGAAAAATCGAGTTTCTTACGCGTGTATGTAAGAAATATGGGTACCATAAAATGAGCTTTATTTCAAGTATTTTTCAGATTTAGAGCCCGATTTTGAGTTGGTCGCAAGCTCAAAAGTATCTCATCGCATGTATTAAATCAATGCAGCCGGACCCCGCCACGCACACACAATATGTCTGTCTAATTCAGATTCCAACTCCCGATCACCGCTGTGCCTGTCTTCGGCCAGGCGAGCACCCGGGAGCTCCGGCGTGGGATACCTGCTCCGCCCGCTTGTGCTATACATCAGCGCGGAAACGCACGGCGCACGAGCGCTTCCTATTGACTTTGTACATGCGTCCGAAAACTGGTTCGCTATGCCGATAACCGGCTCCAAAACAGTGAAAATTGAAACGAATATTGTCATGGCAATTCGTGATTTTTTTCTGGGATTCTTTTTTTGTTTAAATAATAATAATAATATTTACTTCATGATTTGAACAAGAAATGATAATAAATAGGAAGTAAAGAGTCCAAAAAATAGGATTTTGTTTTAAGTGGCCGAAAACCGGGTCCTTTACTCTATCTCCACGCCGGAGTACGGGTCAAATTTTGGATAGACAGCCTTTTGGCTTTGCACCTCTCAGCGGAACAACAATCGATATTATCAGAGACTGAAGCTTTCAGTCTAATTTCTAAGTTTATCCTAGCTAAATTGTTACTTTTAGTGTTACACTTAAATTAATTTATCAAAACCAAATCATTGGCAAGCTGGTAGTGCAGTGGTACACTACAGCACTGCCAATGTCATTGACCGTCAGCGCGTCACGCCCTAGACCGAATTTTCCGTCTCTTTCGTTCGTTAGCCTCTTATTGGGGTAGGGTCGGCTCTCTCTTTAGAGACGGAAGCCGTTTATACACATGTCCTTGCTAACGCCACGGCCAGTCCTGGTCGTAGCGTTTTGCCCCCAAAATCCCCCAAAATGTCATTTTACCTCGAGCATGTTATATTGTAAATTAGGCCTAGATCTAGGCTATAATAAATCAGTTCCACTTACCAACTTGACTGAAATAATCAGTTTAATAGTCCCTTTTTAGGAAATTATGGGTCAAAATCGGAATCCATGTTGAAAAAGATTTTCAAAATGGATTTCGATTTTGACCCATAATTTCCTAAAAAGGGACTATTAAACTGATTATTTCAGTCAAGTTGGTAAGTGGAACTGATTTATTATAGCCTAGGCCTAATTTACAATATAACATGCTCGAGGTAAAATGACATTTTGGGGGATTTTGGGGGCAAAACGCTACGACCAGGACTGGCCGTGGCGTTAGCAAGGACATGTGTATAAACGGCTTCCGTCTCTAAAGAGAGAGCCGACCCTACCCCAATAAGAGGCTAACGAACGAAAGAGACGGAAAATTCGGTCTAGTCACGCCCATGCAACTCTACGACTACGAGTACAACACAAGTGATGGCAAGTTGCTGTAAAAATAAACGTCCAAATCACCTTCTGCAAACATTGTCCTATCAACTCTGCTTTCTCGTCATACACATGTCCTCTTATCGTTGTTGTTCCAATGTCTATCGCTAAAATGAATCGCTTGTCCGTCATCTTGTTCTCCAGAAATGAAACTTGATGAATGAATTTCTTGTTGTTGTCTTTATGATCACGCCATTCACCAAGATTCAAAAGTCGATTCTTATCGTCGCTCGCGTCGTCTGCTTTGCATTTGCTGATAAGAAAGTATAGCTTCCGGATATTAGATGTGAAATCAGTCGTTTACATGACCCAAATGTACTCCTGCACACTTTGCTGAGCGATGAAACAGATAGGCGAGGAGCAAAAGGCTGTACAGGTTCCAGACACTTCAACCTCACACGACTCGACAAATTAAAGTACCGACCTTTTTTATTGATTGATTGATTTTTATTCGACAAGCTTCCAACATACAACAATATACAATAATAACAGATCAGAAATAAGTCAGCTTGAACAGGATAACCCACGAAAGCTCGAGAGCTTATTTCCAGTGGGGTCCCTTACAAACATGTATAAAAATTAATAACTTAAAATACTAATAATTATTTACAGACAGATAAGAAAAATAAAAGAATTACTTATTAAAGATAATAATAACAACATTAAACTGATGATAGAAATGATAATAAGTACAAGAAGAAAAGGAAGAAGGAGAAGAAGAAAAAGAGGCGGAGGAAGAAGAGGAAAATAATGATGAATTTGTATAATTTCTATAACGTACGAAAACATAAGTATAATGAAAAAGTATGAACTGGCAGAAGAATACAAATTTCAATCATATAACATGTCATTTACTTCTCTTATCTGACTGTCAAGTATTAGGTATTCCTTTAATTTCCTCTTAAAATGAGCATAGTTTTCTATTTCCTTTACACCATTGGGAAGGGAGTTCCAATGTTTTATGGCATTGTAATAAAATGAATTTCCAATACTCCCTACTCTTTCTGGTAAGTTAGTTGAATCGGCTATTTCTTGTATTATAATCATGAAAGTCAGTAACAAGATCAAAGTTGGATCGAATGTAATGATTCGACCTAGTATGATATATTTTATGTACGTGATGCAATACGAGTTGTTTTGATCTTTGGTCGACTTCAAGAAAACCAGCTTTAGAAAGTTCGCTGTAGCCAACATGAGTTCTTGGACAAGAACAGTTGATAAATCTCACCATTTTGTTCTGTATAATCTTGCTTCTTTTGATCTGACTTGTTTATGTTACTATACCATGCAGGGTTAGCATAGTCAAATAAACATTGAATAAGAGCAAAACAGAGTGTACGTCTTGCTTTTAAATCCATACAACTTTGATACCTGTACAAAAATTTCAGACGAGAATTTGCTTTTTTTACAACTGATTCTACTAAAGATGAAAATAAAAATTGCGCTAGCCAACTCAATGCCTAAATACTTCACAGAATCTTTTCTCTTGATTACTTGATTATTGTGTGTCACTTTGAATTCAAATGACTTTTTAGAACTACTTTTAGAACAAAACAAAATGCTTTCTGTTTTTCCCAAGTGTAAAGAAAGCTTATTATTAGTCATCCAATCGACACACGTAGACAGCTGTTCACTGAGCTTTTCCTCAATATTTATCAGGATTTGGATTTGAATAGAGTAGTACGCTGTCATCTGCGTACAATAATAGTTTAAAGTCTTTTATACAAATACACATGGGCCTAAAATGCTTCCCTGAGGAACACCGCATGTTATAGGCATTAGTTTGGAACGAATATCATGAATGGCCACTACTTGGTGTCGATTAAATAAGTAGGATCTGAACCAATCTAAAGCCTTATTAAAACCAATTAGTTGTAACTTCTTCAATAAGACGCAATGATTAACTGTATCAAAAGTTGTTTGCAGATCAAGGAGCACCATACCAACAAAGCGCCCTTGGGAAGTTTCTGTCCTCAAATAATCAGTCAAATGAATTAGACATGTTTCAGTCGAATAATCATGTCGAAAACCAGATTGAAATTCATAAATTATATAATTTTCTTTGAAGTATCTTTCAATTTGAACACAGACCGATTTTTCTAGAATCTTTGATGCTACGCTTAAAGGTAAAGACCAGTATTGGTAACGCCCCAATTTCAAAAAATGAAATGGAAGCTCTCATTACCAATCATGTGAAAGAATATGTTTTGACTAATACATGATGATAAAAAATTTGCCGGGAAACCGCCTACTAATTCATATATTTGGTAAATTTATCTCTCTCATGGTCGTGTGAGAGAGATAGGGTAGTCCCATATACATCTTTCTGTGTATAGTGCTTGTAACTTTACGAAGAATGGGCCAAATTTCTTATCATTTTGATGATTCCAGAACCTTGCAGATGCTAGATGCTAGATGATCAACCTTTTCTGATCGATTCCACAACGTTTCTTTCACAATGCAATCGCATGACCATTACTGGTCTTTACCTTTAAAACACTAATAGGTCCGCTATAGTTGCTAGCATCAGTTTTATCTTTCTTTTTATAAAGTGGAGTCACTTTTGCTATTTTCATATCCTCAGTATTTTCATATCCTATTTTCATATCCTATTTTCACTGTATCCTATTTTAATATCCTATTTTCATATCCTATTTTCTTTTGCTTTTTTGGCAGCCAATACCGTCTCTACCTTGTATAATGTTTGAGTACCATTGGCATATATTATATAGTCTTGGTTTTTCACCCTTTTCACAAGCGGGGCGGTGGTTGGTGACTTGAGAAATGATTAACCTTGTGACAGAAGTTACAGTGAGAACAGAACAGTAAATACAGCAGACGTGTATGGGGGTTGAAATACATAACACATTCTGCTCTGTAGACTGTACGTGTGCCAAGAGTATTGCAGAGTGCTTTCTGCATGGTTGCTCATACTGATCGATGCATGATGACTGTTTCATAATGAGCCCATGATTATGTGAATGCTGTATATATATATATATATAACTTCATCTCATAACATTACAGCCACCATTAGTCGCGTACGCTGGGGGGGGGGGGGGGGTTAAACCTCCCTTCAATTTTGTTTATGTGTATGTTTTTGCGGGAAAAACACCCCCCCCCATCAAATCTTGGGACCCCCCCTCCCCCCCCCCCCCCCCCCCAAAAAAAAAAAATTGTCGTCTACCCCCCCCCCCCCCCGCTTATTCAGCGGCTGGCTGAGTCGTTGCGAAATTTTTGGCTTGATTTCAAAATGTTAACCTCCCCCCCCCCCCCTTAAAAAAATCCTGCGTACGCTGCCCACCATTGGGTGTATACTCGTACTGATAACGATGGTAATAGGCCGATATTCATTATTTTGTGTTTTGTTACGCCTAGTTTCAAAACTGATTGTACCAAAATACTTTGTTTGGCTGTTTAAGGGGTTAGGCTCGACTAGAACATGTGAGTTCTAGTCGAGCCTATGTATACATATCTGGCCCCTTTTACCAACCAATAGTTTCCCTTTTTGTATATGTAAAATCATAGAACGAAATGTATTGCTGTTGGTAAATAAATCAAATCAAATCAAATTCAATCAAGTAAAAGGCCTACAAAGAATTATGAGCAGCTAAACTATATATACAGGCAGGTAGTCTTATGTACCGGTTCCTTTAGTAAACAAAAAAGGCCTATATTTGAATATATTTGGATTTGAATTATAATGGACGTGTGAAGGGGCAAAAGTTAAGAATTCCTCTGATTTCACCTCTTGAGGATATAGAACACACAAGTAAAACATATACTGTATAGAATGCTTGAATTTTTGGAAATCACTGTCTGAAAGCATCTGAGGTCGCGACTCACGAGAATGATTTTCAGTCACTTTATTGGGCTAATTTGATGAACTTCATTCTTGTTTCCGTACTTAATTTACGATTGAAAAAAAAAAGTATTATACATGTCGAAATATTAATTTAAAACAGTGTAAAATTAAATATAGGCCTGTATGTATTGTGATCAGAAAATAGGAATATAGACCTAATCTGCAAAATGTGTGCCATAAAATACTACAAACGATAGGCATAAACATTCCTCACAGACAAACCCAAAATAAAGTACTGAAAATGGTAATAAAGGTTTCAAAATGACATAATTAATTTTGAGCTGAATTTTACAAAATACACGTAGATCTACATGTATAAGTTTGGTATAAGTATATTATGAGCTTGCCCGCCCCGCCCCTTTTAGCAGATCGCTCGTCTAATTGGATCGAAATTTTGAAGGCAAAAATATTGACTGGCCGAGTCCATCCTTTGTGCATCCGGGAACTTCGGAATTCGTTACCACAGCAAACAGATAAACTATGTCGCTGTAGCCTCTACGTATACTGTGAATGTTGATCTACGAAAAAAACTCTTGAACGTAGGGATTATTACAAATTTGCAAGCTAATTTCATTGGTATTACTTGTGGAAGGTGTCACCCTTTCCTTTTTTTTTAAAAACGGAACTTTTCACCTATTCAGTTAGGCACTGAAGCTGATTATATCAGTGTTGATCGCCACTGTAACGTAACAACACCCCCTCTCTCGCCATCTTCCACCGCCGTGCCTTGGGCAGCGCGGTCCTGTAGCTACAGCCGTGTGGAACGTCGAAATCAAGCCAATCCAACATGAGCGTCAAGAGTGTTTTGAGTGATATGGAGTGGGACAGCGGGCTCCAAATTCCTGTCGCCAATCAGGTTAATAAACTGCTGGAGGCACACGTGAGTATATTCAATTTTTTTTTCTTCATGGATTTTTCAATTTTATTGGGAATAAGACGGTTCACATTAGACTAGACTAGATCTACTTAAACTAGTACTTAGTTAGATCTAGAGTCTAAATTATTTTATATTTTTAGTTTTTCTTGCCTGGAACTAGCGCCGTTTTGTTTGCTTATTAACTTTGCAATTGATTTGAAATTCACAAAGATTTTCTTATAAAATCATATGAAATAGGGACTATACTAATTAGTATACTAATTAGGGACTATACTAATTAGGGAGGGCGCTATTCAACTTCACTTGAAATGGTTAAGACCTTTTCCAGAGAGCTGAAAATCCCTTGTTTTCCGAAATTTGGAAACCTTTTTACTTGAAATATTGTATTGAAAGACGCTTTGAACATCTATACGATCTATCAACCTATATCCTGGACTCGGATGGTAATTCTGAACTTGAATTTAACTGGATTTTGTATTTGTCAACTGCCCCGCCCATTTTTGGATTTTGAATATGGCGGCAATTGCACACAGTACGTCATACGCTGGGAAAGCTGGACATGAACTCCCAACAGTTACGCACTTTGGAGGTAAGCCAGTGTTTGTTAAACATAAAGACATCCCAACGATTGATGATAAAGTGATTACAAATGAAGAGATTTTCAAATGTCTCTGTAAAAGTGTGCCTAGCTGTGATATCAAAGGAATTCAGAAAATCGGAGGTCTGTGGAGACTGTATGTAGAAAATCAGGACAAGAGAATCAAGATCATTACGAATGGACTGAATGTACGGAATGTAAACATTGCTGTGTATGACAAAAACCCATTTCTTAGAGATGAAAATGAAAATAGTCTTCGCCTTCTGATTAGGGACATACCACCATCTGCCCATGACTCCCTGATCATTGATGAACTCGAGAGACTAAAGTACAAAGTTTTGGGGACTGTTAGCTACCAACGCCTCCGCGTGGATGGGCGTTTGACAGATTGTCTAACAGGCGACAGAGTTGTGTATATTCAGCAACCATCAACCCCCCTCCCCCGAATCATGAACTTTGGCCTTTTTAAAGGCAAGATCTTCCACTATGGCCAACTCCCGTCAACTACGAGACCTAAAGCTGTATGCTCGAGATGTCTGAGCGAAGGTCATCATCGCTCCCAGTGCAGTGGCCCTGTAGTGTGTCGCCGTTGCAATCAACCAGGACACATCCAGCAAGACTGCACCAGAGATGATACCCCAACAGCTCCGTTACATATGCAAGATCCTACTAGTAAACCTGACACCCCAGCTATACCAGCAGCCGAAGTCGCAACTGCCCCACACGTTCTAGCCAGCATCGAGAAACTCGTCGCATCTGGAAGACAACAAGCGACAATTGAATCGTCTCACAACTACCCATCGCACCATGACTACCAGACGCGCGCTCAGTCAAAGATTACGCAATTTCTGCACGGAGATAGTAGAGAGTCACCCCATGGAGCCGTTGAGAGAGTCGAAGTAAACAAACCGGATAATGTGTCATCCTCTTCCGCTAACAAGTTTGCTCCTCTCTCTAGCAATCCTGATTCCTACGTTTCGCCCTCACGTACAGATGCTTCAAGCAATGTCTCTTCATGCGAAGTTGATGACGGCAGCGAAGAAGAAGCCTCCGAAATATCTTTGGAATCACCCGAGTTGCCAACACGCCGAGTGAAAGATGATACAGATAAGAGTAAAAAGAGGAAGCAAAAGTCGACGAAAAAACCACCGAAAAAAAAATGATAGATATGTCAAACAAACTTATTTCAATTTGATTTTTGTTATACAATCTTCCTTTTTCATGTAAATGTCGAATTGTCATTTCTTAAGTTTAAACGTTCGTGGTCTTAGAAATAAGGAAAAACGAAGTCAAATTTTCAGATGGTTTAGACATCAAAAGGGACACATATTCTTTGTACAAGAAACTTATTGGACAGCCGACATTGAAAAAATTGTGAAAAGTGAGTGGCGTGGGCCGTGTTATTTTTCGCACGGCACAAATCACTCCAAAGGAGTTGCTATACTATTTGATGAACACCTAGACATAGATGTCACTAGTATAGAGCAGAGTGATGATGGAAGAAAGTTGTTACTAAGAGTTAAAATGGGAACCCTTTTATTGACAATGGTAAATGTATATGCACCAACTAAGAAAAAGCAAAGAGAACGGTTTTTTAGAAATCTGAATACTTTCGTATCAAATTCTTGTGAAAAGTACGAAAAATCTAAATTAGTAATGGCAGGAGACTGGAATTGTGTACTGAATGTCAAGAAAGACACTATACATGTTCAGGGAACAAACCGTTCCTATTACAAGAAACCGCTAAATTTTAGTAGATTGTTAAAGAAATACGAATTGTGTGATATCTGGAGGAAAATGAATGTTAATACTATTCAGTTTACCTGGAGAAATAAATATCTAAAACTTGCTTCAAGATTAGATTATTGGCTGGTCGATAAAAGTTTTTTAGGGAGAGTTGTAAACACAGATATCAGACCATCAATAAGAGCTGATCACAACGCAATTTCTTTAAAAATCAAAACAAAAACTGTTCAAAAGGGTCCAGGTTACTGGAAGCTGAACAGTCGTGTTCTGTCTGATGACTGTTATCATAAAAATATTTGTGATGTTATTAGTTCAATGAATTCTCAAAATATGAGTCCCCTACAGAAATGGGAACTTTTGAAAATAAAGATACGTGAATTTACACAAAAATATTGTAAACATAAAGTTGCAGATCAAAAAAATAGAAAAGGGTTCTTAGAAATGAAGCTTAATGTATTACAAAAATGTATTGATAACCAAAGTGGAAATAATGATAATGAAAACGAATATAGGGTCATAAAAGAAGAGCTGGAAAATATATATAAAGTAGAATCTAAAGGAGCTGGTATCAGAGCTAAGGCAAGATGGATGGAAGAGGGAGAAAGAAGTACTAAATATTTTCTTAGCTTAGAAAAGAGAAATGCTAGCAGAAAAAACATAAATCAGTTGAAGACAGGAAATGGGAAAAGAATTATTGAAAAACAAGACGAAATATTGAAAGAAACCGTTGATTTTTATAGTAAGTTGTATACTAAAGAAGATATTGATGTTAAAAATGCAGAAGATTATATTTTTTCTCAAAATACTTCATCTCTCTCTGACGATGAAAATAAAATATGTGAAGGTTTATTAACACACAGAGAATGTAAACAAGCTGTATTCGCAATGAAGAAAAACAAAACTCCAGGTTCTGACGGAATAACCGCGGAATTCTATCAGGTGTTCTGGAATGAGATCTGTGATATTTTAGTTGCCGCTCTTAACGAGTGTTATGCTAATGAGAAAATGTCGGATACTCAAAGGAAAGGAATAATTACTTTGATATACAAGAAAGGGGATCATCGGGAGCTGAAGAATTGGAGACCGATCACATTGCTGAATAGTGATTATAAAATAATTGCAACAGTGCTTGCAAACCGTTTTCAAAAAGTAATTGGTAAAATTATTCATGAAAACCAGTCGGGTTACATAAGAGGTCGTCTGGCGGCTTGTAATGTAAGACTTACTAAAGATATCATCGAATACATGACAAGGAACGGTAAAAACGGTGCTCTTATGATGGTAGATTTTTCTAAAGCCTTTGATGTAATTGATGTAACTTTTATCAAAAAATGTCTGAGTAAATTTAATTTTGGACCTGTTTTCCAGAAGTGGGTAACAATTTTATACACAAATATTTCAAGTTTTGTAATTGTAAATGGTTATCTGAAACTTTTAGTGTTCTGAGAGGAATACGCCAAGGGTGTCCCCTCTCGGCCTTATTGTTTGTAATGGCCGCAGAATTAATGGCAAATAAAGTGAGAGAAAATAAGGAAATCAAAGGTCTAGATATTGATGATAAAGGTATTGATCTGAAATTGCTGCAATATGCAGATGACACCTTATTTTATGTATCTGATATAAATTCTTTTGAAAATATTTTAATCGAATTAGAGGTTTTTGGCAAAGTTGCAGGACCGAAGTTAAATAGAGAAAAGACTGTCTTGAGTTGGATTGGAACAGCCTGTCAACGATGGTCGCTAACTTGTTTTGGTTTACATTGGACAGATGGGCCAGTAAAATACTTAGGACATCATATCGCACCTGATCTGCAGTGTGCTTTAAAGATTGATTGGGAAAATAAATTAGAAAAAATGCAAAAACTGCTAGATAACTGGAGAAAAAGAAACCTGACTTTGTTTGGAAGACTGACTATTATTAAATCACTTGCAATTAGTCAAGTTATACATTTAATGATTGTTGATACAATACCGTCTACTTTTTTGATAAAACTTAATAGCCTGATATTTAAATTTCTTTGGAAAAGTAAAATTGAAAAGGTAAAACGATGTATTGTTACTGAGGATTATTGTGAAGGAGGAATACGAATGATTGATGTTAAAAGGCAAATGTTTAGTTTTAGGTTGAAGTGGCTTGGGATGTTTTTAGATAATACAACAGGAAATTGGAAAGATATGTGTAAACATTGGTTTGACTGTTTGGGAGGGCTGCATCTACTCCTCAATTGCAATTATACTGATTATACTTTAAATCTCTTAAAACTTAGAAACGTCCCACATTTTTACATAGAAATATTACATGCATGGTACCTCATAAACAAATACACATCCGCTGAATGTCAGACACAGAAGCATGTCGACGAAAATATTTTATGGTATAATCAAGATATTGTTTTTGAAAAGAAAATGTTATTTTATGAAGACTGGTATTATATACTTAAATGATATCTTTAAAGATGGTACTTTTGTTTCAGTAAATGAATTATTTATCCGCCTTAATACTAGAAGAAGTAAACAATTTTTGATTTTTGACTATACAAAGCTACAAAAATCAATTCCAAAAATTTGGATAAATGATAAACATAGGGTACCTTTGGTTTTCAAAGACCATAATCTCTCTATCCCCCACTTTGTATTTGGAAAATCAGTTAAGCCTGTTAGTTTTTTGAGTAGTAAACAGTGGTATAATATGATCAGTTTTGAACAAATTAAAATAAATAAATGTTGTTTGTATTGGGAAGATGTCTTGCAGAAGGACGTTAAATGGTCTTCTGTTTTTGATAGGAATTTGATTGGGATAAAAGATTTTCGTCTACGTGAATTTAATTTCAAGCTTTTATATAATATGTTACCAGTCCGTAACAATCTGTTCAAGTGGGGTCTCGCATACGATAACCTTTGTTTAAAATGCAAAAAAACTGAAGATGTGCTTCATGCTTTCATTTCATGTAAGGCAAATGAAAGGTTCTTTAAGTATTTAAAGGACTTAGTTTTACGTGCTTTCAATCTTAGAATAGAGATAGATATTGTTTTATTACTCAAAATGAATTCGCAAATCGAAATCGATTTGATAATGACTATTGCTTTTTGGTCGATTTATAAAATGATTATTTTTCGTAATAAGTATGGATATGATAATAGAGATTTGAGTTTGATTTACTTATTTAAGAGAGAAATGACTGACAGAATAGAAATAAACGAACATTTGAAAGTACAAAATATGAAATTTCCTGCGAACTTGCTTAGTTATATTTGAGTAAATAACTTGTGTATTATTGATGTTCCATTGATTTGCTAAATTGTAAGCAAAATTATGTTACTGTTTGAATATTGAATAAACACCTCTAAGAGGCAAAGAGAAAAAAAAAAATACTAATTAGTCTAGTCTCATGATATTTCTTCAGATTTAGATTAGGTCTAGATCTAGAGTCTAGATTTAACTTTTAGATCTAGAATCTAACTGTTAGATCTAGATCTATGTCAAGAGTTCTGATTTTTTTTTAAATCTCAAAATTTTGAGCAAGAACAATATCTTATTTTCATTAATAAAGCAAGGCTTTATAAATAAAGGCCCAGGGTGCTACAAGAATTTTTTTCACCACTTGCCCTGTCGGGCAAGTGGGTTTTCAATTTACTTGCCCAAACAATATTTCCACTTGCCCAAAACTTTTTGTTTACTAGCACAATCGAGAAAAAACAGCTGATCAACGCACGTGTGTGTCTGTGCAAGCCGCTGTCATTTGGAAACGTAGGCTAATTTTCAGCTGTTAATAATTTGGGTCAACTCTTCCATCAAGAAACGTCATGTAAATAATGGGTAATCAACTATTTTAAATAAAGTACGGACATTTTTATTTCATCATTCACTGCTATAAATATCATGCCAAAATTTGTAAATTCTTACTAAATAATAATATTGAAGATATTTTACGATAAATCTCGGATAAGTATGCGAAAACTAGACTAAACAACGTCGCTAAAACCATGAAAACAAAACAACAACGGCTTATATTCTGGGGGTCTCGATACTATTATCAAAATGACTCGCTCGGTCGGATCTTGAGACCGCAGTAATAAATTGAAAACGAGACAAAAACATTCATCTGATTTATATGAGCAGCGAGTTTTAAATAATATGTTCACAATCATTAACAGTCATTATGAATAAATATCAAACATTTGACTTTTTGTACTTACTAGAAAATCCCTGTTGTTTATTCCATTCCGATTCGCACGTGTTCATTTCCCTAGAATAATGACGTCATATTTGGCGTGATTCAACCAATCGGCAATCAGAGAATAGCAAAGGCCTGTCGGTGCGGCCTGCAGAGCTAGAGAGAGAGAGCGCGAATAAGCTCGCAGCTGGTACGATCGCGCTAGCTGTCTCTAGCTAGCTCACGGCCGGCCGTGCGTGGAGGCGGAGCGGCATTCATGGCTTGAAGTGTCACTGTTGCATGCGCGCTGAGCTAGCTGAGCTGGCTAGCTGTCTGTGAAGTTTTTTCGAAATCGGAACGATCGCTTTTTTGCTTCTGGATTTTGACGACGGGTAAGAAGTTGACGGGTGAATGGTAGAGTTCTTGGACACTAGGAAATTACTGTAAAAGTATCACTTGCCCGAATCGGGCAAGTGATAATTTGATTTACTTGCCCGACGGCTCAATTTGGTTGCCCCGGGACGTCGGGCAAGCGGGTTTGTCGCGCCCTGAGGCCTTTCTGAAGACTGAAGTAAAATTGTCCTTGTCATGTTTTTGACATTGCAAAAAACAGCGGTGTCTATGTGTGCACACACTTACTTTGATGTGAAACATTGCATTTCAACTTCAAGGCTTTTGAATAAATCTAAAGTGCCAACAAATAAATGTTATTTTCCTTCAAAATAGTTAACACTTTTTGTTTGTCTTTAGAACAAGTAGACTTAGACCTAGTAATAGTAGTATAACTAATATTAATAGAGACAAAAATTGTGTGTTATTTGTTTTGTTTCACAATGGTGCTGCGCAGACATGGACACTCTAGCCATTCTTTCAAAGTAAACAAATGCAGATCAAAGGTATAGATCTACACTGAATATACATGTACCTTGAATACCTTGAATACCAAAGCTTCTGGAAGAAAGCCGTCTCCAGCTGCCAAGCTTCCAGGTCTAACTTCAAGTTGATTTTTGCTGTAGGCACTCATTACAGATTTCTTTTCCTTTTTCAGGTTGCTAAAGGACAGAAAGAGAAGGCGAAACTCCAAGGGGAGGTCAGTCAGAATGAAGACCGTGTTCATGCTATGTCAGAACATATGAAGAATGTGCAGCAGGAACTCAACCAAACACAGGTAATCAACAACAACAACAAGAACAAACAAAATTATTGAGCTCCTTCGGAACCTTGAGATGTTTTGTTCTTTAAATACCATTCTCCATCAAATTTATTCATCAAATTCATTAATTTCCACTGAAAAGCAACCCAAAGCAAAATAAGAAATTAAATAATATTTTATGATGATATTGATAAAACATGAAACAAAACAGATATAAGCAAGGTCTTCTTTAGTTCTCAAATTTTGCTCTTCGTAACTGGAAGTCATTATGGCTCTTTAAATTTTCTTTTATATCAGATATTCTGAGAACTGACAAAAGAGAATGACATGCATCTTGCATCCAATAAGGAGGAAGGGCTACTCAAGCAACATCATTTCTTTAACACACAAAACATTTGAATATTTACAATTTCTGGTGCATATTATTGTGTTATCACAGCAATTATTTCGTTAAATGACAAAGGTTTTTCCACTTGATTTACATATTCATCTTGTCTTTGTATATGCAGAATCTTTGCAGAGCCAGGGACAACGAGATTGAGACAGAAAATCACATGAAGCTAGTGGCCCAGAGGGAAGAAGGGCGATTGAAGCAAGAGATCGTCAGGCAGGAGAATGACCTCGGTGACATCAAAGAGAGGAAAAACATCCATCAGGTAAGAGGTCAAAGTTCTGTTTACTAAGTAAATGAAAATAGAAAGTAGAATACAGCTACATTACACAATCAAACATGCTTCAGCGATCACCTGTTTAGGAAGACCACATGTTTATAAGGATAATATTTCTCTGTTTCCCTTGAATGGTGTTTCTCATTGTAACCTTAATGAACCTTCTTTTGATGTTTACCTGCTTATATTGACCTGGCTGATCTCATCTCCCTTTAGTACATTTCATTTACAGAATAACAGTTTATGTAAAAAAAAAAATTAAACTTCTGTGCAAGTATTAGTGACAAGACGTGCATATAGATTTGGTATAATTCAAACCCTCTCATTAGGGTAATAGATGAAATAGTTTGAGAATACCACCCTGTTCATTTTTTTCCTTCTCATTATAGGACTGAAGTAATTCCCTTTGTTGGCTGGCGAAAATAGAATATGTCAAAACAGATGTCATAAATATAACTGTTATTTATCATTGTCATGGTCTTTTCTTCATCAGAACACGATTTTCAGGAACACCCAGAAGTTAAAACCCATCCATTAGGGTAACAGATGAAGTAATTTTACATTCCCCCCTTCTCATTACTAAAGTAATTCCCTTTGTGGATTGGTGAAAATACGTGTAGATATGTATAAATGTATAAATATAACTGTTCATGGTCTTTTCTTTATCAGAACACAATTTTCAAGAACACGCAGAAGTTAGAGGAGCTCAAGTCGCAGCTGAACTGGGACCAGCAAGCCTTGGAAGCCTGGCTGGAGGAGTCCGCCAGGAAGGATGAAGACTTCATGACCATCACCAAGTACAGGCAGATCGATGACGCCAAACTCAAGGTAAGACCAGGGACCCATTTCACAAAACTTGTCATCAGTGACAAATGACAGTTGTTGTTATAAGCTACTGAAATCCTTGCTTCTGATTGGTTATCGGCAGATTTGTCACTAATTTTTGTCATTTGTCATGAAAAAGGGGTTTGTGAACCCCCCCCCCCCCCCCAGGACCCTGTTTCATAAAACTTGAAATCAATAACAAGTTACAAGCTACTGTTACAAGCTACTGAAATCATGGCATCTGATTGGCTGAGAGCAAATTTGTCATAGAAATTTAGCATTTATTATAGATAAAAAGTTTTATGAAACAGAATCCAGGGCCCTGTCTTATAAAGAGTTGTGATATCACAATTTTGGAGTCCCCTATCTCTTATGTACATTGTTGCGAATAAGTTGCGATTGATATCGTCTCTTTATATTAAGATAGGACTCGGGACGGTAGCGATGACAATCACATTGGCATTCACAACAAAGAGACTCCAATTCAGGATGAAATTTAAAAATGCAGTGACTTTGGAACCAGATTATGATGACAAAGCCCACCAAGTTTTAAAAAGTGTATTGAAAATGTTAAGTAGCTATCCTCTTTAAATGTGTCAGAAAAATATCTATTTTCAAATTTCTATAAAAAATGGGATGCTTCGAAATGAATCCTTCCTTTAGTTCATTTGATTTTATTGCCCCATTTTATCAATAATTACTCCTTCGTCAAATGCTGAGAGCCAGAAGGGCATTAACTCCTTGCAAAATTATCAGCTAAACGGCCTACTGTCTCTCATGAGATGGACACAGTGATATACTGGTTAACAGAGGTATATAATAATATAATAATTACCTGAAAATGTTTTATTTATTGCAGGAGTTGAGATTGCAGATGGAGAGAATGACTGAGATATGCCAGAAGAAGAAGAAGGACTTAAATTCAGAAATGACAGAAACACTTACAGCACAGGTAAGAAGTAAACAATGTTTTAAAGGCAAAGAATTCTCATATTACAAAAGGAGGTAAAATTATAAAGAAAATAATTTAAGCTGTCTTTCCATAGCAAGGATATAGTATAAAGAGATCAAGATAGTTTTCTTTGATTTTCATGTAGCCACAGTGAAAATACACCAGTTAAAAAATGCAAAATGAAAGATTTGTGCACTGCATTTTAGTCTTTCTTCTGTAACTATACCTTGTTACTTGTGGTGATTCCAGTTCATATCTGGATTTATTTTTGATTTCATTTATATAAACAACTAAAATATGTTTGAAGAGTTCAAAGAAAATGTGAGATAATTACAGTCAAACCTGCTTAAGTGACCACCTGTCTACAAAGACCACCCTTTTTTTGTTTCCCTTGAAAATGGTTTCTCATCAAAACATGCACTAAAGGAACCTGTCTACAAAGAACACCTGTCTTCAAAGACCACTTTTTGTGTTCCCCTTGGGTGGTTGCTTTAGACTGGTTTGACTGTACCAGTGTAATCCTAGGTTATATTTTAGCTTGCGAGGAAAACCTCATGCCACATGAAAGGAAAAGGTAATAAATGTTTAAACCTCTGAGCATCAAAATGTGATTTAATTTTTTCTCTTCATTTTCAATATCCTGTAGCTGGAGATGGACAAGACTGCAGAAGAGTTCCGCAAGTCGCACAACGATCGTCAACAGCTGATAGAGCAGTGGGAGCAGACCATAGAACAGATGCAGCGCAGAGATAGAGAGATGGACAGGCTTGCCACGGTAAAGCACAAGCCTTTCAAGCCTTTTTGTTCCTGATTATAACTAAATTATAATGAGTAGTTGGCAAAACAACTGGATGGTTGCTGTACAAGCTCTTGAGAGCAGCACTAAATGTCAACTGGAGTGACCATATGACCAATATTGAACTGTATAGGGACATTACACCGATCTCAGCCAGACGAGGGACCGTCTCCTCCGTTTCAGTGGGCACTGCTGGAAGAGCAAGAGTGAAATCATTTCACAAATGCTCTTCTGGGAGCCCTCAAGGGGCGAGCGCACCAGAGGGCGCCCAGCAATGACTTACATTAACCAGTTAGAAAAAGACACCTGTCTACCAAGACAGGAGCTCCTAAAGATCATGGAGAATAGAACTGAATGGAAAAAGCTTGTCAAATCAGTGCGAGTATGCTCGACCTAGTAGTAGTATAATGAGTAATAAGTTTGTAGATATTACTTAGGTTTTTTTTTTTTAAATGGCTAAACAAACTGTTCAAAAGAAAGTAATCCATTAACATTTTCATCTTGGGCAAGTTTGCTTTATTACCAATCAATCTGCACTCGGCTTCTCCTACATGAAGTAAAGTATGCTCCATCACTTTGCTAAAAGATGTAGAATTAGGGCAAGGGTTGCAATTGGTTTAGGTTGGGTTTAGGGTTAGGATTAGGTTTTAGCGTTTGGGTTTCATGGTTGAAGTTAGGAATTCAGTTAGTGTAGGAAACAGACTTCAGAACAAATGTCACCTGAGCATGTGTTGTTGGACCTTAAAGGGATCCGGTAACTTTGTCTCAAATTCTGAAACAAAATCCTGGATTTAGCTCATGCTGCAATGATAATGACAAACCTTCAGGTCAGTCAGGAACCCCATGACTTTTACAAGCTGATTGCCTGTCTGATTATCAAGATATTTATGATTGGAAATCGAAATTTGAAAATTTATTTTCCTAACAGATTTTATAACACTACAGTCTATTGGGGAAAACAAGTATGGTAAAACCGGTCACTCTAAGATTTTTACTTTGTTGAGGCACTTCATGATCATTTTAAAGCGCAATTTCTGTAGGGCTTCAATATTACACAATATCACAAACACTGATAACACCAAGGGCTGTGCATCTCAGATTTAGCATTGTTAAACAATGCCTTTAATCATGACTTTCCTGGGTCTAACTTTTATTACTTTCTCTGGCTCCATCCAGAAACTGGCAGAGGCCAAATCGGATCTGATGGACCATGAGGAGATGGTGAAGGAGAAGCAGCAGTTCCTGGAGAGCGAGATGGAGAACAACCAGGAGCAGAACAAGAAGATCCAGGCCACAGACCGCCTGGCTGCTAGGCTCCGCCTGGACTATCAAGACAACGAGAACCAGAGGATTCAGTTTGCGGATGAGGTAAGGATACAGCTGCCAAGTGTCCCTCGAAGAGGACCTAATGCCGTCGGTCCTCTTTTTGCTTTAATACTAAACGAGCGTTAATGATTTCTTAGCAGTCAGGTAAAATAACCACCACTACCTACCTACCTTAGCCTCTATGTCATTTACAAAGTCCAACTTTCTTCTTCCACTTGGGAGGTCTCCAGCCTAGAGCCATTTTGTTGCATTTGCTTTTTCTCTCACCCACTTGCCATCCTATGAATAACACACAAAAAATTAAATATTTTGCCATTGCTGTTTTTTAAGCAGTTTGCCATGTAATGTGTAAATGATCCTCAAGTGTCTGATGCCTAAGTTAAAAACCTTTTCTTGACATGTACCTAATATAGTATTACAAATGATGTTTTTCAAGATCGTTGTTAATATCCAAACCTCATAAGGCCTGTATTCATCAGCTCAATATTGCCAAATAACCCGCTATTTTAACTATCCCTATCGCAAATTATCAAGCCAATTTGCTTCTTTATCAGCCTGCAGTTGCAATAAGTGGGATATTTGGTCGAGATAATCATTCCAAGATATCTTGGGCTAGTTTGCAAAATATCCCGCTATTTGTCCGGTGCGTCTCAACAGTCCGAAGACTCGCACTATGCGCGAACGCTGAGCAAAGCTAATTTCTCGAGTTCAAGTTTGGAGTTTAGAGGTTGAGTCTCGACTGATGAAGACATGATTTGTAACCTTGGGCTTATTTCCCAAATCAGAAATAGCGGGCTTTTTGGCAATCTCAAGCTGATGAAGACAAACCTATAGAGACATATTTGTGGTATGCATTATACAAGACCTGGCTATGAACGTGGTGCTACCTATTTATTCCATATCTTCTTATCTTCATCAGCTGGAGACCCTGAAGTTCACAGTGGAGAGGACAGCCACTGACCTGGAGGCCATGAGGAGACAGGTCAACGAACTCAAGAAGGATGTAGAGGTCAAGAAAGAGAGGTAAGACAAATTCAATATTTTTTTATATATGGGTCATATAATATGACAAGTGACAGTTTTTGTTATAAGCTACTGAAATCCTTGCTTCTGATTGGTTATCAGCAGATTTGTCACTGATTTTTGTCATTACCGGTAGTCATTGAAAAAAGGCTTTGTGAAAAGCCCCTCGGAAGAATGGAAAATGCCAAGGGATTTGTACACATAATTTGTAACACCAAAACAACTCCATAATCCGATATTCATCCTTTTCACTTGTGTTCAATCGGTAGAGTGGAAAATGCCAAGAGGCACCGAGGTGAGCTGATGAGTAAACTCAAGTCTGCCACGGACCAGTCCCTCTCGGCTGAGGAGATGGCAGCCATCATGGACGGCATGCTGCAAGATGAGGAGACGACACTGCACTTCTTGGAGCAGGAACTCAAGAGGCTTAGAGATCTGCAGTACAAGAGGTCCCAGGTAAGTGATTTCAATGATCAAGGGGTGTTTCACAAAGATCCTAAGTTGAGCTTAACTCTAAGTTGGACTTGAACATTATGGAGAGCCATTTGTAGCCTCAAAATGAAATATATTCAAAAGCAAAAATTGAAGTATTTTAGACTTTTCATAAATTCTTCATCAAGAACATAAAAATCTCCTTGATAATAAAAAATATGAATGATTGGAATCAACATTTTATGCCTTTTAAAATAACTTTTACAAAATATTTTTAAAGGATGCTAACGGTTTTCCATAATTGTTAAGTCCAACTTAGAGATAGGTTCAACTTAGGATCTTTGTGAAACAGCCCCCCCCCCCCATGTCATGAATATTCAATGGTTGTTCTGACATAAAGCTTATCCACACTACCAAATTAACCCTTGCTGACTCCAAACTGACCAATTGTTTCAGTCTAGTTGGTGTGACTGATATAATACAGACCTAGTGCCACCTTACCAATCACAATATCCTTAATCATGATTAAGGGTAGCCTTTACTTTTAAACGGTTTGAGTAAAAATTGGTTCAATTAGCTGTCATGCACTCTTGGGACTAATGTTCTCATGATTAGTCCTTTGTAAGTGTTCAGTACATATTCAGTGTTATTCCTGTTCAGTTCAGTATACATGTACATTTCCTTGTTAGTGATTTCTAAAGCTAGGGTTCTTGGCCATTTTTATGTTCTCTTGTCAGAGACAGATCTTGCCATTATCCCTGACTCGCTATGTTTCCATTAACTCTTCAATCCACTCCCACTGTACTCGTTCAAATGCAGACTTTCACATCCCATATGCAAGAACTTCAGTTTCTCAAAAGACAATTTACTATGCAGGTCCCAAACTATGGAATGCATTGCCACCTTATCTAAAATCTGCATGCTCTCTGAATGTTTTCAAGAGACAATACAAAGAAAGGCTTTTACAATCTTATCCACATTGAGTCACCTGTTGTTTGTTGTTTATGTCAATGTTAATTGTTATATCCCTGGTTTGTATGGGTTTTTTCTTTTTATAATTGTTATTTCTATTTTCTATTTTGTATGTACTATTATTCTGCTTGGGTCTAATTTCATCCTATGTATTAACTTTACTTCTCATCTTGCCTTTCTCTCCTTCAATTTTCCTTCCTCTTCCCCCCCCCCCCCTCTCTCTCTCTCTCTCTCTATCTATCTCCCTCTCTTGTTTCTCTCTGACCCAGCTGTAGCTGTATATGTATTCTCTCCCTCCTGTTGTTGTACATGCAACAGTATACAATACAATTTATTTTATTCTAAGGGGTCAAATTCACAAGATCTTTGAGTAGATCTTTAATCTGATCCCCACTCAATTCATGTTATTTGTGTTGTCATCTACTGATTTTGCTATGTCCATCTTTTTATATTTGTTATACATGTATGCGTTTATTCGCAATTCTATGTGTCTGTTTTTTATATTGAGTGAATAAATTATTTGAATTTGGTTTGATTTCCAAAGCTCTTTTGAAGTGCATGGAGACGTAATAAATGTGATATGCGCTATACAAGAACCAAATATTATTATTATTATTTACTTAAGGAATATTCCCTAACATCTAAAGTAATGGAAATGTGTGCATAATATTGTATGTTTCCTCGTTATTTCTGACTTATTCCTTTCTATTTCCTACTTATTATTTCTCTTCTTGCCTCATATCGTAATTAAAAATTGTAGGAGCTGTATGAAGCCAAGACTGCAGAGAAAAACACAAACGCCGAGATCCAAGGAGCCAGGGCAGCGAGTCGCAACCTTTCAAGCCGTATCAACAAAATGGACCATGATTCACTCAAGCAACAAGAGATTATTTATAACCAGGTACGTCAAAGGGAGGAGAAATGAAGAAATGATCAATACAATCAATTAAATAATCAATTTAGGGTTATCGATAGGGTGCGCCCATCTAGCTGTCATGTTTGCTCCAGAGTAGAAAGTGAAGAATTTGGTTTTATAAAGACGTTATCAAAGAAGATGAAAGGATAAAGCATGTATTTGAATTGTCTTAGCCTTCGCAAACTCGAATGCATATTCATTTATGTACTTGTTGGTGTACAAGCAAATCATGAAGTATCAAAATGATAAACCATGAGATATGCACAGTAATTGACATATTTTTTAGTAAACCATGAAATGTTATCAAATAATGCATGGTCATCTGGGCACATTTTTGTAAATCATAAGATATCTAAATAATATTACACAGTCATCCTGATACTCTTTGTAAATCATATTACTGTAACAGTATTTCACAGTTATCCGGGTACATTTTATAAACCATTACTTATTAATCTGTTCACATTGACGTATATTTCATTAATATTGTAATATTTCATATGTATTGTATTATTTCATATGTATTGTATTATTTCATATGTTTATTTGAAATTTTGTTTAATATGTGTTTGTTTATCACTGTATTTTGATTGTTATAGCGCTTAGAGACTTTGGTGGTGAAAGCTTTATAAGCAACATTTTTATTATTATTGATTATTATTGATTTTTTTCTACTTCAGGATTTCACGGTCCAGCAGCTGGAGCGTAAGATAGCCCGCCTGGAAGGGGAGAGGAGCACGGAGGAGATGGACATGCTCAACGCTCGGATCAAGGAACTCACAAACTTCCTGGAAGAGCGCAACAACACGCACGGTCTGCTCAGCAACCAGCTCAAGCGATTGCAGGTACGTCGGTGATCTTTTGTGGATATGGAAGGGGGGGTGGGGGGGTTAATTGCTTGACATTTCTTAGGGTGTTCCCAGTGTTCTTGGCAGGAATTTTTTTTACCATAAGTCCTAAACTTAAATAAAGTAGGGTCTTGCAGCAGGATATCATCTAATACATTCAAATTAGTGATGTAGATATTTGTAATATTTGCTTGAAATTTTGATCAATTTCTTATGGTGTCCCCATTCTTCTTGGCAGGATTTTTTTAACCATAGGTCCTAAACTTAGGTAAAGAAGGTCTTGCAGCAGATTATCATCTAATAAATTCAAATAAGTTATGTAGATATTGATAATATCTGTAATTCCAAAATTGTGTCAGTGATGTTATTTCACCTGAGCAAATTGAAGGTTTTATTTGTAAACATTTGTCTTGGATTATGTATGTTCATTTATTGTCTAATCAGTATTACACTGCATGCAGTTTGACCAATTGTGAAGGACATTCTAATATTTTATCTACTACATT
This sequence comes from Strongylocentrotus purpuratus, assembly GCF_000002235.5. NCBI lineage: Eukaryota > Metazoa > Echinodermata > Echinoidea > Camarodonta > Strongylocentrotidae > Strongylocentrotus > Strongylocentrotus purpuratus. The sequence goes on from NW_022145597.1 coordinate 21,872,368, forward strand.
AGGGCTGCACTGATAATGTTTAAATGCTGATTATATGAGTTCATTTCGTCTGTTTGGAGCCAGAAGGATGTCAAACCTAGGTAAAATAACAAGTTAACGCCCTTCTGGCTGTAAACAGACTATTTACTGTATGAAACCTCGTCAGATGATGTTGCTGTTGATTTTTATGGCATTTTCCATCATCGTTGGAAGATTTTCGCCAGATTTTTGTCAGAGAGATAATTAAAGCATCGTATCCACGATATTTGTACTTAACCTTTGACCTTTCGACATTCCTTTCTTCCTGCAGGACGACATACGTCGGGTCAAGCGTGACCTCGACAAGAGCGGGGCGGAGAAGGCCGACCTGACAAGCAAGATTGAGGAGCTCAACCTTCACAATGATAGCTCCAACCGTGAACTCAAGCACATCGTCAGGGATAAGCAGGTTAGTTGCATTGTAAAGATAATGGCTCGTATACATAAAGGTGGACTAAGTGTAATGTATCAGGATATACTCCATTTGTTCTAAGGAGCACAAAAGGTCAAGCTTTACATTCTTGGCAAATAACTAGATTCCTGCTACAAAATAAATAAACAAAACAAATCCATACCGGTATTTGGATTGAAAATTGAAGATTATTTCATGTTGGCGTTATTTTTATGTGTCTTCTTAATACACTGTAGATACAGAAGATGTGCATTCCATATAAAATCAGTGGAACACGTCTGTCTTCTTAAACCTGAACTAAAGTAATTTCGCTGTTTTAAATATATTTGTCAGTGTTTAGTTCTGGTCATATAATTTTATTTCAAAGTTGATTTTCTAGCAGTTATACTTAGTGGATGAATTGTGTAGTAAAGAGGAACGATCGTGCATTTTGAGGATTTGCAACCATAATTAATATTAACAAATTGACTGAATCTTGCTCTCTTTATCTTTATCTGTTTGTCTCTCTCTCTCTCTCTCTCTCTCTCCCTCCTCTCTCTCTCTCTTCCTCCTCTCATTCCTCCTCTCATTCCTACTCTGTATCTAGGACCAAATGGTGGATGAGAATATTCTCAAGTTGGAGCTGAAGCGGCTTCGAGACATCCTCAACTCGCGAGCTGATGAGGTCATGACGCTGGAGAAACGCAGACTGCAGCTGGAAACGGTATGTGCAAAAGAGTATAAACACACCTTAAAGGCATCGTTTATCAATGTTAAATCTGAGATGCATGGCCCTACATGTTATCAGTGTCTGTGATATGGTGTAATATTGAAGCCCTAAAAAAAAAATTGTGCTTCAAAATAATCAAGAAGTACCTCAAAAAAGTAAAAATCTTTGAGTGACAGGTTATACCATACTTGTTTCCCCATAGACTGTTATGAAAACCGTTAGGCAAACGCAAAATTTGGTTTCGATTTCTAATCGTAAATATCTTGATAATCAGACAGGCGATCGGCTAGTAAAAGTCATGGGGTTCCTATCATTATCATTGCAGCATGAGCTAAATCCAGGATTTGGTTTCAGAATCTGAGACAAAGTTACCGGATCCCTTTAACATTAAATATATTTCAGGCTTTTCCACAAATGAGTTAAAGAACTGATGAAAAATCAGAGTCAGCCATTTTTGTGAATAAGAGAAATAGAAGTTGTAGATAAATGGTGCAAAATAAATGCCTATTATTATCATTATTATTATTAAAAATAAAATTATGAGTGACTTAAGATAAGATTGAAAAAGTTTCACCCTAAATTGGATGATATAAGTTATTTTTTTATTATTTGAAATTAGGCTATGAATGAGAGACGGAAGGAGATAACTATCCACAAGGAGATGTTGAGGGCGCAATTGAAGGCCAACGAGGAAGAGCGCAGCACAGTTAGTTCTGAGTTGCATGACCGCATCGGTAGAATTGACAAGCTTCGCAAAAGGTGAGCTTATACTTTTCGAAACGGCTTTGTCATTCACTGCTAGAAATAGTACATTGCACGGAGACTTAATTGAACTACGCGTAGGTCATTCTTATCATAAACAAACAAAGAAACAAACAAACAGTTGAGCCCAGAGTAGGGGAGTCTTACTCTATGAACATTTTTTCTTGGTAGAACGAGCAGTGTGAATTTAGGTCATTTTGTGACTTAAATTAATAATAATAACTTTGTTTACCCAGGGAAGCCTAATCAGCTTCAATGCTGGTCTTCCTGACAGCCCTGCTACAGTCAAACCTGCTTTAGTGACCACCTGTCTACAAAGACCACATTTTTGTTTCCCTCGAAAATGGTTTTTCATTTAAACATGTACTAAAGGAACCTGTCTACAAAGACCACTTTTTGTGTTTTCCTTGGGCGGTCGCCATAGACAGGTTTGACTGTATAACAAATACCTATTCACACCTGGGTAGAGAGTGGCAAATGTGGATTAAGTTTTTGTCAAAGAGTGTGAGTGCTGGGCTGGGGTTTGAACCCTCAACCTTAAGCTTGAGAGTAAGTGAATGAACCTCTATACCACAACACCTCCATAAAGGCATTTGCCTTTGGATATTTGTGAGGACTGAATCTTTGATTATGAATCATTTGAATATATATATATATATATCCCTAAAAAATGAAAATAAATATGAACCAAATGAAAAATATAAAATTGCTTTAAACTCTTTTTACAGATATGAGATTCTGATGGTTACCATGGCGCCACCGGAAGGTGAGGAGGATCGCTCCCAAGCATTCTATGTCATTAGGGTAAGCATAGATCAACTTCTCAGAACTCTTTTTCTTTCATTCTTGTATTAGCCCTGAAATAACTGCCACCTTATCTTTCAAATACCTCTAAATGTTGCTGCTATTTCACAGATATTCTTTTCTGATTGTGACAAATGTGAGCAGGTCTCACCAAATAATACATCTTTTGTTTGCATCTTGTTATTCTATATTTGTATTGCAACATTTTTGGACAAAATACTGTATTATTTTGTTGTTGTTCGTTTGGTATTATAATGGCTATTAGTCAAATTTGACTATTGTTGCCAATTTCATCGCATCTCTTTCTTTTAATGTCTTGGTAAAATTATTATTTCTTTCTTTCTTTTTCCAATCTCATTTTAATATAATATTAGTCATAGTCTACAAAAAAAATAAAAACAAAAAATTATTTCAAATTAAACCACGATCCGCACACAGTTCCACCTCACGCTGGCCCTGTCCTTTCTATGATGCCTTCTTACCAGCCCAGCGAGTTATGTTACGTCGTACGCTTCTCGGTTGATAAACTCAACCTAGGTCACTCTGGCATAGACAAGGGGGCGTCGTGTACCTGTATGTTTAGAGGGTTTATTTATTTATTAGGAGAAAGACAACTGCATAAGCAAAACACTTGTGGGCTTTATTAGTTTATATGAGTTAGTTCATGAGATTATTTATATATTGATATATTATTGATTCATGGTATCTGTAAAAAAAAAAAAAAAAAAAAAAATTACGGCCTGTGCAATTAAACATGCAAAGACCGGGGGGCATCAAATAAATTAAACAACTTGTCTGGTCTGGAGAGATAGTTTAATATAATATATACAAATATGCACGCCTGGTAAAAGGTAAGTTCCCTTCCATGTACAATCTCTTATCTCTGTGGCGGCAACTTTTCAGAGCTCCATGAAATTTCTGACCAATCAGAAGCAACATCCGAATTATACAACTCTATCTTTCAACTAGCTATGATCTAATCTTCTGTACTACTGATGCCTTTGCCATTGTATATGGGGTTACCAAAATTCATGCAGTACTTGCCAAGTTAAGTGCAATGACACTACTGATGACTTTATAAACGGGGCAAGATCACTACATTGAGGTACTGTCAAACCTGCTTTGGTGACCACCTGTCTACAAAGACCACATTTTTTGTTTCCCTTGAAAATGATTTCTCATTGAAACATGTATTATAGGAACCTGTCTACAAAGACCACTTTTCTTATCTCCCTTGGGAGGTCTTTATAGACAGGTTTCACTGTATAATGGTATTGCCTCGCTATGAATGCTGATCTACGAAAATACCCTTATCCTAACCATTCACTGATTCCTCCTTGGACAGGCCGCCCAGGAGAAGGAGGCCCTACAGAGGAAGGGAGACGAGCTGGATGCCAGGATCCGTAAGGCAGAGAAGGAGATCAAAGCCCTGGAGAACACCCTCAGACTAATGAACGGACGCAACGAGCAGTACAGGAAGAGCTTCAACAGGGTGACCGAAACAAGTGAGTAGCAGTGATGACTAGAACGCAAAGTGACAACTGACAATATCGAGGGTTCAGTGACACAAAGACGTAACTCCATATTTTGCCTAAATGAGTATTTGATATCAAAATGTTCAGAAAATGTAGGCTTTCCAGGAAACACAAAGACTTAACTCCACCCAACACCCCATTGAAGTCAATGGCTAGTGAAACATAGACTTAACACCTTATGGCCCAAGTGCTCAGTGATACATAAACCACTTTTCACAAAATGGAGTTGCGTCTTTGTGTCACAGACCCCTCGATATATGGTAAAGCCCGCTTCATTGATCATCTGTATAGCAAAAAGACTCGTCTAATGAAGATAATTTTGTCCCATTTTAATTCTCATTGGAAATCATGTGAAAGACCACCAGTTTAAAGCCTGTCTGCACTAGTTTGGCCAGAAGGGATTAGACCTCCCTGTCATGGTCACTGGCTAGTGGTTATCTCATCAAATCAGCTCTCAATGACATACAAAAAAGGGGATCATGGGGGACCAACAGGCACCAACTAGGCATTCTTTGCTATATAGAGGGCACAAGTAGATACAAGTAGTGCAGAAAGTCTTTTAAAAGACCGCTCTAATTTCCCTGTGATTGGTCTCTATGTACAGGTTTGAGTGTAATAAAGATGGCGTGCGTAGTCATCTTCATAATCTTCATTATCATCATTGTCATCATGATAAACATAATCATTCATAAAGTTGAGACAAAAGAGCAATTATCAAATATCAAATAAATATTACAGTCAAACCTGTCTATAGCGACCGCCCAAGGGAAACACAAAATATGGCCTTTGAAGACAAGTGGTCTTTGTAGACAGGTTCCTTTAGTACATGATTCAATGAGAAAACATTTTCAAGGGAAACAACAAATGTGGCCTTTGTAGACAGGTGGTCACTAAACCAGGTTTGACTGTATTTGTTTTGATATATGGTATAATTATCTTCTCTCTGGATGACCTTCTGCAGGCGAAGAGTTTGAGGAGAAGCAACGGCTCGAGGAACAGCTCAGGGCAGCCATGGACAAGTACAAGTACAAGAGAAGACAGATCAGGGAGCTACAGGATGATCTGCAGACCATGAGCTCCACCATGGAAAACCTCGGTAGAGACGAGAGCGCCTACTCCGAGATGATCCAGGAGAAAGAGGCAAGTGATGGTGGTGATGATGATGATGATGTTTGTTGCTCAGGTGATAATGAATGAGAGGATGCTGAAGGTTATCACATGTGAATGCTCCCCAGGGAGTGGAAAATGTGCATACATTGTGTTGCGGGTAAGCCTGAATCCGATGAAGGGGGGGGGGTAATAATATATGTGCTGCGCGTAGAAACAAAGTATTAGGCGCATTATAAACGTAAGCTATTATTATTGTTATTATTATTATTAAATAAGAACAATGGCAGAAACGAGAAAGCCTACTCTAGAATGACATGTGAGAATGAGGGGCAGTTTTGGTTCTTGAAGATTAAAGTGATGATGGCAATGGAGATGATGTTGATGATGGTATTTGTTGCTTAGGTGATAATGAATGAGAGAATGAGAGATGTTGGTTGAAGGGTTTTACATGTAAGTAAGAACAAGGGCAGAAACGAGAAAGCCTACTCCAAAATGAACCAGGAGAAAGAGGGGTAATACTATATCTGTAAAGCACTTAGAGACGTCCGAGATGTATTAAGCACTCTATAAAAGCTGAATATTATTATTATTATTTTGGTCTTTGAAGATTGAAGTGATGATGGCTTTGGTGTTGATGATGATGTTGTGGTTGCCATGGTGATGATATTGATGATTGTACTTTTTGCCATGGTGATGGTGTTGATGATGGTACTTGTTGCCATGGTGATCGATGGATGAGGGCATGTTGGAGAACCTGAGCAGAGATGAGAGTGCCTACTCTGAAACGATCTATTAAACTGAAAGCAATAAGAGGGTAGTCACAATCATTATAAGGTTGCACTGATACGAGCAATGATGAATGTGATTATGACTGTTATTGATGACGATGATGATGAGAGCTAGACAGAAATGAATGGTGCACTGCATATAATGGGGATGATGATGATGGTCATGAAAATGGTGATAATGATGATGATGATGATGATGATGAAGATGATGATGATGATAATGATGATGAGGATGATGATGATGATGATGATGATGATGAGGATGATGGTGATAATGATGATGATGATGATGATGATGATGAAGATGATGATGATAATGATGATGAGGATGATGATGATGATGGTAATGGTGATGAGGATGATGGTAATATCTTTGTGGATGCACTGCTTATGAATGTATCAGATTAACTGTGATATTTTCTCCTTATTCTGTTATTTAGGCAAAGAGCATTCTCTATAACTTAAGAGTATCCTGCTATCAAAGTCTGCACTAGCTAATACTCTAAAATAAAAGCATCACTGAAATCTTTGCACTCTTGGCTAACCTCCATTTCTGTCCTTTACAGAACAAGAAGCAGCAACTAAGCAAAGAGCTTGACGATCAAAAGGTCAAGATTGATAGGGTCATGAAGCAGATTGCTCGCTACGCCAAGGAGCTACGGGCTAGCAGAAGGGTCAAAGGTGAAACTCATGAAGAGGTACGTTGAGAACTTTCTGCCAAATTGGCAACACCATTTAAAGATTGTTAATATCTTGTAAAACATAAATATTGTTGCACTATCGAACCAGTTCAGTCACTTATTAACTCTTATCACGGAATATAAGAATATCATAAATGTGCATAACAATAAGAACAACTCTTCAAAGCAAAATACAATTTTGACATGACTGTTGGGACAATTTTTTTCACAAAGTTCATGACTAGCTGTAGGGTTTTTTGATTTAGAACAAGCAACTTGAGCGGGTAATGCTTTTGTGAATGTGTATTGTAAGCAACCTGTGAAAACGACAACTAGCTGAAATGTCTATTTCCCTTACATCCCCAAAAATATCTGTACTAAATAACAAAATGGCTCAAGGTATTTAGCCAACCTGAATACCTATTTCATGAAAATAATGCATTGTATTTTGTAACCGTAAAACGTAATAGGAAATAACATTTGTTCTCTTTGCACTTATTTTCTGGTGAGCAGAATGACTTTGAGCTGAGGGAGTTGCGAGAGTTCAACAAGAACGTGATGAAGATGATGGGTGAGGTGATCCATTCTTACCCTGACATATCACCAACTGCTCAGATGCTCTTCTCTCAAGTAAGTCACTCGGCAATGATTTCACCGTCAAAAAACAGAAACTTTCTCGACACGCTTCTTCTCAAATCGCAAACATATGGCCCAATAAGAAACGCAAAATACAGTGTTGTGTTGTGTCAGTTGTAACTCCAGACTAAGATCGACTTTAAGTTGGACTTTGCTATGGCGGGCCATCAATGCCACTGGTAGCTCTCACCATTATGAACTTTCTTCTTCTTCAGTCAGGTGGCGCTAGCTGCGCTGCTGTGGCCATCACAAGTTTACGCCATCCTTCTCTGGCTACTGTTGCTCTCGTTGCCTCTGACAGCTTTTTCCCTGTCCATATGTGGATGTCTTTGAACCAGGATCTTTAGATATTTTTTCCTTCAATAATGAATTATCAAAAAATGTAAATTCTGTAAATTTGTGACATTGATTTGTACGTCCCTTGAGAGACCAATGCCAGTAAATGGTGCAACAAATAGTGGCATGAAAGGCCTGCCATAGTCAAGTCCAACTTAAAGTCGATCTTAGTCTTTGTGAAACACCCCCCTGTATTTTACAGCATGAAACTTTTATGAATCTGAGCCACTCATCAATTTTGAGAGAGTATCAGTACACCCACAAAAGTTTCCCATTTTACAGAATCTTGTAAAATGTTATTGTACACATACCCATGAAGCCTGGTTCGATTGAAAGAAGAATAAAAATGCTGCACAAATCTTTCTGTAAATGAATGACAAGAGGCAATATTTGGGGGTTAAAAGTAAATAGTCTAGACTTGACATGATGAAGGCTCATTTGCATATGACAAAGCAAGTGTTTGGGATGTTTTTTTATGTACGAAATGAATGGCAAGTGGGGATGAAAAAAAGGAGCTGGATGCGACGAAGGTCCTATGCATTCTCATTCGTCCATTTGTTATAAGATACTAAAATATGAAGCACAGTCCGTTGAATTCCCATTTTTTTATCATTTTAAATCACCATCTACAGCATCAGTGAATTAAAAGTTGAGGAGTAGTGTCATTTATGAGATACTCACCCACAGCTATAACAAGAGTTTATCAGTGACAGATATATCCTAAGAATTCAGCATTGATTATGGGAACAGACGATATTTCCAAAGCAAACTGTTTTACCAATCTTGTGATAGCTACCCAATTATTCACTCACTGAGATACAAAAATCTATCAGCGGTGAGAGATAAAGGGATATAATTTTGATAGATAAATGCTCCAAAAAAAAAAATTCCCTGCCACTTGATTTTTAACATACCGGTACACATTATATTTTCATTATTTTGATTTCTAAAGCTCTTAACTTAAGGAATCTGGAACTTTAGATTAAGAAATTGATTGTAAAAATTATGTTTGTGCATAAGATAAATAGCCCATTCAGACTAGAAAGTATTTATACAAAACTTGGAAAAACGTCATATTCAGAATCGTTGTATGGCGAAAGAATTGTACACAATGCATAACAGCATGGTATAAAGAAACTAGTTTTTAAGAGGTCAGTTTGACGTGACAGCAGGCCAATTATCGGTGTGAATTTACCCTAAGCTCTGCCAGGGTTTGGGGTTTCAGACAAGAATGGGACCCTGATTATTCATCATTGTTTTGTTTGAAGCAATGCTCAAACGTGTGTTTTGCTGTACTACATTTCATTATACGTTTTGTACATGTATATGATGTTTAGTGTACAAAACCCTATCGTGTAGCTATACAAATTGTGTATAAACAGTCTGAACGGGTTTAGATAATCATAGATAATGATAATTACCCTAATGATAATGATAATTCTCTGGAAACTGTAATCAAGTAGAATGATAATCTTTTATTAGTCTCCCGATATTGGGCCGTATGCATACAAAATAGCAATTACTTCCATTAGCCTTTTGCTTGAACCCTTTTGCATAGAAATTAGTAACTGCTTAATAAAAGTTCAAAAAAGGAGTCCCCCGCATGCATGACATTTAAATACACTCTACAAAACCTGCCTTCGTTCGTTATTTGTTTCTATTTGTTTTTGTATTTATTAGAAAACCTCATTCACATGGTACATTAACATATTTGTTACAATACAAAGAAATACCGGTAGTTGAAACGGCAAGCAATAGCTTTCTGGAGGCAGGCTAAAGCTTTGAGCACAAACAAGAAAATAGATATGCATATGGATTGAAGCAATTATTTGAGATTGATCTTTTGCTTGACAAGCAATTCTTTGTACTTGAAGCAATTGCTTTTATGCATACAGCCAATTGACTGTTTATCCAAGCACTATGCTGATCTACATAATTTTTTTGAGAGAAGTAATCCTGCTTTGATTACCGGTACTACAAGCCATTATGAGATCATCATTGTCTTCTTCTAAAACGAAAATGAGATTTTTAAAAGTTAAGGGAAATGCTCGGATTTGTTAATTTATGGTTTCTAATGCTTGTATGCCGACTAAAATCTCGTTCAAATATGATGCGGTGAACCACTGGAATAAACTTAAGGTTTTTCTGTGAAACTGAATGGTAACTGCGCTAAACAAAAGTCCTGCACGTATTCAATGAGCTCTGTTTTTAGGGGTAGGCATCAAAGTCTTGAAGGGGATATTCATGGTTTAAAATTGTATGCATAGATATTTACCCTTTCACCCTTGCACTGCTAAAAAGAAGAGAAAGTGGGTCGTGTCAGATGTTGTAATTTAGGGGGGTGTTTCACAAAGATCCTAAGTTGAACTTATCTCTAAGTTGGACTTAAAATTTATGGGAAGCCATTAGCATCTTTGAAAATATTTTGTAATTTTTTTTTTAGAAGGCGTAAAATGTTGATTCAAATCATTCATATTTTCTATTATCATGGGAAATTTCATGTTCTTGATGTGGAATTGATGAAAAGTCTAAAATACTCAAATTTTTGCTTTTGAATATATTTCATTTTAAGGCTCTAATGGCTGTCCAAACTTTTTAAGTCCAACTTAGTGTTAAGTTCTACTTAGGATCTTTGTGAAACACTCCCCAGGGTGTTGCCAACTGGCTGAAAATGGTTCAACCAAGGCATTCAAAAACACCATCACACATAGAAATACAAAGGTCATGTATAGTTTTGGCAAGCCCTCAAAAAATTTTGTCAGCTTTCTTTACTTTACAAATGGAAAGATACTAGCAATACTAAGACAAATTGCAAGCATTAGTTGTTGCTAGGTAGGACAAACATGGCTTTTCCCGTCTAGCAACATGGAATGTGAATGAAATAATTTGAAACAACGCCGTCAAAGATTTGTGCATTAAAGCTAAAGACCAGTTATGGTCATGCAATTGCATAGTGAAAGGAACGTTTGAAATCGATCAGAAAAGGTTGATCATCTAGCATAGATGTACTGCAAGGTTCTGGAATCATCAAAATTATAAGAAATTTGGCCAAACTAGTCTTCATAAATTTAGAAGCATTGTACACAAAAAGATGTATATGGGACTACACACACGTGTGCGACACGTGCATTTGTATCTCTCAACAGTATATAGATATACTAATTTACCAAATATATCAATTAGTAGGCGGTTTCCCGTAAAAATTGTTATCGTCATGTAATATTCAAAACATATTCTTTCACATGATTGGTAATAAGAGCTTCCATTTCATTTTTTGAAATTGGGGCGTTTCCAATACTGGTCTTTACCTTTAAGTTTGATTAAATTACGAAAATAGTCTGTTAGTCGGCCCTTATTCATCTTCATACAATCCTTTTTTTTAATGAACTTATCTTGATTTTTAAGTGTATGAGATGCAAGATCAAAATCCCATTTGCAAGCTTCTCAAATGCCATGAATGTTTGGCATTAATATCCAAAATATCCAATTAATAATGTGAAAGAGATCTTGTAGTCTTCCGGTTGTGTAGGTCTGAAAATAAATTGACCTCAAAAAGAGCTTATTTCATATTAACTGTAAGACCAGCTATAATCAAACCTCAAGACTCATTATTTGGTTATTTACTGATATAAGAGGGAAGAGCCTCACCCTCCCATAAAAGCCTCGTTCTCAAATGGCACTGTAAAACTGTTTCTTATTCTCTTTTATTTATAGAATAAATTGATTTCATTTATTCATTTTGTTTCTTTAATAACTTGGGTCACTTTCCACTTTACGCCATTATAAAAAGAACTGTCATGGTTTTGCCGCATCACATCTGAATGAGTCTTCAAACTGTCTCTTATTTTTATTTAACGACTGAATTAAGTTTATTTATTCGTTTTGTTACTTTAATAATTACAGCAATTTGTATATAGTTAACAACTGAATTTTTCATGTCTCTCTCTTTCTCTCTCTCTCTCTCTAGGCCGGACTCGCAGTACCACCCCCACCCAGTGCCACTCAGAGGTCATCCAGACCAGGGTCAGCTTACAGCAGTCGCAGCCTCACATCCCCAAAGTATGATGATTATTGTCTTCATTTGTTTGCTTGTGAATTGATTCGATTGTTATAGGTTGTATTGCTGTGTTCATTTGTCTTTTAAGTCAGTTCTTATTTCAACCATCCAAGCAAAAATTGATTTGTTCCACCGTCCGGTTATTCATACATGCTGTACATTCAATTATCAATTATTAACTCATTCATTCCCCCAGACATTCCTATATGTTCAGTTAACAACTGATTTATTCATACCCCTTTGATGTTTTTTGTGTTTTTCAAAACTCAAAAATGAAAGGTGGACTGGTTGAATCGGGGCCTTTACTAAATACTTATTTTTCTAAATTATTTCTTAACTACAGGACACCCTCTTCAGTCCGGAGTGGTGCATCGAGTCGAGCCAGCAGCCTGGGGATGAAGACGGTGGACGTTGGTGGGTTTGGCCTGTCCAGCAGTCCAGCTGGGACACCAAAGAGTGGACGATCGCCCGCCGGATCCCGAGCAGGTAGCCGGGTCAGCAGCCAGGGCAGTCTTCGAAGTGGGCGACGCTGATGCACCAGGGGGTGGGGGGGGGGCAGCAGATGTTTAGGGGGTGGGAGGGCTAGCTTTTTTCTTAGGAATCAGTAGACTTTATGTATTTCTTTTAGCTGAGGTCAGGGGTCAAGTTTTAGAGGTCACCTCTTTATATATATATTATTGAACCAGTTTTTGTGATTACCATTGTTTACAGAGAGGCTAAGAATTTCACCAACTGAGACAAAAATGGAGAAGAAATGAGAAGGGTAGAGACTAGAAGTAGATGAAAAGATTTTCATGTATCTCTTCTCTGCATTTAAAACGAAACACAGATTTGTGAAAAAAGAAACAAAGGAAGGGTAAGAAAAAGATAATTGTCATTTGGAGATACAGTTGACATGGGGAAAGAAAAGGATGAAGTAAGAGAATAGAACCAATTCTTGTTATTGAACAAGAATTCCATATTGTCTTGTGGGCAAATCACAAAATCTTTTGAATGTGATACATTCCAAATGAAAGAATTGAAGTTGTGAAAGAGAAAGAGAGAGAGAGAGAGAGGGGGGAAGAAACAAAGAAAAAGAAATTAGCAAGGTAGTACAAGAAAGAGCTTGAATAATTGGGGACAATTGAAATTGAATTCTGGATTTTTGTCCTCTGAATCACCTTGCTTGTACAGTACATGTATTCATGAACATTTATATATTGTATATAAGAAATCTAATTAAATAAACATGTCTCCTGTTTTTGTACAGTGTAAATAGAAGAATTTCTGTATAGAATTGACATATGGTATGAGTGGAATGAAAAAAAGAGGAATGCAGATATGTATAGAAGTTTGTAAAACCTATATTCAAATTGGTCATTCTTTTTACAATGCCTATCAATTTCATTAACAAATGAAATTTATATCTTTGGAAAATCTAATTTAGATTTTATAATTGTAAATTAGCATAAAAAGGAGTTCTTACTATTTGTCATGATCTGTGAGTACTTATACTATATGTTTGATTGTGTAATAAAACCTCACTTTAAAAAAGGAAATTTTGTGTGGAGTGTAATTTTTATATTGAAATGCTGATGTTGTAAATGTTACTGGTGTTCTGGCACATGAATGTCTATTAAGAAATGATAATAGCAAGTGATTCAGCACATTGCTACTTACAAAAGGAAAATCTGATTTTTAGAAAATATCCTGGCAATTAATCTTTGCAAGGAAAAGACTTCACATGAGAATTCTTTCACATGGAATTTAAAAAAAAATGATGAACCTGTGAAGAGAGCGTGGGATCTGGAAGTGGATAGCTGGCATAAGAGGGAAAGGAAGACAAAAGATTTCAAGGAATGATATATATGTGGTGAAGAAAGAAAGTAGGTTGGTTGGTCTAAATGAGGAGGATGTTCGAGATATGAAGTGGGGGAGGGAGTGTCCCATGGAGTGTCGTAGCACAAAAGTCAGTAACCCCTCATAAAAGGGAAAATGCCCACTTTAATAAATGATAATGGTGATGTCCCTTGTACAAATGCCATGGCTGATTCATTTCGTAGAGATTCAAATTAATGGTTTCTTTTATGATTTTAATTATATTTACAATATGTGATGAGAAAAATGTACATTTCTGTACAGTAATAAATTTAACAGTTTCCCCTTTTTATTTATTGTTTGGTCTTTATCTAATTTAATTGCTTTTATATTTCTGTTTGCTTTAATTAAATTATTGTAATACTTAGGCGTGGGGTGGGAGAGGGGAGATTTAAATCTACAAAACTGAACTTAACCCTTGCTAGAAAGTTGTGAGCTCATGGTTTGGTACAAAGTGGACATTTTCAAATTAACACTACACTTCGGCTTTTAAAACAAGGAAATAAAAATAATTTTCATTTTTGTACTTTTATTTATTTCATTTATCTACTTCTATTTGTTCATATATTTGAAGTGGATCAAAGTGCATCTGAAGTAGTAGCTTGTGATTTAAAAATGAAATAAATCTAACAAATGATAGAATATTAGCATTTTAGTTTGGCTTTAAGTGCTACAAGACCAATAATTGCTTTCACCTCTATCTTTTTACAGTATTTCTTAAACATAATAATATTTCAGCACATTATCGTACACATTCATAATTCTATCTTTTTTTTTACTGCACATTGGGTGTGTTTGTTTCAGTTTTTGTTTTTATTCAATTGGGAAATTGTATGTTTAAAGTGATGAAATGTGATTGTTTCTGTTACACTTTCTTTAAGAGAGAGAGAAAGGGAGAAAGAGAGAGAGAGAGAGAGAGAGAGGAGAGAAAGAGAGAGAGAGAAAGGGAAAGGGAGAGAGAGAGAGACAGAGTAGAGGTGTTGTGGTCTAGTAGATAAGTTACCTGACTGCAGATCGCAAGGTTCAAATCCCACCACGACACTAACGTCCTTTGACAAGACATTGCAAATTTTTCATAAGTCATCCTGTCAAGGAATAACCCCTTCTCATTCTCGATGTGTATTCCTCTTTGACAAATAAAATAAAATAAAAACAATTTCACTAAGCTTTAATCACTTGAAACCTTTCTGGATCATATGGGTTTCATGCTGATAAATGGAGAGGTTCAATTCAATGTCAATATAATTAAAAGAAAGAGAGAAAAAAAAAAGGACATTTTATTGATAAGAACAATTTTCCATCATGGTCATCCACTAATTTGAGAATGCAGATGAGGAGAGTAATGGGAGATGCATGCATTCATGCGCAGTTAACAACTGAATTATTCATACTTCTTGTAAATTTGATCTTTTATGTGTTTTTTGCAACTAAAAAATGAAAGGTGGGCTGGTTGAATCATAGCCTTTTACAATAAGTTTTAAATGTAACTTTAAATATGTCACATTCTCAAGAAACATAATTGGGGAGAAAGTTTTTTTTCTCCACATAATTTAGAAATTACAAAACTTGGTAAGGGTATGACAAATTTAGCTGTTAACTGTACTGAGCAGTATTTTACATTATTACAATTTATTTATTTTTTTAAATATTTTTTTAGCATTATATCTATTGTAGGATTTTAAAGGACGATTTGATGTAAAATCAATTACATTTTAATTGTATGCATCAAAACAGGATTTTGTTTGTATTATCTCAGTTCTTCTGTTCATTTCTTTTCAATTAAAAACACACAAATATATAAATACAGGTAGTTAAATATTGAAGGCAGCTTTACACTTGATATAATAAAATAAAACAAAAAACACATCTGAACAAAATATGTAGGGGTTCTTTTGACATTTTGTTCATATACTTCATGGCATTATCAATAATATATCCATGGATTGCAACAACAAAATAGAGACTCAAAAGCTGATTTGCCACTATGAAACTGAAAATATAGAGGGGCGTATTAAGTTTTAAAAACAACCTGTGCAGAACTAATTTCTTTCAAGTTTTTTTAAGCGTTAAGTAGCCAAAGACAACAGCCAAGAAGTAGAAGTAGTCCTTGAAAAAAAAAAATGATAATCGATAATTGAAGATAAATGGTACTTTATCATCTTGGGTACTAAAATTGTGCTTCTTGCCACTTTAAAGCCATACTGTCCAAGAAGTACTACTGCAAAATCCCCTCTAGTGCCATCTAAGGTCAGCTGTAGCAGTAGGGTCCCGTAATTCGCTGCTTCCCTAGCTGCGCTGCTGGTCCCCCCGCATCAGGACCCTGTTTCATAAAACTTGATATCAATAACAAGCTACTGTTATAAGCTACTGAAATCATGGCATCTGATTGGCTAAGAGCAAATTTGTCATAGAAATCTAGCATTTGTTATAGATAACAAGTTTTATGAAACTGGCCCCTGGTCCTCTTTCTGCAAATTGGAAATTTGGTATCGAGTTACGCACTGTTGGCAAGTTGACCATGAGATGGCGCTGTGCAATAAACAGTACGCTGGGACAGAAATGTCATCAGTTCAGTGTCGCTTTAAGAGTTTAAAGCATTCAGACGTTTCTTCTAACGTCACAATCGGGTAATCTTCACTCTTCCCCTTTCTTACTGACGATCACCCCAAAATAAGAAACGGGTGGAATTAGCACGAATCCTGTTAGACCAATCTGCTAAGGAAATAATCCCCTCCGGAGAATGGTTTTATCACCGGTGGCATAATGCCCGAGTCAAACTGGCAAGTTGAACTACGTAATACCCTGCTGAATGGCATTATACCCCCGAATGGCCATCTCCCTCAAGAAATTATGTTAGTGAGTGTTTTTGTCGTCGCGAGAAATAAAAGCGATTATTCTGGCTCAGCGGGAAATGATACGGAGAGGTTACGGGGGCACGCTAGTCCAAAATGAAATTCTTGAAGCAGACCGGGTGGGGAGGGGGGGGGGGGGCAAGAAAAACATTTGGATGATTGCTTTCCAGTAGCCAAACATTCCCCTTTCAACGCACACTCAACGATTTGGTTCAGTTCTTTAAATCTATAGCAGCCAATTATTGTCACATGTTCAATGTACTTCTAATTTTGTCCATGGTAACATCATAACTTTTTCTATATTTAAGTGTGATCTGCAAACTGCAGTTTAAGTCAAATATAGTTTTATTATGGTAGCAGGGGGAGGACAAACACCTCAAAAATACTCTCAATGAATATCGATGGTTCTAGTTCGTGACTAATATTGGCATTAAATTTCACTATCCTTAACACTTGTTGTTGTTTTAAAACTAATATTTGGTACTTTCTGAAAGTTAAAACAAAAATGAGAACATAAAGAAAAATTAATTGCACACATTCAATAATTAAGGTTTATACATAAGAATTATTATTTTCCTTGTGATGGCCCATCAAAAAGAAGGCACTGTACAGTACATGTTCGTGTCACAGAACACATGAGAGCTTTTATACTATCATATTGAACTTAACATTTTTGTAATTTTTGAGATCTTTCATAATATTTCATAGAAATCCGATAGTTTTTTTTTATCTTAATCTCAAGATCAGGAACTCAATGCTACTTGTACTTTTGAAGAAAATAAAGTTATTTGTAGATATATATCTGAAGTGTCAGAAGTACAACATTCTGGTTTCATTTTTCACTTTCTTAGGGTTAAAATGTAATGTTACTTTTAAAACTTCACTTGAAAAACACTTCAATTGATAAAACTTTACTGCTTAAGAAGAAGAAGAAGAAGAAGAAGAAGAAGAAGAAGAAGAAGAAGAAGAAGAAGAAAGAAGAAGAAGAAGAAGAAGAAGAAGAAGAAGAAGAAGAAGAGAAGAAGAAGAAGAAGAAGAAGAAGAAGAAGAAGAAGAAGAAGAAGAAGAGAAGAAGAAGAAGAAGAAGAAGAAGAAGAAGAAGAAGAAGAAGAAGAAGAAAGAAGAAGAAGAAGAAGAAGAAGAAGAAGAAGAAGAAGAAGAAGAAGAAGAAGAAGAAGAAGAAGAAGAAGAAGAAGAAGAAGAAGAAGAAGAAGAAGAAGAAGAAGAAGAAGAAGAAGAAGAAGAAGAAGAAGAAGAAGAAGAAGAAGAAGAAGAAGAAGAAGAAGTTCAGAAGGAAAAGTTTTTCTTGGTCTGATTCTCTCATTCACAGCCTTCTATATTTATCTTTTTGGACATACATGAGCTAACACTTTCTCCCCTTCTCTCTCAATTCTCTCATATCACTTTCAATATTCATATATTCTGAAGGGTACGCCCAATTTTGTGTTTTCTTCATATTTTTTCTCTTTTTCCTTTCTTCTTCCTCATCCTCTTTATGCCACTCTTTCCCTTCCTATCCACCAACTTAATTTCTTCTTCTCCCCTCCTTCCTTCTCTATGTGTCCGTCTCACCCTTTTCTTATCCCTTACAACAGAGTCATCCAATTTCTTCTCCTTTTTCCTTTTTCCTTTTCTCTCTTTCTCTTTCTCCTCCTGTTAATTTCTTTCCTTTCCTATACACATCATCCTATCTTCTTCCTCTTTTTTTCCTTCTCTTCCTCTGTCTATCATCATTCTCTCTCTCTCCCCACCTCATCCCTTTCAATATTCATATATTTTCAGTTGTGCCATCTTATTGGATTGCATCCCCAGCACAGAGGCAAACGAGATTACACCAAACTGGTAATTCCCCTTTCGGCACTATCCCACCCATTCTCAGCCAAAGAGAAAGGGCGCGAGGCGATCAGTTTTCTATCCCCTTAACAGGATCAACGATGAAAGAAGGGGGAGAGAATGCATTGTGTGATGAAACGGCAAATTAAGATACAATAAAGAAAAGAAACGGCCATCGAGCTCCGATTCAAGGAGATGTGTCATGTTATATCTCATTTAGCACTGCTGACTGGTGTTATAGCTGTGTTTAATAGCAGACTCCTTTAGCTCAAGCTAGTTTTTACATCAAAGTGGTATTTGATTTTTTTTCTTACTTCCTTCATGTTCTTTATTTGCTCAAACTTAAATAGTGCATATAATTAAATTCCAGGTTACAAAATTAAAGTTAACATGTTATATACAAAATATAAGACATACACAGAAACAAATGGCCAGACGAGCAATGGATTTGCAATGGCAGTAACAGTCATCTTGCAAACAGCCAATGATATTCCACATGACTTTGAAAACAGCATTTTTTGTGTGTTCATTACATCCCTATAAAACTTTTAAATTCCCAAGTCGTTCATTTACAAAGTACCTTTCTCACTCTTTTCTAGCACATTTTCATTTGTAAATAATGTACAACATTAAACTTTAATGGTAAAAAAGGAATATCTGATTACGTGAGCAAATAAGAAATTGTCGCAAAATTACCAACCTTATAAAACCTGCCTCTCGACAACAAAGGTAAATAAAAGTCAACACTCGGCACCCACTCAGCTAATCGATAATCTCTTTTGAGGGCTCAATTTGTGGCTTTGTGGTTAAAATGAGCAATATTCTACAAGGAATTCAGAGATATGTGCAAATACAAGTTGATATATACAAAAGGGAAACGATACAAACAACTCTCGACTTTTGCCGCATGAAAAGGCGGGTGATATTCCCAATTGGCGTTGGACTGGAGCAGGTATTGATTCCATCTTCAAGACTCACAATGCACTTTAATTTACGCGGCAACCTTCGGACGGGAATTACAAGAATTCCTCTTATTGGTACGAGAAAGATGCAGAAAGACAGAGAAATAAACTATTCAGCGGTGACCTCTAGTTGCTTTATATATCACTCCGCAAAGCAATAAACCCAGTGCTTTGCACCTTTGTGCGAGCGGTTGAAAGAGTTGTAAAGCAACAGTATAACTTCAAAGCCATGTACCAATTTCCTTTCTACATGTATAAGAAGCTTGCTTATATTTGACGGCCATTGTCGCAGCTTTCTTATACGCAAACTCAATACAGCTTGTTTGATCTGTAGAAGTCCACATGCACTTTACGCAACTCTTTTCAAAGCCTGCGCAGGAGCCCGTCTCTCTCTTGCGCCGTGACATTGCCATCGACATTCGGTAACTTACTTCGACATCTGAAACTTGTCTGATGCGTCACCCCCCATTGGTAAAATGGCCGCCATTGATTATTGTCGTCGTCGTGGGAGTAGCGGGCACTTTCCTCCCGAGATCATGCCCACATGGGGGCGGGTTTTTCTTGTGCTTTTGTGACTTTGTAAGCACCTCTCCCCATCTAGGAGGAGTGCATTGCGTCACAGTTGCGCACATTTGTCGGTCTTTCAAATGGAAACTTTCAAACTGCCAGCAATTTTATTTATCTATGCTGGTCCACAGACTCTATCCTTTTTTTTCCTGAACTGGAATTGATTTTGAGCATGCCATAGTAGACAAATGAGAAAAAAAATTGTACAGCAATAAACGTTAAACTGTTTTCTATCCAAATGGTTTCAAAATTAAGTAAAATTGGTACCGTTAGTTATCATTAGAAGAAATAGAGATAGAGATAAAGAGAGATATTATATATCTGTATATATATAGAGAGAGAGAGAGAGAGAGAGAGAAGAGAGAGAGAGAGAGAGAGAGAAAGAGAGAGAAAGAGAGAGAAAGAGAGAGAGAGAGAGAAAGAGAAAGAGAGAGAGAGAGAGAGAGAGAGAGAAAGAGAGCGAGAGAGAAACAGACAGAAAGACCGTAAAATATTTAAAATATCTCAAAACAAGCAAAATCCTCCTGGCACAGTTACAGTTAAGAAACAAACAAATGTATCTCACACACGTACTTCAACAAAGCCTTGAGATGATTCATCATAATTCCTTCTGAAGCCATACACCAGACAATAACGTGGGCTTCAAAATAATTACCCTTATTAAAGAACATTTTGTTAGCAACAAGTTTCCTCTCTTTTCTTTTCCTTTTGAAGATGTTGTAGTGGGACTGGCAGAAGGTCATTAGCATTTATCCAACAAACCAACATTTTGAGAACTTGCTTCTATTACAGTTTTGACTGCTCTACATATGTAACACCATTTAAAAAAAAAAGGACAGGGATTTCTCAGTTTATTAACTAATACACAAGAGAAAATGGATTGTAACTACCTAAATTGAGTAGTTTTGGCAATATTATAGCATACTATAGGCCCCTCAATATTCCACTCATCTTTTTTAGTTCAGTCTTTTAGTTTAAATGCATTTGAACAATTGATATAAGGTACTCACTTTCTGTTTTTGTCTCTGTTAATAGAATCATGTACAGTTTATCAGCATGATATGGGCATATATTGTACATGTATATTATGTACTATAATTGGCACAACACAAATTGCATAATTATTATACAAATTCGTCGGCTGCTAATTTTTTAGTACTTTTAAATAAATGAGTTCCTATTGTTCTCCTGTTTATAAATTTTTCACCAAATATAATTTTTACCATCCCAGCTATGATTATTCCCTCATTGAAGAGTAAAGATGTTGTTATTGGCCTAAAAAGTATTTGCAACTAGAGCTTGGTGTGTGATACATGTACAAGTTTGCCTAGTACGTCACATTTTCAAGAAAATATCTGCGCCCATGTCATGCTAAAAGGCATATTAGCATGCCAAGAATATCTTCATTTTTATATCTCTTGTACACTTTGGTAAGGAATATTGAACATCAAAGAACAGGAATAAATCTCATTTTTCATACCTACACTTATTCTTTGGGATGAGGTTTCCATTAAAAAAAAAAAACTTGATACACTCATTAGAACCCTGATCCTTCATGCAGACATTTTGATTATTCATAGGATTGATAGTTAAAGTCAACATAAATCAAAGAAGTAAATAATCTTTCACCACAGTGAGATTGAAATTGTAAGGTCTTGCAACCTTTCAGTAATTGATACTTAAACCTTAAAAATACAAAATAAGAATTGAACAAAAAAATCAAACAAGAGCATCTCATACACTTTAACTTACCAATGGTTTATTTTAAAAATGAAAACCAATGCTTCTTAAACTTGTACTACAATTTTTAAATCGATACTTCTGTACTCTTTAAATTGCAAAGCAGTACTGTAATAACATTATTCAAACTTTAAATGTCATTTTCCGTCATACAAATTGCTCTTTAATAACAACAGTTCTTTGAAATACTGTATACGTATATATATATATTACATCATTATAAATTTTAATTCTAAATGTCATTTTCCATCACATAAACTGTTATTTAACATCAAATACTTAAGTCACTTTTTTGCAACGTGTCAACATTAACTTTCAAATCTTTTGAAAATTTTAAATGAGCAATTTGCTGTAATGATCACAATTCAGCTTCTAAACATGTTGAATTTTAATACCATTTACAATCGATCTTATTATGAAACATGTACTTGTATAATTTTAATACTCATATCTAACAGAAATCACGTTCAGATTATGTAATGCGTCATTGAATGTTAATGGGTAATGTACAGGCCTACTGCATTACCCAAGGTTCATTTTTGGTTAAACAAAGCCTTGAGATGATTCATCATAATTCCTTCTGAAGCCATATATCAGACAATACCGTGGGCCTCAAAATAATTACCCTTATTAAAGAACATTTTGTTTGCAACAAGTTTTCTCTCTTTTCTTTTCCTTTTGAAGATGTTGTAGTGGGACTGGCAGAAGGTCATTAGCATTTATTCAACAAACCAACATTTTGAGAACTTGCTTCTATTACAGTTTTGACTGCTCTACACATGTAACACCATTTTTTTTTAAAAGGACAGGGATTTCTCAGTACTTGTATAATTTTAATACTCATATCTAACAGAAATCACGTTCAGATTATGTAATGCGTCATTGAATGTTAATGGGTAATGTACAGGCCTACTGCATTACCCAAGGTTGATTTTTTGTTCAAGTCTTTTAGATCTTATCTGTTTCTCTTTTACTGACTTGTAAGAAGAAGATTGTGACTTTATTAACAAGATATTCAGTATGCATAGGAAAATGGGACTTGGGACATTATCAAATTAACTAAGAAAAAATATAAACAAAATAAGTCGTCTTACAGCTTACTTGAGAAGCTCAAATTTGCAAGGACCCAAAGACAACTTTGGACAGGCCGCTGCAAAAAAACACAATTAAAATTTGATTTTCAAAAAGTGCAACATCTTTGAAGTATCAATAGGGGTGTTCACACATTCCCCGAAATTAAAATGTTAGACGCAATCCAAATCTCACGTTATTGCACCAATTTACGTGTCAGAAAAATTCTCACTAATACTATCACCGGCACTGTGATGCCCAATTGTGACCCAAGCTGTTTGACCTCTCATTGATTTAGCGTGCGGGCGATTCAAACATGGTGGAATAGAAAATATTCCTTAAAAAATTAAATGAATATTTAGGTCTTGCTATTATTCACATGCACAGCACTCAACCAATGTTTTTTCTTTCTTCAAAATCTCACTATTTGATGTGACGTAAAAAATGTGAAATTTTGATCTCGATTAAAAGAAAAAGATAATTAAATTTCACTACTTGCTCTAAATGTATGTGTGAATGCATGCTCCCATTACAATATCAACAATTGATTTTGAAATCCACTTTCACTAAGCATATTTACGAGCAGCTTGGAGATGTGTCGGCATGACTTTCAGCACCTGGACTCTCTCTTGAAGTTGAGGCTGGAATTCCGGAGGTTCGTCAGCGATGGCATTTACAGACGGTCTGCAAAGATCGGAACAAAAATCAATCTTCATTTCCTTCTCATTTGAGTTTGTGTCATTGCAAATCATGCACGGGGCACTTCAAGTGCTTAGATCATTGCTTGTTATGACGCTAATATAATCACTAGATTACTAAACTCTCCCTTTATCAAAATGATCACCAACCAAGTATGGTGTTCCTGAATTTACATTTTTGCCTCAAACCATGGAATATTGTCTAAATTGTGAATCAGAAACTGAATTTTTATAAAGGTTTTGAACTTTTTATGACACTGATGAAGATAATTGGATAAGTATGCCTACTTTAAATTTTGATTTCTTAAATTCGAAAAAATTAATAATAGACAAAGAAACTGATGGTTGAAAAATATCAACATCACGATGCATACCACACACATACATGTAAGACTGCTTTAAAAGAATATATATTTTGAACTCAGAAAATCATTAGCAGTTGATATTGTAATTGTTGACCAAGGTCCTAAATTTTGCACCAAGATGCTTTAAACAATATTTTTTTCATTATACTACCGGTAGTTCAAACTGTATAACGAAACTCTTTTCAGCACTACTTAAGAACATTTTTGACACAGAGAAAGCAAAGCCTTATTTCAAAGCTTACCCCATCGCCCGAAGCCAAATTCCAGCTTTCTTCCAAAGATGCAAAATGGAAGCCATTTTTGTTCTTATTTAGGGATAAAACACAAAGTTGGACAATCGTGGACACGCTTCCCTGATTAAGACTATGCCGATGGCCCGTAATGAGACTCATTAGGGTCCTATTCATCGGGAAGCGTGCCTAACAATATACAATCAATGCTACAATCACTTCCGATCAGCTGTGTCTTACAGGGAATCCAATAAAAAAGTATTCAGCAATGCCCTAATGATCAACACGGTGTACATTACACACTTGATCAGGTGTGTGCTACAGGGCGTCCCATAAAAAAGTATTCAGCGATGCCCTAATGATCAACACAGTGTACGTTACACTTGATCAGGTGTGTGCTACAGGGCGTCCCATAAAAAAGTATTCAGCGATGCCCTAATGATCAACACGGTGTACATTACACACTTGATCAGGTGTGTGCTACAGGGCATCCCATAAAAAGTATTCAGCAATGCCCTAAAAATCAACACGGTGTACATTACACACTTGATCAGGTGTGTGCTACATGGCATCCCATAAAAAAAATTAGCATTGTTGTCATGGTATAGTGTAAAATCAATGCATCAATTGCATCTATTTGCTGTCAGCTACACGGTGTTCCATAAAAAAAATCAAACCAGTCAGCATTGTTATGCTCTATGCTTCAAACTGCATCAAATCAGCTGTGTGCTAAATGGCATCCCATAAAAAATACTATTCAGCATAGTTGTCATAGTACAGTGTACAATGATCTACAATCAAAATGTTCAAATTTGCATCTGATTGCTTTGTGGTACACGGCATCCCATGAAAAAGGAACCAAACTATTCAGCACAGTTGCCATAAAATACAATCTGACATTTTGCTTTTGCTTATCAGAGATTATCCAGTAAGTCTGCACTTGATCATATGATAAACTTCTTTTTTTTTTGGGGGGGGGGGTGAGATTTCATTGACATGAATACAAATTATCAAAGACAAAAGAGGAAACCCTCTGTATCATTCTAGGGTAAATGCTCCACCCGTTACCGATTACTGGTTGAATTCCTCTCTGTGATCATTATGATGCATTAAAACGACCACATTCATGAATGAATGAATGGTAATTTACTTAATTAGAGAGTCATGCTATAATTTTAATCATCAGCCCATTGGAATTCTCCTCTATCCATTCGAGGTTTAACTCAACACATAATCAGTGTTGGCATTCAGGTAGAGCAAGTATAGTTGAGATGAACAGGATCATATCAAAACAAAATATCACCCTTTTAAAAACAAAGGCTAATAAAATGTGTGAGAGGAAGAGGAGGAGGAGGGGGCATGAGGAGGGGGCATGAGGTGTGCATGTGCCTTCCCAGAAAATCTAATCTCACATACCTTGAGTACGCATTAAAGAGAAGGTCGAGTTCTGGGAAGAGGTGAAAAATAATTTGTGAGCGTTATCATTCTTATTATGCAAGTAAGGTAGAACATCAGATAAGACATGTTCCCTGAAAAGCATGGCTCTTCAAATACCTTCATATTCTAAATGTCGTGTAACTTCGTAAAACTCGGAGGTAGGATTTTTACGCCACGTGTTCGTGTAGTCCCATATACATCTTTCTGTGTTCAGTGTTTGTAACTTTACCAAGACTTGGCCAAATTTCTTACCATTTTGATGATTCCAGAACCTTGCAATACACACAAATTCTTATATGCCAGATGATCAACCTTTTCTGGTCGATTCCACACCGTTTCTTTCACAATGCAATCGCATGACCAGAACTCAGCTTCATCTTTAAGTATTAAAAAACATGTCCATCCCTACTTCTAGATGATTTTTTGACCAAAAAGTCAACTTAAAATATGTGATTTCCCTTTTTTCCCCTTTGTGTCCAACATATTGTAATATTCCTTGAATTGCAGCCATAAAATTGCCTAACTAATAATGCAAAAAAGAAAGTAAAGACAACAGGACAGCAAAATGAAGAACAATCATCAACTGTGCTCTATATCCAAACTCAGCACAATTAAAAAATGGCATTTAACCTAAATACAGGTTACAAGATACAAGCTCAAGTGATAACTTTTCCGCAGTCAGTATCCAAAAGAAAAGAAAGAAAAGACAACAGGACAGCAAAATGAAGAACAATCTTCAACTGTGCTCTATATTTAAACTCAGCACAATTAAAAGTGGCATTTAACCTAAATACAGGTTACAAGATACAAGCTCAAGTGACAACTTTTTCGCAGTCAATACCCAACTTTTCTATTTCTAATTCCATACTTTGGTTTAAATACACAACACTTGCTTAGACTGCGATATTTACTCTGCGCCAATCCCCTATACTGACTGAATGCTTACCTTCAACCCGTTACACACACTATACCTAACCCTAACACTTAATCTAACCTAGACTCAATTGCAACCCTAACCCTAACCGTAACCCTCTATTTTTGACAAAATAAAGCACAAAGCAATTATTTCCCTAGGTAGAGCAATCTCATCTGTTTGGAAGCAGAAGGGCGTTAACTCAAAATAAACTCTTACACAGAATTAACACCCTTACACAGAGTTAACACCCTTCGGCTCCATATATTCCAGCACCCAAGTGCACTTTACAAGTTATGACCCCTGTACAAAAGTACAATCAAACCCATACGTACTCTAACACAAAAACAAAACAAGGTGAAACACAACAATACAGGAGACACTGACACAAAAGCCATCAATAGTAAATCCTGTAATTACTGCTCTCAAAATGTCCAAAGCACAATGTTAGATCAATAGCCTTCATTTAGCAAGTATAATCACCCCCTTGTGCATTTGGGTTTATACCTTTCCCGAAACAGAGAAAGTTCAATAGTCGTCAATAAATCTCCATGCTGCGTTATTGTGTTCATTGTGTAATCAGGATCGGGGCTAAAATAGAATTGAACGATTGCTGACACAAAGTGTTGGGTTGTCTAAAAATCAATACATGCTTACAGTGATTGCGCAAGTTCAAACAATTGTGCATGAATACAGCTCAAACAATCGAGTAGAGTTACTTTAATTTGTGCCAATTCCACACATTAAAGATAAAGACCAGTTATGGCCATGCGATTGCATTGTGAAAGAAACGTTATGAAATCGATCAGAAAAGGTTGTTCCTCTAGCATAGATGTACTGCAAGGTTCTGGAATTATCAAAATGATAAGAAATTTGGCCCAGTCTTCGTAAAGTTACAAGCACTGTACACAGACAGATGTATATGGGACTACGGACACATGCGCGACATGTGCGTTTATCTCTCACACACCAATAGATAAACTAATTTACCAAATATATCAATTAGTAGGCGGTTTCCCAGCAATTTTTTTATCATCATGTATTTAGTCAAAACATAATTCTTTCACATGATTGGTAATAAGAGCTTCCATTTCATTTTTTAAAATTGGGGTATTTCCAATACTGGTCTTTACTTTAAAGTCTGTATGAATGAGCCCTATGTAAAATCTCAAGGTTTTAGGGGGTCCAGAATAAGAATTGGAGTGCTAGTTTTGAGCACTGCTATACCAAACCCTAACCCTCAGTCTATATAACCTTAACCTTATAACTCTTACCCTATAACTTTGACAAACTAAAGCCCCTGGCAAGTGTTACCAGAGAAATTGTTGAAACACCATTTCAAATTCCAAATAAACGATTCAACCTTTAAGGTGGGTACACTATTGAGCTGAAAAGTACATTGTCACCACCCTACATCAATACAAAGCTATGTTAGTGGGATAGCATTATCCTATTGACATCTTAATTGATTTTCACAGCTTCACGTCCATCCCATGGCCCCATTTGTCATATCATTAGTGAAAGCTTTTAAATTTGCATTGATTATCAGCTGTCATTGCAGTAGAACAAACTTCCCTTCTCTACAATGGAAAGCGCAAACAATCCAATTGATATAATATTACACAGTAGGCTTGCGGGTGCACCATGTGAGAGAGAGAGAGAGAGAGAGAGGGGGTTGAGGAGTCCTGGAAAGGACTCTGACTCTGTAATCTTTCTTGGGGATGTGTAGTCCTGAAAAGGACTGTTTGTTATCTTTCTTAGCATATAGTTCTAAGGAGAACTATAGCGCTTGGAGAGGATGAGTAGCTCTCTCTCTCTCTCTCACTCTCTCACATGGTGCACCCGCAAGCCTACTGTATATCTACATCATTATGCAAGCCGACACTTACAAGCAGCATCTGATAAAATACTGTTTAAAATTTTAAAAATCCATTTGAAGGGTCTATTTTAATCTTTTTCCATGCCTTGGATGGCAGATTCCACTACTACTGTAACGTTTTTGAACAGGTGTTCAGACTAATGCTTCGGTCACATTGCCAAACTGACTCGACACCAACAGATATTGGGGCTATTGTGGGGGTAATGTAATATTCTGTTTGGTCTGTTGTCAGGCCGGGGTTCGGTGTCGCTGGTGTGACTGAGGTATAAGAATATTTTCTTTATTTTCTTCTAGAAAAAGAAACAGTTACCCTTATCTTGATTTCAATGTCTAAGAGAGATGCTTCATATCCAAAGAATCAATGAAAGAGATATATTTAAAGTCAAAATTTCACTTTTGAAAGTTGATATATGACGACTGTCCAGAAACACATTCGCCCATAGGGATTCGCTTGTGGTTAAATTATCTTGGAATTAAAGAAAAAGTGGCAATGACAAAAAAATTCACAAAAATGCTCATCATTGAGGAGTGGAAAGGTAATTTTCATATTCAAAGAGAAAAATTAAAATGTTATTAATGCAAGCTGTGGCATGTATCTCCCTGATAACACAGATAAAGGAATGCATACAGGGTGAGCTGGAACAAATGATGATGTCGCCAATTTGAGCTCATGGCAGATACCATTAAAGCAGTGCCTTAATGTTCAGTGTAATGTAGGCTTAATGATGATGTTGACACATTGGCTGCAGGAATTAGACAGCTATGCTTTAATGTTGCATTCAAAAATGTTTGTTGTAAGCTGGTCCTAATGATGATGAATCTGACACATTACCATACCACATATAGAAACCTTGCCTTAATGTTACATTGATGTTGTATCATTGTCCAGTCTGAAACTGGCACAACGATGGTACACAATGATGGTCAGCAGAACTGAATCCCAATTAAAGCTCAATTCAATTGGTTAAATCTCTAGGTGTGAACTGGGCATAAACTTTGTGTAACAATGATGTCTCTCTTATGTAAGAGGAAACAAAGCAATAAAGGGAAATTCAACTTTTATAACAAGCTACATGTACTCTAGAAGCACAAAACTCAGAATTAGACAGCTAAGTGAAAATTTCAATGAAATTGGACAAAAAAATGAGAAAGTTATGCAGTTTTGAAAGTAGAAATCACTTTAGGTATGATCGATAATGTCTCTGTGATGGGGTTGCAGTCAACTTTCCCATTTATTCCAAAACACAAAATGACCCAAATTTCAAGTTTTCAAAAATGCATGACTCGGGACGATCTTTTGTCTTTAGAGGACCTATAATAATACTGGTATGCTGTCTGTAATATATGTTGAACAGTGCCCCAAGGGGAAGGCACTTAGGAGAAAAGCAGAAATTAATGATATTTTGTGCGTGACAAATGGGAGAGTTAAATTCCATGGATCGAATTGCCAATTTGAGATTCACAATTATTTAGTGAGCCCATATATCAAACATTCATAATTCTGAATCGTTAGATTCTTTTAAATCCTCCCTAAAGACATTCCTTTTTAATTCTCCCTGTTAATCCTCCCTGTTAGTCTGTAGCTTTAATTAATTAATTGTATTCTATTGTATTTTATATGTATTGACTAGATGCATCTGTGCTTATGTATTTTTAATTAATTGTAGGTTGATTAGTATATAATAATTATAGTTTGTGAATATGATATTGAATGTATTATTTCTAAGTATTGCCAACTTTGTAAGGCGCTTAGAAACATTGTAATAAGCGCTATAGAAATATAATGTATTATTATTATTAATTCTCTCTTCATCCTCTTAGTATTGGTCCAATTTATTTCAAACTTTCCCCATTCTGTTCATCATTTATTTCTTTTTTCATACAAACAAACTTATTAGAGGGTTGGATTGCACTTTAATGTTCAGTGTAAATTGGTCCTAATGGTGATGACATCACTACATTAACCACAGAACATAGCCAATGCTTTAATGTTGCAGAAGCATTCGGTGTGAACTGGGCTTATTGATGATGTAGTCATATTAACTGCATGGCAGGAAATATGATGATCGTAAAGCTCAATTCAATTAGTTAATCATCAATTGTAAACTGGGCCTAATGATTAAGTTGTCACAAGTACAGAGACATTAATTTTGGGTGTGAACTGGTCCTAATGATGATGGTGCCATATTATCTGCATGGCAGAGAACGCATTGGTTATGATGATGGAAACAGACCTGACTCCCAATGAAAGCTCAATTCACCAGTTAACTTACAAAGTGTAAACTGGGTCTAATCATGATGTTACCACAATGACTACAAACATTAATATTGGGTGTGAACTGGTCCTAATGATGATGGTGCCACATTATCTGCATGGCAGAGAATGCATTGGTTATGATGATGGTAACAGACCTGACTCCCAATGAAAGCTCAATTCAATCAGTTAATCTACTAATTGTCATTACGTTGACTAAAGTTCCATGCCGCAAGAATGGGTTAGTCAGTTCACGAGACCCTAATAGGGGGATGATGGGTTTAGGAAGAATGAGGGAAGGAATGAAGAGGGAGAGGAGGGGAGAGGATGAGGAGGAGAAAGAGAGGAGAAAGAGAGGAGAAAGAGAGAAGAAAGGGAGAATGGTAAAAAATGAAGCAATGGTGGTAAGGGGACAGAAAGAAAGAAGACAGGTTTAATAGATAGGAGAGTTGAAAAGAAAGAACTGAGGAGAAAAGAAAAGAAAGATGTGTAAATCAAGAAAATGCAAAGGAACATGCTATGGAGAGAGGAGAAAACAAATAGCAATGAAAATTACAAAAGAGAAAAGTGAAAGGAAGGAGAGAAGACTAAATAAAGGAACAGAGAAGATAGTGGAAGGCTAAAAAGAGAGAGAAGCTACACATGAGGGCTAAAATAGGGAAAGGCTAAGAAATGAAAGAAAGGAGAAAAGTCAATGACTGACTCCTTTTTCTTATAAATAGAATGGGAATACAGAGAAGGAAATGAATGTTTTATCGCGTAACTTTGAATACCAAGACATTTGTATTCAATCAATAAATATTTGAAAAACTTGACGGTCAAAATCTGCTTACATCTTGAGGAGAACCTTCCTTTCCCTCTCATTTAAATTGAAATAAAGGGGAGGAGAGAAAGGAGAGGGAGGAGAGGGAGGAGAGGGAGAAGAGGGAGAAGAGGGAGAAGAGGGAGAAGAGGGAGAAGAGGGAGAAGAGGGAGAAGAGGGAGGAGAGGGAGAAGAGGGAGGAGAGGGAGAAGAGGGAGAAGAGGGAGAAGAGGGAGAAGAGGGAGAAGAGGGAGAAGAGGGAGAAGAGGGAGGAGAGGGAGAAGAGGGAGGAGAGGGAGGAGAGGGAGAAGAGGGAGAAGAGGGAGGAGAGAGAGAAGAGGGAGAAGAGGGAGAAGAGGGAGAAGAGGGAGGAGAGGGAGAAGAGGGAGAAGAGGGAGAAGAGGGAGGAGAGGGAGGAGAGGGAGGAGAGAGAGAAGAGGGAGAAGAGGGAGAAGAGGGAGGAGAGGGAGAAGAGGGAGAAGAGGGAGGAGAGGGAGGAGAGGGAGAAGAGGGAGAAGAGGGAGAAGAGGGAGGAGAGGGAGGAGAGGGAGAAGAGGGAGAAGAGGGAGAAGAGGGAGGAGGGAGTGGGGTTAGGATGTACAGTGTATCCTCGGATATCCAAACATTCATCTAACTATAATACTTGAGGGTCAAACCCTCTCATCAATACACCAAGAAGAGTACCCTCTTTTCCTCTCATTCAAATATAGCTCACTGAACGACGCTCATGGTAAAGATAAAATACTAGTACCAGAACCTCAATTAAATTGAAGAAGCGTGTGAAACGAAACACCTCGCTAAAGACCCAACTCCAGAAGGGCAGCCTTTCCCCACAAATGGCCAATTAAAAGCATATTATTCATACCTTAGGAGTGAAAGGACACGCGAGGGCGGAGCTTTGGAAGAGACCGACGTGACGACGGACACCAACAAAGGCAGGTGTCGGGCACACTCTCTGCAAAGTGTCGGCCAAACGGGCGGAGGACGATCGACGACGCTTTGAGCTTTGGCCGCCTTCATTCCAAAACCTTGTTTGCATTTGTGACGGACAAGAAGAACCTACGTGTGAGGAGCGTTGTCCTTCACTGATGTCACATCCCTTTTATAGTCGGTGTTCGAGAAGACGAGAGATGAATGGGAGGGGGAGAATCTGTCCAGCTGTGATGGTTCCTGAAGATAATATGGTGGAGAAATAAAAAAGGAAGAGAGAGAATAACGTGGTTATTAAAAGTATCCTAGTCTTTCTGTGACCTCAAAGGAGTGTTGTTACTTCATTGATTTTATTATCAGTGTTATGCCCAATAATGTCATACAAAGATGTAGTTGAGGCACTAGCAAAGAACAGCTACAAAGAATTATTAAAAGGTTACTAATTTGACAGAGTGTAAAAGAAATTGAATTGTTAATTAATCTGTCTCTAAGTTTTATTATCAGTGTTATGCCCAATAATTTCATGCAAAGATGTAGCTGAGGGATTATCAAAGAACAGCTACAAAAGCATTATTCAAAGGTTGCTATTTTTAACAGCGTTTGGAAGAAATTGAATTGTTAATTAATCTGTCTCTAAGTTTTATTATCAGTGTTATGCCCAATAATTTCATGCAAAGATGTAGCTGAGGGATTATCAAAGAACAGCTACAAAAGCATTATTCAAAGGTTGCTATTTTTAACAGCGTTTGGAAGAAATTGAATTGTTAATTAATCTGTCTCTAAGTTTTATTATCAGTGTTATGCCCAATAATTTCATGCAAAGATGTAGCTGAGCGACTATCAAAGAACAGCTACAAAAGCATTATTCAAAGGTTGCTATTTTTAACAGCGTTTGGAAGAAATTGAATTGCTAATTAATCTGTCTCTAAGTTTTATTATCAGTGTTATGCCCAATAATTTCATGCAAAGATGTAGTTGAGGGATTATCAAAGAACAGCTACAAAAGCATTATTCAAAGGTTGCTATTTTTAACAGCGTTTGGAAGAAATTGAATTGTTAATTAATCTGTCTCTAAGTTTTATTATCAGTGTTATGCCCAATAATTTCATGCAAAGATGTAGCTGAGGGATTATCAAAGAACAGCTACAAAAGCATTATTCAAAGGTTGCTATTTTTAACAGCGTTTGGAAGAAATTGAATTGTTAATTAATCTGTCTTTAATGTCACAAAACATCATGTTTAGAAAAATTATAAAAGAGCTCTGAGTATTGTAAAAAATAATGGTTTTCATCAAGAATCTTCTTCAAACCAGTGCAGTAGGAATAACTCCAAAATCATAAATATCATCTTAACAACAACATTATTTGGAAAAAGCTTTTAAAAAACCTTCAAAGGTTACTATTTTTAACAGAGTTTGGAAGAAGTTGAATTGTTTAATAATCTGTCTCTGATGTCACAAAAACATCCATCATGTTTAGAACAATTATAAAAGAGTATTTTTAGAATGTTGCTTTTCATCAAAAGTTCTCTTAACACAGCAGTAGGAACAACTCCTTGGTTGTTTTGGAATGTCAGTCAGTCTTACATCTTTTTCAAGTAATAAACGGCATCATTAATTAATCTAAGGCTTCATTAATGGACAGCTAGCAAGGTGAAAGTATATAATTCAAGAGATTGTTGATTCATTTTTCTTAACCCATGCATGATATACACCTTTCTGTGTCATTTCTGAACCCTATTTAAAAAACTAATTAATTAATAACGGTATTTAATACCGCAGTATAAAGGGCTTGAAAGACCTCATTGATGATGATTACAATAACTAATGTTGATAAATTAGTAATTAAATAATAACTGGGGCTTTTTACCCAAGGTAGTCATATCATTATCAATACTGCTTTTCCTGAAGGCCCTGCAATTATTACTACCCTAGCAATTGCCAGGAACCCATTTACACCTGGTTGGAGAGTGGCAAATGGGGATTGATCCTGCCCAAACTATAAGCGTGTTGAACAATGCGTTTGGACTAAGTAGGTGTATGTTTTTCTTTGTGAAACAGAAACAGTAACCTCTATCATGGAAATAATAGCCAAAGAAGACACTTCATGCCAAAACTCTATTTTTTTCAAGGACACACCTCAACAATATTTTCTGAGCAGCAATCAATCAACTCCATCAATCTGACATGATTTCATTACCCTTTAGTAAGGCATTAATCCTTATTACCAAGTCCCTCGGAGAGGACTTGAAGCCATCATTCCCCTGGTTGTTTACTCACATAAGACCTAAAATAAAAAATTGTTTTATTGCCCTTTGGGTGCCAAAACATGGGTCGGTCGGTCGGAAAAGTTTTTTTTTTTTTAAACTTTTTTTGTCGCCCTCTTTGGGCCGATAATTTTTAGTTTTTAATGTTTTTTATCTTTCCCCCTGCCCTCTTTTGGCTTATACTTCTCAGTTTGTAATGCTTTAATACATGTGTTTCAGCGTCATCATTACTATCTTTTTCACCTCATAATAATCCATGGTTTGCAATGTTGTGTTGATCGAGATGTTTACGCTAGTAGGAATTTGAAACTAGGGCAGAAGACGAGAGAGAATTTGGTAATGATTTGATTTTATGCATTTAAATCCCATTTATCCTAACAAACAAAGTACATATTTTTGTATTCATTAAAAATTTAAAAATCTCAAAAAAACGGTTAAAAAAAAAAAAAATTTAAATACTGACCGTAGATTTTCAGATTTTTAGGACGGTCGCAAAGGGCAATACAACAAGTTTTTATTTTAGGCCTAAACATGGTTTCTCAGCAGTCATGTAAAACAACCTTCATCATCGTCAAACAAACGTTTGGACTAATTACAGATTTCAAGTAATATCATGTATTCATCTTTAAGAGCAAACAGTGTTACCATGAACATAAGGCTTCATTATCCAAATACTTGAAATCCAATTTTCTTGTATTCTCTCCTGAAGTCTCAGGCTTGGAATTTTATTAAAAACTATATCATTCTTTTCAAGGGTTATCTATGTTCCAGTTCAAGATTTAACACTCTTCTTGTGTTAAGTCATGATATGTATGATCATGCTTGAACTATGTCATAGAAAGAAGAGTGAATCTTCAATGCCCTTCTTGCCTACACCCGCTGGTGGATGACCATGAAAGTTCCATATCATTCCTCAACAAACTTACATCGTTTTTGCTCTAGAGTCTAAACATGTTGACGCACTATTATGCACAAGCAATATCTTCCCTCCCCGATTTATGCCCTTCTTGCTCTTAACTTGCTCATGTTTAATAATCATGTATGACCTACTTTATCGCAGGATCATCCTCATCTCGTGCCACCTCCGAAACCCTGATTTATTCGTCAGGCCAGACACAACGCCTAATGCAATATGTGGGGCTAACAAGGTATCAAATGGCAAGTGCTTTGCCATGCGACTATTTCTTACTCTACTTCTCATGTTATGACATGCGCATCGACTATGGAACAGCCATTGCTTAAGTGATCTTAATCCACAACATACTTCGCGTACGGAGAAAACACATGCGAGAGGAATTCATGTCTTGACGAGACAAAATGATCAACATAAAGTCAACTTTGTTCCAATAAGAGCACACATTATTGCCGCAGATTGGCATTTTCATGTTAGTTTTAAATCAGGTCCTGCACAGCACAGGGGTATATTTCGCATAGATGACTACATTGTCAGAATGTTCTCCTTTCTCTGCAACTGATTTGCACTCTTGCATGTGGAACCGTTTGACCGAATGCATAAGGAGATGGGCAGGAAACCACTCTTACACCCGTACATTAAGATTGAAAATACATGTATTTTATTGTTCCACAAGATAGAACAACAAATTCTCTTGCTAAGAAATAAATATTTAAAGGGGAAGTCCACCCTGATATTAAATTGGTCCCCTCCCATTTGCTCTTTAATAAAAAAAATCAGAAATTTTCCCTCCCTCAAGAAAATGTTAAATCATACATGCATCCTAAGTATAAATGTTTCAAATATGTTTTATACAACCCTGTATGGAAAAAGTCTACTCTGTCATCAATAATGAAGAAAATCTAATTTCTTAAATTTTTTGTACGGAGCAAATTGGAGAGGAGCTTGTAAGATACGTCACAGAGCTGCCGATTTGTGTTTGATTGATCGCAACTCATAACTTTGCTCAAACATCTACTGGCCTGTCCTCTCTTTCTCTGCTTCTTTTAAAACCAACTAAATATTAGGGAGGACTTTCCCTTTAAGCCCTAGTATAACTTATACATGTTAAACAGAATATTACCTCGAATAATTGTGTTTACATTTTAGATTTTAAAATATCTTTGCCTCTTTCTTGGCTTACAATTTGTATGTTTGGATTGTCTGTCTTCCTTATTTGTATTGCTTGCTATAATTTATATTTTAGCAAATAGAATAAAGTATGTATATTTACATATATTTATTTGTTACTTTTTCAACAGAGTAGCTTTATCAATTGGTGAAATACTGTTATATTTGGGGGCCCTGCATACATAACGTAAACAATACACAAGACATACAAGTACATATTTGTTTAACACGGTGAAATAATAATATTTTAGTTTTGATTTAATTAGCCATATTTACAGACTCTATTTATTCTTCAATGATGCAATATTGTCATCTTTTCCGGGAACGACTGTCTGGTTATAAATACTGTAAGCCTCAACAAATCTACTATTAGGTACTGTTATAGTTGGGTAGAAGATATTTGCTTGTTGACATGCACCAGGTCCTAGTCTAAATATGACACAGGTCCTGGTCTACATGTGGTCCAGGTCTAAAAGGGTCCAGGTGATGATGTGATGCTGCTGTCTAAGGAAGATATGAACACACTAGACTAGTTGGGAAAAGGCTCTAAACCAGCTTTCTTTTGTAGCAATTGCTTCACAGACAATATTCTATTTCTAACTTCAACCCAGGAACAATTACTTCAGGTCTACCTAACCCTAACCCTGACCCTAAACTACAAATAAATTTAAACCCCAACCCTAATACCTGTGATATCTTTTCTTGTTTTTCGAAAAAGTCCACTATGCCATCAATATCTATACTTCAGGCTGGTTATATGAATTTTTTGTTGCCTATGCTCATCAAATTCTAACTTCGATCCTCGATCTGACCCTAATCCTATACCTTCTAAAAACCTGATTGCAACCCCAACCCTAATACTTTGATCTCTTTTTCTTTCAAAAAATTCCCATCAATATCCATCCTGTTCTTATAAAGCTTGTTCTTTCTCCTGGTTGCCCCTTCTTTTATCCTTCTATGTCAGCAGTTACCATGGATATAACATCCAGTCATTTTACTTCTCTAGTCATGGCTAGTCATCTTGTTTTCTTTTATTCCTTGAGGTCTTTATTCCTCATCCTTGTTCATTTCTTGCACAATTATGTCACCAACACCTCGTAGCAGAACAACAAGATGAAGAAAGAAAGAGGGAATGTGAGATTAAATTCAATTCACACTTTGAAAGGTCCATTCTTTGAGGGTTTCGAGAGACACATCTGGTAGTGCCCGCCGCTCATTTGCCTTCATTCAGCCGGCTCGGGCCAACACTTGCGCTAGCAATCAGACCGTCACAGGGAGTGTTAATCGGCGAATGAAAGACACAGGGGAGACTCAATGGAGATGGAAAGAGAGGAGAGGTGAATGGAGACAATGGGGGGTGTGAAGATGCATGGATGAGGAGAGGGATGGGCGAATGTGGAGAGGGAGGAGGGGTGGAGATGAAGATACATGAAGGGGGAAGGGGAGGGGAAGGGGGAAGGGGGAAGGGGGAAGGGGAGGGGAAGGGGGAAGGGGAGGGGAAGGGGGAAGGGAAGGGGGAGGGGAAGGGGGAGTGGAAAGGGGGAGGGGGAAGGGGAGGGGAAGGGTGAGGGGAAGGGGAAGGGGTAGGGGGAAGGGGTAGGGGGAGGGGGAAGGGGAGGGGAGAGGGGGGAGGGGGAAAGGGTGAGTTGAAGGGGGTAAAGGGAAGACCAGGGAAGAAGTAATGGAGGACTTGGGAGGTTAAGCGAGGAAAAGGTGCAGGTAAGGACACAGAGGAAGGAAAAGACAGAAAAAAGGAGCAAAGAGAATAATCAAGATGATCAAAAGACATGAGGCATGAGCTCAAAAGGGAGGACAGGAGAATGGAGACAATGAAGAGATGTGATCGCGCATGGATGAAGAGGAAAGAGATTGAGAGGGGTGTAAGAGGAAGAGAAAGAGAAAGAGAAGAGGAGATGGAGAGGTGGGAAAAGGAATGGAAAGGGGGAGGGGAGGGGAAGGGAAGGGAGAGACCTGAAAGGTGGTATAGGGAAGACCAGTTAAGAAGAACAGGCGGGAAAGAGATGGAATAAAAAGTGGCAGAAGGAAAGAAGAAAGGAAGAAGTGGGAACTGAAGGGGGGGGGGTTCAGGGAAGACAAAGGGAAGGGCAAAGGGCTGGAAAGGGAAGGAAAAAGAGTGGCTAGAGGAAAGCAGGACGGAAGGGAATGACAGAAAAATCAGCCAGTGAGTGAAATACACGAGGGAGCTAGACTCTATGGAGATCACAACGGAGAAGAGGAGAATGGAGACAATAGAAAGATGTGATGGTGCATGGATGAGGAGAGGAATGGGAGACCAATCAGGGGGGGGGGGCAAGAGGGAATAAAGATGAATCTAGCAAGATTAGGAGAGAAGAGGAGAGAAGAGGAGATAAAGATTTGGGGACGAAAGGGAATTCAGAGAAGAAAGAGTATCAGGGAAGGAAGGGAATGGGGGAAGGGAGGGTCTTCAAGGGGGTAAAGGGTTAGCTATAATAGGAAAAGGAAAGAAAAAGGAAGGACATAATAAACAGGAAATTGAAGGGGGAGGAATAGAGAAATATGAACAAATAAACAAACATGTAGATAATAAGAGATCACAAAATAAAAAATAAATAGATGAGGATTGAAAAAC
Organism: Strongylocentrotus purpuratus; assembly: GCF_000002235.5. NCBI lineage: Eukaryota > Metazoa > Echinodermata > Echinoidea > Camarodonta > Strongylocentrotidae > Strongylocentrotus > Strongylocentrotus purpuratus. The sequence continues at coordinate 21,911,564 of NW_022145597.1, forward strand.
AGGAGGAAAAAGAGAGGGAGCAGAAGGTGTTTGTAGCTGCAAATCAGCAATGAACATTCAACAAATCAAAGAGCTTTAAAAGTCTCACAGAAATATGTTTTTTTTTATTTTTTGTCTTTCTTCTTTATTATATATCATATCCAATATGTCCATGCAAATAATAACTGCAATAATACTAATATTGGTTTCTTGCATGATTCTCACATGCAGACACGCAAGGTGCTCAAGGCTCTGCAATATTACCGTAGCTTTTCCCGCCAACACAATGCGACCGGAAGAATCTGCGAGAATGAGCACGACTGAATAAAAAGGGAATCTTCACACCGTGTCATTCAAACCCGACAACAAACCCAACTGACAATAAATAAAAAGGTCATCCATGACCAACAATAATGTCAATTCCTAAGACAACATGGCTTCTTTTTTCCCCTGTGAATGAACCTCATTTAGTTCTGGTGCGAAAATCTAGCGCGGACGTGAGATGATATAATATAGCGCATTGTTCCGCCCTTCCCCCCCCCCAACAGTGAAATTGCTTTGTGGGTATTTCTATGGCGGACTTTTCCCCGCTGAAATTAAGGCTTTTGTGTGTCCTGATTAAATGGTGTCAGGCCTTCATCAGAATAATGTCACTTATGAAACCCAGTTTTTTATTTTATTCAGGCTGTTCTACCGTCACGCATCCACTGCTATACATTCTTGAAAAGACCCTTTATTCTCTCACAGGTTCTCTCTCCATCCCTATTTCAAATTCTGAAATTATAAAAGGCGGGATCATATTTTTTGCAAGGTTATTTCCTCTTGTTCCCATTAACAATGTCTATAACTAACCTAACCAGATGCAATAAATTTTTATGAGTTGCACCACAAACAGGGACAGGAATAATTACATACAGCAATTTGAAAAGAAGGGGGAAAAACATATTTCCAACAAACACGTTCTTGTAGCTGTGAATAAAAAGGCCTTTAGAGAAAAACACTGACAATGTAAATGTCAAAGTTTTTGCTCGATATCTCACTTTTAAATATCCGTAAAATGCCAGAATTTGTGATACCTACCAACAAAAAATCTCATGTAGATAATTATGTGTCATGAATCATTAATACAGTAATTAAAGGAAACTGATCAACCACAATATTTTAATCTGAATGTTTTTGGTTCCATACAGGTACACATATTATATCAACAAATCAATTATGATAAGTTATACCTAACTATTTAAGATCCTACAACCTTTACATTTAACTTCTTATTAAAAATAAATTCAATTCAATTCAATTCAAAATATATTCAAAATATCAGCTTTAGATATTACTTCTGAAAAGAGAAAGAGCGTGTTTAAAACCTAGATGTAAATGAAGGTATATGAAACTTGTGAGTAGACTCAATACAAACTAGATGGAATTTTGACTGCGCGCAGTCGAAAATGATGCCTCCGCCATAGAGCAATTTAAACAAGTTTGGAGTTTAAATCTCCAGTGGTTCTTGAGATATCATGATAACAATCTCAATGTATGGAATTTCATAAGTTGACCTCTGTGACCCTTGACCTTTGACCTACGTGCTCCAAAATCTAATCAGATTGTCTTCCTATGGTGATACACACTATCATTAAGTTTGAAGTTTAAATCTCCAGTGGTTCTTGAGATATTATGATATGGTGATACATACTATCATTAAGTTTGAAGTGAAAATTCTCCAGTGGTTCTTGAGATATCGCGATAACGATCTCAATGTATGGAATTTCATAAGTTGACCTCTGTGACCCTTGACCTTTGACCTACGTGCTCCAAAATCTAATCAGATTGTCTTCCTATGGTGATACACACTATCATTAAGTTTGAAGTTTAAATCTCCAGTGGTTCTTGAGATATTATGATAACAATCTCAATGTATGGAATTTCATAAGTTGACCTCTGTGACCCTTGACTTTTGACCTACGTGCTCCAAAATTTAATCAGATCGTCTTCCTATGGTGATACATACTATCCTTAAGTTTGAAGTTTTTACATCTCCAGTGGTTCTTGAGATATCATGATAACAATCTCAATGTATGGAATTTCATAAGTTGACCTCTATGACCCTTGACCTTTGACCTACGTGCTCCAAAATGTAATCAGATTGTTTTCCTATAGTGATACACACTATCACTAAGTTTGAAGTTTAAATCTCCAGTGGTTCTTGAGATATCATGATAACAATCTCAATGTATGGAATTTCATAAGTTGACCTCTGTGACCCTTGACCTTTGACATACGTGCTCCAAAATCTAATCAGATCGTCTTCCTATGGTGATACATACTATCCTTAAGTTTGAAGTTTAAATCTCAAATGGTTCTTGAGATATCGCGCTAACAAACTCAATACAAGGAATTTCATAAGTTGACCTCTGTGACCTGTGACCTTTGACCTACGTACTCCAAAATCTAATCAGATCGTCTTCCTATGGTGATAAATACTATTCCCAAGTCTTAAGTTTAAATCTTAAATGGTTCTTGAGATATTGTGATAACGGTCAAACGGGACGGACGGACGGACGTACGGACGGACGTACGGACGGACAACCCGAAAACATGATGCCTCCGGCACCACCTTCGGTGGCGGAGGCATAAAAACTCTTACTAGGAAAACATGTTGGTAAATGGTTTAAAATAAGTTCTTGATGAATAGTTGCTTCTTTTCCCCAATTTCATCAAACCACTTTAGTTATATGTTATGTCTATTACTCTGGAGTGCATGGTCCATTTATTACTTTTCTTTGTAAAATTTCTAATTTTGTCTTTGTCAACTTTCTAATTTTTGTAAAGTAGCTTTTGCTAATATTTTTTTATCATTATTCAAATTCTGCTTTGCAATATCATGCAATTGAAACAGAGCATTTATTCTCTTTATTCTCAATATATACATATTCAACGGTGGAAATAATGTGTAGTCATGATTGAATAAGTCTTTATATTGAAAATTTTCCAATTCATTGATTCTATATTTTCTAAATTACTTTCACCTGGTTTCTATTTTAATGGAATTCCCAAGGTTTCCCATTACTAGATTAATTTGTATTGTCATTTTAAATTGCTATTTTTGAACTATTTTTTGCTTCTGTCATTGTATATTGCTGGGATCTGTTTTCTCTGTTTGTAGTTTTTATATGTTTTATAAATATGATTTTATATTTTCTAAATTACTTTCAACTGGTTTCAATTTTAATGAAATTCCCATGGTTTCCCATTTCTAGATTAATTTCTGTTGGCATTTTAAATTCAGTGACTATTCAACTGCACAGGTTGCGACTATTATCTTTAAATCTTAAAACAAATCAGTATGTATACTTTATTTGCTTTGTTCTTGCATGGCTTTGCTTCATAGTGTATTGCTTTGATTTGTTTTGTTTTAAAAGACCTTTTCTTTGATTTTAGGCGGTTTTTGATTGTTTTTCTATTGTTATCCTCGTTTTCAGTGTAGTGATTCAAGAACAGTCATCCCTATTTTATCAAATGTTATATTCTTCAAGTTATTACTAATGCAATATTATACATGGATTAATATATTTAAATATAAAGGTATGTACATGTTAATGCAAGTTGTTTGTTTTTATTCCTGTGTTGATATAAAAGATTGCATTCACAACATGTATTCTTTGAATGACATAAATGGCATTTATAATATTTGTTGTATTCATGAAACACTGTTGATATACATGATAGACTAAAAACATCTAAATAAACTCACAAAATTACATTCAATTTGTTACTTTTTTGTAGATGATCTATAAAATTCAATTGTACACTTTAATTATTCAGCCTTTGGATTACAAAACAACAGTACTAGCTCCCTAATGAACTGTTATCAAATTGAAATAGAATTCAATCACTCTGCCTCGTTATACAAGTAGACAAACGGCTTACAAAAGCAGGCACAGAACACCTCATAATGCGAGGCCTAATTATGGAATTTCGGAGGGTGTCAAATTGGCACCTCTTTCAACACCACCTGGGCCCCGCCCGAGCAAGCATTAGACACCCGAGGTGGTGGAAGTGACAGGGGATAGAACAATCAGTAACGGCAGGTCGCAAAGGGAAACTCCCCGCACCATCCCCAAGTGATTATGTGCTCTACAATGAAATTCAATGGTGCATTTTTATTATAAAGTCCATGTTTGAAGTGATGTGATAATTTTGTTTGAAATGCTGCTGCATAACTATGCAATTTCCAAGAGTGGTACATTTACGATGTAGAGGGGGGGGGGGGTGAGGGGGATGGGGTTAGGGGAAACTATGCACTCCATTTTTTGGAGCTATTGTGTGCTCTACAATGTAAAGCACTTAGAAACATAGTATTAAGCGCTATCAAAAGTGACTTTATTTATTTCTATCAAGGATGTTGCTGGATCACTTTATAAACTCCCCATACAATATCTGGGCCATAATATTTACAAAAGAGGACAAGAAATAAAAAATAGAAAAGGAGTGGAAAAAAGAAAAAGAAAGAAATTGCAATGGAGAGAATCAAAAAATGAGACAGAAAGGGCAGGTAGATAATTGGAGAGAAAGAGAATGAAAAAGGGGGAGAAATGGAGCAAAGACAGGAGACAGAAAAAATAGAAAAAGACAGTAAGAAAAAGAATGAAAAAGAGAGAGAGAGAGAGAGAGATAGAGAGAGATAGATAGAGAGAGAGAGAAAGAGGGACAGAGTAAAGGGACATCGAATACTAGTGAGAAGAGACATACATGTTTAAGCTTTAGAGGGGAGGGAGTGAGAGAGAGAGAGAGAGAGAGAGAGAGAGAGAGAGAGACTACATACAATCCTCCTCATGTCAAAGCAAATCTAGAGTACAACTTCTCGCATCAGGCGTTGTTTCAACAATGCACGTAATTGGGCTGAAAAAAGAGTGGGGGGAGCCAGGGGACAGAAGATCAAGCCGATTGTGAGGGAGAACGTCAAAACAGTCCGCAGATGAGCAACGAATACACGAGCGAAATGTACCTGAGGGGCATCGCAATCAATGCGAGCCTGAAATGTCACGTCGCAATACTCCCATCAGACGACGGGTATTGTCAAGCTGAATTCAAAAGAAGGAAGGTTATGGCATCAAAAATTTGACCGAAAAAATTGCCATCAGTATTAATTGACATAAAACAAGGTAGCAACAACTTTTGAAAAAAAAATCAACATAACGCAATTTCAAAAGCCTTGTGCGTCACCTATGGAAATGTGCGAAGATGACATTGATGAGCTTCAAAAGCTAATAATATTCCTTTGAAATCTTGGTGAAAAATTCTGCTCTACAAGCTCACTAAACGCTGCTCAATAGGGTTTTATACAAAGCGTGTTAGCTCTCTAAATGGATTGATGATAGAAACATAATTGCTGTCAATTTGCAGAAGAGCTGATTCACTATTTCTGGAGAATTCTCTTTTATGACTTAAAAGCTCGTAATAAGGAGTGTCGCCTTTCAAAATAGATCAACATCAATGAAAATATAAAAGCTAATGTAAAGATTCTGTTCCTTGATTCGCTCAGTGAGAGCTGATTAGGTTTTCAACAAAACGGGTGTTGTATAGTACCTTACAAAATAGATCAACAAGAAAAAACAAAATATAATTGGTGTCAATTTGAGAAAGCTTAGAGCTGATTCACTAAAACCTTTGGAAAATTCTGTTCTACGATGTGCCCAGTACTTAAGAGCTGTCAAAGGATCTCTTAAAAAAGGGAGTGTTGCCTTTCAAAATAGATCAACAACATAATTCCATCCTTAACAATAACACAGCACCTTGCCCCGGCAGTGCCTTGGGACCCTTTCTGTTAGATGAATAGCTGACAGTCACCCAACGCCTCTCTCTTTTGTTGGACAATTTGGCGCGAACAATCCGCCCTGCCGTCAATTGGATCAAGAACTAGAGGGGGAGGAGACGTCAGGATGCTGGATGTGCCCGCTAAGCGCGGCAAGCGCGAGGCAAGGAATGCGCAAGAACGAGAGCCTCCGGTCAAAAATTCGATTGATTTTGATTGAGAGTGATATATTTTGTGAAGATCTTAAGGGTGTAATACCTGTCTCAACTTCAAGCGTACTCATATTTTGATGCTACATACTTAACCTTGTCATTTCATATAGCAGAAATAATGCATACAAAGTCTATAGCATATCAAGCTTGTATAATTGATTTTTAGTCCAAACTGAAGATGGGAAACTTACATCAAACCCTTTCTATGTTGTGTACAGCAATGACAACCAAAGAATGTAAGTATCCCAATATTAGTTTGGACTGAATATCATACTTTACTTTTTGACAAAAAAAAGGAGTTACATATAATGTAAAACATTATAAAAAGGTGTTCACATGGATGATATTCAAACAAAATTCATCAATGAACAATAAAACCTGTCTACTCCTGAAGAATGTTTTCAGTTTTCAGTTTCAAGTTTTATTTCTGCATTTTCCATAAACAATAACAAAAATAACAATGAATACATTTTAGCAATATAATGATAAGTAATACAAGTAGTAATTCACAAATAAATAAATATAAATAATCAATAGTACAATTAATTGTATTTGAAAAGAAAGAAAAGGGGGAGAATGCAGAAGACCGATATCGTAAGCAGAGCTTGAAATGATACCGGCCTTACAAAAGGAGGAGAGGAGACAGGAAGAATGGCTAGAGTCTCATTATCAAGAACACAAAAATTAAAAATGGAATTCATATCATAATCGCTTACTACTATCCGTTTAACCCAAAGAAGAAATTACAACAATTTAAAAAAAGATCTTGCTACTTTTGTACTGGAGAAGAAAAAAACATTGCTTATTGGGACTGGCAATAAATGTGTAAGGGATTTGATGCAAGTTTTCGAAAAACATGTCATGAAACATTTGACCTTTTAAAGCCTGAAGATCTTCACAAAGCACACAATAAATAATTGACTGATTAAAAAGTGTCTTACATCCTTTGTATATATACTTAATATTCCCTATTTCTGTTCAAACAATATATATATGATATAATTGTGAAACCTCCTTCCATCATATCAAATAACCACTGTCACTTTCAAGAGGGAAAATCGACAACCAACTCGGAATGCTCCAAATAACAATTCTGCCTCCGGAAGTTATCTTTATTAATCTTGGCAGAAAAGGAAAATAGACTGGAAGTGGATTACCTGCTGTATACCTTTGTAAATAAGTGGAACACAATAATATTAGGACAAATCCCATCTGAGTTGGATGGGTGATGTAGAACTATACTCCATCAATAGGTTATTCGGACTGGAGTAAACACTCGAATAAAGAAACGTATAAAGAATCATCATATTGCAAAAGGGGCACAAAGCCTAGATAATCTTGTACTGGTATATATTTATAGAAATGTTGTATACAGAAACTAGTTTCAAAGAGGTCAGTTCACATGGCAGCTGACAAATGATCAGTGTATGCTTATGATGAGCCCTGCCCACTTAATAGTTTTAATACATGCAATACGATGTTTAGATGAGAAGCGTAACATGTTTTTTTTTTATTGAGTTTTTATCTGAAACGATGCTCAAACATGCATTTTGCTTCATGTTTATAATAAGACATTCAGACTAGAAAATATAAACTACTTATCGCATAGCTGCATAGTTTTCATAAAACCATACAATGAAATTTGGTAGTGTGAATGGGGTGAGACTTAAAAGACACCATCTTCAGTTGCCAACCCCCGCCGGTAAAGGGGTGGGTCTATTATGATTGGGCAGTTTCAAGACAACCGTCACTTTTGGCGATTCACGCCGGCACTGTATCACTTTCCCCACTCGCGGCACACACAATTACACTGATTAGGGCCGGGATTAATATATTTACAGGAGCCCAGAGGAAAGAGGGGTGTCAGGAGGGATGAAATAGAACGAGAGGTAGATGGACAGACAGAAAGAAAGAGAGGGAGAGAGAGAGAGAGAGAAGGGGAGAGAAAGATGAAGAAACAAAGAGAAGAAATGAAGAAACAAAGAGAAGAAATGAAGATAGGAGAGAGATGAAGACAGAGGGAGAGAGAAAGGGAGATGAAGATACAGAAAGAGGGAGAGAGAAAGAGAGGGATGAAGAGAGAGGGAGAGAGAGGGAGAGAGAGAGGGGGGATCGAGAATCCTTTTATCAATTTTGTTTGAGGCATGTATTTACCGTGGCGTATTGTGCCTCTAATAAGTCTTTATTGATATGGAAAATAGTTATTTGGGGAGGTGTTACTGATACGCCAGAGAAGCGCTGTAATCAAATAAACGGGACGCAGGAATCAGGTAATATGAGGAACCCCGTCGGCCATGTCTCTCCCTGACTTGCCTTTTTACCTCCATCTCATTCCTCGCAGAGTAAATCTGGTGGAGTCCGTGTATGAACAAGGAGCTCATAGCATCAATGTCGTTTGCGCATCAAGGGGCGAAGAAACCATGTATTAGTGGCTTGGTCACACATGTAACCAATGCCCCAGACTGATGATAATTTGAATGACTGGTAGATAGAAAGCTGATGGATGGATGGCATAGACAGTAAACAGAAATGGGGGGGGGGGGTAGGATGAGGTTCTCGTCTTCAGTAAGATCTAAGCCAAAGCCAGGCCAACTATGCATTATTATTATTTTTCATTTTTATAAAACTATTGTTCCTTATTATTTGTAACAGGGCCTCACAGAAGACCACCATTATTGTCTAATATCAGAAATGAATAAATATGTTTATATGTATATACATCTGTTGTCATCATTTATTTTAACCTCTGTAATGAACTACACACAGCAGAGTCCTGAACAACCCCAGAGAAATGACCTAAGGATTATGTTACATACTAAGCACACATTTCAGATACAAATAAACTCCAAATCAAATGTTCAGGTATCATAATGCTCCCTTATATTTCTCCCATAAAATACATCAATAATTCATTCAGGCAATATAAAAGAACAATAAGATTGTCCATTGAAACTGTTCCTCTCAACTTAATTTTTGTATCAATCCCTTTGATATTTTGCCTTATCATTTTTTCCTTCAGTTGCTAATGCTACAAGAGAAATGTCTTCCTCTTGTTCATATATTCATTCCCTGGGTTGAGAAAGGAAACTTGGATGAAATGCATTATATTATAAAAAAATGTGCTTACAGGCTGGCAATATTGTCCTAATCACAAGAAAAGGTGATTGACAACTAAAATTACTCCGGTTATTATCAGCCTCAGTATACAAGCACAAGATATAAATTGTTAAATACAATAATTATAAAATATTGTTCTCATGAGCTTACATTGATTTATTTGATAATGTGTAATAATTTGATTGTAGGACATTATGATTCATATATTTATGTATCAGTTCCTACAATTTTGTTGACTTTGTGTACACTGTTTCTACCATTATTATTTGAAATTAAATCTCAAGTTTTGGTTGCAATAATAATAAGAGATAATGATAATGAACATCAATAAATCATTAATATCAGTTATTCATTTTTTTAATTCTTTATTAATGATAATAATAAAAAGAACATCAACAGCATCAACTAGAAAGTGTGCTCAAGGCACAATATGACGGAGGGATTAAGAAGTGTTCAGAACACCCACATCACCCAAAATCCCTGCACCTTATCACCTTTGGGTATCCACAATGAAAGCCTATAGAAAGATACAGAAGCAAGCGCAAACAAATTAGTGGATGAGAAGAAGCCCACAAACATCTTGGTGACTTTCAAAGTTATTATCATCAAAGCCCATTCATATTTAGGCTTACAATTTGTCAACTCTTTTCATGCCCTAAATCATTTCCCATCCCCATCTCAAACACAAAGCTAGACTAACAATCCATCCCCCACCCCCTCCCCTTCATCAACTATACTCTCTAAGATGCTAAAGAATGCTTCCAGATTGAAATTGTATATCTTTTATCCGGCGAAAGAAAAAAAGATAATAAGATCAAAACCGGAGTTACCCTAAAAGGGTGGGAAACTGACACCGGCGCTTTCCCCCTATCCCGTGATTTGATTGTCACCTGCGATCGAGCCGCATCGTCACGACAACATCCTTGAATAGTGATCCGGGAGTATTTCTTTGGTGGGGCCTAATTTGATTATCCGTCTTTTAGAAGTGAAAGAGACTCCGTTTACCTGCCAAAAAGAAGGTTGAAATAAAGATAAGTGTAAGAGTGCTACAATCGCAGGACAGGCAGAATCTGCTTAATTCGATTCAAAGATTGATTTAGGCATTTATACGGCATTAGTTAGATTAATGAATCCGGCCGTGCATTCAGATTGGTCTTGGGGAGGGGGAAAAAAGACGGTCGCAGGGTGTAAAGTGTTAATGCATGAAACATTGGTAGAAGAATAACATAGCGGTATCGCAGGAAATCCTATTAGCAATGGCAAAACACTAATGAATTAGATTCAGAGAAAGACACTATATGTTACATCACTGCCAAGCCATCCGTCTGCATCAAATCCTGTCCAATTTGATAAAAAAAGTCCGAGACATACAGTTTCTTTTAGAAAGATATTCTTCTTTCCAAATTATCATAACTTGGAATTCATCACCGATTCAGTCAAGAGGAGTATACCAATCTCCAACTGTAAATATTTTTAGCTCCCATTTCAGACTGTTTAAAGGAAACTTTGAAGAAAATAATGGAGTCACACGAGACTACTCACAGCTATAACGCAAATTCTCGGATCAGTAAAAATGTAGAAGCAAACTGATTAATTAGGTTGATGTAGGGACGAATTTACCTCAAGATATACATGATGAACATCTCAAAACCCTCTCTCTCATTCTTTATATGTGATTAATTGAAAAGAGATCAATTTGGTGATGATATGAAAAACAAGAAGAAAGCCTGAAAGGCGTCTCCCCCTCGATGCCCTGACTGAGTAGTTAAAAGGTTTTCACTGGAATAATATGATCAGCGGAGAGAGAACAAAATTATACTTAAAGATACAATTCATCACCACGCGGATGAAAAGGTTAAGTATAATAAAAGACGATGCATCCCTTAATGCCCTTTCTAAGGATTAAAACTGACACGAGGCTGGAAGTATGTCAAGTGAGATTCTTAATCCCTTCTACGAATAAAATTGGAATATCTTTTCTACTTTTTCATTTAAAAGATGAAACATATCAAAATGTATGGGATTAGGGAACCAGAAAATAGCAAATTTGAAGGTAAATGAAAAGAGGGCCAAAAACAGACAACCAGAATATGTTAAGGGTAATAAAAAGAAGGACAAAAATGTGGCTTCGGCAGTGGTGGCAGTAGCCGTCTTGACTCATACCTGGTCGTCGAAAAACTTTCCACAACTACAACTACAAGAAAATATGAAACAAGAAAAGAATTATCAAACTTTTTACCTCTCTTGGTGAAAACTTTTCTTTAGGTGTTTCCTTAAAGCCTATCTGCACTAGTTTGGCCAAAAGGAATTAGACCTCCCTGCTTGGTCACCGACAGGTGGCTATCTCATCAAATCAGCTCTCAATTAACATAAGAAAAAGGGGTTCATGGGAGACCAACGGATACCGCTTACGCATTTTTTGCTATATAGAGGGCGCAAGTAGCTTCAAGTAGTACCACTTTAATCATGCTGTACATTGCAGAAAAGCACTCTCTCCCCCGATAATCACTTTCAGGCCAATTTTTTTCTCAAAACAAACAAATTCATAGAGCTAAAATATCTCTTTTTCCACTTAAGACAATCCTATCCCATATTACTTAGAGGTGAATTGAATCATACAATGAGTGCATCTCTTACCAAATAATCATTTCCTTTCATTTATTTATTCAAATATGGCTCAATTATCTTAGATCTGAAAGTGGATCTAAGGTAGATGTAAAAACATCATAAACTTTTTAAAGCACAGTTATCTCTTCATGTTAACCATCTAAAAGGCAATGGGAAGTTCCAGTAGCAAGAAGTATATATATTAGAATTTGTTGAACTTCGTCTTATATTTGTATGTGAAAAATCTGATTCATTTTGCTTGAGAATGTGAAAGCTTACATCTTAAAGTATCCAACAAAGGCCCTAATTCAACCAGTCCTCCTTTTTATTTTTGAGTTACGAAAAACACAAAAAACATCAAACTTAATTCAGTTGTTAACTTTATGTTTATGTACTGGTATGTCAAAGAGACGGTTGAGTGCTGGGAAAGGTAAACAATTATTTGTGAGCTTTTTCATTTTTTTATGTTTGTGTGGAGTATCAAAGAAAAATGTCCCCTGAAATGGAAGGCTCTTGAAATGCCTTTATATTCACAATATGATAAGTAATAGCCGGAGGTTGTGGACCATGGTTACCTTGATGCCACCTGTTTGTGTAGTCCCATATATACCCTTCTATGTAAAGTGACTTTTAGCAAGACTGGGTCAACTACTCAAAGTGATGATCTCAAAACCTCACACAATACACCAAAACTGATGTGCTACATGATCACTAATTATTCGCTAATCGCTTCCACACCATTTCTTTCAAAATGCAATTGCACGACCAGAACTCACCCTTATCTTTAAGGGGCAAACTTGCCATAGGGACTGCCGCAGGAGTTTTCCTCACTGGCTGCTCAAAATTTTGGCTAGAGGGTCGGTCTAAGAGCCAGTTGATCTGTGTCTTGGAAGTCGAGTGGGCCAGTCGCAAGGAAATTTCTCAACAAAATATCACTCCCAGATTGCTTCCGTGTGTGTGTGTTTGCATTGTGTATATTTGTGTTCTACACCACCCCTTCCCTGAGACAGTAAGTGCAAATTTGATCCCTCAACCCTTCATATAGTATGCAAATTGATATATCTATATATCATACAAAGATTATCAGGTAAAATCACACAGGATTTCCAATTTGTCATGTATTTGCTGACATCTTTCATTTCATATTCATCATCACTAGCTTTCCTTACGTTCCCCATGACCGTGCATGTCCAAAAACAGGTCTTCACGTACGTTTCACAAGATAAATAATCATCCAGAAAATCTCTGATTACTTTTATGTCGTCAAGATTTTTATTATTTATTTATTTATTTATTTATTTATTTATTATTTATTATTCTTCCTCGAATTTGTTCGCAGGATATCTCAAGATTGAATAAAGCCATTATCATGAAACTTCCCATGATGATAGATCTTAGTCTAACTTAGAACTGCATGACTTTTCAGAGAGTCAAAGTCATCGTGACGTCATCCAGGCGCCATTTTGTGAAAATCAACTTATGATCATATCTTCATAACGTAAAGCAATTTTTCATTCATATTTATCATGATTAAGATCAATATCCGTCCGGTCAATTTCAGGTCAATAAACGTAAGCAAATGCGCGCGTGCGCGTTCGTCCGCGCGTTTACGTGCGCACAAAAATTTAAAATGCTCTAAATCATCCCAAATTTTTTTTTGCATACGTTTCAGGCCATATGGAGCATTTGACAAAAAATCATGCTCACGCGCATGCGCGCGCGTTTTTTGCGCGTACTAGCATTTTGCAACATAGAATCGCAGAATTTTCTCTGTCATCATATTTGGCACATTTTTCCAAGCATTTTGATACCTTGTTCATCTTTTAATAACGCAATGAGCGTCCGTCAAAGTTGATAGCTCGCGCGGACCTGCGTTATCTTTATCCACAATACATGAACAAAAACATGCCTATACCAAATTCTTTCTAAATCTTCAGAATAGATAGGAACTCCCAATATTTTTTCATATTTGGATAGATTATGAGTTGGAGATATGATTTCATGTCACATTTGACCCTCAATTAACTCATGACGTCATCATAATGGCCTCCAAACTCAAAATTTCAATTTGCATATTATGACGTCAGCATATTTTTGGAAAATTGATTGTATCTCTATAAATATTGATTGATTTTCTTTCAAATTTTGATATGTTCTAGTTGAAACAATTCTCTACAAATGCAGAGCCCACAATTTTTCATTTTGACAAAGGCATCATGGCTCATTTTTTCGATTAAAGGAGGCATGTCAATTTTTTACATTTTGCGTGTATTCTCTATGGGACACGACTTTTTCTCAAAACTGGATTCTACACTCCTGTCTTTCGCAAGCAAAATCTCCGTTGTTTTAGGTTCGTTTACGCTGAGCTTCAGATATGTTGTAGCTGAGACAATGAGCTATCACAAGTGTATTCTTTATTTTTCGATTAGATGCCGGGATCATGCTCATATATCACTTGCAAAGTAGGATTTCAGAATTCCATTTCCCGTTTATGTGTAATCGCTATGGGAGATGTTTTGGTATATCGGTAACGCACTTGACTTCCAACCTCGAGATCCCTGGTTCGAGTCCGGGTGTCTCCAACAATTTGTTTCTTCACTTTTTTTTCCTTTTGACCTTCACTGTACCATCTCCTTTGATTATTTAAACACGTAGAATCGCAAATAATGTCATAAACAACCCTTTTTACTTTATTATTACCCTATTTTCACTTAATCCATTACTTTTTGCGTGTAATTCCTATGGGAGATGACTTTTTCTCAAATCTGGAGTCTACATTCCTGTGTTTTGAGCAATATCGTCGATATTTCTGCTTGGAGTATGTTGTAGCTGAGACTATATGCTATTTAAATCAACCCTCATTTTTTCAATAAGATGTCATGATCGCGCTCATGATCATGATCATTATCATAATGATGATAATCATTTATCAATTACATTTTCATTTCTTTGAATAAGATAAAATCGTCAAAAGATGTTCTTCATGATGTAAATTAGAGTCAAATGTGTAACTGGTTACTGCACAGGGTCAAAGGTCATATATTGTTTCAATCTATCTTCCCTAGATCCATGATGATCAAGGAGACACAATTTAATCTTGACATATAAATAGATCATAATGGGAGAAGCATATAAATGGGAGAAGTATTTTACAAAATAATATATCGTGTATTGCATTTTTCGTTATGTAAACCATTATCATACGTATCACCTAATTCGTCTAAGTGACGAATTAAAGTCTAGTTAGGTGGTCTGTCGATGACAGATCACCTATTGATTTCGTTAGAATTTTCTTTCTTTATTCTTTATTCTTTATTCTTTATTCTTTCTTTATTTATTTTTATTTATTCCGTACACTTTTTTTGTGTATACGTTTACTCGAACTCGACCTGGTCAATTTCCTTCAAATTTCTGCTAGTCATCAGGCCCTATGATATGAAGTTCCCGAAACCTTTTTCAAGTTCATGGGGTCATCGTGACGTCATCCAGGCGCCATTTTGTAAAAATCAGGTCATTATCATATCTCAATAACGAGTAATCAAAAATAAACCATATTTAGTATACATCAACTTCCGGTCAAAGGTCAACTAAAAATGTCAACAAAATCCGTGCGCGCACCTCGACGCGCACGTACGCCCGCTTAAAATTTTTAAAATGCTCCAATTCGTCCCAAATTTTGTTTGCACACGTTTCAGGTCATTTTAAGCATTTCAAAATTTTCCGTCCGTAAGTGTCCCCGCGCGCGTTGCGCGCGCTCACAGCGCGCGTAAAAAGTCAAATTTAATTTTTTTTACATGATTTAGATTCCTCTTACCGTAAATGACAATTTACATTAATTTCAGTCACTCTTGACCTTTCATAAGGCCGTGAGCGCGCGTCAAAGTTCAAAATCCGCGCGTGCTGCTATGGGCAATATAATGCAAATTTGATCAAAAACATGCCATTTTAAAAATCAAAATAGCTCTTCAGATAGTCCATTGACCCCCAATTTTTATATCATGGTTGGAAAAAGCATGAGTTGGAGATATGAATTCATGTCTCATTTGATCCTCAATTAACTCATGACGTCATCATAATGGCCTCCGAACTCAAAATTTCAATTTGCATATTATGACGTCAGCAGATTTTTGAAAAATTGATTGTATCTCTGTAAATATTGATCAATTTTCTTTCAAATTTTGATATGTTCTACCTGAGAATATTCTCTACAAAGGCAGTTGACACAATATTTCATTTTGACAATGGTATCATGGCGTATTTTTGCGATTAAAGGAGGCATGTCAATTTTTCACATTTTGCGTGTATTCTCTATGGGACATGATTTTTTCTCAAAACTGTATTCTACATTCTCGTATTTTGCGAGCAATATCTCCGTATTGTTATCTTCGTTTACGCTGAGCTTTGAGTATGTTTTAGCTGAGACAATAAGCTATCACAAGTGTGCCCTTTATTTCTCGATCAGATGCCGGGATCATGCTCATATCTCACATACAAAGTGGGATTTGATAATTCCATTTTCCGTTTACGTGTAATCTCTATGGGAAATGTTTTGGTATATCGGTAACGCACTTGACTTCCGACCTCGAGGTCCCTGGTTCGAGTCCGGGCGTCTCCAACAATTTTTTTTCTTCACTTTTTTTTTCTTTTTGACCTTTCACTCTACCATCTCCTTTGAATATTAAAACACGTACAATTGCAAATAATGTAATAAACAACCATATTTACTTTATTATTACCCTATTATCACTAGATCCATTACTTTTGGCGTGTAATCCTTATGGGAGATGACTTTTTCTCAAATCTGGATTCTACATTCTTGTCTTTTGCGAGCAATATCGCTGTTATTTCTGCTTGGTTTTTGTTGATTTTTGAGTATGTTGTAGCTGAGACTATACGCTATCTAAATGTTCTCTAATTTTGTTCAGTCTGATGTCATCGTGGTCTGTTGATGATAATCATCAACATCATCATGATCATCATGATCATCATCATCGTCATCCCCATTACTATCAAGATCATCATCATCATGATCATCATGATGATCATCATTGTTTACATGTCTATATAACTTCTCTCTTTCTCAATATAGTAAATATTATAATCTCTCATAAGACTTGAAGACAGACCACCTAATTCGTCCCCATGACGAATTAAATTTCTAGTATTTTAATTGAATTTGTACAAAAACACAATTCAATTAAAATAAATTTGTGACCACTTTTTGTGTGCACGATTACTCAAAATTGAACCGTCCAATTTCTTTCAAATTTAAAACAGTTATAGGTCATCATCTTAAGACGTGACAGGAACATTTTCAAGTTCATCAACATATCCTGACGTCATCTAGGCGCCATTTTGTGAAGTGCTCTGAGAATCAACTCATGATCATATCTTCATAACCGTAAATCATTTCTCATTCATATTTATAACGATTATGGTCAATATCCGTCCGGTCAACTTAAGGTCAATTAACGCGCGCGTACGCGTCCGTCCGCGCGTCGGTGCGCGCAAAAATAAAAAATGCTCATAATCACTTTTTAATCAAATTAGAGTACGTTTTAGGCCATTTCAAGCATTTCGAAAATTTTGCGTGCGCACACCTTTGCGCGCGCATAAATTTGCGCGCACGTTTGTGTTCGTAATGGTCGTACGCAACCTTCTATCGCCTTTTTTTGTCTATCATAGTATTGCCCATTTTTTCCCGAACAATTTGATACCATGTTTATCTCTTTATGACCATTAATAACGAAATGAGCGCCCGTTCAAGGTAAATGTCTGTGCGTGCGAGCTCTTGTAATACATAGCATATATTAGTCCGGCAGCCATCTCGATATACCTTGTTTTGGGGTCTATAGTTTTTTTTTCTTCGGATTATAGTTCCTTAGACCATCAATTTGAAGAATTCGATTGCTGACACTCTGTCAGCATTGAGCAATTTGAGATATGTGACGTCATACAAAATGGCCACCAAAATCCCCTTTTTAACCAAAATTAATGATATAAAAAGTTTTAACAGCATTTTACTACATTAAATGGCAGTCAAATATCTTAATTTTTTTCTAGAATCATCACTAAATAAAAATTGCGATGCTGTATGATCACAAATAATATGCAAATTTGCATAATTCGGAATGGCGCCCTCTATAGACACATTAACTTGAATAGTTCAAAATGATGGCCAAATACCAATTTCTAACATGAGATTATGATATGTCATGAGTCAGATGCACTGGATACAGTGAGTAAAAATTGTGCTGCACATTTATTTTTATTTTGTAATTTTATACTCGAAGAAAATATGGTTGAATTTTATGCTCTCTGTCCCATAGATATGAGGTGGCATATGGTGATAAATGCCCATTTTCAGTGACAGCGTTAAGAAACTAGATTTGTATTCTAAGGTACTAGATTCTTTTAAATTAACCTACAAATTACGAACTACCGATACGATACAGGACTATATCCGTTTATAAGTTTGCTTCAAAATCTTGAAATTTGTTTAAAAGCCCTCTAAAGTGTTGGGAGCCCTAAAATATTCCATGCGGAAGAGGGTGTCATTTAACACTTAATTCTGCAAAGTGAGGTCGTGACTGTAATGCGTGCTTCCACACGCATGTTTGCAAATGAGCTCTCTTTTAATAAAATTTTCTACAAACGCTTGAGGGTAGTTTGAGGTAGTGAGGCAAGGTTTGGGGGTATTTGGAGCTCCTAGTCTTTGGACCCTTGATAGCCACACGTTGATACGAGCCTCTGACATTCAGTTGGTTGTTGACTGTCCATAACATGAAGCAAAGCATTGAGTAGGTTGAGTGATGACATATGACCATGCTGCATCAACATTGCCAACTGAGTCCTAAGGGAGTCGAATCTTCTGCTTCATCACTTTCAGCATTGTACCCTATCCAATGCCAAAGTATGCCCCAAGAGTGTCGCATCCCGTCAACGCATGTCCTGCCAACATCGATGGAATGATATCTCCTAACTTGTCTACATTAGCAGGAACATCAATAACAGTTCAATTTGTGAAGGGGCGTCTCCATGGTCATTGGCGTTTTATAAGTCCGTCATGTAGATAATGATCGATGCAAAAGTAGTACGTAGACGTCTGTGTCATCCACTAGGACCCTAACATACATCTTCTCATTAGCATCAATTCAAATCGCTTGCTGTACTTCGATGTTGCCTGCTTCATCATAACTATGTTGTGGACAGACCTTTCCTTGCCATGACATCACTGCCTGGAATCACTTCAACAGGAACCTCATCTTGACGGTAAAGGCCTGCTTGTGCTTTTGCCTATTTCTGAGCACCCAATCATCCTGCAGACTCGCGCATATAATTACGATGTCGATCAACTGTAGTTTGTTGTCATGAAAAGATAGTGAAGTTAGCAACACTAGAGACACGTTTCAACAACTTCTCTCCCTAGCTTTATTGATCTTTCCAAAGCTTTTGACTGCGTACAACATAAACGCCTATGGAAGATTATGAGCTGGATGGGCTTTCCAGCATATATAATTCAACTCATCCAGTCGCTCTACCAATACCTAGAAGCAACAGTAAGAACAGAGAATGGCTACACCGAAAGGTTCACTATTGGTCAAGTTGTCCGTCAAGGCTGCATCCTATCACCATCTATGCTGTATTCATTATGAGAAAGGCATTTTATGGTCAAGTTTCTGTTGGTGGACGAACGATCACCAACCTAAGATACGCCGACAATACAACACTCTCTGGCGTATTGATGGGGAAGGGTTGGGGGGGGGGTTGGGGACAGTTAAACCCCCAAACAAAATTCAAACTGTTTTTTCTATATATTCGATACCAGTGATTTACAAATGTTGCTGAAATGACATGATTTTCCTGGGTTTTTTCTCACTTTTTAGTAAATTATTATTTGTTAAGCGTATGTTGGAAAATGACAAATCCTAAATTCACAGTCAAGCAAAGAATATGCTTATTTAAAAGCCTACATGTCAGGGTCCGCAGAACAGCGGGGCTCAGGGGACTCGAGCCCCCTCACTTTTTGTATAAAGTATGTTGAAGAGAACTAGAAAGAAAGAAAGAAAGTGACCCGAGGTGAAATGAGGTATCAAAATATGTTCATCTTACAGTTAATAAATGCCTGAAACCCTTGAGCTTTCAGGGGCTGTGCCCCTTGAACACCACGCCAATTTGCGCTCCTCTCTTCCTGATCGTAAATACTTCACCCCCCCCCCCCACCCCGATTTTAAAAAAGTTCTGCGGGGCCTGCATGTAACATGTATAAGTGGTGGTGATGCAGATTGTTTTTCTGCCCCTCTAAGTGTTTTTGCTCAGTATGCCACTGACAACACTTATAACAAGAATATCAGAAGAACTACTAGAACTCTTTAAAAAAGAGTGAAGGATGCAAGTGAATAATTTGGACCCTACCTCAATGGGAAAAAGACCTAAATCATGATTGGTGGAAATTAACTACATGCAACAGAGCATGGTGGTTGATGGAGAAGAAGTTGATCAAGTGGACAAGTTTATATAATGTTCTTGGGTCAATGATTGTCAAGGAGGGTGGAAGCTCGGCAATATCTGCCTTTGAAATGTGGTGTTAGAGGAAGCTACTTGGGATACCATGAAGAGATTACAACACCAATGGACACAATTAATGTCCATCATCGGAGATCAACCGCCACTTGCTACCAGGATTGACGGTACAAGCTACAATAGTTTGGTCACGTTAGCACAAGATCAGGAGACAACCTTGACAAATTATCATTCAAGGTACCTTTGAAGGAACACGTAACAAAGGAAGACTCAAGCTCAGATGGACTGACGACCTTCGGGAAATCACTAGCCACCCTCTAAATACTAAAGACACTCTACCGGATTGCAGGAGACAGATGCCGATCAAAAGGTCTCATCAAACGGGTCACAATGGTGAGCCATGATCTATATGACAACGACGACGACGACGAATAGTAAGAGATAGTTTCTTGGAGGGCAGCAGTGATGCGGGACTCAGTTGGAAGACTCTCGACCCGTTATGACCTCTAGATACTCTCGGATCTGTCAAACACCAAGCAAAAATCATCAGATTTTCATCCACAGCAGAGCACAACCATCAATGACTGTACAAGGTTGTTCCAGTGTCTCATGCCTGGCTGACATCTCAACTTTTGTCAAATTCTATAGTGTCCGTCTTTGACATGGGAGTGCTCGTTTCCAGAATCATCAAAAAGTGCTGTTGGGACTGGTGAAAGCTCTTATGACAAAATGTCCTTGATATTGACCTCTCTTGAACATTGTCTGCAGTCCTATTACTCGGGAGTAGATCAACTTTTCATAGATTTTCGTATCCCAACATTGACTTCTTCATAGCAGCCATGGTTTGAACTTTCTTGGAAATTGTGTCATAGAATCCACCAGGTAATATCTTTTGAAATTCATGCAACTGTCTAGTATAGATGTCAACTGCTTTATCCACATTCACTGACGTTGGAGCAATGCTGGTCTAAATAAAGCCTATCAATTGAATAATAATGTGTGCCGTAAAACCACTTCTCACCGATTTGATGAAAAATGAATTCTTTCATAGCCATTTTTTTTTCTTGACATATGTAGGGTAGGTGTAGGGAATTGGAGACCACCAAGCTTGAACCCATCACTGTCTGTCCGTGTTGGCTCCAATATTGATATAGCGACATATGTGGCCTTAAACAACACTTCTGCATATATCCAATTCATTTCGAAGACTACAATGCGTTCTCTCTCCGAGAAAATTGGCAAAATTGACCAAGATATTAGCAATTTTGATCGTAAAAATTTGCTCTGATATAAAAACACAATTTTCACTGAATGTTGTGGTGTATGCAGTGTTTAGGGGTGGCTCTTAAAAATTAGTTTTAAAAGGAAGTTTATGAAATGTGCCAACCATCACAGAAAGCTTATGGCCATTGTATGTTGTGAATGGGTGTTGCAATTCACATTATGAATGGTGTCTGATCAGAAATGTGTGTAGGTAATTGGGGACACCAGGTCCAAGATGGGGGCCTACTTCTCCCCAGTTGTCCATTTCATGTTGAAAGGCACTATCATGAAACATATTTGGTCGTACGTGTCACCATTCTAATTTGAATGCATTCAATTTTAAGAAGTTGTTTCTATGCTGTGAGTTTGATCAATGTAAAAGTCATATTGCCAGAACATTATTCTGAAAGTATTTTAACATAATTGAGAACACCTTTATTACTGTAAACAAAAACTACAGAAATATTTCGGGCCACATTGTTTTAAAATCGTTTCAAAATTTCAGTAAGTTCATTGGCTCCATATATCTCTTTCAAAAAATGTTTGAACTAACTATAACAATCCCATTTTCATTCAAATTGTATTTAAAATGTCTTGATTTGTAACTGTCCCTTATTACCTACACATGTAGGTAATGAGAGACCTTTGGTGATGACGTCATTAATCATTGTTATCTTATTAATCAGTTACATCATGACCACAATTTCGTTACAAAATAAAGAGAAAAAATACTAAAGGGAATACAAAAATGTCTGTATGTGTAACATTGTTCATGTTTATGTAAATTATGCAAATGTGCTTAAGGGTCTTCCATTCCCCACACCTACCCTATCTAAATTTGTACCAAACACGATGAAAGATTATGCAGCACAGCTGCAATTGTTGCCCCCAAAAAGCATTTAATATGATTTCAACGTGACATAGATTTAAGAAATTGGCATTTGGCTGGCACATATATTTTATTCAAATTAATATGTTTATAGAGGGCGCTATTTCAAAATATGCAGATAAGCTGGTCATCTATGGCCATGCAACATCACAAAACATTTTGTTAGTGATGGTCCTAGAGAGATACAGACATTTGGCTGCCAAAAATTGTAGAAAAAATCCTTATTATATATTTATTATTCATTTTTAAAGGAAAATCATGTACTTTGGCGGCCATTTTGTATGACGTCATATATCTTAAATTGCTCAAGGCTGACAGAGTGTCAGCAATCGGATTCTTGAAATAGAAGGTCTAGGCAATCAAAATCCATTGAAAAAAAAACTATAGACCCTAAAACAAGGTTAGGCCAATAATCTGCATTTGGCTGCCGGACTATATGGGCAAAAACATGCCTATACGAAATACATTATAGCTCTTTAGGATGCAAGTTGACCCCACAATTTTTTGCGTGTCAAACTCGTGAGAAATAATCGAGCCAGTTGTAAATAACATCGCGCACCAGCTGCTGGTGACAATGACAATGTATATTACGTGTATAACAACATGCACACCATGCACGAACTCCATTGTGACGTAACAATCAGACCCTTGGCACACTGTTTGCAGTGTATCGAAAATTCGTCAAGCACTGGATGTACAGTGCTTGTTTGACGATGTTTTGCAACTTCTAATGCTAGGAAATCCTGTGGAGTGTAGGCTACATAGTAATTTATAATTTATAATTTATAAGATAGTATAAGATAGTAAGAGTTTCTTGTTTGCTCTAGATATCTGATGTGGTTAATATTAGTAATATTTACTGCCTAATTCAGGGCAATAAGACTTGCCATATATCATCCTCACCTTCGGTTCGGGCGATATACGTCTGTTTGCAGTGTATCGAAAATTCGTCAAGCACTGGATGCACAGTGCTTGTTTGACGATGTTTTGCAACTTCTAATGCTAGGAAATCCTGTGGAGTGTAGGCTACATAGTAATTTATAATTTATAATTGATAAGATAGTATAAGATAGTAAGAGTTTCTTGTTTGCTCTAGATATCTGATGTGGTTAATATTAGTAATATTTACTGCCTAATTCAGCGCAATAAGACTTGCCATATATCATCCTCACCTTCGGTTCGGGCGATATACGTCGTATTGCCCAGAAGGCAGTCAATATAACTTAATTATGCATCATCATGATAATTGCTCAATATTTCGTTCATCAGTTCAGCTCAGTTTAGTTCAGTTCATCAGTTTATCCGTTTAGCTCATCAATTCAGTTCATTTTACATCAGTTCAATTTATCAGTTCATCAGTTTATCAGTACTTCATTCATCAATTCATATCGTAATACATCATTTTACGTTAACATAATTTCATGGGGTAATTGAATTGAAGATGAGCATGATCATAAGAATTGAAGACAGACCACCTAATTCGTCCCCATGACGAATTAAATTTCTAGTTCAATTTGCATTTATATGAAACGTAGACTCTTATATCCGTCTATCTACCATCGTGTCCACACACAAAATTATTTATCCCGAAACTCTACAGTGAAAGGTCGTATAGGTGCGCAGTTTGCTACTGCGGTCATGAAATGGAAGCGGAAATGAGAAGTCTGGTCTCCTTTCGCTCGAGGTCACGTTAAGCCCCGCCCAGTTAGTTACACTAGTTACACTCCCCCTGTCCACACACAACATTTTCCGTGATTAGGCGTGATTAGGCGTGATTCTTTATTGAGTTTCAGTTCGAAACGATGCCCAAACCTGCGTTTCGTTAGACTAGTTTCGTTATACGACGTATCATTAGTGAGCGTCCACACACACAATTTTCATCGTAAAACTATCGCGAAACGGTATCACCATCACGAAACGGTATAGCTAATCACGCCTAATCACGGAAAATGTTGTGTGGACAGGGGGGATAGTAGATGTTAACGCATCAGGGAATTCGAAAACTAGATAAATGCCACTGTGTCCCAAATATGCCTCTGGATATACTGAAATAATCGATGACCTTGTGACCTTTGACATCTGAGTTCATGAACCCAATCTTTTTAGGAATTCTTTCATGCTCACATACATGTCAGCCAAGTTTGGTTAAAATGGGATCCATGGTTCTCGAGTTACTGCAATAATGAGACATTTCTAGAGATTTTGACACCCTTTTATGACCATGTGACCTTTACCCTTTGACCTCTTATACCCAAAATTTAACTAGTTCTTCCTCACATGCTTATAAATACTCGATCCAAGTTCGGTTGAAATCTGTTCCATAGTTCTCAGGTTATTGAAGTAACAAAACGTGGGATGAATGGATGGGCAAACAGACAAGAAACAGACAAACCGACAAGCAACAAACAGATGGAGAATCTGAAAATATAATGCCTCTGGCACTATGGTTGCTGAGGCATGAAAAAAAAAAAAAAAAAAAAAAAAAAAAAAAAGAAACAAGCTTTCGAGAGGCATTATTCAAGCTCTTTCCCAAACAGCTCTTTCCCCAAAAACTCCTCCGCCTACTCAAATTAGGCATTTTTTTGACTTGGTGATTAATATTCTTCAAGCACTTGCAAACTTTTCTCCGTATTATCGTAGCTGAAAAGGGCGAAAGGGAGGAGGAAGCAGAGAAATTGATGTAATAATCCAAAAAGCCATTTCTATCTCACCCAAGCTTCAGAAAATTGGGGCACAGAACATTGCCAAATGGGTGTGAACGGTTCGAAAATTCAACGCCCACGATTGTTTGGGCAGATATTTTAGTTAAAGAATATTACAGTTTGTAAGATTCAACGGCTTTTAAAAATTGTAAAATTCAACGCCCATGATTGTTTGGGCAGATATTTTTGTTAAAGGATATTCAGAGTTTGTTTTTTTGCTTGTGTATATTTATTTATATATTTATTCATTCATTTAATATATGCTTCACTATTTATGAATGAAAATCTGTTGAGTGTCATTTTATTTCACCGCCCACGATGGTTTGGGCAGATATTTTTGTTGAAGGATATTCAGAGTTTGTTTTTTTGCTTGTGTATATTTATTTATATATTTATTCATTTATTTAATATATGCTTCACTATTTATGAATGAAAATCTGTTGAGTGTCATTTTACTTCAACGCCCAAAAGGTTTGGGCAGATATTTTAGTTAAAGAATATTATAGTTTGTTTGCTTGTACGTATATTTATTTATTTATATATTTATTCATCTGCATCACTCTTTATGAATGAAAATCTGTTGATTGTCATTTTATTTTGATAAACTGTGGGTGTCTTTTGCTTAAAGGGATAGTTGAGTTCTGTTGCAGAGGGCGCTACACAAAATAATTTTTTTATGAGTGTCAAATTTGAAAGAACATAATATTCAAATGACAAAATCATCTTTGTTTGATCAAAATCGGTTCAGAGACGGCTGAAATATAACGATTTCTAATACTTGTGTACCACCACAAATATTAGCTATTTTGAAAAATTTGAAAAAACCGTTGAAAAAAACGAAATAACGCCTTTAACGTTGTATTTCAGCCAATGCCAATGTTGGCTTTTTTGTTGGCATTTTCATGTTGCTTATATTACCCACAATTAGCTGGCTCATGTATTGTTATTTTTAATTAAATAATTAATTAACGGTCACTGTGTTTTTTTTTTAAAGTGGAGCCGAATTGGTATGATCGTATTGGCTAAATTTCACACATTTTGAGGTCTAAAATTTTTTCAAAGCAATTTTAGGTTCTAAAAGGGCACTATAAATGTCATAGATAAGAATAAGAGCAATGACCATGCACTTTGAAGGCATTTGAGGTCTGAAAACAGAACTCAACTATCCCTTTAAGACATAATAATCTCCAATACAGTTTAAAATCAAGGAATTAAATGAAGAACCTGGTTTGTATAATGATTTTTGTGTAATCTTACAAAAGCTATAAATAAAAGTACAATTTGAAAAAGGTCACTAAAAAGTTTATCGTTTATCAATTTTGCTGAGGAGATTCAAATACTGAAATTGTATGAAAATATTCAACTAAGATTTATCAAGGGGAAGTGTATTAATTTTGGTGTCACCAGTATAAGGAATTTCTTTCTACCGGGTAATCATTTATATCACCTGGGTGGAGAGAGGCAGTTGTAGATTAAAGTCTTTTAGAAGGACAAGAGCGTCATGCTGGGGTTTGAACCCCAACCCTCACATCTCCTCTCAAATGCATGAACCACAGGACAACACCTCTACATGTACAATAGCAGAGAAGCATGTGTGGCCTTTTTACACAAAAAAAATCAAAGAAGCCATTTTTTCCCTGTAATAATTATGATATGCAAGCTACCTCCAACCATAATCTCTTAAAGGTCTATAAAGAATAAAAACCATGCGTGTATTTGCTCTAAATGGTCAAACTTCTAGTTACGTTACTGAATTGTTGCATATCAAGTCTCAAACTCATGGTCGTAACCTTCGTAGTACACAAGACACATTTATGTTGCAAATACCCCCATATAAAACCAAAGTAACCCTCGGTGACTGGTCATTTCTCTGCGCTGCCCCTAGATTATGGAATAAATTACCACTAGAAATAAGGAAAGCCCCATCACTAGATAATTTTAAATCAAAACTGAAAACTCACTTGTTCATATAATATGTATAGCACAGCATTTACGAGCTCTTGCAGTGCAATAGAATATATCCACATAGTTATTGCGCCTTACAAATAAATATTATTATTATATGTACATTTACAAGCTTCATCTCATATGTTCCAAAGTTACTCAATACAATATTGTATTTATGCATTTGCCGGATTATTGAAAGTCCACCTACAGGCAAAAAGTTGTGTGCATGCATAAAAATCGAAGTTCACCTTTTCCCAGCTTTAATATCTGTTAACAATTATACAAGTAGCTTACTAAATGGAAAAGGAAAGACAAAAATGTATGAAAATAGCCATAGGCTCCACATTGCACCATTTCTCTGTTTTAAAAGATATCAATGGTCTTTACGGGTTATCATCGATAAGAGCTCTTTATGCGATCAAGCTGGAGACCAATGTGACATGGAGTGATCTGCATATTGCTAAGAAGCAGCCTTGATCCTTTAAAAAGCAACCCTCTGCATGAATTAATTTCCCCAAATCTTAGTAAAACTTCTCAAATCAGCATTTTCAGTTTTTCTTCATCTCCTTCTCCGCGAGATATGGAACACAAAGGTTCGGAGGATAAGGGCAGAGTGTAGACCTGGTGTAATTCAACAGGCACTTTTATTTCAACCGCTAATATCACTTAATTCTGAATTGCAATGCCAGCATAATCTTTGTCATGAATAAATTCCATACCTCCCGGAAAAAAAACATGGAAAAACTTTGCGGGATCAGCCACTTCTGCTCATGAATATTAATGAGCATTTTGACTTCTCGTCATGGTTGTCAACGGGTATGTGAGGTGCTCTCATTATTCCCACTATAAGCATTTTACATTTATTTCAATTTTCGTGGGCATTAAATTCGCGATGTGGAACGTTGTTTTTGCAGCTTTTAAGACGTAATCCTCGGAGTAACTGTCTGCATTTTATTTTAAGCCAGACAACGGCGGTCTCAGTATCCATTTTCTAAAGATTAACATCCGGTAAATGCATGGTAAAGTAAGGTTATGTTTTTTCCTGCTGTTAAGTAACCTTGCTAAGAAGTGGTACCACTCGCCTCAAAGCCCTACGCAATCTTGTGTGGGAGGCAAGGAGTGGTTCTAGCGTCTACAAATCTTTGTCCCCCTTTAAAAAACTATGGCCCAAGTTTGCTATTAGAGTAATCATTCAATCTCTACCACATATTTATATAATTCATGGCATTATCTCACTGCATTTCAGAACAATCTTAAGTCTTTCTGGAATTCCCCTTTTCGCTTTTTTCTTCCTCTCCCTCTCTCTCTCTCTTCCTTCCTCTCACCCTCTCTCTCTTTTGCTCTCTCTTTCCCTTTTGCTTTCTCCATTTACTAAATGTTTGCTTTCTCATATCTCATTGAATTGTTAATACATTATCATCTCGAAAGAATTCTGCGTTCGAGTAAAAAGTCTTTATTTCATGTCCCAAAAACTGTTACGAAATCTTATGCTGAAATGTCATTTTCATATATATGCAACCTCTGTTTTATGGTCTTTATTTTATGTCCCAAAAACTGTTATGAAATCTTATGCTGAAATGTCATTTTCATATATATGCAACCGCTGTTTTATGGAATAACTTGCCGGAATGCCTTAGAAACATATGAAAAGTTCAGAGGCAATTTGTAAACATATCTATTTACAACTTTGTAAGTGAAGACATTAATCCACATTCGCTGCTCTCCACCCAGGTATTCAATGGGTATCGGTACACAGTAGACAAGCTAGATCTGGGTGAATATTGGAGCACCTTGAGCACCTTGAGTGGTGAGTATATTATAATTACTACCGAAATAATATAATGAAACATGAGGAAGAAAGCATAAATCCAATTAAGCTTGTGTCAGGTATGCCTGTATAAAACTTTGAATACATGTTAATACTGACAGGCTAGTTGTTCAGAATTAAAAAAATGCATTATAAGCAACAACTACAAAAAAGTGAAATAAATCTTGCATCTTGAAGTCCAATTTCACAGAAAACTTCTGTCATCCAGAAGTTGTTTTTTTCCACGTTTTAACTCAAAACTTCTTATCTCCTTTTCATACACGTGACCTGGCTTTCCTCTTTCCATTAACTTTCCCTTTATTACTATGAACATAAGCCTTCCCCACTTCTATGTCGTTACACAAATAATCGGTTAATTTTGAGAATGTAAATTTCTTGCCCTTAAATCCAGCGCTATGTCTGACATATCTGAATTAATACCTTTGTAATTGAAGACTTTGGAGTCACAAATAAATAAGGCTAGTATAAAGCCTTAGAAATAGAAAAGAGGGGGAAATCAGGAGACGATTAAAGAAAAGGGACAGCGCCAAATGCATTATTCATACAGGTGCCGGCACCTGACTTTAGAAGACTGAATCTGTGAAAGGACCATTTTGAATTTTGATCTCTAAAAGTAATCACAGACGGAAGATAAAAACCGGTGGAAATCAGGAGAAAAAAAGAAGAAGCGGAATTGCGAGTTAAAGAGTCTTTCCTGACTTGATCATGGGGAGGTTAATCTGGCAAACTCTTTCCATTGCTTTCTCAGATAATTAAAGATTTGCTTCTTGTCATGAAGGCATTAATATTCTTTTCCACTCTTGGAGCCTGGCAGCACTTAATGATACTCGGCTTGATGATGCGGCCTTAGTGTGGCCTCTTTGGCAAAGCGTTTCTTCCCTCTTTGCTCTTTTAGCCCCCTAATAAGCACAATTCAAAATGCATAGGATTCAATCTATTATTAAGAATCTGAGTGTTCTACTTTCCTCTTTAGTGGGTTAAACCCCACTTGATTGGAAGCCAGGTATTTGATTCATTCGACATATTTCTCCTCCACGAAACCCCTCGTGTTGTTGTCTTCTCCTCTGCTCTAAAGAATTACAGGTAAAAAATTATAATAGAGCATTACAGGTCGGCATCTTTTCGGGTATTATCAAAAATCTATCTACTTGTAAACATTTCGTTTATTTTCTGTTTGATGCAATTCCGTTTTTGCTCCATTTCTGCAAAGTCTTTAATAGTAAATTGTCAAAATCAAAACTTTTCATTTCTACTATTAGTACTACTATTCAATGAACCATTTTTCTTCAGCAGGGGTTGGTTGCCCAGTTCCCTGTTCGCTCTCCTCTGTTCCCCGTTTGAGCCACTGTTAAATTTTCTTCCCTAATATTTCTTTTAACGTTATCCTTCCAACAAGTTCCCTTCCTTCCTCTTTCTCTGCTTCCTTCTACTGCTCAAACCGTAATGTCCTTTTTGCTGATTTTCCTTCATCAGTCCTCTCCACGTATCCAAACCATTTCAATCTCATCTCCCTAACCTTCTCCAGGATGCTAGCTACTTTCAGCTCCTTCTTATTTCCTCGTTTCTTCTGCTATCTCTTAATGTCACGCCTAGTATCCTTCGTAACATCCTCAATATGTCACTTATAACACTTTTCACTTTACTCCACCAAAAACTTGAATTAAATCAGGAAAGCAGCATGAAAAAAGTAAAAAAACCAGACACAATAATGAAATCTTTCTGGGAGAAATTTTGTAATAATGCTGAAGATGACTTCATTTCATGTGTGCTATTTGGAAGAATCTGGAGTATCTGGAGTAATCCTTCGTGGATTTTGAAGATAATTGAACTACGGCATTATTTTACCAAAAAATCTTTATCGAGCTAGTTTGACATCGAAAGATTTTCCCAATGCCTTTTGTACACACTGTCTGGCAGTGAACGTTGAGAATACTATATTCACGGAGCGTTATACGCTGTTTTCCAAGTATTTGCCTGTATTTGGTTTTTGAAGTTGTGTCTGACTATTGTTTCACATCAGACAAGAAAGACATTTTTATCTCTCTCTCCAACCTCCTTTCCCCCTCTCTGTATTCCCTTCCCTGTCACTTTTTCTCTCTTGCTCCCTCTCTCTCTCTCTCTCTCTCTCTATCTCTCTTTCACACTCTCCTGCTCCTAGAAACCATTCAATATATAACTAAAGCAGGCCAGTGTAATACAGTTCTACTTCATATCATTTCTGTCTGCTTCTTAGTAAAAAATAAAAGTGTTGTGAATCTAAGCAATAAGCTCATATATTAAATTTGAAATCGTGGTTCGAGCATTCATATCTTTCATAAAAACGTTCCTCTATGAACATCATTTCAATGAAATGACGGTTCTCCTTCTCATTTTCCTGCAGAATCTTCTCAATAAGCCATGTCTGCTACTTTGTGAGAGTTTTCTAGCCTAAGAGTCTTTAAACTTCTCCCTATTTGCATTCATGCTTTTAATGTTTACAA